>NW_027554054.1:2947500-3600000 GCF_045843805.1 Urocitellus parryii
TTTTCCTTGTTTCATGGTAATCTTCTTCTCATGCTCTTCCTCCCTACACTGTTTTGAGTCACCTCCCTTAAATCAGAGAAGACATTCAGCATTTGTTTTTTAGGGATTGTCTAACTTTGCTTAGCATAATCTGCTCTAATGCCATCCATTTTCCTGCAAATGCCATGATTTTGTTATTTTTTAGTGCTGAGTAATATTCCATTGTGTATAAATGCCACATTTTTTTTTATCCATTCATCTGTTGAAGGGCATCAAGGTTGGTTCCACAATCTATCTATTGTGAATTGTGCCGCTATGAACATTGATATAGCTGTGTCCCTGTAGTATGCTCTTAGGTACACTTGTACATTGCTTGTGGGACTGCAAATTGGTGCAGTCAATTTGGAGGGCAGTATGGAGATTCCTTGGAAAGCTGAGAATGGAACCACCTTTTGACCCAGCTATTCCCCTTCTCGAACTATACCAAAAAAATAACACTTTTTAGTAATTGCCTTTGAACTTTGAGATGTAAATTAAAAACATTAGGCTAAACTCAAGTATTTTTAGTCTTTGAATTAGGCCTTAGCCTCTCCATTGCCTTCACAAAGTATCTTCTGCATGGGTAACCATGAGTGTCATAGTCTGATATACTGAATATGTTTGTAGAATACTTCCCTTGATCGATATCTTCTTTTCTCATACTTCTTTGTGTGCCTGTATCTGTGTGTGTGTAGATATGCATATCATATGCATCTGGTTTCATGTTTTTTTCAGTGAACTTTCTAGTCCCTTGAGCAAACATCAGGAACATTTGTAAAGATTTAATATTTAAGAGAGTAAAATGTGCTGTGGTAACTGATTGGTTGGGAACCCAAGTGAACCTTTATGAGAATGTAGAAACCTACTGCTGGGTGGTTACTTATATACTGAAATAAGGCAATGATGTGGATATAATTAATTTAGTGGTTTGGGTAGTTGAGGGTTTTCTGTATGGAAAAACCAGTATTTGTTATCAGACATTTGGAGATGGCTTTGTGAAAGAATGCACCACTCTTTCCTATAGCATTTCAGAGGTAATAGGTCATCTAAAAACTTCCAAATCTTTTTTGAAAAGGAATGATAGACAAATAAATGTAAATAGTACAGGAATTTTTTTATGCTAGTTACAGAATAAATACCAGGTCAAAAATTTTTGAAAAGAGCAACAATTCTATATTTGTCTCAAAATTTAAATAGATATCCCATTGTATTTTATTTGTGTTTGTTTTTATATTCACTGCTTTTGCCTGTAACTGTTTCTATTGTAAGTACATCTACCATATGTTATTTGTACTCATGGTGTATATGACATGTTACATCTACTGGACTGTGAATACTGTTTTATTTCTATTGTTAGTCTTTTAATCCAGTAACTGTGCCTAGTACAGAGTAGGTGCTTGATTAATATTGTGAGTTGAATGAATATGAATATTTGACTGTATCATTTGAATTATCATTTATTAGAAGACTGAACTATCTTATCTTAGCTTTTCTTGTGGACTGGTCATGTACCCTAACTAGATTGGAATGTGTTATGAGTAGGAACTTGATTTTGTCTTTCTTAAATTCTTATTTATAACACTTTGGGCTGTAGTGGGTAATAGGTATTCTCAAACATGTGATTGAACTGAAATATGTTGGCAGTTTTTATTTACTTATCAGGAGATTCCTAAAAACACAGCCATTAATAAGAAATTTGGAAGAGATTCAAAATGCCAGTATATATACTTGTCTGTCAGCTTGTGGGCTTATGTAACAATCCATACTTTCATGGAGTAAAGAGTTGTGGTTCTGGGTCCTTGCTTTTGAGTGGCCTACTTGCTGTATTTTGGCCTTCTACCTGTATCACAGATGATGTAAGTCAGTGGCTCTTCAAATGTGGCCTCAGATTAGAACATCACATAGGTACTTGCTAAAAATGCAGATTCTCCTGCCCCCTCCAGATCTACTAAATCAGAAACTCTGAGGGTGGAGCCCAATTTGTGTTTTAATTAGTCCTCTAGGTAATTTTGAAGGTGAATTTTGATGTCACCATGTGATGTAACTATCTTTAAGACAGAGGGATAAAGTCAATGCTTATGTGCTAGAGAAAAGCCAACTAGCAGCCTAGATTAATGTGAATAAGAAGAGTTTCTCAGCAAATCATTGGGGTGAGTTAGCACGTGTGAACCCTTAGAACAGTGCCCAACCTGTGGCAAATACTTACTTCAAAACTACAATTTTATTTCTTATGAGGTCGATTGCAGTTGCCTGTCATGCATTTGGTGTATAAGCCCATGACAATGATATGACTTTAATTCTTCATGTGGTTTCCTGCCAGGCTATGAATTCCTCAAAGGCATTGGTTGAATAAATACCTTTTCCCAAAGCAATTGATATCATGCTTTCAGTTGTATTTCCTGTTTAATATATTTATATACTGTAATCTAAGGGGAGCTCTTCGTTTAGTATTTTGACTAGAAAACATTGTTCTTTGGAAATTCTTCCTTGAGGCTAAAACATCCTTGGACACAAGAAGATTTCTTTAAACCTACACAGGCCCTTGAGGCGGCTGCCGGGAAAGTTATCTCATGAAGGTGCTGTTCAAAAGAATTAAAAGGCCCAAGAAAACAAGAAATATCTGGACCTTGTCATTTTGGCCAGAAATTTTTAGCAGAGCCTTATTGCAAAACTTTGACACTTGTAGGCATGGTGGCACACACCTACCTGTAATCCCAGTGACTCGGGAGGCTGAGGAAGGAGGATCACCAAGTTCCAGGACAGCTTTGGCAATTAAGTGATTTAAGCTAAGTGATTTAAACTTTGGAAACTAAGTGATTTAAAAATAAAAAGGGCTAGGGATGTGACTTATTGGTAAAAGATCCCTGGGTTCAGTCTCCAATACCCCAAGCAAACATTGAATCTTAGCAAAAAACAAACAAACAACAAAAAAAGGTTGTTTTTTTTTTTCCAAAGGCCCTAATTCCTGAGAAAAATCAAGTCTAGTGGAGTTTTAGACATCACATATACCCAGACACTGAGTGAGCCCTTTTTAGGATTCTTTTGAATGTCTCCCCATTATACATGTATCTCACATCTTGACAGATATGTTCTTAGCAGAACATGGAAGTAAAAAGGAAAGTTGAACCAGATTTCTCCCAGCTTATTGTAATGCAAAAACATCAATAATAACATCTAGCTCTCAGCCTTCTGTGATGGCGCATGCCTATAATAACCAGCAGCTCCAGAGGCTGAGGCAGGAGGATCTTGAGTTCAAAGCCAGCCTCAGCAAAATTGAGGCACTAAGCAATTCAGTGACTCTGTCTGTAAATAAAATACAAAATAGGGCTGGGGATATTGCTCAATGGTTGAGTGCCCCTGGGTTTAATCCCTGGTACAAATAAATAATTAATTAAATAAATAAGAAACCTAGCTATCATTGAAAAATCCAGGACAAATGCTAAACTAGATGCATCCCTTAGGACAAGAGGCATGGAAACTTGTAGGAAATGACTGTAACACTGATCCCTCTGAGGTAGTGCAGTGGTTCTCAATCCTAGCAACCTCTAAGCATCACTGGGGAGCTCTTAAAACATGCCAATACTTGTTTTGGATTCCAGTTCTTCCTAGAGACTCAGATTTCACTGGTATTAAGATGGAACCTGAGAATCAGGATTTGGGTAGCATCACTTTCAAGCAAGATCTACCTGTTCCTTAAGGGCCAGTGTTCCAAAAGCAGTGTGATGCAGGCATTCAGAGATTCAGACAATACAAACAACAGGGACCCTACCACGTTCTCCGTACCAGTGGGTATGTTGTTATCTTGGGCTGAAAGAGTGGAGAGTGGCCCACATCACAGAACTCCCACCTCATGACATGTGACACAGTGAGAAAGAGTGCACGTGATTCTTTTAAACATTTAATTAAGCAACTCCTACACTGTCATGAGAAAATGAAACTTGTTGAGGGTTACAGAGTTTAATGAGAAATAAAAATTAAAAATTCTCACAAAAGCTCCATTTAAGCCTATTATAAGTGCTGCACTCTCTTTTGAACATGGATTTTGAAAACAAATGTCAAAATGTAAATCCTCAGCACCCTAAAAATGACTTATCATTTTGATTCAATCTATAAGTCGATGATCATATTTCCAGTGCCAAATTTTGACATATGAGAACTGCAATAGCAAAGAATAGAAATGCATCTTGTTTGCCCAAGTCCTCCCCAAGACTCGCCCACCCTGTGGGTTCCCCAGAAAGCACAGGGATGGTCCAAAGAGCCAGTCAGTAAGGCAGCATTTGCTATGCTTTGCTGCTCTGAATTCAGTTCTGCTGCTTTGCATTGAACTCTGTACAAATGTTCTGGATGATCCTGGGGTTGGATTTGTACAGGTTGTCAAACTCATCCACAAAGAAGTGACCTCCAGCTTGTCCTGTGCAGCCCATGCAACCCTTATTGCACAGGTGATCACTCCTATGGGGACAAAGATCAGATGAAACAAATGCCCCTAAGAAAAAGTGTTGTTGATGAATCTTTGCCGTTTTGCTGCCCTGTCAGCACAACCCAATCCCAAATCAGAAATATGTCAAGCAAAAGAAAAAAACTCCCATGGAACTCTGGGTTCTAGAATTAAGACCAGGTATGGCCATACATTCATCCATTCATTCAAGAAATACTTTTGAGCATCCACTTCAGAGAGGAGGTGACAATCTTCAGTGGGGAAAATGGAGAGACTGCCTGCTGTGATAGTTCTTGATTTGGTTGGGGGCAGTTGGATATCAGGTACTTGACCTTACTCTACAAACTCCTATTCCTATACCACCTTCAGGTTAACCAGGGTGGATGCACAGGATGGCCAGGAAACAGAGGGCAGAACCTGAGGTGGTCTTCCTGCCCAGGCACCTGCCCTGCACCCCCCTTTCTGCCAGTGGCCCATCTAATCTTCTAGGTGTACAGTCCTGCTTATTAGGAGCTATCAATGCTTCACATAGCTTTGGTCTAATATGCTTTCAGTTAACCATCATGCTGCATATTAACTGCCAGTCCCTTTTCTCACCTCTCCAGCTTCTTTTCTCTGAATATCGTCTCAATTAGGAGAAGTTAGCCTTGGGTTTTAAAATGCTGGTTAAGTGGCCATGGGAACTGAGCTTATACTGAGCAAGCCCATGTTTCTGCTCAAAGAAAGAAAGAAAGAATATCCCCCTATAAAGACTAGAGAACAGTATGCAACTTTTCAGATCCTTGAGACCACCCTTGCACAGAACCTTCTACTGTCAATTCTGACAGATGGTTGTTAACTCTGGATTGGATTATCCTAGGAACACAATGCTCATTGCATTTTTAGATGAATCACAGTGTTTGGCTGAGCAGGAACCCACCTCCATGTAATTTGTATCTATTGGTCCCAGTTCTTTAAAGCTTCTCAGAATATGATCCCCTGAGAACTCCCATTTCCAACAGTCTTCTCATTCCCTCACTTCCTGGGTGAGGCCCAAAGAAGGTTCCTAGAGAAATAAGTGAGGGTGGGACTGAATGTGATCTTGGACAGATGTGCTAGAAAAAGCTCTGGGCTGATGAGCCAAGAGCTGGCCCATGTGCCACTCACTCTGGGATTTGGAGCGGGTAGCTTATGACTCTTGAACCAACTCTGCTGATGTGAGACCAAGGGAATTTGTGACAACTGGCACAAAGAACATCACCATCTCACCATTGTGAAGGTGCCCCACAGACTCTGCAAAAGGCAAGTCCCTGAGAAGACTTTGTCTGAATGCATTGTCTAGATACTTTGTTTTCTGGAAGTCAGCACCACCTGTTCATTAAGAATTGTCTTAGAAAGGATTTAAAGCAGCTCTCAAGAATACAAAAAATCCTGAAAAAATAACCCATATTAAAAGTATGCACAGAAAAGGGAAAAATAATTGACCACTGCATTGTGTGAGTTTTGTACCATAGCACTTAGAGGTCTCCAGTTCCTCTGACTACTTTATTCAGTTTTATCATTGTTATTGCTACTATTTTTCTTTTTCGTAGTTGTAGATGGCTACAATACCTTTTATTTATTTATTTTTATGTGGTGCTAAGGATCAAACCCAATGCCTCACACTTGTTAGGCAAGTGCTCTACCACTGAGTTACAACCCCAGCCCATTTAATATTACTATTATTATTATCATTTTGGGTTTTCTTCAGGCTATTATATTTTCATGCTATTTTATGGCACTTTTGAGAAAATATATATTAATTAATTCATAAATGTGATTTATTTTCTAAACACTTAAGTACTTTGTTCATTTTTTGTGTTCTTTTAAATAATTATTTCTTAATTTTAGGTGGACACAATATCTTTATTTCATTTTTTTTTATGTAGTGCTGAGGATCGAACCCAGTGCCCCATGCAAGTACACTATCACTTGAGCTACATCCTCAGCCCTCATTTTTTGTGTGTTTTTGAGCCTTCTCTCGACAACTTAGAAATTTTTATATGGAAATATCACTTTTAAATATTCTGAATCAAAATTTCTTAGGGTTTTCCCCCCAAACCCTCAATATCTAGTTTACAAACATAGTACGACTTCCTTAAAGAACACTATTAGTCTTTAAAAGGTATTAAGGACAAATTGGTGTCTTCAACACAGCTAGGGATTTGTTTTTCTTTCATAGAAAGTGAAAAATAGAATTCCCTTTTAGTGTCTCAATCCCTGGTGGGAAAAGCCTCAGGATGTAGGAGGTCAAGGAAAGGCTCCCTGTTTTCATATAGATGATTGTACTTTCTCCTTTATCTTATGGTTGAGTGGTCATGTGACTGATACGGTCTATGAGTTATGAAAGGAAATGACACATGTAATGTCTTGGCTTGAGCAAGACACATGGGGCCTCTCTTCTCTGCCATCTACCAGCAATATTCTACACAGAGGCTTTCCCATAGGATTTTTATCAGGGAAGGAATGACAGAAAACAGATCTGCACATGGTCCATAGGGGGTACATAAAATGACCAAAATATAAACCTATAAAAAGCCACCACAATTGGAAAGTATTGATTACTCTAGCATAACTTCACTTAATCCAATTAATGTATAGGTCCACTAGTGAAGTACTCAGCTAGAAAGAAAACAATATAGAAACTATCCCTGCATTATTTGTACCTCCTCAAAGAAAAGATAATAAGATTTTAACTGAAAAATGCTTACTTGATGTTCATTTCAAAGGGCACCCATTTAATTTTGTATTAACAAGAATTACATCTTTTTAAAAACTTTGTTATCATTTTGTCTAGTTAAAACATCCTGAATCTTCTCAAGTTCTTGAACAAAATAAGAATGTCAATATTTATCTTATATATGTATGTAATTCATGAAAGAATATAAGAAACACAAAGTTTACACTAAGATAATGTAGTATTGATATGTAAAGTAATGAAATTCTTGAGTTAAACTGTAGTCTCTCCTACATAGGTCTAGATATAGATCAGGCTGCCATGACAAGTATGAAAGTGATTTTTGGCATAAAGAATCAGAGTTTGGGATCTTGGTTATAATTCTTAGAAACTCTTTCTTTCATTAATTGTTTACATTACATAAATAATCTGAGGTTATTCATATTTTTAGAAGTTTTTAACCTTTCAGTGTTTTACTTTGAATGTAAAGCTCAGGCATTTCCAACTTGGGGAAGCCTGGCAGATGTATACCCCTTATGGGTGATTATTGTGATACACACATCTTTTTCCTTTGCTGGACTTGGGCATATGTCTTATTCCATGTGTTAATGAGCTCTTTCCCTTGGCCCCTTTCTGAGCTCTCAAAAGCCATAGGTACAGGTGGAGTGGGTAAAATTCTTATAAGAAGCACAAATATTATTGAAAAATGTGTTCCTGTCTTCTGGAGAAGCACAGCAGACTGAGTGTCCCCTAAAACAAAGGTGTAAGTTGTAGTTGGGATTTGTTTACTCAGGGATAACTTAGGTAAAACCTCAAGTCTTGAGGACTAACCTGAAACTTATTCTAGTTCTGAGACAAGATACATTCCAAGATTAAAAGAACCAAGTGAAAAATCAAATTTGGGACCCCAATGGTTCAAATTTAAGAGGTAAAGTTTAAGAGGTAGTTTTCCAATAGCCATGTTTTTATTAGATTGATTACACTTTCTGAGAGTTTGAATATTTCTAGAATATTTTGATTATTGAAGCTTTTTTTGGTTATTTGAGCATTCAAATTAAAGAATGCTTAAGACACTATTGCCTCTTCCGTGTTTTCCAATGTCCAAATGCATTGGATTTTTGTCAAAGAAGATAATCCTAAAATTTTCTTCTGATTCACCAAAAGAAATCCAGGCATAATTTGCCCTTTTCTATTCTTTCTTTGAAGTCATTAAAATCCAGGCAATCTTGGTTCACAGATTGTCCCCACTGTTTGTCAGTAACTATCAATTCATCTTCCTTGTCTGTGCATTAAATTCTTAGTTCTTTTTTTTAAAGAGTGTGTGTGTGTTTGTGTGTGTGTGTGTGAGAGAGAGAGAGAGAGAGAGAGAGAGAGAGAGAGAGAGAGAGGAGAGAATGTTGTTGATATTTTTTATTTTTCAGTTTTCAGTGGACACAACATCTTTGTTTGTATGTGGGGCTGAGGATCGAACCCAAGCCTCAAGCATGCCAGGCAAGTGCACTACCGCTTCAGCCACATCCCAAGCCCAAATTCTTAGTTCTTAAAATTAAACACTTAAGATTTGTCTACTTTATATATATGTTATGCTTCAATTTTAAAAAGCTAATATATTTTTGGGCTGGGGTTGTGGCTCAGTGGTAGAGTGCCTAGGTGCCTAGCATGCGTGAGGCACTGGGTTCGATTCTCAGCACCACATATAAATAAATTAAATAAACGTCCACTGAAAACTAAAAAAAAATAAATATTTTTTTAAAAAAAGCTAATATATTTTGTTACACATATTTAATTTTACTACAACATAACTTTTTGTGTGCATTCAACCAATATGCCTCCATTCATTATCTAGTTATTCATAATATTTGTGAGTACATATTTGTGATTCAAACTGACTTGAGTTCAAATCCAGATTCTGCGACTGCATTTTTACTCTCCCAAAGTTTGAATTCCTCATTTCTTGAATGTGATCATTGCTTATTTTCAGGGTTATTTTGAGGGTTAGCTGAAGTAATGTAAGTGAAGTATTTAATGCTGCAGATACTACATAGTAAGTCTTCAATAAATAGTAGAATTACCATTTTATAAATATAATGCTTCTATACAAAAAGGCAAACGGTGCTTGCTTATAGCCACTGTGAAGTTGATCCAGGTGAACAATTTTTTTTTCTTCCAAGACAAGAAACAAATGGTACAAAAACATCAGTGAAAGAAATACAAAACACACAAGACCTGCTTCCCTTAATTAAACAGACAATAGAAGAAATCATAAATTGAGAGTAAAAAATGGAGTGTCCAGTCCTATTTTCAAGCTTTGTTTTTTAAGCCTGTCATGAACATCGTGTACTTCCATATTCATTCAAACAGTTTTGGTTTTGAAATTTTAAAGTCGATTTACAAATGCATGTATTATGTGTAAGTATTAATTGATGCACTGCCTATCTCAGTACCCTCAGTAAAAAAGTTCAACATAATAGTTTTATTACTATTATAATCCTAGTAAGCTTGCAAGTAGAAGAGGAAAGTAAAAACATAACACCCTGAGTGAACTTCCTTTACAGTGTTCATAAAATTTTGTTATTTTCTTGATGCCTATAAGACCTCACCCTAACCACTGAAGTTATTTCACAAATATTAAAATTGTTTTTGTTTCAAATTACTTTGTTAACAAATAAAAATTGTATAGTTTTATGGTGTACAAACATGGTTTTTTAAAGTATGTATACAATGCCGAATGACTGAAACAATCTGATCCTAAAGTTTTCAATTACTATGTTTAGTCTTGGACTGCGATATTATCACTCAACTAATATTAACATAAGAAAGTAATGTTTGACTGTGAGAATTTTTCACCAAAAATATGATGTAGATAATTTTTTATATACATGCAATTGTAAGAATAATGCAGAGAGAGCCTGTGTGCTCTTTACTTCATTTCCCTTATTGTATGACTGTGCAAAATTATAATATAATATTGTAATCACAATATTGATATTTATACACCATGTTGCTGTTACTCAAACCACCTATTTTATTTGTACTCACTAGTGTGTGTGTGTGTGTGGGGGGGATGTTGTATATAGCTTGATAATCTGTATAGTTTTATGTTGCACCAAACATACTCAGGATACTGAGCATTTCCTTAACTACAAGGATCTTCAGTGTTAGTTGAAGTGTAAATTATTTTTTCTTTCTCTTTGGCCTGTCGATGTGATGAATGGTATTGATTGATTTTCTAACACTGATCCAACATTGCATACCTGAGAATAAGAACTATTTTGCCATGGTATACAGCTCTTTTAAAAATGTTGTATACTGTTTGCTAATAATTATAGGTGATTTTCATGTCTAAGTTCATGAGCAATATCAGCATTTCTCTTTTTTAAAACTATGTTTGTCTGCTGCTGGTATTAGAGAAATATTGAGAAAGACTATATGAAATTGTTTTTCAGTTTTTCAAATGTTTGCTAAATTTCTCTGGTGAATCCATTTGGGGCTGAGGATTTCTTCTTCAGGAAATTTTTAATTGCAAATTTTACTTTTTAATGGTTTAATGGGATTTGATAGTTCATGGTTTTAAAATAATTGGTCAATTTTATCTAAATTATTGAATTTATGAGCATAAACTTGTTCAGAATGATGACTTATTACCGCTCCACTGGTTTCAGGTCTGTAGCAATAGCCTCAATTTTATCGTGATATTAGTGATTCTTTTTTCTTCTTTTTATTTCTGTCAGTCTTATCAGAGATTTACTAATTTTGTTGACTTTGTTTTTTGATGTGTTAAGTATTTGTTTAATTAATTTTCTCTATTTTCCTATTATCTGATTTTCATTTATCTTTATTAGAGTAATTGACAGAGGCATATGGTGAAGTCAGTGCTATAATTGTGGAAATGTTAATTTCTCATTGTAATTTTGTTGGTTTGCACTTCCTGTATTTTGACACTCTCTAGTTTGATACATAATTAGGACTGTTATGTATTTCTGGTATATTGCTTTTCTCTTATTGAATTGCCATTTTTAATTTCTGATAAATTTTAGAAATATACTTTGTCTCTTATTAATTCAGTTATTCCTCTTTTTTTTTAAAAAAAAGATAATGTTTCTCTGGTTCATCTTTTACATCCTTTCACTTTAAGTCTATATATGTTGTTGAACTGAGAATGAATTTCTTTTAAATAAAATTTAATTGGGTGTGTATTTGTTTCATTATTTCCTGCTGCCAACTTGTCTTTTCATTGGTGAATTTACACTGTTCACATTTAGTATAATTAATAATAAATTAAACTTAAATCTTTCACTGCGATTTTTTTTTGTGTGTGTGTGTCCTCTGGATTTGTTCCTCTGTTTTGCTTTCTCCACCTTTTATGAGACACATAATCAAATTGTCCAGTTCCATATGGATTTGCAATAGTGTATTTCTGTATCAATCCTAAAGGAAAGTGGACAGCAAAAAAAAATTGTATCTTTGAATGTTCCTTTTCTACTCCCAAGAAACCTCACCAAGTTAAGGGAAGTATGAGAGCAAACCTGGGCAGGAAAGTCCAGATACCTATTATCTTGAAGGCATGGCCTTCTCTGTGAACACAGAGTTAGGGTAAGTTAGTGTTACCTGTAGAAAGTTACTTTCTTGCATGTGTACAGTGATGGTTGCTCCTTGAGATTCTGGTCATACAAGTAAGCTAATGGTGATATGTCACTGATTCTGCCTCCTAATATGTGAATCTATCTTCTGGGGAGTTGCGTGATGGTGTGAACTGGAGGCACTGTGGAAAGGATTTATATCATTCTACACTCATTCAGCCAGCCACCATTAGACAAAGCATCAAGTGGAAGAAGAGTCTCTACCTTGGTGAAACACCTTGAGGTACAGAGGTTCTATTTGTTCAGCCTTCCAAGAACTGAACTTTCTGAGAGCAGTCACTGATCTCTCCTAAGCTTTCCCTTACTAGTCATATATGTCTCATGTGGGCACTTTCTTGACTTTCCCAGAGCCCATCAGAGGGCCCTGGCACACTGGGCTGTGGACAAGACAGTCTTTTTGTATCATTTCTGTCAGAGTTGCTCTGGGAATTACAACATATAAATGTGACTTTCAACATACATAGATGACTTCTGTTGTTACCGGGATTTCCAATTGACTTCCCTTGCTTTGGAGCCATGCTACCTGGTACGGTAAGTAAGCTCCTGAATCAACAAAGGAAGGAAGTTATCAAGAAAAACACTGGGCCTCCTTAGGTAAAGTGTGTGAATCTCACTTCTGGTTGCTGTCATTATCTTTTTCTTTGTCTTTATTTTTTATAAGTTTAAATTTTTTTTCAGCATTAAGTTCTCTGGAATTATTTTGTTTAGAATTTATTCAGTTTCTTGTATCTATATATTTGTATCATTTTGCCAAGTTTTGTAAGTTATTTTTCATTATGTCTCTGAATACTCTTCCACACACACTCTACATTCCCTCTCCTTCTGGGACTCTGATAACACAAATACTGAATTTTGGAATATTGTCCATAGTACCAGAAAGTATTTAGTTTATTTAATTTGTTTTCTAGTTCATTTTTCTCTTTTGTTTAAATTGAGCAATTTTTTTAATCCATCAAGTTAACCAACCTTATCTTCTGTTATCTTCAATATATGATTGAGCCTTACAAGTCAGTTTAATAATGTTGTTATTGTACTTTTCAGGTTAACATTTTCCACTTGTTTCTTTTGTATGACTGCTAATTCTTGGTTGAAGTTTTTAATTTATTTATTTTTTTTCATTTGCTCCATGAAAGTGTATTATTGATTGTTTAAGTAAATTTTCTGGCCATTAATTAAAACCCCTTGTCATGGTGCCAGCTGATTGTCTTTTCTCACCAATGCTGTGATCTTCTTTGTTCTTGGTGTAACTAGATGATTTTGAATATATTTTACTACTAGCAGACTCTGGATCTTCTAAAATCTCTTGTTCTACTAGATGAACACTCTTCTTAGCTTTAGCACTCAGGTCCTGGCGTTCTTCTGTGAGTTGTTTTTTTCTCTGACAGTTCAATTTTTAGAGCTTGTGTGGTATATTCTTGTCTAATCTTCCTTCTGGTACTGCTGGGGCTTCCACGGGTCTCTTCCACTGCAGATGTTTTGGAAGGGAAAAAGAGGTTTCTGACGGAAAGTACTACAAAGTATTTTTTATCAGGTAAAGGAAGTCATTGATCCTAGGATGAAGTGGCTTCTGTGGCCAGAAATTTATTGTGGTGGGATTCTCCTAACTGTCACGATCAGAGAACAGAGTATTGCCAGCACTCCTCTTCCCTGGCCTAGCATCTCTGGCAACGGCATGACTCAAACCCTCAGAAACAAAATGTTTTTCTAGTTTTGGCTGATGAGAAGACTATCAGTTACATAGGGGTTTAAAAAAATCTTCCTATCTTCTTATGTTGGGCTGCTCAGTGTGACACATTTCTTTTGCTGTTGCTGCCCAGTGGTTTGGTGTCTCAGGCTGATATGAAGAGTGTTTCCTCTGGCTTCTATTGTTACAGGGGTTTGTAATTGACCTCCCTTTCTGTGGTGCCAGGCTACCTAGTATTCTAAGTAAGCTCCTGTACCAACAAAGAAAGGAAGAAAGCAACCTGGTCTACTCCTGGGTCAGCTTCTGTTGAGGGTGGGAATCATGAGTCTTCTTACAGTTAAGGGGCTCTGCCAGTTCTGAGTGACAAACCAATTTGCCTTTCTCTTACCTCCTTTCAGGGTTTTTCTTTGGTTGCTCCTTATGTTGTTCTCATAGTTTGTGGTTGTGTATATTGGGGAAGAGCGGAGGCAACTGTGTATATTGAAATCTTCTCCAGAACAAAAGCTGTAGATTATTTTTGAAAATAATTATTTTGAAAATGCTATATATAGTCAACAAACCATTTCAAAGTACAATCAAAACTTCCTGTTATGAATCTGATAGAAATAGCATATAAAGTTTAGCTAGGCCATTGTCCACAATATCATATGTGATCTAGACTTCCTAAGCATCTACAGTTCACTTGTCTTCTCACTGAGTTACTCAAGTTATTCATGTGTTCTAATGTTTCAGGCCAGTATAACAATTTTTCAATATATAATAGGAAAGCAACCCAAAAGTCTCCTTAATTTTTTGTTGCTCCCATTCAATCATTCAACAATTAGAGGTTTATATTATAATTAATAATGCCATGTTCTGACAGATAAGAGTATACAAAATCAATTAAAATGTATACCTCATCCTTTCTAAATTAGAAACTTTTAAAATAAAGACTATGAAGAAAACCAGAATAAATTTTCATTTATTTAAAATTTATCTTGATTACATATCAGGTTTTTAAACTACTCTATATCTACACAAAGATATATTTTTAAAGACACACATACAATGCTTTACATGCCAGCATGTCTAATTCAATGAATATCACACATCATAATATGCTATGGATTGGATATAAAATGCCCCCTGGAGAACTCATGAGACAATGTAGGAGTGTTCAGAGGTGAAATTATGAGGGCCATAACTTAATAGGTGGATTAATTATTTTGGTGATTTAACAATTTGAAAGGAATACTGTACTGGGCAGTAACTGTAGTTAGGTAGGGCATGACTGAAGGATTATGTCATTGGGAGCATGACAGTGAGGGTTATTTTGTCTCTGGTTGCTTGATATTTGCTTCCGGGAGCTTTCCTCTGCTGAGATATTCCACCATGATGTTCTGTCTGACCTCAGCCCAAGAGCAATGGAAGCAACCAACCAAGGACTGAGACTTCTGAAACCGTGAGCCCAGAATAAACTTTTTCTTCTCTAAATTATACTTATCAGATATTTTGGTCACAGTGACTAAAAGCTGCTTAACACAATGTACTACAGGTAAAACTACATATATTATAAAATGAATAAAATTGTATTATTTTGATATTACAATACTTTTCCCAATGTAAAATAAAAATAAATTAACATTAATGTTACTTACACAAAATCTTAATAAAACAGCAGATTCAAATAAAAAAAAAACTAAAAAAATTAAAAAGCAACTTTATATATCATATTTGCATATAAAAGTATTTATGCTGTAAGGTTAATTTTATAATAGTACAGAATATTTATTCATTTTTAAAATTCCTCCAGGGGAATTTATATCAAAAGGAAATGAGATATTTAATATGAGACATCATTTAATTATTTGCCCCATTTCCAATCTTAACATAAACCACAAAAATGACTAAGTATGAATTACCATATTTTGTAGTTTATGTAAATTAAAAGATTAAAAAGTTATGTCTGTAGCTAAGGAAAATAAGTAAAACATTTTACAACTGATTATCAATTCTAAAGCCAGTGATTTGATTTCAATTGTTCTATCCATAAGAATCAATGAAATACTATTTTTTAGGGACAGGAATTGAGATGAGTTGAAGATTGAAATAATGCCAAGCACTTGAATCTTTCAACAGCATAATCATACTCTGATCACTTGAGAATGAAAAAAATGATTGTTAATATTTTTAGAGATTTCAAATAAAGAACTTTGTGAACCTCTGCTTTCAATTTCCAAAAATCCAGTCATCTAACCATAGTATTTATGGTTAAACAGTGGAGTTTTATTATAGTATTCCTCTACATTTCACAGCATGTTTCCACACACTGTTTCAGAGGGAATCAAGGCATGAGAAAGTACTTGTCTAAAGTCACCATGAACCCAGAATGGAAAGCTTGCAGTCTGTGGTCTTCCCATCTCACCACAGTTTTTTTCTCTCTTTTTTTTTTCTTTTAGGTGGAGAATCATGTCCATCAGAACTTTATATTTATGCAAATTAATTATAGACTTCTGTGTTTCATTATGGCATATAACATAATTAATCTATATTTTCCCAAACACCTCCCTTTCTCTTCTCTCCACTTTCCTCCCTCCTCTGATTCCTATACTCTACTGGCTTATTCTCTACTGGCCTCCCTTCTACTTTCATGACATCTTTTTTTTTTCTTTTTTTTCATCTCGGCTTCCATATATGACTGAAAATATATGACATATGTCTTTCTGAGTCTGGCTTATTTTGCTTAACATGATGTGCTCCACTTTCACTCATTTTCCAACAAATAACATAATTTTGTTCTTCATTTTGGCTGAATAAAACCTCATTGTGTATATATACCACTCTTGATAGTGTAGTAACACCCTAGTCATGAAGGGTACACACATTGTTCAAATAATTATTTTTAAATACAAAGGATTTAGGTCTTCCTGGAGAGGAATGGCTGACTTGAGGCCTAGGTAAGAATATTCTGCTGCTTTGAAATCACTCAAAGGGCATGTCAAAATGGAGCTCCCATTGAACAAGTCTGGCAGAATTTCAAATACGTAATAATGATGAATTATTTTTTAAGTAAAAAAAAGAATTCATGAGACCATGCTAACACAAAAACAGAAAGACTCATACATAAATTGGGAAAAACAGATTGTTTCCATGCTGACTAACAAATTTAATATGAATGAGAGAATTAGAAGATGACCACTTGACAGTCATCACTGTGATATTGATTCACACAAAACTCATCAATGGATGTGTGAAAAATCAATAAGAAAATTTCAAATAAGATGCACAGTGTTCCAGAGACACTGTATCTATTAGAAGAAAATGTAGGCCCAAATCTCCATCATGTCAGATTAGGCCCCAACTTCTTTAATAGGCTCCTATAGCACAATAATTAATATCAAGAATCAATAAATTGGATGGATTCAAACTGAAAAGATTCTTGTGAGCAAAAAAAAAATCAATGAGGTGCATAGAGAGTCTACTAATTGGGAACAAATTCTTACAAATTCACACAAGTTGGATAGAGCACTAATCTCTATAATATATAATATATAAAGAACTCAAAAACCTTAACACTAAGAAAACAAATAACCCAATCAATAAAGGGCCAAGGAACTGAAAAGACACTTCTCAGAAAAAGATATACAATCAATCAACAAGTACATGAAAAAATGTTCAACATCTCTAGCAATTAGAGAAATAAAAATCAAAACTACTCTAAGATTTTGTCTACTCTAGTCAGAATGGCAGCTATTAAGAATACAAACAATAATACGTGTTGGTGAGGATGTAGGGAATAAGGAACACTCACACATTGCTGTTAGGACTGCAAAATGGTGCAGCCAATATGAAAAGCAGTATGGAGAATCCTTGGAAAACTGAGAATGGAACCACCATTTGACCCAACTATCCCATTCCTAGGACTATACACAAAGAACTTAAAAACAGCATACTTCAGGGACACAGACACATCAATGTTTATAGCAACACAATTCACAATAGCTAAACTATGGAACCAACCTAGATGCCCTTCAGTAGATGAAAGGATAAAGAAAAAGTTATACACACACACACACACACACACACACACAAACACACACAATAGAATATTATTCAACATTAAAAGATAATAAAATAATGGCATTTGCAGGTAAATGGATGGAGCTGGAGAGTATAATATAACTGAAATTAGCCAATCCCCCCAAAAAAAACAAATGCTGAATGATTTCTCTTATTTAAGGATGCTGATTTGTAATATGCTGCGGGAGGGAGGGAATGGGAGGATTTAATGAATCTATATTGGGCAAAGGAGAAACGGGGATGGAGGGGAAGGGAGGGGCAATGAAGGTAGGAAAGATGGTGGAATGCGATGGTCATCATTAACTTAAGTACATGTATGAAGACATGAAAGATGTGACTCTACTTTGTGTACAACCAGAGATATGAAAAATTGTGCTCTATATGTGTAACATGAATTGTAATGCATTCTGTTGTCATATACAACAAATTAAAAATTAAAAAATTCATAGTGTTTATTAATAAACAACACATATCATAAATTCACTTTCCTGTGAAAAAAAAATCTAAATTATATAATGCTAGCATCACAATTCATGAGAGAAACCAACACTGGGCAACTTGTGATATGAGGATGCACTGAAAAGGTTTCAGCATCATTTCTGCACTATTCTTGCTAAAAATATGCAAATTTTAAAATGTTTAATTGTTTTTTCATAACAAGTATCAGACAAACTAAATGGGGGGTGTCATTCTAAAAGCAACTGTAATGTGAATTAGAACCACTAAAGACAGGAAAAACCAAGGAGGTATTCCAGATTGAAAGATATTAAAAGAAGTGACAATGAATGAAACACATGAGGCTGGATTGGCTGCTACCCCTCAAATGGGTATCATCTGAATGAGCTCTTAGGCTGTAAAATAATTTGGATTATTTCTCCCTTTCTGTTTTGATAGACTGATTGGTCATATGTGGGAAAATGTACATAGGAAATAGAAATTGGAGAATTAGTGGATGTGGTTAGGCAGAATGGCCTTACAAAGGAATCAGGTCAACTTTTTTCTTCTATCAGATGCAGAGTCTCTGATTTGATATCAAGCTCCTTGATCCATTTTGAGTTAACTTTTGTGCATGGTGAGAGAAAGGGATTCAGTTTCATTTTGTTGCATATGGATTTCCAGTTTTCCCAGCACCATTTGTTGAAGATGCCATCCTTCCTCCATTGCATGCTTTTAGCCCCTTTATCAAATATAAGAAAGTTGTAATTTTGTGGATTGGTCTCTGTGTCCTCTATTCTGTACCATTGGTCCACCCGTCAGTTTTGGTACCAGTACCATGCTGTTTTTGTTACTATTGCTCTGTAGCATAGTTTGAAATCTGGTATTGCTATACCGCCTGATTCACTCTTCTTGCTTAGAATTGCTTTTGCTATTCTGGGTCTTTTGTTTTTCCATATGAATTTCATGATTGCTTTATCTATTTCTACAAGAAATGCAGTTGGGATTTTGATTGGCATTGCATTAAACCTGTAGAGAACTTTGGGTAATGTCGCCATTTTGATGATGTTAGTTCTGCTTATCCATGAACAGGGCATATTTTCCACCTTCTAAGATCTTCTTCTATTTCTCTCTTTAGGGTTCTGTAGTTTTCATTGTATAAATCTTTCACCTCTTTTGTTTAGTTGATTCTCAAGTATTTTTTTTTTTTTTTAGGATATTGTGAATGGGGTAGACACATAAGTTTTGAAGATAAATCTCAGCAGATAAGTCTTAAAGATCAGCTTAATCTGTAGATCTTGAGACTTGAAGAGGATCTTGGATCCTCCAAGTGTGTCCTAAAATGCCTCCACAAGGGCTAAGGGAGATTGGAGGTACACAGAAGGAAAAACATGTGGAAGTGGAGGCAGATATGGAATAACATGGAAATATGTAAGGAATAATAAAGGGAGACACAGAGACAAGGTGCAGAGGATCCTTGTCCAAGAAAGTGGCTCCTTTTACAAGTGGCCACACTTATTTATACCAATAGGTTACTTCAGGTCATTAGTACCATAACTACATTATTGTTTGGAGTATCAGTAAGGTTGCTTATTCTTCAGTTACACTTCACAGTTACAATATGCAATGTCAGAAGAAGATTTGGGCAGCTCTTAAGAAAGTCCATTGTCTAAAGTCACTGTTAAGTGAGCAGATCCAGGAGCACTGGAGCTTGGTGAAACATTGTAGTTATCAAGAAAGTAAGTCCCTTTATTTCCAGAAATTATGTGCCTAAGATCAAGGTGGAAACCCTCTTGAAGAACATTGCTACAGTGGTCAGGCATCCCATGAATTTTACATGGACGTTTCCCAGCAGCCAGGTATTCTGTACCTTTGCACAGAAATTCCCCAGCCACCAAGCATGCCACAATCATGAAGTTTATCAGAGATCCCCAGTCCCAAACACAGAACAGAAACAAGGTAAAAAATGACAGCAGACACCAGTAGCTGAAAGAAGCTGGAGTAAATCTGCCCTGTTTCAGTGAACTTTTTTTGCAGCTGTGAACAAAAGATCTGACATGAACAATTAGAGGAGGACAAGTTTATCTGGGGGCTCATGGCTTCAGAGGTCTCAATCTATAGAAGGCCAACTCCAATTCTTGGGGCTCCAGGTGAGGCAGAACATCATGGTAGAAGACTGCAGTAGACTAAAGTTGCTTAGGACATTTCCAGAAGGTAGAAACATAGAGAGTTCCCCTCAGGAAGGATAAAATATATACCCCAAAGACATGCCTCCAATGATCCACCTCCTCCAGCCATTCCTTACCAGCCCACAGTTACCATTCAGTTAATACGTATCAGAAAATAGCTCTTCTGTATTATCATTTGAGATCAGGTATTGTAATGCCTCCAGCATCACTTTCCTTGTGCAGTATTATTTTGACTATTATCCTTTTATTCTTCTAAATTAATTTTAACACTGCTTTTTCTAGTTCTATGAAGAATGTCATTGGTATTTTTATGGGATTTGGAATAAATCTGTAGATCACTTTTGATAATTTGTCCTTATGTTGCTTCTGCCTCTCTAGCACCACAGAAGTTCTTTCCCTCTTTTAAGATCTTCTTTAATTTCTCTGTTTAAATTATTTTTAGTTCAGAAAAACTAATATTAGTTCAAATGAACTAGCTATGTATAACATCAGATGTATTTTGACATAATTATAAAATCATAGAATATTATTTGCACTAATTCAGTCCCCAATACTTCCCTTGCCCTCCCCTCCTTCCTTAACCTGTTTCCTTCCCTCAACTCTACTGAGAGTTTTACTTTATTTAGTTTTCTATAATTTTCACTGGAGATGACATGACTTTCTTTTTTATCAAGAAAATAGACATTTTCTTTGTAGCCTTCTAAAATGGCTGTTTATATCTCAATATCCAGAATTATACTAAGCTGTAAGTAAATCTATAAAGGTGAGTACTCACGTTCCTGGCTTCTTGAGTGGGCATAGAAATGGAACAAAAAGATTGAAAAACTCCCCTGAATTGGCCCAACTGTTGTATCATTCATGTAGTTGCCTATCTATCCTTCTGATGTCTTATCTCCTTGACTGTCTATAAAATATAGTAAAAGTGTTCACTACAGTCTCTAAAATGCACACTTGATAAATTATTTTAAAGTTCATAAATCCTCTCACAACTTCATTGTATTTTCATTTCTCTCAGGAAGTGATATAAGAAAGTAGAAACATACTGAATTGAAAATATGGGAAAGTTGAAATTTGTTAAATAAAAATGTTTAGGAGTGATTGATAAGAAGGACTTACCAAATATTTTGAAGACTCTATCCTTAGAAAGCAATATATGGGAATATCAAACATGGTAAAAGCTACTTAAAAAAAGTTTGTGGTAAATTAATGGCTAACATTCTAGATATAAGGAATTTGATGGGCCTGTCAGATGTTCCTATGCATATAAATAGCTGAAAATCAGATATGCCAGCTTTAAACTAAAGGCAGATAGGATAGGAGATATAAATTTGGTGTTCTTCAGCATGTAGATACAATTGAAGCTTATGAAGTTAAGATATTGTAAAACAACCACATAAAATGAGAAGAAACAGAATTACAGATAAATCGTCGATGTTCACAAACCCTAATGGCAGGATATTTCAGCTCTGGGAGAAACAATGTGATATTCAGGAGAGAGCCAGCTCCAGGGAGTGAGAAGGCATCATTTCTTCTGACATTAATTCAGTAGGAAATCCAGTGAAGGTTTCTCAAACTCTAGTGCAAATATTAATTACCTTTGAGGTTTTCCAAAACACATTTACAGGTCCCAGGCCCAGATGTACTCATTCAGTGGGTTTTAGTTGAGGCCACATAGCATGAGTTTATAACAATGTCTCATACCATACTCGTGTTGCTAGGCTAGGACCACCATTTTTTATGTTGAAAGGTCTGAATTGTACCACAATGTTTGGCAGAACATTGGGTTTTGGCAAAACATTGGGCCAAAACATCAGCATTACCTGGGAGCCTGATGGAAATGTGAAATCTTAGGCTCAACCCAGACCTATGGAATCAGAAATTGCCTTTTATCATTATCCCAGATGATTCATAGCATTTGTGAAGCATTGCAATCTAGAATGTAGTGCTTAACATATGGCACAGTTTTCATATCTAATAAAATGGCACTGTTGATCTCACTTTTATTCCAACCTACTGTGGGTGAAAAATTAGGATGTGAAGCCTGACATCTGCGAGTGAATTGTGCCTCACCTAGCCTTCATTTCTGTATGTAACATGGGACCATTCCAGTGTTCCCACCTTGGTTACGGTTAAGAGTGAAATAGTGTCACAAACGTAACATGCTCTGCTTTTACTTGAGCAGAGCTACAGTTGAAAAACACTGGAATTTTACTTCTACATGAATATTCAGGTTGTAGCTAGCACAGAGCTGTTTGTGCAATTGCTTATTTGTTATGTTAGTTCCACCTATTTGATTAGTTAATTTGGTAAATTTAATGAAGCTTTAAGTGAAATGATTCCAGTTAATGATTATTGATTTGAACCTCAAGAAGAGGGAAATAAAATTCATTCCTGGGTAATTAAAACTTTTTTTTTTAGAGAGAGGAGAGAGAGAGAGAGAGAGAGAGAGAGAGAGAGAGAGAATTTTTAATATTTATTTGTTAGTTCTTGGCGGACACAACATCTTTGTTGGTATGTGGTGCTGAGAATCGAACCCGGGCCGCACGCATGCCAGGCGAGCGCGCTACCGCTTGAGCCACATCCCCAGCCCCATTCCTGGGTAATTAAAACTTAAAACACATACATTGAGTGGGTTCAGATGCTGACTGATTACAGATTATGACTATTACAGATTACAGATTATGACTATTTTAAAACTGGTGTAAAATTAAAACCAAGTTGGAAGGAGTCAGATTATGACTGTGAGAGTAATTAAAACAAAATTGAGATGACCAATCAACAACTAAATGGATTGCCTGCCAGACAGCATGTCTTCACTACTGGAGATGCCCAAGCTGATGGTAGACACACTGAGCATGTACATCAGAAAGGTTTCTACTTTGAGAGGAAGTCCAAAACACATTTCTAATGTCCCTGAAATTCTAAATTTCAAATTTATGAATTTAGCACTTTTCTCTTCTCTTTATGTTCTTTTACCTCATAACCAGGGAAGTCCATTATATTTTATATGAAAGTATTTTTCTAACAGTTTCAAAAATAAGATAACTAATGATGAATATCCATCAAAGTGCTATGCCTTGCAGGTTGTGTTGTTAAGTAGTTTAGAGTACATTATTAGGAGTCCATCAGATCCAAATTAGAATCATAACTCTGCCATTATGAACTATGCAACTTGGGTAGATTATACATAGGGATATATAATTATAACATAAATAATAAAAATTTATAATAATATATACATATAAGTGTGTATATACAAATATGTGTGTGTGTGTATATATATACATATATATATATATATATATATATATATATAAAATATATATAAATTTATCTTCAGATTCCTCATCACTAAATGGAACCCAAACTGCTAACCACAGTTCAATCTGTATATAGCTTCATAATGTATAAAATGTCAACTGTACTTGATTATAGGATCCTGTAAAGACTAAATGACCTTGGCATGGTGACATATATCTGTAATTACAGCTACTAGGGAGACTATAGCTGGAGCATCACAAGTTCAATGGCAGTCTAGGCAACTTAGAGAGAACCTGTCTCAAAACAAAAAGTAAAATTAGTGCAGCTCGGGGTCCCAGAATTCAATCCCCAGTACTGAAAATAAATATATAAAAATATATATGAAATAAATAATATGAGATGTTTAAATAAATATTTCTTCCTGAAAATCTCCATGTGATGATTTAATAAATAAGTATATGTCACTCAGCTATGCTGCTCACAGATTATAGAAACTGTTATATAATAAATATTTATTATTTAAAGTTGTTGAAACATGGGTAATTTGTCATACAACAATAGAAAACTAATACAGTTCTTTGGCAACCAACTGTATATGGAATGATCAGAGTAGAATAACTGTAACATTTTTCTGTATAAGACTATTTCTTGAAGAAGCAATTTATAGGATTTTCTCTCTCCTGCTTTTGTTTTTTCACTCTTTACATCAATTGCCTCAAAAATCAACCATGTTTTGGATGATTCAATATCTGGAAATAATGCCCCTAAGCATGACATATAATAAGTATTTGACTTATGAAATCACACAACAAAATGAATAAATAACCATTGAGAAAAAAATAAAGTCATCTCAGCTTCAAATAGCATATTCATTCTTCAATAGATGTGTAAATCCTTCCAAGATTTAAGAAATGGGCATTCACATGTAATAAAGGACCTCTTGAAATATGCAATACAAGCAGTCAGTTAATTCTAGAGGAGTACAGACTTAAATTTAGTACTTTAAATAACAAATCATTTCTACTTTGGAAGTATGACTGAGCTTCTCTGGGGGGAGTTTAATAAATCTAAATTCAAATACTGGGCTTTGATGAACTGCAAAGTCCTGCACAGCTCTCCCATGCTACTTGCTTCTAGTGAAATGGATCTTGCACATTGGAATACATACAGTGTAACATGATTGGAATACATCTTCCTGTTAGCCTTAGTTAATCTTCTAAAGGTGTATCTTAACCTTTTATCCCTGAGGAATTAGCCAAATAAAATTGTAAGACTATTGTCTAGTATTATCATCAACTCAAAGCCACTCATTATACAAAACACCCAATAAAATTAAACAATACTCTGATATATTAATTAACACATCTATGGCAATGAACACATTACTAGGATAAATCTGCACATTACCAGAATATTGACTCAAGAACCATATCTTGACCAACAACTGACTACTTGGTTTTTCACAAGAACAGACATGGAGAAGCAAAGTTACCTAATAAAGAAAGAATGGGCACGCTCATCTGTAGACATCATGCTATTTTTGTGCTTTTAACTTGAAAGGAAATTTTTAGTTTGGACCATTTACTACTTATGCTTGTCAAATGATCATTCAGGTTATGCTTAAATATTTAGTGTTAAATAGACCCAAATCATCT
The DNA here is from genome assembly GCF_045843805.1 of Urocitellus parryii. Lineage (NCBI taxonomy): Eukaryota > Metazoa > Chordata > Mammalia > Rodentia > Sciuridae > Urocitellus > Urocitellus parryii. Next base: position 2,972,575 of record NW_027554054.1, read on the forward strand.
TATTCTATATCTAATCATCCTCAGCTCTTCAAAATCCTTATAATATTTATTATATATTATATTTCATATACATCATATAAAATTAAACTCAAAACTTAAATAACAAACTTGCATTCCAATTCTATTTTTGAAGTATGATTGTATATAAAATATTATATACAATATCATATATAGACATACATACACACACATGCACGCGTGCACACACACACATACACACACAGCTTCTTACACTTCTACCAAGTGTAGAACTTGTTAGAAACCACAAAAGAGGAGGTGTGTTCTGGACAGCAAAATGCTTTTGCTATAGAGGTCTGAGGGAACGTGCAAAGTGGAGGTAAGATAGGAGGGCATCTGAGGAAGACAGATACAGCAAAGTTCTCAAGTATTGTCAAGCAGTCACATCAGACAACATACTCAAGACCCAAAGGGTCGTGTGCTGGAAAAGAGTACCCAGGAGGAAGGAAATTTGCTAAGGGCAAAGTTAACACAAGCCCATCCTGACTGGGTCAGGTCACTCTTTTACCTCACTGACCTCCTCCCTGAGGACTCTCCTATTACTTAAAGAAAATACGGGATAAACATAATAAAGTCTAATAGGTGAAGGCTATGATTACTTAAAGCAAAGACAGATTATAGATTCCTCTAATCTATAGCCTCAAAGAACCAATTACAAGTCAATGCTCTTGGACCCAAGGATATTAAAACAATTGTTTAAAATCTAGAATTCTAAAAGTATTTCTGTTTTATAATAGGCAGAGTCATATTTATTGCCTATAGTATGCCTATAGTATGCAATGGCTGTTTTGTTCCAATTATAAATGCTTTTGCCTTTTTAAATAATTCATATGTAAAATATTAGGTTATCATTCTGTCAGCTGAGATCTTGAAATAGGAGGTTTAATAGGAATGCAAAGAGAATAACTTTTTGTTTTAAAGATATAGAAGATATTCCTATACAGAATTTACATTTTGATAATTAATTTCTTTCCCTTGGAAGCCTAAGGTGGTTTAATGATGAAAAATAACTTCATTATATGTAAGTATTTCTGTTATATGTGTATGTTCATGTGTATTTATATATATGTGTGTAAATAATAAATACACAACCACATGCATGTTTGTACATAAATGTACATAAATTCACAAATGGGAAAGTAACAAGATGTGGAAACATTTCCCAATGGTTAGTATTCTCTTTTATTTTTGTCAAAGATTCATCTGATGTCTGCTTGAATGTTTCCAGTAATGAAAAGTTCATCATCTAATAAGGTATTTTGTCCTAATTCCCTCAATTTTTTCTCTAATCTGAAGCTGGTCATCTACTTATGTTTATAGATCACTTTGTCTGGTAGCTCCATAAAAACTATCATGACACTCATTATTCAATTCTTACTTAACACAATATCTCTAATTACTTCAACTTCACCTGAAGTGTCATAATTTTGAAACTATGCAGTCATTTTCTAGGTTGTTTGAGTCTTTCTTAAGTGAAATTCCATGAATTCATAATACCACACAAATCTACTGAGTTAGGCTGCTTAGAGTAAATGATAATAAAAAAATAAATACCACCATCTATCAACTCTTTCCATCCACCTAGAACCTACAGTTGGTTATTTTAAAAATACCAAAATCTTCTTGATTCAGCTAAATTTTCAAGAAGTCTTTATAATTTTTAATGAGGGATTTAGAGAGCCACACCTACATTTTGCTATTCATATTGAGGCATGGTGTATTTTATCCTAACCTAAGATAACATTTATTGTTACTGTATAAAAATCAATATCCTCAGATGTTTAACACAAGGTGACAAATAATTTTAAGCTCTATTATGAGATAAACCTGTATTTGATCACTAAGACTGCTACAAACTGCTATGTGAATGAAAATCAGTTCCTCTGCCTCTCTGTGCCCAAAAATTTTAATATTTAAAGGGGAAATAATAATTCTTATATTCTGGATTATTGTGATAATTATGATAACACATGAGAAGTATTTTGTATATAACAGGGACTCAACAATTGGTATATTATCCTGTAATTGTTATTATTGTTATAGTTTCTAATATTTTGAACTGGCAAAATCTCAAAAATGTGAATCTTTAAGTATTTGGCTGGTATCCTTTTCTGCCAGTAGACAAGTCAGTATAGTGTCCAGGAGAACCTGTCTGAGAACAGTCACTAGACAACAATTTCCAGATAGTCCTACATTAGCTAATCCATAAAAATATCTCACATGTACTGATTATTATTAAAATCTAGGACAAAGGCTTTACTACTGCACATTAAGGGAGGTGCTAATACAGTTTACAAAGGAATAGAGGCAATTTTTATTCGGAAAATGGAACCCAAAGTGCTAACCACAGTATAATCTGTATATAGCTTTATAATGTATAAAATGTTGTACCTTCTACATATCTCTTACCATCAGCAGACAAATTTGGAATATACCTAGGTTTTCTACTTCATGTTTTGGCATCTTAGATGTGAGAATATTGTGAGATCTTATTAAATGTTTTGCCAAAATCCGGGACTACAATGCCCACAGACTTCCAGAACTTTGCATTTCTAACCTTCCTACTTAAAAAAGGATGTGAGCTTGACTTAATCTTTTCTTTTCAAAGTTCTGAAATGCCTTTTGAATAAGGAGCTCTAAACTCTTGTTGAAATGTAGTTCAGCCTTAGGAGCCTTGTAAATCTACTATTCCTCTTCAATTCTTCAATCTCAATTTTTCTTCTTAAATGGAATGATGGTAGCCTTATCTTATCTCCCAAAGCCTTTGTTTCTTTATCTAATAAGTACAGATAATAATATCTAATAAATTGGACTGTTGTAACAAATAGATTTTAAAATTCAAGTGCTGGAAACAGGGTTTGGCACAAAACAAATCAATAATAGCTGTCATTATGTAAATTTTACCCACAATAAATTTGTAAGAAAGTTGATGATGCTGAATTTTTCAACACTGCGGTCTTCATGAATAGTAACATTCTCTTGTTTACAGAAGCAACACTCAATAATTGTTTGCTGAATTGAACATCCAGAGCAAGTTTTTATATTGCCCAAGTTGCAATTAAGCATAAAATTTGACACATAAAACATTTTTTCAAAGATAAAAATGGAAGTTCTTTTAGATTGCTATTGGAGAACCCCAAAAGGGTTCCTATAAATACAATAAAAATACTTAGGTATGCTGATTTTTCCTCCAGGCTTAGCATATTTTCCCTAAATAACCCTGCTTGGAAAGACAGCAAATGAATAATTTCATCTCTAGTAAACTAATCAATATTGAAGCAGAAACTCTCAGTTTATTCTAATCTGCTAATAGAACGAATGCAATACTATTTCTAGCATAGGAAATATTAGATTCCAGCAAATTTTTCAAATAATAGATTTATATGAAAAGACTTAAAAGGCCCTTTGTCTAAATGAAGGAACCATTCTTTAAATGAATTTGAGTAACTCAACACAAGTCAAATAAAATTCAAGTTCCATTCACAATGGACAATTTTAAATTTTCAAGGCATCATCTTCCTTCCATCAGATGAAGGTTTTGTGTATCTGAAATACTGTCATGTGTCTGAGGTTGAGACTCTGACCACAGTTACCACACGTTTGCTGCAGTTGGATGGTTAAGATTCTAATTCAGGCTTTCACACTTTCTTGTCTTCAGTGTTCAAGGAGGAGCAACTAAGGAGGAAAATCTGATCCAGAAGACAGAGTCAATATGCACAGAATTTCCTCAAAATTCCAAGACAATTGAAGGAAGGGTGATCCTTTAATTCCCCATGGCAATTGAAGGAGTGCTACTTGGCTTCAAGATGCCCTGGTAAAGGTAGGTAGCATGAACTACTGTCTGGTGCACATCAACATACCTCCATTGCCAAGGCATCTAAACTCAGAAATTTTGTACAGGATTCTTTACTCCACTACCATTCAGTACTTGTGTTTATTAATCCTTAGCTATATCATCTATTTATTTGCCATCAGTTAGAAAATTCTGTACATTTTCATTTGTAGTGAATCAATTTCTCTTCCACTTATAGTGATTCATTCTTCTTCATTACTAGCAAGCTCTAAAATACAAGATAAATAAGGCCTAGAGATCAGTTGTCTAATACAGTGTCTATAGCTATTAATATTTGTATTGCATTATTAATAATTTAATAAGAGGACTGGTCTTATGATTTTTGCTCTTACCACAAAATAATAATCGTAATAATAATCATAAATAAGGGAGAAAGATGTAACTTTTGGAGGTGATGGACAAGCTTATGGCAAAGATTGTTCTGATGGTTTCATAGTTATACACTTATCTCCAAGCTCATCAAATTATATATATATATATATATATATATATATATATATATATATATATATATATATTAGTTATGACAGATTTTGGTATGTCAATAATTTAAATCAAATATAATTTTGAAAAACTAAAATGTTGATGTTGGAAAGAAGAAAAACAGCAGCTAATGCTTCGAGTGACTCATACCTGCCATCTATGATATTAGGATTATTATACCTCAATTTTTCTCTATTAGGTAAGTATTTTCTCCATTTTACTGACAAGAAAATTGAGGTTCAGAAAGGATAAGTAACTTGTTAAAAACACATTCTTCATTGTAAAAGCTGAGAAACAGCTCAGGATTTGTAATTGTAATTTGTATTCCTTTATGATTAAATTCTTTCCTGTGTGAGAGAAAACATAAACACTAGAAGTGTCTCAAGGTTCTTTACTTTTGTCATAGATTCTCTAAAATAGCCTCCATTTTAATAAAACTCTGTTTTGCAAAGTCCCATGATTCTTCAACATCTGGTTCAATAATGCAGTTTCATAATGAAAATCTAATGAATCACTTTCAATGGTTGCAGGAGCGACAGGCAGGTGAAAAAAGAATTAGCTATATCTTTAGATTGCTATTGGAATCCTGCCCTAAGAACAGGCAGCCTTTTGAAGCCACATGCATGGCCAAGGCAGGGACGTTAGATACCATGTCATTATCACTTTCACAGCATCTGCAGGATTTACTTAACTTTTGATTCCAGAAAGTAAACAAAATATTTTTTTTTCTTTAGAAACTGGGACCAATAATTTTCTGAAATAGGAAACTACACATTTTTTTCTACAGCTTAAATATAAATGTGTATAACAAGTAACACATGTTCTGATTCTGACATAATTTTCAAACCATTCCCTTAAATATTCTTAGCCCTATGTAGAAAGATATTTCTACTTTGGTCTAGACTCTTTTGTAGAGATTTCTGATTATTGTTGCTCATCTTTTTGAATGTCTGATGAAATTTTGTTTGGCTGAGGGCCTTTCTACTGTTTACAGAAAGGCCTTCAGGTCCGTGCAGAATAATTTTTTGGCCTATTTAATATTCTGGTGCTGTGCTCTGATCCGATGCTTCTGTGTATTCCTTCTACACTTTTAAATTCCCTTTTAAGGGAAAGGTCACTTCAGCTTGGACTAAAGTTGATAAAGAGCTGAGTAGAAACATGGAGGCTTGAAGCTGACCTAAATGTTCTGATGTTTCTACTATGGAGTCCTAGGATTTTCTCATACCTGAGGTCTTCTTGTGGAGGCCACTTTGATCTAACCATGGCAAAAAGCATAGGCAACAAAGGCATTATATCCCATGTTGACTTTACTTAATAAAGGACTATGAAATTTTAAATTCTGGATATGAAGATATTTGGGATGTTCTGGAGACATAAACTTTGAGAAATAAGTAGAGAGACAGACTTTGTAGGCTGCTATTTGGATCCTAGGGACCTGTTCTTCCATCTATTGACTAAATCTACAGTGCATAATTTGGAAAATACTCAGTTTTTAATGGCTAAAATATTTTAAAAATTACTGACAAATATGGAATCTCAAATAATCACTCATAATTCAAATTTGTAAAAATAAGGATTCAAATTTAAAAAATATGTTCTGATTAGTAAATGAAAATAAATTATATCATACAACTTTTTTAAGCATTTAAGAGGATCCTTATTGAATTTTCGTTGTGAGCATAGAATAGGGCAGAAAACCCCTCAAAAACTAAAATTCATTGGCTACCTGTTGTTTCTGAAAAACAACTTAAGAAATATTCCACCAAGAGTTATGTTGACAAATTAAAAGGGTTCTTGCCATTTCTAGTGGTTCTTCCACTATAAAAATAACATGACACACAGAAATGGAGCTAATAGTATTGCACCAATTATCTTTGTTTGCTTTAACAAATATGCTTTGATTGTCTAAGATAATGTCATCAGGAGAAACTGAGTGAGGTATATACAGAATTTATTGGCATTATCTTTACAATGTATTTTGAACTGCAAATATTCCTAAATTCTATAAACATATAATATATATTTATATTGTGTCTGTGTACATATATATATATATATATATATATATATATATATATATATATATAGTTAAGAAATATTCCTTACCTAGATTCTGTGCTCAAACATTAATATTTTTATCTAGATATGCAAGTCACTCTACTACCAAAATATAAAGAGGAGGCATTAAAATGATCATTAAAATTAATTTCTCATGCCCATCATATGAAATTTTAAAAATAATCCAGAAGGAATTCAAACAATTTAGTGTTATTGCAATAGAATTTCTTCTAGCCCATCTCTTTATTTATGTGGACAGTATTTCATAGACCTTACATTTATGAAAATGAAAAATAGGAAAACAGCTAGTTCTCACTCTATTAAGCACAACTTATCAATGATTACCAATACATGAAGATTTTTCTCTGTTGCACGTATTTTGTTAATATTTTAAGTAAGAAATTGTGTTTAAATATTGTTTGAAACTTATTTTAGAAGTGTTTTGAAATTAAGAAAATTGAAGCTCACAGAGATTATGAACTTGCCCAGTACTGTATATACTGAATAAGGCATCAACCTCAGAAGTCTATGTGACTTCAAACCATAGACTTCAGCTGTTTCATCTGAAATATAAATGGACCAGTATGCCTTAAAGTAGAATTTTAAACACAGAACTCAAATGAAATCTAATTCTAGTCAATGAAAGTATTCTTATTGTTCATCAATATAACACTGGAATGAATTTTCAAATAATTGATAAATAAACTATGAGTCAAAGAAAGACAGCTACTTGTTCTGGCTGATTTAAACATTTACCATTTTGAAATGATATTGAGGAAAAACTATCCTTTCTCAAGCCCTTGCCCCACTATAGACATTCTTGGTTCTAATTTTAAGACCATAGAATTGAATGCAGGAAAGAGATTGATAACACATTTAAGTGAAATGTGTATAAGAACCAGGAGTCATTGACCCTGAGTTCAAATTTCAGCTCTGCCCTCAATTTTTAATACAAAATTTCCTTTTGTAAGCCTCAATTTCTCCATCTAGAGAATTAGGATAAATTCTTATATCACATATTGACTGAGGTTTCAATGAGATTAGGCAAGTGGATTGCCTAGGGGAGAAACTGGTTATTGAGAAGGCCGAATTAAGTTTGAAGTGAACTACATCCTGATGTTGATTAGCTACAGTGATTTCTTCTTCCACTTTGCATTCCACCAATGCAAAATAACTTGGATTTTCTATTCTAAATATAAAATGATGCATTGACCTTCTGTGTTAAAACCTTGAAAAAGCAATGCACTTTGAAATCTTGAGTTTAGTGCTTCATTGTGTGATCAATATTTTTGATTAAAATTCTTTGCTACTACCAAAATATAAAGAGTAGGCATCAGATGATCATTAAAATTAATTTCTCATGCCCATCATGTGAATTTTTAAAAATAATCCAGAAGGAGTTCAAACAATTTAGTGTTATTGCAACAGAATTTCTTCTAGGCCATCTCTTTATTTATGTGAACAGTATTTCATAGATCTGACATTTATGAAAATGAAAAATAGGAAAAAAGTAATATATAAATCTTCTGCTCACAGAAGTTTCAGTTATACTCAGAAGTGATATTTATGCATGAATTCATGAATAATTCATAAAAGAGGACATTCATCTAATAGAAAATAATTTTTTAACAAATTGTTATTTTATGTTTAATAATTATCTTTTATAATTGCAATATATCTATGATGTTTAGATCAAATTAGTACTGAAATTTTTATGAAAATAACCCAGGAAATTTCTTTCATTACAGGGAAATACACCAACAAAAAATACAGAGACATATGTACATATACAATTTGTCTGTATTTCTTGTTTCAAATTCATGTAATAATTTAAATAATACAAATCACATTAGCATAAAGTGTACTGAAGACAGTAGAATGGAAATACGAATTTTAGAAGAACTGTAAACAATGTTAATTTCTTGACCTTTAAAACTTGTAATTTTAACTGAATGCTAAGTATCAGAGCACCACAGTTTGAATTTTTCCAGTTGCACTTAAGTAAATGCCTTATGGTTTTTGTTTTTTTTTTGAGAGAGAGAGAGAGAGAATTTTAATATTTATTGTTTAGTTTGGCAGACACAATATCTTTGTTGGTATGTGGTGCTGAGGATCGAACCCAGGCCCCACGCATGCCAGGAGGGTGCGCTACTGCTTGAGCCACATCCCCAGCCCCCTTATGGTTTTTTTATATGTATATGCAAAACAGAATAAGTCACATTCATTTTATCTATTCAAACTTACAATAAACTCTTCTAGATAATGTAGTGTTAGCTTGGTGCTATGGCATCTCTGTAAACCCAGCTACTTGTCAGCTGAAGCAGAAGGATCTCTTGAGTCCAGAAGTTCCAAGCCACTGGATAACATAGACAGACCTCATTGTAAATAAATAAATAAGTAAATGTAAATAAATAAAATATATATGTGTGTGCCCTGGATACATGCAAATGCATATATATGTGTATGTTTGTGTGTGTGTATGTGTGTGTGTGTGTGTGTGTGTAATTTCCAAGCTCTTTAATGTATTTTTGAGCAGAAGTGCTTAAAAAAATGAGATAAGGCCAGATTAGTGCATCAAGTAGTCAGATTCTAGGGCAATCCAGAGAAGCCAAGATTCATGAGCCACTTAAGGGAAAGATTCTGAAACTAGAGACTGAATCCAAATCCTTTGTCATTCTTGTCCTTGACAAATGCCTAAGGGTATAAAAGGCCCAAAGTAGAAAGCCAATCATAGACAGAAACCTCTAAAACAAAACCTAGATGAACATTTTCTCTTCATAGATATTTATTACAGAGAAGAAAAGTTGTGGACTACACATGTTGATCATATTTTCTGCTCATGATAAAACTTTGAGATTTCAGGAACTAAAAGAATTTTGGAAAATATTTATTTACTGCAATGAACTTAGCAACTTCTCAGTATTTTAAGTCAGTTTTCATGAAACCCATGGTGACATTTACAAATGTGGGTTGTTTTAAGAATATAATAAAATGTGTTCAACATGTGGAAGATCTTCATAGCTCAGTGAACTAGTAATTTCCAAGTGACCAATGGATGAAGTTACAAAATCTTGAATGGTAAAGATTCATTTAAAGTACAAAATTGGACAATGGGTTTCAATGTAAAAATAATACAAAATTTTAATTGATGTGCATATCAGATGTTATAGTATAAGTAACTTTTAAGAAGCTACCACTTGTATGTTTTTACTGTACAACCAAGGATGAGTGCCAACAAGTACCTGAAAAACTGATTGGCATTCTTCAAAAAAAAATGAATATTTACATTTATACAAAAATGTTGACCCAGATGTTTGTAGAAGATTTATTAATCATAATTGGAAACACATGTCTTGCAGTTTGGAGCATGTTTAAACAAATTGTGATACATACATCTCATAGAGTACTACTAGGCATGAAAAAGGGCAAATATAATTTATATATATTAAAAAGCTTATATATATAATTTATACATATATTTAAATACATATAAGCATATATGTATATAAAATTTATGTGTATATGTAAATCTATAAAATTTATGCACACATGTACACACACACATAAACACACACATACACACGCACACACACACACACACATATATATATCTCCAGAGAATGAATTATGCTTAGTGAAAAAGTCAGTCTTCAAAGGTCATATGTTGATGGTAGAAGAGATGCAAAAGAGAATGAATGAAGGAAGTGGATATAGACATCAAAGGGAAATACAAGGGTTCCTGGTGATGAAGGAACAAACTTGTCTTGACTGTATCACTATCAGTATCCTGACATTGATATTGGTACTACAGTCTTACAAAATATTATCATTTGAGGAAACTGGGTGAAAGATATAGGATTTTTTATATCTTGTATCATTTCTTCAACTGTGTGCAAATCTACATTTATTCAAAATGAATAGTTTAATTTTAAAAATTAATAGGTAATTATTACTTCTTAAAATTATTACAGAGAGGATGTTGTGTTCTTACCAACAAAATGATAATGATTGAAGCAGTGTCTACATCAGTTGGCAGGATTTATTCCTCCTCAATGGATATAAATTTCAAAACATCACACTGCACAAATATACACAATTTTATCTATTAAAATAAAATAAAATTTACATAATTAAATAAATAGCTTGAAAAGAGAATTTGGGATGAGAGGTTCAACAAACTCAGCCTGAAGAAGAGAAAAATGAAGGGCCAATTTCATCTTTAAGTACCTGAAGAAATAATTAAAGAAGGAAAATGATAAAATTCACAACAGATTATAGAGCTAGTCTTAGGTTACAGCTTCATAGACTTAGAGGAAAGTTAATAAAGAACTGCCTGGTTGTATGCAGGTTCTCAGGCACAAAAGCAAGCTATGTTGAGGAAGCTGTCTTTTCTCCCCATTTACATAGAATCATTATGTGAATAATTATTTTTATAACATGTATTGAGAGTAGTGCTGTTCTATAATAAATTCATAGTAGACTAGAGGCTGGGAACTAGAAGTAAAGGAGGAGAGAAAAGAAAAGGGAAGAACTGGAGTGTGGAGTTGACCAAATTATTCCAGGTGAATGTATGAAGACATCATAGTGCATTCTGCTTTTTTTATATAATTGTAATGCACCAATTAAAAATAAATAAATAATTAGAAAGACAAATAAAATAGATAAACAGGATGAGGGGGAGTCAGAAAGGGAAGAATAGGGTCATACTGGGGACTGAAGTAGAGCAAACTATGTTATATGCACTTATAAATATGTCAAAATTTACCCCACTATTATGTACTACTATAATTCACTAAAAATATTTTAAAAGAAAAAATATTGAATATATTCAAGGGCTATTTGCTATACATTATGTAATGAAATCCACAGCAGATTGCTATACATTATGTAATGAAATCCACAACAGATTGCTTAATATACATATATACATCACAAATCACATTATACTATAGATCCTAATCTTGTTCATCTTATTTCTGAAGGTTTTTAGCCCTTGCTCAACATCTCCACATTTTTCCCATCTTCCAATATCTGACAAATATTTTTCCATTCTGCTTCTATAACTTTGTTTTTTTTTCAGATTCTGTATAATATTTAAATCATTCAGTATTTGTCTTCTTTTTTCTGGCTTATTTCCTTTAGCATAATGTTCTCCAAATTCATCCATGTTGTTGTAAATGGACAGATATCCTTCCTTTCTGTTGCAGAATAATATTTCATAGTATATGGCTACCAAAATATCTTTACATACTCATTCTTTGATGGACACGTAGGCAGTTTCCATTTCCTTACTATTTTTAACAATGCTGATATGAAAATGGGAATGCAGATATCTTTTCAAGAATCTGATTTAATTTCCTCTGGATACAAACCAGAAGTAGGATTGATGGGTAATTAAGGTAATTCTAATTTTACTTTCTTGAGGAGACTTAATATCATTTTCAAACATGTCTGCACCAATCTGCAATTCACCAACAGTGTACAGGGTTCCCTTTCCCCACACCCTCACCAAAACTAATCTCTGGTCTCTTTAATACTAGACACTCTTAACAGACATGAGATGATGTCTCATTATGGTTTTGATTTGTGCATCTCTAATGATTAGAACAGTTTTTCACATACCTATCAGCCATCTGCATGTCTCTGGAAACAATATGTTCTACTTCTTTGTCCATTTTAATTGGGCTACTTATTCTTTTTTTGTTTGCTATTGAATATTTTAGTTCCTAATATGTATTTGGATATTAATTGCTTGTCAGACAATGGTTTTAAAATATTTTCCTCCTAAACCACAGATTATATTTTAATTTTATTGACTGCTTCCTTTGCTCTGCAGAAACTTTTAGTTTTGATACAGTTCCACTTCTTACTTTTGCTTTTGCTGCTTATGTTTTTGGTGTTGTATCAAAAAAAATCATTTCAAAAAATAATATAGATCAATTTTCCTCCTATGTTTTCTCCTAGATGTTTTATGGCTTCAGAACTTACATTCAAGTCTTGTATCCTTTTCTACCCAACTGCTATATTTTCTGGACCATATATTTAAGGATGAATAAAATGTTTGCTCTCCAGCTGAGGGGCTCCTAACCTGTGGGGGTTATGGGCATGAGGATGCTTAGAAAAATTCTCAGAAAAGTGATGAATTTTAACAATTAGAGATTTTCTAGAATTAGCTTGGTGAAAAAATTGAGAGCAAATAAGATTCATATGGTGCACATCATTTGGCATTTTCTAAATAATCATTTCTTATTTCTAACAATAGATTGAAAATTACTTCATATAGGTTGTATCAAATATAGAAAGAGTACAAGGGAAGCTTAAAATCTTTAAATTATAAGTGAAAATAGCTACAAATTAATAATGAGAATGATGATGAATTGATTCTAGGTATGAAAGGAAGAAGAGCCATATTACTGCTCCTCTCACCTCAATCTGTCACTGTTATTCAAAGTAAATACATGTTAGTCAAAGTAAATATATGTTTGCAAGAGCTTATAGCCTCACTTTTTAAGGGAAGTTTTAATTATAAGTCAATCCATTAACTTTAAAGTTCAGCTTTCACATAAAATCCTGTGGGAGAATATTACTACCAAATGGCCTATTTTCTATACACAAAATTTGATCACACCTATATCTTCTTATTTGGAATCCATGAGAAATGTGATTTTCCTTTCCAAAAGTATAATGTTGATAAACTTCCAAAGAAAATTTCTGAGTGGCTCTGGAGAGAAGAAATGGTGTAATATTTGGTATACTTGTGCTTCATAAAACTGTGCAGCTTCAAAAAAAGTTGAAATAATCTTTACACTCTGCATTGCTGGAATTAATTACCTACCAAATTTTAATGGTAATGCATTACAAATATCATAAACAGATGCAAATTTCCATTCCTTTTTGTGCTTATACACAAAAATTAACAGACAAAATAAAACTTCTATCTTATATTTCAAATCTGAATCCTCCCCGTTGTCTCCCTTCACCTGCTCTTCCTTTTCCATTGAAGACATCTAGGGAGTATCTGAGACACAATGGGAGTTATATCAGGGCAGGACCTACATGAGATATGTGGAATGTCAAAAACTGAGAGAGTGAGCACAGGATGTATAAGAAAGCAATGATGCTAGAAGCCAGAAAGAACTCCATACATAGGCATCAACCAAAAACTTCTAGAGGTAGACATTAAAGCTGGTGTCTGAAACCAGGAGTCAGTTTAAAGTAGCAAATTCTATAAAGCTGGAAGCAAATGGAAATGGGAAAGAGGGGGACTGCTGTGATCTCTCCTAGAGAACTGTCCAGCAGAGTTGCTATTGCTTAAATACTGCACACATGAATGTATTGGTGGTATGGTAAGTGCTTTAAAACAGTAACTTTCAAACTTTATTGAAATAAATTTTATTTATGAGAAGAAATGAATTTTACAATTGATGTCATGTGTATGTGAAGGAGTGTGTGTATGTGTTTGTAAATCAGGAAAAATATCATGAAACAAGTTTATATTTACTACATTTAATGTACTGTAATATTATTACACTATGCATTGCTGGAATTAATTACCTCCCAAATTTTAATGGTGATGCATTCCAAATATCATAAACAGATGTTATTCTGTTCTCTACTTTTTATTTCTTTAAGCATGATATTTTCAGTTCACTAAATTGTTTTCACAATTCTATAATGCACCTCATTTTGCCTATTTAAGGACTAATAGAAGGAAGAACAGATTGAATATTCAAAAATGGCAACACAATTTGTTTTTTTAAAGGAAAGAAATACAATAGGTGAAGAATATGTTTATTATTATAATATTCTTATAGGATGTTAGATCTAAAACTAGACTAGAGATTTTCTAGTCATCAATTTCCTTTAATTTGATAGATGAAAACAAGTTTTACCAAATGAAGTCACTAATCTTAGGTCTCACAGTAAATGGCAGAGTTAGATTTAAGAGTCAAAACAATCATCTCTTAGTACTAATTTTATTAGAAGTACAAATGTGTCTTCATCTAAGAGGTTTCACAAAAGAGCAAGGAAGCACATATTAAATTATAAGACCCCATAATTCCAAGTTAAAGCATTTTAGACTTAATCTTGGGGTAATAATAAGTCATTAAAGAGATCATATCAGGAACATCAAATGAAACGAATGCTCATTGAGATACATGTGGTAGTTTTTATGAGTGGATTGGGAAGTAGAAATCGAGGACAGAAAGACCAGTTAGGCAATTAGAGTATTCCAGGAAAAGAAGAACAGAGAGCCAGATTACATTGATCACCAGAGTAGAATGGTAAGGAAAAAGAAGGATGACACAAAGCACCATGAAGGAGAAAGTTGGGAAACTTAGTTTAGTAAGGAGTTCTGAAAGATGAAGGAGAGAGCATTATGTACGACTAATGACTCAGCTTTCCTGGCAGGGATAAGAGTGAGATCTTTGACATTCAAATTGGAAATAGAAGAAAAATACTGATTTTATTAAATGAATTATTTGTCTATCTATCCATCTTGGTGTAATGGTAAAATATATAAAGATTTATGGAAAAAATTCTAGGAATGAGAGAGAAGTTAGTATGAGTGATGAGCAGACAAGAGACATCAAATGGGCCCATATCTGATAGAAAATGTTTAAAAATATAGACACAGGCTGGACCAGAGCTGATACCTTAACTTAAGGAGCTAGAAGTTGGAATTATTTAATGAGAGAAATAGAAATTCTGATTATATAATAGCCATTTCAAATTAAATAGTGTATCAGAGAGTTTATTAGATACTGGATTAAACATAATGAAATAGAAAGTCTTGGAAATGACAGGATAATATGTTTTGTAGAGTCCCATAAAAGAAAACTTCCAAGAATATCATATTATTACATAATTTTTAAAGTTTCTAAATGGTTAATTCATATAGATCATATTGGATCCCATTTCATGAGATCACAACTATCAATTCTCATCATAACTACATTCAAATGAAATTCTCAACTTTACATCTGACTATAGTTTGAGGGTTAGAGAGATTTAATTTTTCCAATGGTTCAAACTATCAAATTCTTTAAAAAAACAATTTTCATCTTTTGCTTCTGAAAAGATGGAAGAGATATATTTTTTTTTCTTATTGCTCTCAGTAAATACAGCCAAAATCCTGGGCATTATACATAAAACAAGTATAGAGAGCCTCTAAGGCAAAAAAAATGGGAGTTTTGTTATGAACATTGATTGCTAAGGGACAACATAATGGTGGGTTTGTGGGCTTTCTTTTAGCCTCAGTATATCTCAGAGTTGGATCTGAATAAACTGGCAACCTGGAAATGCCAATGGACAAGAGACAAGGCAACCCTAGCAAAAACATATGGTTTCTAGCCAAATCACCAGGAATGGAGTAGGTTCAGCAAGACATAAAAGTTTCGTATTATAATCCCTCTACAATAGACAAGACATTAAAGCAAACTCTGTGTCCTCTATCTATGCTAGAAAAGGCCATTAGGAGAGCCTCACCTTCCATACATGCCCAACATCCCTATCAAGGTGGTAATAGAGTAGGCTAAGGAAGGGGTAAGGCACAGGCCCCTCATCACTGTCAGGCAGTACTTGGAAGGCAAGATCATAGAACAAAACTTGCTCCAATTCAGACTCTGGTACTCTCCCACCCCATTTCCCTCCTTCCACTCCAGCGATGATGATCCTTCTCCCTTTTCAGTTCTTTTACAGTTTACATCTCTTCCATCTTTCCAGAAGCAAAAGATGAAAATTGTTTTCTTTTAAAAATTTGATAGGTCAGACTGTTGGAAAAAAAATGGAGATTTTGTGGGAACTCTGAATTTCCTCCTTAACTTGTCAACACTGAGACAACCTTCTCTTCTTCCTGAGTTGGTAACAGAGAAGGCCTAATGGAGAGACAGAATCTTCCCAATAATAAGGTGGTAATAAAGAGAGCATCTCCTCCCCACCTCCAGTGGTGTCAGTAGAGACCTTACAGGACTTTGCGACCCCTATACTTATAAGCCTTAATGAAGAAGTTCTCCCTGATTGTCAAGGGAGACCCGTAAGGAACCTGGACTTTTGCTCGACCTGACATTAACAAGGTAATACACCATCCTTCTTAAAATTGGAAAAAAAATGTGTATCTTTATAAATACTAAGAAAAGTATTTTAATATTTTATAGTCATGAAGTGTCTCATAACAAATGAAAAAAAAGTCTAATTAAAACAAAAATTAGAAAGTTTTACCAAAGAAGTAGAAGATATAAGGAAGAACTAAATGAAAATTTTAGAACAAATACAGTAAGAAAAAGCAAAATCAGTTGAGAAAAATCCTTATATGGGCTCATGAAAAAATTAGGAAACTTGAAAACAGAGGTATGGAAGATTTAATGCAATTCTTATTAAAATTCCAATGATTTTCTTAGCCAAAGCAATTCTTAGCAAGTGAGTGAAGCAGGAGGCATCACAATACCATACATCATACTATGCTACAGAGTAATAATATCAAAAACAGCATGGTATTGACATCAAGATAAACATGTAGACCAATGAGACAGAATAGAAGACACAGAGACAATCCTTCATGAATAAAATTATCTCATATTAGACAAAGGCACCAAAAATATACATTGGAGAAAAGATAGCCTATTCAACAAATGGTGATGGAAAAACTGGAAAATCCATAGGTAGCAAAATGAAATTAAACCCCTATCTCTCAACCTGCACAAAAAATCAACTCAAAATGGATTAAAGAGTTAGGAACTAGAACAGAGACCCTCCATCTAATACAAGAAAAAGTAGGACCAAATCTCCACCAACTTGGCTTACGAACTGACTTCCTTAACCAGACTCCTAAAGTGCAAGAAGTAAAATCAAGAATCAATAAATGGGATGAACTCAAACTAAAATCTTTCTTGTCAGCAAAGGAAATAAGCAATAAGGTGAAGAGAGAGCCTACAGAATGGGAGAAATATTTATCACAAACACTTCAGATTCAGAACTAATCTCCAGAATATATAAAGAACTCAAAAAACTTAACAACAAAAAGCAAATAATCCAATCAATATATGGGTTAGGAAATGAACAGACACTTCACAGAATAAGAAATATAATATCAAGAAACATGAAAAAGAATGTTCATCATCTCTACCGATTAGAGAAACACAAATCAAAAGTAATCTAAGCTTTCATCCCACTCCTGTCAGAATTGCAATTATCAACAATACAAGCAACAATGAGTGTTGGTAAGGATGTGGGGTAAAAGGTACACTCATACATTACTGGTAGGACTGCAAATTTGGTAAACCACGATGAAAAGCAATATGGAGATTCCTCAGAAAACTTGGAATAGAACCACCATTTGACTCAGTTATCTCATTCCTTGGCTTATACTCAAAAGATTTAAAATCAGCATACCACAATGACACAGTCACATCAATGTTTACAGCAGCTCAATTCACAATACCTAAACTGTGGAACCAACCTAGATGCCTTTCAACAGATGAATGGATAAAGAAAATGTGTAACATATACACAGTGGGATATTACTCAGCCTGAAACAAGAATGAAATTAAGGCATTTGCAGCTAAATGGACAGAGCTGTTGAATATCATGCTAAGCAATAATAAGCCAAACTCCCCAAATCAAAGGCTGAACGTTTTCTCTCATACATGGATGCTATAATGGTGGTGGATGTGGGGGAAAATAAAAGGACTTTGGATTGTGCAGAGGGGAGTGTGGGAAGGGGTGTGGGTGTGTGAAGGATGGTGGAATGAGCCAGGCATTATTACTCTATGTACATATATAATTACACTACCAGTGTGACTATGCAACATGTTCAGCCAGAGGAAGGAGAAGCTGTTCTCTATTTGTGTATAATGTGTCAAAATGTATTCTACTGTCATATATAACTAATTAGAACAAATTTTCAAAAAAGAAAATAGAGGTATGGAAATTACACAATCTGAACAATAAGAGAAAATGGATTAAAAATTAAAGAATTTGAGCTTCTAATTTCTCTGAAATTAAAATGAAAGAGGTAACATTCATGTTACTGGATTCCTGGAGTCCTGGGAATAAAAGAGAAAAAGGGTGAAGCAGAAAGAGTATTGAAAGAAATAATGGCTGAAAAATTCCTAAATTTGGCTAGAAACAAAGAGACATATGCCTACAGATTCAAAACCTGAGCAAATGCCAAACACTATAAACATAATGAAATCACGAAAACACCTCAAACTTCTAAAAACATAATGGCAAAAACTCTAAAAAGCAATTTATCAAAAAAAATTTCAAATGATGATTGATATCTTATAAAAAATTGGAGTTCATAAGGAAGTAACAAAATATTTGTCAAGTGCTGAAAGAAAAGCACCATGAACCCAAAACCTATGTTAAGGGAAAAAAATGCCCTTAAGAAATGAATGGGTAATTAAAACATCCTTAGATCAGGTAAAAACTAAAGCAAACAAATGAAAGACATCAAAGATGAAAAAATCAACAAATGAAGGCATCTTACAACATCAATAAAGAAAAAGGAACAATAGAAAAATGTAAAATGTGAGTATAGGCTGGGTGTGTGCCTTGGTGGTAAAGTACTTGTTTAGAATACAGGAGGCCCTGGGTTCAGTCCCTGGTACTGCAAATATATATATAAAATCTATTTTATATTTGTAGATATATCAAAACTTTCTCTTCTTCAATTTCCTAAGTTCTGTATGACAGATAAAGTGAAAATTATAGCATGGATCTGTGTGGTCAGAAAAATATTTAAAACAATTATAAGCAAGGGACAACAATTAGATTTTAATGTAGGCAATTTTCTGTGTTTTACTTAGCTTGAAAAATCATGATATCATAGACTGCAATAAGCTTTGTATATCTAATACATAGAACAACCACTTGAATATTATATATTATATAAGTAGATACATTCAAAAACAGTACAGATAAATAAAAATGGCATTCCAAAAAGTGTTTAAGTAACTGAAAGAAAGGCAGGAAGAGAAAGCAGAGAAATCAAAATTAATAGAAAAATAACAGGAAAAAAAGAGAAAATTTCACAATAAATAGAATAATCTAAACACACCAATTAATAGACTGACAGACCGAATTTAAGAAAGAATCAAGTTTCTGATGTTTACAAAGAAACTGATTACAAGAATAATTGTATAGACATATCAAAGTACAAAGATGAGAGAATTATTTTATAAAAATGATAAAAAAGTAAAATTATACAAAAGATTTAACATATTAATATCAGGTAAAGTAGACCTCAAAGTAAAGAAAGTTATCACTAATAGATCAGAGCATTATATAATGATAAAAAGGGTAATTCAATTCTAAATGTGTACACAACAAACAGTAAGTCCTATAATATGAAACAAAAACTGGTAGAATTGAAAAGAGAAAATTACAAGGCAAGACTTTAATGGAAGCCTTCAACATCCCTGTCAACAACTAATAGAACAAATAGAAAAACACCAAAAATTTGCAATGACTCCAAAGAAACATCAAACGATACTCCCTAACTTATATAACGCTCTACTAATGATAGAAGAATGAACTTTCCTTTTGCAAATGCCCTTGGAACATATGCCAACACAGAACACACCACAAAACCTGAGATGATCTGAAATCATACTCACAGTGGAGTCAAACTAGGATCACAACAGAAAGAGAGAAGGAAAATTCCAGGAACTAGCCAACACATTATTGAATGATCCATAGTTTTAAAAGGAAGTATTTAGATAAATAGAAGGGAAAAAATCATCAAAGTGAGTTAAAAAAAAACCACAAAATCTGTGGGACACAGCTAACACAGTTCTGAGAAATGCAAAGCACTATAGGATTATATAAGAAAAATAGAAAAGTCTCAAATAGATCATTTCAGCTCATACCTCAAGAAGAAAAGAAATACCAAATAAATGGCAAGCAAGCAAAAGGAAGAGAATATTAAATAGAGAATATTAAATATAATAATGCATACAAATGAAATAGGAAATAGATAAGGAAATCAATTCAAAAGGGATCTAGTTTTTTAAAAATTCAATAAAATTTACAAGCCTCTAAGAAGACTAAAAAAAAAAACAGGCATCAAAAATTATCAATATCATGAATGAAATTTGGGATATCAATGTGGACTGTTCAAACTTCAAAAGAATAAAATGAAAATACTATGAAGAGCTCTACAAACATGATCAACAACACAGAGGAAATGAACCAATTCCTTGAGAAGCACAATCACAACTTACACCAAAAGGAATAAGAAAATACCAATTTGTTTTGTTTTATTTTGTTTTGAATAGGGACATTAAATTCATAATTTAAATCTAAAAATGTAACAACAGAAATCTCCAGGATGATATACTTCTATACAAATAAATCTAACAGTGGTATAAAAAGACAAAAATAAAAGAAAGAAACTATGGATTAATACTAATGAACATGGCCATGAATTTATTTTAATATTAGTATGGAGAATTCAGCAAACATATGAAAAGTGTAAACCATCTATTCCTGAGCCTACCAGTTTGAATTTAAGGGATAAAAGGCTGGGATAATATTTGATAATCAATCTATGTAATATATCATATTGCATAATCATGTTAACTAATGCAAAAATATTATTTGACAAAATTCAACATTGATTCACTAAAATAACAACAATAAAAACAACAGCTCTCAGGAATATATGAAGGGGGAACTTCCTCATCTTGTTTAAAAAATGCACAAAAAATAGCTAATATTATACTTCATAGTAAAAGAACCAACTGTTTGCCTCTAAGGTTGTGAGAAAGGCAAGGATGTCCAATCCTCTCATTATTATCCAACAAAGCACTAGGTGTTCTAGCCAGTGCAGTAGGCAATAAAAGTAAATGAATGATATAAAGATTGAGACAAAGAAATAAATCTGTCCCTTTTGGAAATGGCATGATTGTCTCAAAAGAAAACCCCTAGGAGTCTACAAAAATACTCCTAAAACTAAATGCATTCAGCAAGAGTGCAGAGTCCATGTAAACATATGGAAATTAATTATATTTCTCCATATTAGCAGTGAGCACATGAATACCAAAATAGAAATTCTATACTATTTACAATCACAGAAAAAATCAAAGGAATAAATCGAAAACAGACTTTTTTGTAGACATAGACGATACTATTTTATAATTTATGACAAAGATAAAAGAACTAGAATACCTAATGTGATTTTGAAAAGGAAGAATTAAATCAGTGTTTGGTATCAATATTATTATATTGTACAGAAATAAACATTGTTGGATTCTGGCAGAGGAATGGATATGTACATCAATGGCACAGGACAGAGAACTCAGAAATCAACCCACATGTATATGTTCATCTTATTTTTGATGAAGATACTAAAGCTATTCAATGAGGACACAGGTTTTTAAAAATGATGCTGGAATAAGTCATTACCCAAAGACAAAGGGGGAAAACAAGAGGAAAAATAAAACCTCATGGCTCATATGGAAATAATATAAATATATTATGAACTAAAGTTAAAACCTAAAATTATACAAATTTTTAGAAAAAAATGGAAGAAAGCTTTCATGCTCTAGAATGAGGCAAATGTGTTTTTTCAACTTGACACTAAAAGCAAAATTCATAAAAGGAAAAATTAATAAATGGGGCTTCATCAAAATTAGAATATATTCTGCACAAAACACTGTTAAGAGGATTATAACAAATAAAAAGTGAGTTACAGACTGGAAGAAAATATTTGCACACCATATATTCAGTAAAAGAATACTAACTAGAATATATAACAATTCTTCAAATTCTAAACTTAAAAACCATTCCCATTAGATTATAGTCAATGTCCTGGTTAGATATTTCACAGAAAAGAAGATACTGATGACAAGGACAAGAAAGTTCCAAAATTATGAGCTACCATGGAAAAGCAAATTAAACCACAACATGATTTTGCTACATACTTAACTGGATGGATAAAATGAAAAACAAATATTAAGACAGCACCAGACATTAATATGATTATACACTAGTGGTGGGAGTGTAAAATGGCACAGTCACTCAGGAAAACAGTTTGAAAATTTCCCTGGGAAGACAAGTAAACAAACACCAAACTCATTTTTTCACTAGTACTCAATCTACTGATTGGCCTATTGTTTATCTTAGAAAAAGTAAACTTAGGCAGCCTCACAGTAAAACCTGCACCTGATGTTTACAACAGCTTTATTTCTCATGGTCAGACACAAATCTGATTAGATGTCCTTTAATGGTGAAGAGCTAAAGTGTAATGGGTGGTGAATTCATGCCAAGGAATACTGCCTATCTATAAAAAGGAACAAGTTACGCATTCGGCCAGCAGCCTGTATAAATCTCCAGAGAATCATGCTAAGTGAAAAGGTCAGTCCCAAAACATCATGGTTCCATTTATATAATATTCTTGATGTGTCAGAATTACAGAAATGGAGAACAGATCAGGGGTATGGAAGCGTGGAAGGAAGTAGAAGCTGCTATAGAAAGCAAACACAAGTAAATCTTGTGGTGGATTCTCTGCATCTTGACAGGGTAATGTCACTGTTCTGATTTGTACTTGCAGTTTGTAAAAGGTCACTGTTAGAGGAAACAGGAAAATCCAAAAGAGCATCTGAGGCCTCTGGATGTATTTCTCACAGCTGTATGTGAATCTACAATCATCTCAAATAAAAAAAAGTTGACTAATGAAGCATACTGCTTCATTAAAAATAAACCAAAGAACTTAACATCACATTAATCATAATAAAGTCAATAAAATCAAAGCACATATACTTGTGACAGATTGTCATTGTTAAAAGAAAAATTCTAAATCCCACTTGTTCTTAATACTCTCAATACAGGGTGATGTTTACTTATATATTTTTTAAAGCACCTATATTCTTTTGGAACTGCGAGCTATTTTCATCTTGGAAATATGGTGATAACATTTTAAAAGGCATGTGGGCATAGACTTAGTGCTTATAGCTCATATAGTCTTCTAAACCTCTTGGCTTAAATGCATTTCTATTTCAAATTTAACTATTTTTGGCTTGTTTTCCTAACTGTATCTAGGTTGAGAGAAATGTATGGTTCCAAAGCCAGGGAACAATTAAGAATCCCAAAAGAGTACACATTACATGAAGTCATAACAAGGAACTGAAAGATTTTATTAAAATGTGTAAGTGATTTGTATCAGAGAAAGGGCTAGTAGATGTATTTAGCAAACCGGATGTACATTTATCTTGCCATGCAAGAACATTAGGTAAAGTACACAGAAAATCCTGATTAGGAAACCTTGCTTCCTAAAAAAAAAAAAAAAAAAAAAAAAAAAAAATCTTCAAAAATGAGAAGCTGCAAGTGTTAATAAGTACATTTGTTGCCCCTGATTACCACAAAAAGGCAGGCCCATTTTGTAATAAATCCTGGTAGACAACCCCCTTAGCTACATGCCATTCAAGTTTATTGGCTCCTTTACTCATCTGGAAAATATATTATCTGGAACAAGGGCAAACTTTTCTTTGCTTGCGTCTCATACTGCTAAGATGCACAAATCCAATAGAAATGATTATTGAATAAAATAATCCACTTCTCGTTTTATAATCAATATAATGTCTTTCATTGGTACTTGTTTACACATTTTAGCATAAATCAGATAGGCTCACTCTTTTGTTCACAACTCTGCAAAGACTTGTATACCAAGAGCTCTACACTGTTCCCATCACTCAGCATGTTTTTCCCCTCAGATCATCACATATATCATTTCTTCGCCTCCTTAGAATCATTCCTGGAAGCCCTCCTTTCAGTGAGACTTTCCCTGGAAAACTTATTTGACATTTGATCTAATTCCTCCTATGCTAGCATATGTCAGTATTCACTTATTTTTATTGTCCACTTCACTACTAGAATATAAGCTCCTAAAGTCAGGATTTTTGTTCTCTTTTTGTTCATGGTTATATCCTCAGCACTTTTCTCATGACTAAGAACAGAATGTTAAACAAAGATGTGTTAAATAAATGAGAGAACTATGTTTGTCTTGTTTTGCCATGTGTCTTAGTCCACTGCATGTTGTTATAACAAAAGATGTGAGACTGGGTACTTCACAAGGAAAAGAGGCTCGTTTTCGTTCATGATTTTGAAGGCTGAAATGTCCAAGCTCTGATGGCCACATCTGGCATAAGCCTCATTTTGCAACATGCCCTGGTGAATGGTATATCTCAGCAGGATAACTGCAGAAGGGCACAGAAACTCATGCAGAAGAGACCAAACACATGGAGTGACCTCATTCCATACCTACTGTCACAGGAGATGGGCATTAATCCCTTCTGAAGATTGAGTACCCATGACCCAGTTAACACTACACCCCATCTCTGAAATGTTTCAGCTACTTTCATTATCATAACATTGAGGTCCAGGTTATGAATCCTTGGGTAATGAACCAAATCCAAGCCACAGTACCACACTTTCAACAAATACTTGTCTATTATTTACATGTCCTGGCATCATTCTAGCACTAGAAGCAACTACATGCTCGACACAATCCTTGCTCTCACAGGTATCACTGTGAAGAAATAATCTAAATTGGGGTTAGGGAAAGGTGTTTAAAGTAGACAGGTAACTACACTACTGTAGTATCTGATGGGCTACAGTGTCAGCCTTCTTTCACATCTTGGGGATGTAAAATCAAACAGAATGTAACATAGTCCTTTTAATTGGCTTTAAAACAATCATTCTATGGATCTAACTGTCTAATGAGGGAATGACATTTAGAATAGGGGGATTGGAGGAGTAATAAATTTATACAATATGTTATGCATTAAGATGACTGTAAAATATGGGGATGCAAAGAGAGAGGACTGCGTAGATGACATGGAAGGGTCTAAGAATATCACTTGAACAGGATGTTACAGAATTAATGACAATGTTTTTAATAGTGCTTTGCAGATTATAAAGCCTAGAATCAACTTCAAAGGGAAGGAGCTCAAGCACTATCTATGAACATTTAAACTACTTGTCATTCAAATGTATTAGTCAGGGCAGCCATAGAGTGCAAGCTGAAGTGGTGCATCCAATTAAGAATCTTTGTGAAAGTCTTCATGCTCAAATTCCACCAAATTATTGCAGTGCTCAGCTCTGCAGCTGACCAAGTAGCCCCAATTCTGCCATAGTAATACTGCTTGTCATTTTTAAATGATTTATAGTTTACAAAGCACAATTGCATTTGTTATCTCTTTAAAGCCTTTTGGTTTGTGTAGTAGGTACCCTAGCTTCTATTACCTTTGAAGCTTTTATGTTGCTGTAGTATCTTACTACCTCAATGTTTAAGATTTGAGAGGTTTATTTTCACCAATTCCTAAAAGCTACATAGCTCATGAGTGACAGATGTGGACCCTCTGTCCAAATTCTCTGACCTCCAGTCATGCACAGTGATCTGTTTAATACCTATAGTCCCCATTAGCTGGTATACTGCATGAAGATCAGGAACATATCCCTAGCACTATAATCCCTAGGGCCTTGCATACTGTTTGTCTATTATTAACAGGAGGGAAGGAAAAGCAGAAGTAGTCCTCCAGGGAATTGGATAGACCTCTGGATGAGAAAATTAAGATGTCTCCTAATTTTCCTCATTTTCTTGGAGACTTAATAATCAAGGTCATGATTCTTACGAGTCAGATAAATATTTTAGATTTGCAGAGAAAGGGGCTGGTGTGAAATAATAACCTAGTTCAATGAGACACTGAATGGACTAACCACAACTGGTTTTAGAAATGGCAGTCTGTGTCCTCATGAGAGCAAGGAATTATGGAGTTTAGGTTACTAGAAGATTATAATTAGAAATAGTGAAAGACGCATAGGTGTTGGCAAATTAATAGCTTCTAAAAGAAAATTTATAAATGAATATACCATAGCTTTCTCCTGAGAGCGTAAGTCATGCAATACAATGGAAGTTCACTGCAAGTTAAGAAAACAGCAAGTACAAAGCTACCACATTGCAAGAATCACAGCAGAGTAGAATCAAAGAAGGACAGTAGAAAGAAATTTAGAATTCAAGAACCTAGAGTCTATCACCTAAATTTGCCACATTTTTCCATGGAATTAATTAAATTTATATAAATCCTCTAAATTTTAATTTACTAATCTGCAAATAGGTTTTTATATGATCAATCTCAGTGTTGTTGTGAGGCTTAAGTATCTCTCTCTCTCTCTCTCTCTCTCTCTCTCTCTCCCTGCTCTCTCTCTGTCTTTGAGATTTAAAATATATAACTTTTTTGAGATATATAACTTTATAAACATTTGAGCTATTTTGAGATTTATAACTTTATAAATAGTCAGATATTTTTCTATATGGTCAATCTCATTGTTGTGTCTTAAATAAGAACAGATTTTTTCCCCTAAAATATAATGCATTTTACTCCCCCCCACACTTTCTCTCTTGGGTTCTAAACATCATCTCCAACTCTCCTCCTACATTCCCTTTGGACTTTGCCTCTAACCCTTTCTCCACCACATAGGAGCAAGACTTTTTCAAAAAGCACAACAGATCAAGTCACACCTCCTCTTAAAATCCCCAGTGTCTTCACATTTTTCCTAAAGCCAATTTATCAATAATTGCTGGAAGGTCTTTCAGGACTATTCCTCTGACTATAGGGACATTTTCAGAGTTGCCTTCCCTATGCCCTGTGCTTCGACAACTCTGTTGTTCTTTCAGTCCACATGTACCTATAATCCCTCCTACTCTTTACCACTCCTGCTTTTCAGACTGTAATAGAAATAAATATTTGCAATTACTCAGGTGATTATTTTCATGCACCCAACCAGACTGCAATTTCTGCAGGAGGCTAAGAATGTCTGATTTTTCTTCACCCACATCACCAGTATTCTTGGCAAGTCAGTGGATCTCTCTGCTAAGTTTAGTGACAAGTGCACAGTAAGTGTGAAGAGTATTTTCTGCCTAAATAAATAAATGAAAACTTTAAATCCAGTGAAAATCAACCAGTGGGAGTGTCATGTAATGCTATTGTTCTGTTGTTATTTCTTGTTCAGAGTTTTTCTCAATAGAGCATAGATGCAAGATGAGAAGGGAGGGCTTGGGCTGTAGAAAGGGACCATCTGTATAATGAAGGATTTTTAAATCTTGTCAAGTAATGTGGGGTTTGTCCAGGCATATCGAAGGAAGAATTAGAAGGGTTTAAGAGCAAGAACATGATGATCAGATCAGTGTTTAAGAAACTTCTGCTGCAAAATGCAAATTCGTAACTACAAAGGAAAGTCAGGCAAGAACACTTTAGAAAGCTTTTATGTAATTGATATGAGAAGCATAAAAGGGTACTGAACTCAGAAGATCTTGCATTTCTCTAATTCGCTTATCTTTCTTAATTCTTTGCTTTGTCATTAATACCTGCTCTTAGATGGCAAAAGAAGCAATCTTTTATTCCTTTTTTCTTGTTTCATCACTTACAATCTTAGAGCATTTTTTACTTTAAATAAAAAGAAACATCCCCAGAAAATACTTAGAAAAGAGAACTACAGACTTCCATGAAACCATAATGGACAAAGATAGTACCTGTCTGTTTTAGGAAGAGAACTATGGAATGAAATTAGATGTTTATTTTTGTTCAGCCTTGATTAAAAGGAAAACTGGTATTGTCGGGAGGGAATGCTATTAAATAGAGAATAAGTAACCTTTTCAAACTCAAGTTTCTTCACTGAGAAACTATTATGCAAAATAGCCTTATTGGAGGCTGATAGATAAACTTAAGGATATAGGATATTTACTAAATAAGCCAATGATTTTACTAACAAAATGAGAATCATAATTAGTTGGATAATCAAGCAAATGTTACAAGTAAACTTAAATTTTCTATGGTCAGATCACTATCATAAATCAATAACTGTATCTGTATTTTTTCATTATATGTAAATAGATAAAGATTATTTCCCTGAAAATTTGTTTTACTACATGGTATTTGGAGGGGGGGTACTGGAGATTGAACTCAGGGGCACTGACCCACTGAACCACATCTCCAGCCCTATTTTGTATTTTATTTAGAGACAGGGTCTCAGTGAGTTGCTAAGTGTTTCGCCATTGCTTAGGCTGGCTTCGAATTCATGGTCCTCTGGCCTCAGCCTCCAAAATAGCTGGGATTACAGGTGTGTGCTGTCACCCAGAACTACATGGTACCTTTACTTTGCAAAATGTTATTCTTTGTGATTATGTTTATGTAGATATTAAGTTTGAAAAAAAATATTGTTTTGATAAATCATTTACTCCAAACTCTGATTAGAGTAAATGATAACTATGATAAGTGATAACTAACTGCCAGTCTTTTTAGTTATAACTTAACACAATAGATTAGTTGTTGCTCTTTCCATCTTGAACTTATGTTCTTCAGTTTCACACACTATAAAATTTCATCATATCTTCTGATTATGAAGAAAATATTCTCTTTCATTTCCTTGTTTAAATCAAAGACTTTTGTTTTTTTAGCTGTTTTGTGTCCAAACTCAAAATACAAAACAAAACAAAAAAACTCTTCACATTAAACAAATTATGATTTCCAGTAGTAATGTTGTATAGTAAGAATAACCAAGAAAAAGCCTGGTCAGAATATAGATGGAACGATAAATGTACATAAGTTTAAAAAATCTTTCTGCATTTTATTTACCTCTGCTACTTCTTTAGAATTCATTTGACAATTAAGGGAAATTTGTCATATTTTTTTAAAAGTAATTGACAAGGGATACCTCTGGGCACACCGTTAATGAAAAGCTTAAGTTGTCTTTACTCCTTTTATTTTAAACATTACACAAAACACCACTGATGTCTAATTCCATTATATTTCTCTCCCTCCCTGTCTCTCCTGCCCAGAAAACAAAACTAGGATTTAGAGGATAACGCTAAGGTTTATAAGTTAATTTTAAGTGCATAAATTGATTTAATTTGTTAACCAAAGGTAAGTTGACATATTAGAAAACACAAATGAAATGTCACTAAATTGGAATTCAAGTAATTATAGAGGTTTTACTCATACTTTCTTCCCTCTTTGGGTATTCCTTAGACTTTTCAAGTTTAATGGACTAATTTTAATATTGAAAAAATTTAAGTATTGAGAACTAGATAATTGCATTCAGCTTCTGTCCCCCTTCATATGAGGCCGTCATGGGACTACGAGGAGACAGCCAGGCTACTCTGATTGATCCTCAGCTTCATGATGGCTCCTGTATCTGTGAGCGTGTGGCCTCCATTGTAGACGTGTCCATGGACAGTGGGTCTCTGGTGCTGTCAGCCATCGGTGACCTCCCGGGCGGCTCTAGCCCTTCAGAGGACTCGTGCCTGCTGGAGCTGCAGGGCTCCGTGCGCTCCGTCGACTACGTGCTCTTCTGCTCCATCCAGCGCAGCCGCGCGGGCTACTGCCTCAGCCTGGACTGCGGCCTGCGAGGCCCCTTCGAGGACAGCCCCCTGCCTCGGCGGCCCCCACGGGCTGCCCGCTCCTATTCCTGCTCTGCCCCGGAGGCCCCACCCGCCCTGGGTGCCCCAACGACAGCCCGCAGCTGCCACCTGCTGGAGGGCTGGCCACCCTGGGTGGGACCCTGCTTCCCGGAGCTGAGACGACGGGTCCCCCGGGGAGGCAGCCGCCCAGCAGCGGCCCCTCCCACGCGAGCCCCCACTCGCCGCTTCAGCGGTAGCTCAGGTTCCCTCACCCCACCGGGGCACCGGCCTCCTCATCCGGCTCCCCCGCCACCGCTGCTGCTGCTGCCACGGTCCCACAGCGACCCGGGCATCACCACCTCCAGCTACACTGCTGACTTCAGGGACCTTTATACCAAAGTGCTTGAGGAAGAAGCTGCCTCTGTTTCCTCTGCAGATACAGGGCTCTGCTCTGAAGCCTGCCTCTTCCGCCTCGCCCGCTGCCCTTCCCCCAAGTTGCTGCGTGCCCGCTCAGCTGAGAAACGGCGCCCTGTGCCCACCTTCCAGAAGGTCCCCCTCCCCTCAGGCCCTGCACCTGCTCACTCTCTGGGAGACCTAAAAGGAAGCTGGCCAGGCCGGGGCCTGGTCACTCGTTTCCTCCAGATGTCCAGGAAATCCCCAGACCCCACGGGCACTGGAGCTCATGAACATAAGCAGGTGCCCAGGAGCCCATGGGGCCGGCCAGGCCGAGAAAGCCTCCACCTCCGCAGCTGTGGTGACCTGAGCTCTGGCTCCTCTCTGCGGCGCCTCCTGTCTGGCCGGAGGCTGGAGCGTGGGACGCGCCCCCACAGCCTCAGCCTCAACGGGGGCAGCAGGGAGACTGGGCTCTGACCTGGGTTTCCTGTTACACTGAACAGATCCAGATGAATACTGGGGCCACAGGTACCAGCTGGTCAGGACCAGCAGCCCCCAGCACCCTCTTGCATTGGCTGGCGCACACACACACACACAATAAAAAACCAAAAACCCGCTATATATCCCCAGAAGTGTCTCTTTCCTTCTGCCTTTGGGGCTCTGCTGCTTGCCTCTGCCCCTTTGGACTGGGAGAGCTTCTGTCCTGTGCTGCATGGGTATTCAGGCTGTCAGGGGGATGCCCCTGCTTACAGCATCGGAGGAGGAAAATTAATACACTCCCTCCAGCTCAAGAGTGACTGATTCTCAGGGGCACTCTGTCAGGGAAAAAATGTGTCCTGGGTGTTTAGGTGGAGGGGAATTTGTGCCTGTGTGATGGGGTGATGAGGTGGGCAACGAAGAGCCAGAAATCTAGGTGACCTCTCAGCTCTGCCACCTCTAGCTGCATGACCTTGGGCAAGTTACTTAACCTCAATTGCCTGATCCATAAGACATTGTGAAGATGAATGTTTGTAAAGCTCTTAACACACAAAGTAAGTCTTCAATAAAAAAAAAAAATTGACCTAGGATTCCTTGACTGACAAACAACAGCCCATTGAGAAAAACCAAAGCTCAGAGAATTAGAGGAATTAACCCAAGATCATTTAACTAATAGTTGACAAAACTAGGACTAAAGCCATGGCCAAATATTTCACCCAGCAAGTATTACAATGGAGTACATGTAAAATTGTAAAGAATGCAAAAGGGTTTAAAATGTAAAACAGCTATCCATAAGCAATAAAATTGCAGCATCAAAATTTTTGATTTGGGGCCGGGGTTGTGGCTCAGTGGTAGAGAGCTTGCCTCACATGTGTGAGGCATGGGATTTTATTCTCTGGAGGGGTTGAAGGGGAAGGGAGGGGGCATGGGGTAATTAATGATGGTGGAATGTGATGATCATTACTATCCAAAGTACATGTGTGAAGACACAAATTGGTGTGAATATACTATGTATACAACCAGAGATATGAAAAATTGTGCTCTATATATGTAATTAGAAGTGTAATGCATTCTGCTGTCACATATGAATAAAAAAAATTTTTAAAAAATGAATAAAATAAAGGTCCATCAAAAACTGAATTTTTTAAATTTCTGATTTACTAAATTTCTGAAAATTAAAATATGCTTCAAGTAATTTGCTACAACCACATATATCTATAATACTCTCATGCACATATATGCATACATGTGTTCATGAATATATATGTGTGTGTGCACACACATGTATATACATATATTAAGGCAAGAGGAAAACAAATTCTTAAAACCTAACATCAAATCTGTAAAAGTATTTTCATATTGTTATTAGCAAAACAATTTATGTGAAATATGAATATATTTTAACATTAATGCTATTTTGAGAACAGCAGCTATAAATGCAAGGGTGTCTAGGACTTTCAAATGTCTCAAGATGGTTTTGACTTGCATTACAACCCATTTAACTCAGCTGCAGCATAACAGCATAACAGTCCACAACCTGACTCACAATGGAAAGTGATGATTGGAGAGGAACCTACTCCTTGAAACGGGTTGAGAGAACACCAGAGTTAGCAATGCAAAGGAAGAGAAGGAAGACCAGATGAAGGGGTAAGAATCATGAGGACCCTCTTAGATTTGTGAGAGGAGCATTAAATTGGAAAGGACTTAGGTTAAATAATGAGAAAATAGTCTTTAAATGTGAATTTTTTAAAGTCTAGGACCACAAACAATTACACAGGTTTCCATACAGTGCCAGTATGCTCACCAAGTATTGTCTCAGAGAGTTACAGAGTGAATGTAAGCAGTAACCAGTATTTGGACTAATTTCTATTTTATTCCAAAATTTAAGTTTTTTTTCAGTATACCACCTGGTTAAGATTGTATAACTTGGCCAAATCTCACAGTAAACACAGATATATGGAAAGTACAAAATGGATATAACCTATGGTCCAGAATTCTGGCCCAGAAACACTTCACATATATTTTCCCATGAGAGCTCATAAAGCTTAAATGGTTTGTTATTATTATTTCTATTATTGTTATTACTATTATTATCATCACTGAGTCACATCCCCAGACATTTTCATTTTTGATTTTGAGACAGGGTCTCACTAAGTTACTTAGGTCTAGTTAAATAGCTGAGGCTGGCTTTGAACATGGGATCCTCCTGCATTACTCTCTCAAGCTGGGATTACAGGTGTGCACCACCATATCTGGCAAAAGTTTAAGTTTTTTGTTTTTTTAAAGAGAGAGATAGGGGGTAGATGAGAGAGAGAGAGAGAGAGAGAGAGAGAGAGAGAGAGAGAATTTTTTAATATTTATTTTTTCAGTTTTTGGTGGATACAACATCTTTATTATGTTTTTTTATGTGGTGCTGAGGATCTATCCCAGCACCCAATGCATGCCAGGCGAACTCGTTACCACTTGAGCCACATCCCCAGCCCAAAAAGTTTAAGTTTTTTTTTTTATTTAAATGCCCCAAGGATTAAAGAATTATAGAGGTAAGAAAGACAAAAGAAATCACAAGTGAGGGTTTCTCTGCTAAGATCCACACAGTTGTAAGGGCTTTACAATGGTGGTGAATAATTGAAATGCTACATAGATTTATCTTGAGAAGTTTTCATATTTCTGGTGATCAAACTCATAGCATCCTGGTATTCTCAAAGGTGGTTTTTTTGAATTTTAGGAACTTGAGCCAGGCACGAGGGCACACACCTGTGAGACCTGGAGTTTGAGGTCAGCCTGGGAAACACAATGAATCCTGTGTCAATAATAATAATAAACAAAAAACATGATATAAAACAGTGTTTTCATAGATGAGAAATGGAACTGTAGAGCGCTAACATGACCATTAGACAGAACATCTGGGCAGTGAGGAAGGGTTTCTTGAACACTGGTTTCTTACTTGCTACTGCACCCTTTCACTCCTTCACTGATATCATGGTGCTATAGGAGTTACCCACAGTGTATGAGCTTGCAAAAGAAAGATGGAATTGACAGAGTGCTGTGCATCACTACGAGGAAATTGGAATTAGGCATCGTACACACTGCAGGCACCCCTCTCCCTCCCCATTTGCTTCTTAAGAGACTAATAAGAAAAGCTGTGTTTAATTTTACATAGTTCAATTTGTACAGAGAAAGAGTCTTTGCTGCTCTATAAATTATGGTACAAGGCTAACTGAGGCCATTTTCTAACAAAACTCAGTGACTTGGAACCTGCTAACCTCAGTAATATTAGATTATTTATTTGGTATATTTCTATTTTTTAATGTAAAAGTTTAATGTTATGAATTTTCCTCTTATAACCACCTTTATAGTGTCACAGAGATTTTGATATGTTGTAACATTATTCTTATTTACCTCTACATAGCTTTTAGTTTCACCCCTGATTTCTTCTGCTATACATTTATGATTTAATAGTGTATTTAGTCTCCCTATATCAGACTAGTATGTATTTTTTATCTTATCATCAATTATTAATTCCATTCCATTATGATCTTACAGAATGCTTGGTATCATCTCTATTTTCTTGTATTTGCTAAAAGTTGTGTTGTGGCATAAAATATGGTCTATTTTAGAAAACGTTTCATCTGCTTCTGAGAAGAATGTGAATTTGGTTGTTGATGGATGAAATATTCTATATATCTCTGTTAAGTCTAAATTATTAGTTGCATTTTTAATCTCTGTAGCGTCTTTATTTTTGTTTGGAATATCTGTCCTGTGATGAGTGAGGCATGTAAATGTCACCCAGTATTACTGTGTTGCAGTCTATTTGATTCTTGATATTGAGAAGGGCTTGTTGGATGTACATAGATGCTCCATTGTTTGGGGCACAAATATTTGTGATTGTAATTGCTTATTGTTATATGATTCCCTTAAGCAGTATGAAATGAATTTTTTTGTCTCGTGTGATTAACTTTGGCTTGAAGCCCGCTCTGCCTGATATGAGAATAGAAACTCTTCTTGTTTATGAGATCTATATAAATTATATATTTTCCCTCATCCTTTCACTTTTAGGCTGTGGATATCTTTTCCTATGAGGTGAGTCTCTTGGAGATAGCATATTGTTGGATGTTGCTTTTTAATACAATCTGCCACTATATGTCTTTTGATTGATGAGGTTGGGCCATTTACATTCAATGTTATTGTTGAGAGATGATTTTATTTTGTCATTTTGATTTATTTCTAGTTTTTAAGTTGAAAAAGATTCTACTTTGATTGACTATTCTTCTAGTGTAGTTTGCCCTTTCCTGGTTTTCATTTTTATTTTTCATTTCTTCTTTATGAGATATTTTATTGAGATATTTTGTAGTGCAGGCCTTCTAGTTGTGAATTCTTTTAACTTTTGTTTATCATGGGAGATTTTTATTTCATCTTCAACTCTGAAGTTTAATTTTTCTGGGTATAGTATCCTTGTATCTATTTTCTAACAGAGCTTGATATATATTATTCCAAAATCTCCTAGCTTTTGGGGTTTGGGTTGAGAAATCAGCTGGGATCGAGACTAGTTTACCTCTAAATGTGAGGTTTTTATCTAGCAGCTTTCACAATTCTATTCTTATTATTTATATTAGGCATCCTCATGATACTGTGCCTTGGTGTGGGGCTGTTGTAAGTTTGTATAGTTGAAGGCCTGTGTGCCTCTGTATTTGATTTGCCATTTCATTCTTAAGTTTTGAAATTTTTTCTTATATTATTTTATTGAAAAGACTGTTCATTCCTTTAGTTTGTATTTCAGAGCCTTCATCTATCCTGATGAATCTTAAATATTGCCTTTTAATGTTATCTCATATTTCTTGAAAATTCTTTTCATGGCCTCTTTACGTGTTTTCTCCACAAACAACTTTATTTTCAAGATTTTACTCTTTGACTTCGTTTCCTAAAACTCTGTCTTCTGAGTAGTCTAGTCTATTGGTGATGTTTTCCATTGAATTTTTAATTTGATTTATTGACTCCTTCATTTCAAGGATTTCTGATGATTCTTTTTCAGAATACCTATCTCATTGCTAAGTGATCTTTCACTTTTTATATTTTATCTTTGATTTCACTGCTTTTATTATCTTTTACCTTGTAGATCAGTTTAACTATGAAATTTTAAATTCATTTTCTGACATTTCCTCCACTCTGTTAGCAATGGAGACTGTTATTGAGGCATTTGGGTTGTTATTTTTTTCATATTGTTTCAGTGTCTATCCATCTATTACTATGGATCTGAATCAGCAGAGTTTTTACCCTTTGACCATGTAGTATCCCTATAGATTACCAGTACTTCACACATTAGGGGGAAAAAATAATACCAACACCCAACACAAACAATATACAGCATTAAACTAAATACTTAGTTTCTATAGAAACATCCACAATAAACAGACATGGTAGGATCATCAATTGCCAACAGTAAAAACAGTAAGTAATCATGTGTTCTATCTGGCATAAATTCAAACAATAGATATCAGCTTTAACTTCCACAGCAATAATAATTGCTATAACATTAGTGGTGGGGGCCACTTAGTGTTAAAGGATGTTAAGAATAGAGTTTATTGAAAAGTAGGAAGAGATAGGTAGAAAGAGTTTGCTATTTTAAAAGGAGAATAGGGAGAATGGAGAAAAAAATAAGGTATGAAGTTTATGAGGGAGGAGAAAAATAGATGTAAAAAAATTAAAGGAAGAGTGAAATAGAGGGTAATAAAATTTAGCTGTTAGGAAAAGAAAGGAGAGACACAGAAATAATAGAAACAGACAACTAAAAACAATATCAAACAAATCCAAATACACTAATCAAAAACCCTAACCCTGAAATGACAGAGCAAGGCAAAATAACTACCTTCAAAAAATGATAGAAATGAGAAAAAAAAATATATAAATGTCCATAAAACATTCAGCACACATAATTAATTAATTCACTTTAAAAGGGGGTAAAAAGAAAAAAAGAGAGATTCTTGATGAAAAAGTTAGGAATTGTTTCCATTAGAATTAGAATTAACAGTCAATGAGGATATATATTCAGCATGTAGGCCCACCTGTCTTTCTTTCTGTTGTTCTTGAATTATGTACCTAGCACAAATGTAGGGGCTGCAGGCTATCGAACTCATAACCTTTTTATGTTGCTCGCCAAATTGCCAGTTGAAGCTCAACAATTCTCAGCTTCTCTTCTGGCAGGATAAGATAAGGTGGGGTGGGAAGTACTTTCAGCTTCACTCCCAGGGTGTAATGCTCCAGAATTCTATGGAAGGAGTTCTCAGAGGGTCAAGTTCCCAAAGGCCAAGCTTAGGTCTAGTCCTGTCCCAGGTGCTTTGTAGAGTGGTGCCTAGTATGGAGGTATTAAATCAGTGCACGTCTAAACCCCAGCAGTTGCCAATCTATACTGGGAGACTATATTCCAGGAGTCTCTCCAGGTTTACTTGTAGGGAAGGGAAGCCAATCCTTCACCACTTCTATTGTTTGCTGATACCAACTTTCCAGTCTTCCCAGGCTTAGTTCCTGAGCATAGCTGCTAGTTTAAATTTCCAGCCTGCTTTATCTGGTCCTACAAGCTGCCACATTCAAAGCAGGGTGAGAGCCAGGCTTTCCTTTGCTTTTCTGACTTGTAAATTCTCACGGGTAAAATACTTTCTGGTGCTTGTTTTCCTGTCTGTTAGGGACAGTCTAGATCATGCTATAGATGTCTGCCAGGTCCATGTATTGGACCCTGCTTGGATATCTCAGAACTTGGTTCCTGGTTCTCAGTTCCTGCAACCACTACTGCTGTGTATCCTCAAAATGGCTCCTGCCTCAGCTCTATAGAGACAATTGGGAAACATAAGGTGTCTTCCATGCACTAGTACATTGTGCAGTTCAGCCTCTGGATTAGCCTAGGGCAGGCTGCCCCTCCAATCTCAGGATTTTCCACACTAAGACTGTCCACTGTATTAGCATTTCCACTCCTTCTGTGCTAATGCCACTGCAGCTGATAGCATGTTGTCCCTCTTTCTAATTTACTGTATCCCAAATTTCTAAGTCTCTAAGGCATTCTGGATGTCCAATATTGAGTAATCTCTCTTTTACCCGCCTCAAAAAGAAGCAGTATTTCAGCTGATTGAGTCCCAGGTCACCCAGCTACAAAAAACACAGCTTCCTTTTAGTCCACCATCTTGTGGTTCCTCTCTATAGAAATGAATTCACTGATTCTAAATTTTCTTTTTCTTATTTTTGCAATAATGGGGATTGAGCATATAGGGCAAAAGGGTGCACCTAGGGGTGTTTTACCACTAAGTTTGAACCACTTCCTGAGATGGCTTTTCTTTTTTTCTTTTATTCCTCCTTCCTTCTCTCTCTCTCCCTCCCTCCCTCCTTCTCTTTCTTTCTTTCCTTCCTTCCTTCGTTTATTTCCTTGTTTCTCTCTTTCTTTTTATTTCTTTACTGAATCCTAGTGACTGGGATGATGTGTGTGTGTGTGTGTGTGTGTGTGTGTGTGTGTGTGTGTGTAGTGTATATAATTTAACTTTTTGGAAATTGTAAACTATTTTTTCTAAGTGGTTATACCATTTACATTCCTGTTATATGTCTACTTTTCATGCCAAACCAAAGATCCTGAGTCTCTATACTCAACCTTGACATTTGTACTGAATAAAAATTTGTCTACCCTATTTTCAATTCCTGGAAAAGCATCACTTTAAAACAACAACAACAAACAAAACAAAAAAACAAATACAATTGGTGGTTGAAATGCTACAGAACTTTGAAATATCTTCTTTTGTAATTCCATCTCCTCCTTGATGTTTTCTTTGCTTCACATGAAACTCATCTCTCCAACATGAGAGATTTTCCAAGATGCATATTTCCCTCTTGTTAGATGTTTTATTTTACTCAGGCTCATGATAGCATTATTTTTAAAAATTCAGAATACAGTTTGTCCTCTCTCATTTACTCCTTAAAGGATTCAGAAGCTCAAATGGACCTTAGAAACCACTTAGTTCAACCACTTTCATTTACACAATAAAGAGCAGGAGTACAGAGAGACATATTAACATGCCCAGACATACAGACTTATGGTATAGTATGATTAGAATATAAGACACCAGACTTATCCTGTGTTTTTATATTGACTTCTTCCATTATCATCTCTTTTTAGCTTTTCTATTATTTTGAGAACATCAATTCACATCAATGTCAATGACTTCAGTCCTGACCTTCATGACATTTCCTTTTTTCTTTTATTTTTCACATTCATTATATCTGATGTGCAATTTAAGACAAAAATAAAAAGACATTGGCTTTCTGTTATAGGGGATTAGAATAGTTAACATATTTTCATGCTTATTTAGTCATTTCAAACAGACTTATTTTCATCCTATTAGACCTTTTTAAATGAAACTCTCAATAATTACCTTATTAAAGTTTAGTCTCTTAACAAGTTTCCCTACAAATCATTGAGAAGATATTTCTGAGGTGACATATGGAAAGATAGTGGAATTTGGAGCCAAAATAGCAGAGAGCTTATTATCCAGCTCTATCATTTATAGGCCAGGTGATCTTTGACCAGTTACTTAACATATTGGTGAATCAGTGGCCTTAATACCAAACTTGGCAAGTTGTTTTGAGTAGTAAACTTCTACCATGATAAATAGTTATATTTTTGATGTTCAAAAAAATGTCTGAGTCTACTTTTTTTTGTAGTACACTGACCTATTCGTAGGGGAGATGGTTGTATATTATAATAAGTTTTCAAAGCTGTTTATAATAATTAGCATATAGCTATAAGTTTAGAAATGAAATTTTTTAAAAATTGTTTTTCCGTCAGAAAGCTTGACATTTTAAAGATTTCTGTCCCAACTAAAGCTATGGTTCTGCATTATTTTAAGAGTAATTATAAATATTTACCCCAAATATGGAAATAGCACAAAGCTACTATTTCATGTTTATCTATGTCACATGCAGGCACTAATAGACCAATCAAAGATTTCAAAGATATATGTGTATATGTAAAGAGAGTGGGGGGGGGAGAAAATGTTTGCTAAATTTGACATAAAACCAAGGGTTTTCTTACTTAATAGATGATGAACATTTGACTTGCTTCTCAGTATTGATTAGGGCCCTGTACATTGATTCTGTAAAATAAGGCTGTAATTTATTATACATTTACAAGTTTGTTAAATTGCAAATATTTTGGGTTTAAAATAAAAATTATTTTTATATAGGAGAAAAGATAGCTCCACCATTTATATTATAAATTACATGTAGGATAATGTTTTGAATTTAACTCAGCAAATGTATTTATATATTTTTCTTTTGGCTGACTGCATAAATCTGCAGCAATGTTCTTTGAAGAAACATTACCATCTTTCTGACTTCCTCAAAATACTAGAATTTTGAAATGTGCTTAATAACTGTTGGCATGAAATCCATCTTTTTAATATTTTAAAATTTGACAGAGTACGACTTTATGTTGTTATTTCTGTTCTAAGAAGAATCCTTTGAATATTCTCCTCTGTATAAGATTGCATGTAGTAGGAAAGGGGACCCAAACATTCTAGCAAAACAGTAAAAT
Organism: Urocitellus parryii; assembly: GCF_045843805.1. Taxonomy (NCBI): domain Eukaryota; kingdom Metazoa; phylum Chordata; class Mammalia; order Rodentia; family Sciuridae; genus Urocitellus; species Urocitellus parryii. The sequence continues at coordinate 3,012,820 of NW_027554054.1, forward strand.
TGACTGCTTTTAGTGAGTTGTAGGGGTTAACTGGCAATGTCTGTCCACTTCATGTCACTGGTGAGGGAGACACAATATCTACATTGTGACAAAGGAGTCTTAAAAAGTAAATTGTAAGTTCTAGATTTCAATTTCTCTCTGAACTTGTATTTTAATAAAGTCTCTGATCCCATGGCTTAAAGTCTGCCAGGTTTCAAAATGCTGGCAGAAAGGAGATCAAGGTCATCCAAGTGAAACCAAGGTCATCCAAGTGGAATAGTCTGGGCAGATGAATCAGACTCACTTCCAGGGCTGAATAATTATGGAGAAAGAAATGGTCAACAACATAATATTGGATACGGCTAAGGCTATCTGTTCTCCCAACTAATCTGGTCTGGAGGGAGTTCTGTGGGAATAGTCACTGTGTACACAAAATCAAATAAAAACAGCGACCTGGGAAACCAGAGGGAGAGAGTTCTGGATGTCCTCCAACTTAGCACTGCTTCAGATTGCGAGGAGACGGAGAACCATGTGGTCACCTTCTTCCAAAACTGGAGAGTCTCCTCTGTGACTCTAGAGGAGCTCCTAGAGTAGGGGACAATGAGGATCTCCAGACTATGGGGAGTCTCTTTAGGACTGTGAGATTGTTACCAGTCATAGAAACAGCAGCAGCAAGAAAGAAGGACTACCACTAGACAGCTCAAATTCCCCAAATCTCATGCCCTGGGTTGTTCTCAGGCAGACTGGCCTCTATGGACTAAATAAGTTGTAGGATTTATATTTGGAGAAAGGAAACCATGTCAAAAGAGAATATTTTCTGCTAACCTGAGGTATGTGAAGGAAAGGGTATATTATCAGAAAAAAAGTGTGAAATTTATGTATCTTTAACTGAAGTTTAAAATTGTAATTCTTCATTATAATTGTTATAGATAGAATTTTGTCCACCAGATTAATTAGAATTCTCCTCCAAATTAATCTATTTAAGTCCTAGTGTCTGAGAATGTCAAAATCCTGCCCCTATTACTTTATTTAGAGTTCAGGTCTTCACAGAAGTCATCAAATTAAAGTGAGGTTTGGGTGAATTTTATTTTAAAGATTTGGTAAAATCTGTTCTTGGACATATACACAGAAATAATATCATGTAAATATGAAGATAGCAATCACAAGCCATGGATAGAGATATGAAACAAATTCACTCACAGAATTCGTAAGACAAGAACCTTGCCAACACTTCCATTTCTGACCTCTAGCATCCAGGAACCACATGATAAATATCTGTGGTATAAATCATTCACTTTCTGTGCTTTGTTACAACAGCCCTAGTAAACTAATACATGAAATTTTATTTAAGCAAATTAGTTATCTAGACCTATAAGGAGACATAAATTCATAAGTACTGTGAGTAATATTAATGGATTTTATAATACCATAAATATATTAAATCATATATGTACAAATGTTCACTTAAATTCCTCTTCTAAGAGGACAGAAATCGTTCAAACCAATAATGTATTCACAATCAAACCATTTTAGAATCTAATTTTAGTTATTATTGGCATCAACTTTCTGCTTCTCTTGTTATACACCAGTACTTATACTGCAAGCAGCAGGGTGAACAAATGCCCAAGGTTGGCCAATTATTGTGTTCCCTGCTCTTAGCACCATGATTCATTTGTTCAAGAAATATCTTCAAAGATGTATGTTTCTATTGCCTTCCAAGAAGCTTCTCCCCCACAAATTTTATTAATTTTGTTTATATATTTGAGATGGTCTCTCATTCTGTTTCCCAGGCTGGCTGTAGATACTGGGCTCAAGTGACTCTCTGCCTCAACCTTAGTAGCTGGTACTACAAGTGCATGCCACCACACCCAGTTTTATTAATTTATTTTAAATCATGTTTCTGTAACTTGTCACTAAAATGATAAAGTCTTGATCAATACACACTTTGAAAAACTGACTTCAGATTAATACCTCTAATTAATAATCATAGGTTTTATAGCCAGAATATCTAATCTTTTCAAATTTGGAATCAGGATGACACATTCAGGATGTTACAGGATAGGAAACAGAATTAGAGTCCAGGCCTTGTCACTGATAACAGATAAATCAGCTACTGAAGCTAAAAAGAGCAATCTAACACTTGGATTCTCCTGATGATATCTCTGAGAAATATCAAATCTATATGTCAGGTCTACTTCACATTATTTCTTCCCATCATCATTAACAATAAACAATGCTTAATTCTAAGAATTTCAAATTATAGAAATAGTATTACTATTTGACAACAAACGTGACGTGTCTATAAAGTAATGAATTTGTTTTTGTATGAAGATTATAAATAGATTTTATTAAGATCAATACCTTCAACAATGTCCCATCTTCTTAGTTGGATGGTTGACAAATTACTAAAGGAATAATAATTAATATAAGTAATTATAATGATAAAAATACTTACATAATAACATTATTTCCTTAGTACTGATTAACAATATTGACATATAATATTCCTGACCTGAGTCTTCAGTTGTACCAAGATATATAACTTTTGGTCTGAGAATTTTTAAAAAATGTTCAGAAACCTACCTCTTGTATTAAATAGAACAGTGTGGGTGTCACGAGATAATCACCATAGAACAATTGTTCTTTTAGTCTAAATCTAGAATATCTATTCCTGTGTAGAAAAAAATAATATCTAAGACTGAAGTCTCACACCAGACTGGTGGTTGGTTCAATGAACACAAACCAAAGTTAGCTTTCAGGAACTGGGTAAACTAACAAGTCCTTTATCATACACCCCGCCATGTGAAAAAGCAGGTACGAATACCACCTTATTAGATTAGATCATTTTAATCACATAAAATTAAAATAAATTATATATTTAAAAGAAGGCAATGCTACTTGGGGCAATTAATAATTCATAATACCTTGATTTCTCAGCTACAGCCATCATTGACCTTTACCCCCAGCTATTTTATGATAGAGCTCTTTAAAATACATCCCTGGTTAAAGTAGCTATTATGAACCAGGCATATGTCAAAGTACTTTACCTGTATGTTTGTGCCAGAGACTGTTGGTTGTCCCTAAAACCTATATTTTGTTTCCTATACAGTAATGGAATTCCCAGGTTTTTGTTTGACTCATACCTGGCCATTGCAGAATGAATATTTTACTTCAAAATTCTAATTAATAAGGTGTTCATTGATACCATGGTATAATTCTCAAGCTTGCCTTTAAAGGAGAGGCATCTTTGTGTTAGCTCAAGTGCTGTTGGATTTATGTACTAGTTAGCAATAAATGTGGAAGTTGGAACAAGAGATCAAAACAACCAGGACTTATGGCCATTATTGAAAATGAGGACATCATAGTAGCTTGAAATTTCATGTGAGGAATAAATTGCTATCCATGTTGAGATGTCAGAATTTTGAGCATCTCTTGGGTGTAGATATACTTATCTTCTCTGATCCAGTATGATTCTGTGGACTTACAGCCCTTCTCTCCTCAAAATGCATACTTATGTGAATTTTCCTTCAATCTTAAAGCTTTCCCCTACATATCTAATTCTACCATTCACACTTTGATCTGAGGTTATCATTGCTATAATGAACTTGTAGATTACTTCTTCCAAACTATGAACATGTTGATATCTTCCCACTCATTGTGTTTTTGTCAATTTTTATCAGTTTTTTGTAGTTTTCAGTGTATACATCCATCATCTCCTTAATTAAATTTACTCCCAAGTATTTTTTTTTTATTTTTAAATGCTACCATTTTGTTGTTCTGGTTTTAAACTCAGAGCATAAGCTAAACAAGTGCCCTACCACTGAGCAACACTCCTAACCTCTTGATTGTGTTCTTAATTTTATTTTCAGTCAGTTTGTTATTAGTATATGCAAAAGTTACTAACTCCTATGTGGATTATGTAACCTGTTACTTCAGTAAATTTGTTTGCCAGTTCTAAAAGTTTTCTGGTGATATTTTTAAGAATTTCTACATATAAGATCATGTTATCAGAAAACAGACACCATTTCATCTCCTTTTTTTTTCATAGGTGCCCTTTCTTTCTTTTTCTTCCATAAGTCATATGGCTAGAATTTCAGTACTTCATTGAATAACACTGGTGAGAATGTTAAAATATCTGTGCTACACCCAACAACATGCCAATTGACAGCAAATGACAGCAATTCTTATCAAAATGCCAATGGTATTTTTTTAGATAACTAGAAAAAATCTTAAAATTTGCATAAAAGTATAACACACACACACATCAGAATAGCTGATTACTGAAGTAATCTTGAGAAGAAAAAAACAACAAAAACAAAAAACAAGACTACTTAATTTCAAAATATACCACAAGGCTATAGTGAGGGTATACTAGTTAGAACAACATAATATTTCCATAAAAACAGATACAGAGACAAATGGAAAAAAACAGGGAACCTAGAATTAAACCCATACATCTAGAGCCAAATGATATTTCAGAAAGTTCCTAACAATGCTCTTTAAAAAAAACCAGTCTTTTCTATAAGTGGTGCTGCTAAAATGGGTCATCCACATGCAGACGAATGAACATCTATATCATACCAGCTACAAAAATCAACTCAAAACAGATTAAATACTTAAATGTAAGAAATCAAATTACTGAAAAAAAAAATGTGAGGGAAGTGCTTCAGGACATTAGAATGGGCAAGGATATTTTCGAATAAAACTCTGAAAGCATAGCAAAGTAAAGAAAAAAATAGACAATGGGATTATATCAAACTAAAAAGCTTCAAAACAGAAAAAGAAGTAATCAACTGATTGAGGATATAATCTGTAGAAAGAAGAAATATTTGCAAACCATCTGTTTGACAGAAATTAAAAATTCAGAACATATAAGAAACTCAAGCAACTCAATAATAAACAAGTAAATGAATGTAATTTTAAAATGGTCTATAGGTCTAAATAGATATTTTTCAAAGGGAGACATACAAATGACCAATTGGTATATAAAAAAAATGTTCAACATCATTAATCATCCAAAAATTCAAATGAAAACTACAATGACATATGACCACTTTTTATTGTCAAAAAGACAAATAATAGCAAGTATTGGGGAGAATGTGGAGAAAAGAGAACACTTGCAAATAATTGATTAAAGTGTAAATTAATATAGACCTATGGAAACTAGTATGGAGATTTATCAAATAATTAAAAATAAACTACTAAATGGTCCAGTAATTGCACTATTTGTATATATCCAAAGGAAATCAAAGAAGTGTTTGGAAGAGACATCTGTACTCCCAAGGTTACAGCAACATTATTCACAATAATCAGAAAATTAAAACAAACTAATTGCCCATTAACTAATGAATAGACTAAAAATGTAGAACACATACAAAATGAAAACTATTCATCTATAAAAATGAAGAAATCCTATCATTTGTGAGAGCATTCGTAGAATTTCATGTATTATCTTAAGCCAGGCAGAGAAAAGCAAGTACCACATAATCTTCTTCTTATGTGGAAGCTTAAAAGATTGATTTCAACAAGTTGGAACATAGAATAGTGGTTACCAGAGGCTGAGGAGAGTATAGTGGAGAGATAGATTAGATGGGAGAGAGAACGAAAGGGAGAGACAAGAGAAAGAAATTATGGTGTATTCTTATATAGCAGAGTGACTATAAATAATAATAATGTTCTGTATATTTTTAAAAGGCTAGCAAAAGTTTTTGGAAATGTTTTCACCATAAATAGTAAATTTTTGAGTTGATATATATGTTTAACCTGATTTGAACATTGAACATATATACATATATTAAAACATCACATAGAATTCCAAAACATATGTAAAATGTTTTATGTATCAGTTAAACGAAGAGAAACTATCAAGAGAAAAAAAAAATTCCACTGTCATTTTTCAAGAAAACATAAAAAAGTTTCCTAAAATGTATGTAGAACCACAAAAGATCTTAAATAGCCAAAAACTCATAAGTAGAAAGAACAAAATTGGAGGCATCATACTCCCTGATTTCAAAATGTATTTAAAATTCATTGTAATCAGAACAGCAAGGTACTGACATAAAGAGAGACACATCAAGCAATGGAACACAAAAGAAAACCCAGAAAGAATATTTATGATGGTTTCACTTTTTAAAAAATGACAAGAACAAATAGTGGTGAAAGGACAGCATTTTCAAACAATGTTAGTGGAAATCTGACTTTCCACATGCGGAAGAATGAAATTGAATTTTCATCTCACATCATATATAAAAATCAGGTGAATATAGGGGAAAAAAGATTTAGCATAAAACTTGGAACTGTAAGCTACTAGAAGAGAACCTCAGGGAAAATCTCTATGACCTTGATCTGGGCAATAATTTCTCAAGTTTGACAATGAAAGGGTGGGAAGCAAAAGTAAAAAACATGGGTTGAATCACACTGAACAACTTCTACACAGCCCAAGGAACCAATTTACTGAATAAAGATGTAAGCATGGGTTGAGAAAATGTATTTTTAAACTATATATCTAATAGAGGCTAACATCCAAAATTTATAAGAAATTCAAACAACACAGTAGCATTTAAAAACACTCATTTATAATCATTAGGAAAAAATTAAAGCCACAATGCAATATTAGCTTACATTTGCTAAATTGATTATTATAAAAAATACAAACATGATAACAATGTTTGCAACATTGTAGAAAAAAGAGAAGTTTTCTGTTTGTTTTTCTTTCTTTTTTTTCTTTTTTGGTACCATTTATAAAACCCAAGGGCATTTTATTACTGAGCCACATCCCAGCCCTTTTACTCTTTATTTGGAGATAGGGTCTCACTAGATTGCTTATAGCCTTGCTAAGTTGCTAAGTCTGGTTTTGAACTCATGGTTTTTCTGCCTCAGCTTCCAAAGCTGCTGGGACTACAGGAATGTGCCACCATGCCTGGTGAAAATGGAACTCTCACTGTTATTGGCAACATAAGTTTGTATAATCATTTTGGAAAATAGCATGGAGGTTTCTCAAAATGCTAAATCTATAATTACAATATGATCTGGCATTTCCACTTTTGGGTATATATCCAAAAGAAATGAAATCATATGTTATGATATTTATGTACTCCCATATTTATTGCATCATTCACAATAGCTAAGTTGTAGAATCCACTATGTGTACATCAACAGATGAATGAGTAAACAAAAAAATATTGTGCATGTACATACACATACATACACGCACACATATATACACATACACATATAATGGAGTACGACACATTTTTGTAAAATAAGAAAATTCTGTAATTTGTAGCAATATGGATGAAACTGGAAATATTTCACTTAGTGAAATAATTAATTACAATCACAGAAAGATAAATGTGAGGTGATCTCACTGAGATGTAGAATTAAAAAGTATATCTTATAGAAAAAGGAAATATAATGATGGTTATGAGGGTAGAGGGAAAGGAGGAAATGATGAAAGAGGACATTCTGATCAATCAGTACAAGTTTCAGGTAGATTTAGGAATAAGTTTTAGTGGTCTACTGTACTGCATGAGGACCACAGTTAGTAATAATGCATTAAATATTTCAAAGTTAGAATATGCATTTAATTTTTTCATCTCAAAAGAATATGTTAGTGAGATGATGAATATACTAATTAGCTTGAATGAATATTCTATATTGTATGCATAGATAAATGTTCACATTAAAACCCATAAATATGCACAATTTTTGTCAATTAAAATATAAATAAATAAATCATTGACATATAGATGGCTTTTCCAATAATACAATTTTTATTTCAAAAATTAATCCTGACCACCCTTAATTTTCAATCCTTGAGAGTGGATACCACATAAAACAACTCACAGAAAAATAGCATATATGTATATACTAACTAAAAATTAAAAATTCTAAAAATATTATATATATTAAAATGTATTTATTTATAAAGAGAATATATGCATCCTTAAATATACATGTTTCTTTTATGTGAAGCAGACTTTTTCAGTTTTATATAAAGCTAATTTTTTCAGTAAATGAAATAATAAACCAAATTGCTCAGTTAATTCTAGTGTCAAGAAATAGTGCTATAGTTTGAATCTTAAATGTCTCCCAAAGGAACATGTGTTAAGGACATGATCTCCAAGATGATACTGTTGTGAAGTGGTGAAATCCTTAAGGGGGTTCTATTGGGTGGTCTTCATGTCATTGGATGCATATCCTTGAAGGGGCAGTGGAACCTTGCCTCTTCCTCCTTCTCTGCTGCTTCCCAGTTGTGATGTGAGCAATTTTTTCTCCCCCCATAATGTGCTGACTCACCACAGGCTCAGCAATCGGTCACTTGGTCATAGGCAGGAACCTCTGAAACCCATAAGCAAAATAATTTATGATTTAATTACTTCAGGTATTTTCGTGATGGAAAGCTTCTTAGAAACAAAATATTCTATGGATAGTTTCAGCACTCATGGCACAATAATCTAAAACATCCAAGCTACCACACTAAATACAATTTTGTAAATTATTACTATTGTATTTTATAGATAGTTAACATTTAAACTTTACATAAAACTGAAAAACCATATTTAAAAATAATTCCTTGAATTTTTTATTCATTTATATTATATAACTTAAATAAGAACACTGTGTCTTCTGTGCACATGCAGATTTAAGTTTGACTTGACACAAGCTTCCACCAGATTGCTATTCCAAAGGCCAAGCTGTACAGGAATTCTGAGCTATGCCTGAGAAAGATCTGCTAAAAATCATCAGAGAAAAGGCAAGTTGGTTGAGAAAATACAAGTCCTTGGCATCACAGCTTGACATATGGCGTGTGGATTGTATTTGTCTTTCTTTTCTGTTTTCTGTCTTCAGAACATAACAGAAAGTGACAGTATTCTGATGGCAGTGGGGGAAGAAAAGTGAATTAAAACCTTCCCTATGAGTAAATTAGGCAATGCAGGCTGGGTGAACAGAGAGAGCCTGTGGCCATATCCAAGAATATCTGAATGCTTCAAAGATAAGTAGCTCTGGTCTTTTGATGGTCAGTAAAGACTTTCAATTCTAAAATTCTGCAATGCTTTTATAAAACCAAAGGTTTAAGTCAAACCAATTGGAATAACTCTGAACTAAGACTCAAAATAAGATGATAAATAAGAAGTGAAAATTTATAGGAATAATAAAAACCTTTAAAATAATTTCTTATTTTAATGTATTTCTTTTAAAAGTTATATTATGATGGTGATATTGAATTTTATAAGGTACATGTTACATATACTATAAATTAAACAGAAGAAACATAATATATTACATTATTTATTACCTAATATCTTAAGAAATTACAATGCACCTATATGTACACATATTAATATAAATACAGATACACAATTAAGCTTGAGTTGAGAATCATGCACAAAAATGCTAAGTAAATCATTAAAGGGCATTAATTATTATAAATTATTTCCTAAATTATAAGCTGATGATCTGATTAACACTAATTTATATATTACATATGTGAAACATGTATATATGTGTCTCTGTATATGTGCTAGAGGTTATACACACACACACACACACAAACACATACACATGATGGTTTTTAACGAGCTACATGTGCAACAAAAATTAAGGAAAATGTCACAATAGGAATATACAAAATCAATCAATTAATGCTAGAAACATTCAAATGTTTTATATTATATTATATTATAACTAATGTTGCCATGAAAAATTATCAGATTTATAAGTGAATTATTTCATCCAGCAATAATCTTAATAGAAATTACCATAGATAATCCTTTCACTGAGCACAAACAGACAGCAAGCCATCAACAGTTGCCATAAAATACTATGCAATCCATTTCACAGACTACATCAGCCTGAAGTGATACTTATGTGAATGATGTTTACCAGAGGGGAATTATGCTGTGACAAAATGGGAGATCCAACTCCAAGGTACAAAGTTTCATTTACAAGTTAAATGACTTCTGAGGAGCTACTGCACAGCATGAAGACTACAGTTAATAATACTGTACCTCATACTTGAACTTTGCTAAAGAATAGATATCAAGTACTTTTACCACACTCAAATCAAATGGTATATATAGGAGGTGATGTATATGTTCACTGGCTTGATCGTGTTCACCATTTCTCAGTGTATATGTCAATCAGGACATTAGGCTATACACCTTAAACACATGGAATTACATATTGTCTCTGTCAATTCAAAATACCTATGATAAGTATGTTTTCTAATTTTAAATGCTATACCTTTTCTTAAAAAGTCATTTCATACATTTGCATATTAAAACACTGAACAATTCTCTTTAACTTTGTATAATCCAATGTTTTAAAAATGTATTTATCTACAACAGTTCATGGACCACTTTCAAACATGTATGCTTTGAGCACAAGGGATACTGCTGGTTCTTAGTAATACCTATAATTGATGTCAGAGTCCCATCTCTAGAGATTCTGGTGAAGCCTTTACATCAATATATTTTTAGCTATCTAATGATTTTAATATCCAGAATGCTGATAACACTTGCTCTGAATGTTTACGGCCTTTTATTCAATGAGCACTCATTTACCATGACAGATGCCAAAAGCATGTGTTTATTAGTTTGTTTGTCTAGAAGCTTCTAGTTTCAATGAGTATAAATTACTAACATAATAAGAAAAAAAAACTTGAAATCTGGACTATAATAATATTTTCAGATTTCAGTGCAACTGCAACTTATATTTCTCAAGTTTCATTTTCTCATTTTAGAAACCGTAAAATGGGCAGGAATGGATTTATAATAAACATGATAATAATAATTTGAAAGAGAAATAGATCTTATGTTGAATGGAGCACATTTTGAAGAGGCTTTGCAAAAATCACTACAACCAAACGAGAGACATGTTCAGACATGTGTTGAAAGAATACTCCTGAAAATTAAGGGACTCAATGCAGGAAAGAGAAACTGGAAGGAGGGAGAACAGTTGGGAACTCTTTCAAATGCACTGACAAGTGATTGTGAAGTTGCAAATTATTCAGGACACTAAGGATGTAGAAAAAGAATGAAGTAGAGGTATTTCTGCATTAGAATCTTGCTGGCCTGTGCATTGGTCTAAATGAGGAAAATAAGACCATGGGAAATTCTAGTAATAGTTCCCGAAGTTTTAGCTTGGGAAGTTAGAACACAGAAGGACAAACAAGTTAGTAGATAAAGATTCAGAAGCACAATTTTTTAAAGGGTAGATAATTGAAACTATAAATGTTTAAATATTCCTTTAGGTAGAGAAAATAAATAGACTGAAGGAAAGGGCTGAGAATAGAACACTTTTATATAAGCAATGACAAGAGAAAGAAAAGCAAATGAAAGATAAGCGGAATGATCAGAGAGGAGAAAACCACAGAAAACCAAAGTGGGGAAAATTTCAATATTGAGGAAGAAAATAACAAATCTATGTATAGAGAGATACTGAAGAATGAGAATTAAGGAAAGCTCATTTTTAGAGCATGAGGAGCCTACTGCTGGACTGTGACATGAGTTTCCATGGTGAAGGGGACTAAACTCTGGTCAGATTGGAGAATGGAAAATGGGGTAATTTGTGGTACCACCACTAGGGGTAGCCGCGGCGGCTGCGGCCTGAGAGCGCGGCTGCTTTGAGGGCGCCGGAGCCACACAGAGTCCGGACCAGGGAAGGCAAGAGGGTGGGAAAGCCGCCGGGAGAGGAGGGCGGTGCCCGAGGAGGGCGGCGCGTGGCTGATTCATCCCTCTGGAAGAGCAGACTGACAGACACACACTAGCCGAGCCCGCCCGCGCCGCTCCTCCTCAGCCGGGAGGCGCCCGCCCGCACCACCCGCCCGCCCTCTCCGGGAGCTCTCCGGGCCCGGCCGCCTCGGAGAAAGTTTTTCTCTTCGGGGAGGCCGGAACCGTCGCTTGCCTTTTGGAAGGACCGGGGTGGGGGTGGAGGGGGTGGAGGGGGTGGGGGGGGGTACGGAAAGGGAGGCGACCGCCGCGCGGGCCCGCGGAGTGCATGGTGCCCGGCGCCTCGGCTGCCTGTCAGGAGGACCTCGGGGCGGGGTCGGGCTGAGCCAGCTCCCCGCTCTCGACCCAGCCTTGTCAGAAGTCGCCCTCCGGGACTGCCGCGGGGGTCCCCGCTCCTCAGCCCGCCATGTCCCTGTTGCTGCCGCTGCTGAGGAGCCGAACCGCGCGCAGCTTGAGGCCGGGCCGGCAGCCACCACCGCGCCCTGCTCGCCGTCCTGGTACTGCTGCGGGCGGGGGCTGCTGGCGCTCGCGGCCCCCGGAGGCCCCCGGAGGCTGGGTACCCACCCCAAGAAGGAGCCCATCGAGGCGCTGAACACCGCGCAGGGCGCGCGCGACTTCATCTATAGCCTGCACTCCACCGAGAGGAGCTGCCTGCTCAAGGAGCTGCACCGCTTTGAGTCCATTGCCATCGCCCAAGAAAAATTGGAAGCTCTGCCACCTACCCCAGGACAGCTGAGATATGTATTCATCCACAATGCGATAACTTTCATAGGGTTTGGCTTTTTGGATAATGCAATTATGATTGTTGCAGGAACCCATATCGAGTTATCTATTGGAATTATTTTGGGAATTTCAACGATGGCAGCTGCTGCTTTGGACTTGGACTTGCAGGCTATGTTGAAGCTTTGGCTTCCAGGTTAGGCCTGTCAATTCCTGACCTCACACCAAAGCAAGTTGACATGTGGCAAACATGTGTTAGTACACATTTGGGCAAAGCTGTTGGGGTGACTATTGGCTGCATTCTAGGAATGTTTCCTTTGATTTTCTTTGGAGGAGGTGAAGACGATGAAAAACTGGAAATGGAAAATTCATCCTCTTAGATTATCTATAAAAAGATGTAAACTAATTTACCTCAGTTATTAAATATATGCTGTCACAACATTTAGGAATTAAGACAGTAACAGTGTATAGATATGGGATCAAATAATTCAGCATGTGTTATGGAAAACACTAACTTATTGTGGCTTGGTCTTCTTAAGACATCTTTTTAAAAGAAACTCTTTAGTATCATTTTGTGTAAATTGTTGAGATGCTTTTTTTCATCAATGGCTGTCAACAATTTTATCTTTTCCTTCTCTTTCTTTGTATATCAAAATATTATTTAAGTCTCAGTTATTGATGTACTGTACTGACTTGGGGTTTGCTTATTTGTTACTTAACATGTATACATGCATGAGAGCATTTTTTTTTTTTTTTGCGCTGTTGTTTCTTGATAGTTGCACTTCAACCTAAGGGTATTTTCCCAAATTATTTAAGATGTTTAATATCAGTTAAAATTTTTTTTACTCTTTTTGGCAACATCAATTTTGTACTCTTTCACAGTAAACATTTACAATATATAATTTCAGTCATTTTCTTAACTCTCACATCTATTCAAAATAAATACAGGTTTTAAGTATATATTATTCATTTTAATTTTCTGACCATACTGTCTTAAGAGCCAGGGGTTAAACAGAGCAATTACAGTCTCCCTCTTTAAAAAAACATAGATGCTAACAAGTGTACTTATTTATGTTTTTTTTTTTTTTTTACCTTTAATTTCCTTATTGTGAATAATTACGTCACAGGTTCAGACTCTTTAGGGGCAGAAAATTATTATTTTACAGTCTTTTAAATTAGAGATTGTGGGATCAGGTGAACTAAGGAATTTGACATGATACTTAGAAATTAAGAAGCTAAAATTTCTTTTTTTAGAGAAGTAGAAAATAGAAAAGTTTGTGGTATAAGTGTGAAGTTTATGTTTGGAAGTTTAATGAGATACAAATTATTGCTTAGGAAGGATTTCCATCCCCCACAAAGTAGTATCTTCTCATCTGAATACCCCATTCTTATAATCCTAACCTTGTTATATTTTGTGTAGTGAATTTTATTTCTGGATAATTTCTTTTGAAGTGAAAACTGAATATTTTATATTTTCTTTTTGTTATGTAGTCTAGTCAAGTTACATGAGGTAAAATCCTTTCTCCCATTTTTAGTGTTTCTTTTTCTTTTGTGGCATTTAAAGCATATACTTAGTTAAAATCGCTTATTTTCACTCTTATATATCTGACCTAAGTATACCTGTGTCTGAATCCTAAATTTTAATTTTGGAACTGTTAAATTTTTTAGCATATAGCTTGTTACTTGTGCTAAAAATTACTCTTATTTGTAACAGAATAATTAAATACATCATGGAAGAAAAAAATTAAAATTTACTATTCTGGTTTTGAAATTATATACCCATATATATGTATTTTATACCAATCAAGCCTCTGCAATCCCATGAGTCATACAATATTTTTTAAGTCAATCTCTCTTTCTGTTTGGTTCTGTTTCTCTGGAGAAACTGAACAAATATACTAGGTCACATGCCAATAGGAAGCAGGTATGTAAAAGATAGATATAGAATAGTTTCTTTGATTATATATTAAAAGACATGAAAATTATTTCAGTATCTTTAAGAATTCATCCTCTTCATGTTCAAAAAACAGCTGACAAGACTTAAGCATTTTATTAGAACTATGTCATTAGTTCAGTAATCATCAGAAATTGGTGTGACTGTTAAAACTTGCCAACTAAAGGGAAAAAATTCAATTCTGTCATTAACTTGTTGTAGGAGTGATTTTGACGACTCCTCAAATATAAAAAGAAGTTTCACGTGATTTATTACTTGTCATAACAGATTCAGGCTCAAACTCTGGATATACCTTACTCAAAATGAATCTGTTCTTTAGAAAAATGAGAGGCACTCCTGAAGTTTCATGGACAGGGAAGAAGAAAATCAGGATAGGGTCATTTGAACCGCAAATATTTCACAATCTGTTTCTCATTGCTCCTCTGTCTACTGTTATAGTATGCTTGAACAGAAGTTTTTAAGGTAGTGAGGCTCAAGGAGGGAGCATGTTGGTGGACAAAATCATTACTATGCAAAGGATAATTACAAAGACCTCAGTGACAAATTTGGAGCATGTCAATCTTTAAACTCTTAGAGATTTCATTTTTGATGTCTAAAAAAGCCTCTATTTCAATATACAATTATTTCACCTTATAAAGTTTTACTAAAAATATGGTTAAGAATTTTAAAAAATTTTCACCTACACATAAAAAATAAAAAGTGTACATATTAATGGTATACCTTGTGATGTTTCAATCTATGTATAGATTATGCAGTGTTTGAATCTAATTAAGCACATTTATTTTCTCATCTATCATTTCTTTATCTTGAAATCACTCAAAAATTTTCTTATAACTTTGCAAGATATATAGTACATAATTGTTAATCTATGGTCACCCTATTGTGCAATATCATACTAGCTATCTGCAACTTAGTATCCATTTGTCTAAAGATTTCCCACAGAATAATCATCACTGTTTTCTACTATCTAGGATTCATTTGTATTTATGTGCTACTGACCATGCCATCACTTCTCTTTTTAGTTGATGTATCCTTTTTGAAGGGAAGAAGAAATTCTTAAATGAAAAAATAGTATAGAAAGAAGTGGAAGTCATTTACTTGGCTGATCTAAGGAACTTTGATTTATGGTCTTAACCTGGACCAAGTCTACCTAAAAAGAAGATTTCATTGCTTAAAAAAATTATGATGTTGAAGTAATACATAATGATATATGCTAATATGGGACAATAATAAAGTTCTTCCTTTCCCCAACATCTCATGTCAGGCAAAGCATTTAGGAAAGGTCTCTAACCCTAACCTGCCCAATGATCTTCCAATATTTTTCTAAAATGTATTCTTTTTACCAAAAATTTGGGTACTGTACCTTAAAGGATTAATCTCCTATTGTTGACATTGTTTCAAATGGAATAGTGAAGGATAAAAATTTAGTAGTATAATTCTTAAAAATAAATTTTGACAAAAGAATGAACTGATGAATATGCAGATAAAATCTAGCTCTACTAGTAATTATTCCCTTCTATTATTCTTTGGGGAGTCTTGGGAAAGTTAGGGGAGAATATTAGTCAACACTAATTTAGACCATGCTTCTTTAAAGCACTTTAAAATTAGTTTTTTAAAATGGAGAGAAATGCACAAAAATTAAATATTTGTTATAATTGCAACATTTGAATTTGAGTCCCCCAAAGAATTTGAGTCCCCCAAAGCTCTTTTAACTGTCTGTACCCAGCGATACATATCATTAACAAAAACGGTGTGCATACTCAAACATTTCTTGAATTGGCAGAGATATATATTCTATTAATAATATATTTGGTTAACCACATCATCATCAACATGGAGAGTCTATTTCTCAATTCATTTGAATCAGGAAGATGCTGTGATTTCTTTGATCTGTAGATAAATAAAGGATGCAATATTGTTCCTGTTGCAGGTCTAGTCCTTAATTACCCTGAGAGCTTCTTTTTGCTTTTCTTAACTTTTTTTGGACACACTTTGAAAGCTTCCTGTTTAAATTCAGTTTTCATGTTGTAAGAATCATATGCCACAAGGAAAGCTCATATGTAGGCAATCTATTCTACAGCTCCAGATAAGCTCTCATACAACAGCCAGCCTAAGCTGTCATTCATGTGAAGGGGCCATTTTCACATTCCAGCATGGCCTTTGAACTCCCATAGTCACAACTACCATGTGAATGAAATTGCTTGAAATTACTTGAGGAAAAAAGAAAACAGGAAAGGATACCTCCATCAAGAATAATCAACCCACAAAACCATGAAAAATACTATTCAATTTCTAAAGTAAGCCATTAAATTTTGGGCTGTGTTGTTACATAGCAATGTCTAACTAACCAGTCTTCATATTTTAGCGTTTCTACTAGTAGAATTATAATAAACGTAATGAGAAGGCATCATTCTTTGCTTTTCTTTTTCTTTTTTGCTTTTCAATTCAATTGTCTCTCTTAAAAGTACATAAATTAATAATTCAACTTATAATTAGTGCATTTGAAAGCCAATGGTATCTTAGCTTTCATAAATGTTTTTGATAATACTTCAAATAAAATAAATAAAATGTCTAATTGTTATCATGGTTAAGATATGCTCAGGTAAATTTAGATATCTTTTAAAATAATTCATGCAGAATCTAAATATTTACAGTTTCAGGACTGGAGATAGATAGGACTCCCAAGCCACTGGGATTTTGGGTGTGGACCACCATGCCCAACAAAAAAAGGAGCATGAAAAAAAAAAAAAAAAAAAAACACATACACCAGTATGCATGATGGAGTCTGAAAGTCAAAGTGTTTGTAAGAAGTTAGCAATAGAGTTGAGAAAATTGATTTGGACCTAGAAATTTTATATTCCTATATTAAAGCTGTAGTCCTATATTTATGAATTAATATATTGTCTAACTTGGGCAAAACATTTTATCTTTCTTAATTTCAATTGTTTTATTGGAAAATAATGTGTTTCCTTTTTGAAAATCCACCTATCATAATCTTTGGCTTTGTACACTTCTATATATGCATTATATAAATTTCATTTGTATCTTACAGTAATTATTTTTTTACATCTGCACATATGTATCTGTGAATGATATGCAATATTTTACATATTTATGTTGTATAATATTATAGTACATGGTATGCATCCTTCTGAATATTAGTTTTAATTCTACAGAGAACTTTCAAGATCCCTTTTTATTGATATATAGACCTTATTCATTTTTCTTAAATGCTGAGTAAGATTTTATGATTTATACCTTGTCTATGTACCTATCCCTTATTTATCAATCTTTTGTTTTAACTTCAATTTTTACTTCCACAGCATATTTTATTGTAAGGAAGAAATTTGTTTGTGGCTTGGGTGCAGATGCAAAGACTTCCTGCAAAGCATGAATTCTGAATCATGAACTGTGGTGGGACCCAGCATCTTCCTGTAACAAGGCTTCAGGGTGATGCTGATGCATTTCCAGCTGAGAACTGATGAGTATGCTGAGTCATCCATGCCACATTTTTTAAATTGTGCCTGTCTTTCCTCATTTTTACATTTAACCTTCACTGTATTACCTTATACCATTAAATATTTTTGACAACTTAATTATTAATTTTAATATTATTTATTTAAATAATGTAGTCATTATTAACATTCAGTAAAATCTATTTTTATTTATTATAAGGCACTCATATCAACTACTCTTGTGAAGCAACTTTAGATTCATCTTTTACTTTCCTAGAACATTTTCTAAAAATGCTTCATACTATTAAAGATTCATATGACATATTAGAGAATTATTTTCCAGAAAAGTTCATGCCAATTATATATTTTCTCAGGCAGAATTTAGGACTGCCTGTTTCAGAACATTCTCACATATATTATCATCTTTTAAGATTCTTTTAGGACATATAAAAAAATTAAAAGTGATGATACATGCTAATATTCCATGCTTGATTATTAATAAAGTTGAAAATATAATTTTGTTTTTAGTAAGTCAACTATTCGTATCTCCCATATTATATATTTTCTTGCTCATGGATATATTTTGTCATATTCTTCTACCATGCTGCTTTTTAGAAATTATGTTTTCATATTAATTAAATTCATTTATTCAATTTTAAAGATTTGTTGGAAATAATTTGATTAATTTTAAAATTTTTCATTTGTAGTGCAGTGCTCTGCTAACTATGTTGAACTTGTGCATATGCATATCTGTTGAGTTTTTATGATTGCTTTTTATGTATTGCTTATGTGAGCACATTTATTGCCTAAATTAGGACCAATAAAATTCATCTTTACTTGCTTTAAGCTTTTTGTAAAGTCATTTTTATGTCAAACTCTTCATGCCATCCAATTTTCTGTTTTGTTTGTCACAACTACCCCAATTTTAATGCAATTTGTTTGGCTTAAGTTTCAGTGTAGGTTGTTTTCCATCAAATAAGAACTACAAATCTAACTTTAAGTTCTAGCTCCTTTATTCTCCTAGTTAAGGGGAGCTCTCTCCACACCACAATTTGCTTATTCCTTCATCCAGAATATTTTTATATGCTGTTAATAAACTAAATCAACTTTCATTTACTCTATTAAACCATTTTTATATTTCCATAATTGTTAATATAATTTAATGTGCATTCATGTGAGTGTGTATATTCAGAACAATATTGTTGCATTAATAATAGCTATTATGATTGTATATTATTATAGTTTGTTTATATGTCTGTCCACATTTGCTGTAAGTCCTTTTGGGACAGGTTTCCCTCCTTATTAATTTCTAAGATCCATTAGGATAAGCATAATGTAACCCATGTATGCATTTACATATTTTGGAAGTGTTATGTGAACCCTTTTTCAGCAGCCCATATTCTTGAGCCCTAGTGTTGTGCCAACAGGCACTGCTTTTGAAATCTGGTTTCATATCATCATTGCTTGAGAGCAATTTCTAAAACAAAGTTCCCTGACTTTACCTTGAATCTCCTTTACCTTGGAATCTCTGAAAATAAGGCCTGAGAAATTGCATTTTACTATGGATTGCAGATGATTCTTATGCAGTCATCTCTGTATCCAAGTATATGTGTAAGGTCAGGGAGCAGCGACCAAAAGGAGGCAGATTTTAAAAGGCTGCTGAATGAGGCTTTTTTGAGATTTTGCTCCCAGGCAAAACCCTCAGCCCAACAGGATGGGTCTGAGGAGAAATGCTCTGGGGCTGGACCAGACTAGAATTTTTATTGGGCTTAGGGCAGGTAGAGCAGGCTTGGGACAGGAAAAGGGGTTTTTACAGTCCCTTGGCCTACTTGGGTTGGTAGGGTGGGTCCAGGATTGGCCAGGAGACCCAGCTGATTGACAGGTGGTTCTGTCGGCACCTGATTGGTGTTTCTCGAGCCCATGCGAGTTGATTGGTGCTTTGTTCCTTAGCCACCTCCATTGACCCGACAATATGTATTACTCATCACTGAAGTAGGGTTATATTTTTCTGTTATTCCCTGTTTCCTATTTCAGGCTTCCATGCATGCTTTCTCCCTATCAAGCACCTCTTGAGCATGTTTCGTATTTCTTCAAGCTCTTAGCAGATACCTTTATCAAATAAATAAATGTTGACTTGAATGAAGTGTTTTCACAGTAAGCGCCAGTGAAAGGGTAAGGAATAAGGAGGAAGAGGCTAATTGGAGGGCCCTGGTACTCAATGCTTTCATCCCTTTAAAGTATATTCAGATTTTCAGTCTACAGTCACAAACTTGTTGAGTGTGGCAATAAAATAGCCACTGCACATATCAAAACGCTGCCAGGATAAGCACCTAGCAGTGAACAGGAATCTCTATGAAAAGGTAAACAGTAGCATAGGGATGACAGTCATCCTGAATTAATCAACATTAGCAATTTAGAAGCAGAAACTCCTACACTGGGATGGCCTCTTTTACATGCATAAGAAAATTTAAAAATTGCACTTGTCTTATAGATAAGAGAGACTGACAATTTCTCAAGCATTTGTATCTTAAGTTCTTTGAAGTTTCTCATAACAGATGGGTGATAAAGAGTTTAAAGAGCATTAAATAAGAGAACTGGCTTTGATTCTTATTCTGCTCCTATCTGACTGTGGGCTTCGCTATTTCAGTATACAATTTTGGCAATGTTTCCCTGATCTAAAATATGAGTGATGGAAATCAATTATTTTTAAGTTTCTTTACTTTAAAAAAAATCTCTGCATCTAAATGTTGGTGATAACATCGGAGTGACAAGAAGCTTAAAATTGGGTGAAAAATGAATGTGATACTAAATTCTTAAGAATGGGAAACAAAATCTTAATGACCTATTTTTTAAACTTCAGTAGACAAAAACATTTCTCTCTGAAAGGGAGAAAGAGATACAGAGATAGATGGACGGATAATGAACCATTGGATAGATAGATAGGTAGATATGATGTTTGATGCTACATCTATGACAAAAATCATATCATGGTAAACATTGTGTCATAGTGGTGATAATCTGGACTGTGGCACTAATAAAGATATAATATAATCTAAGTAAAAGTTAGAAATGCTGGCAACAGACAACTGAACAAGGAGGAGGACTGCTTCCTTTCTCTTCTACCTGCCCACTGTACCCCTCACAATGTGGGAACAAGGAGGACTGGTGATCTGTAGTTCTAAATGCAGTGACTTCATTGAGTTGCTAAGTGCCTCACTTTTGCTAAAGCTGGCTTTGGACTTGCAAAATCCTCCTGCCTCAGCCTCCCAAGCTATTGGGATTACAGACATGCACCACCATGACTCCCTAATATTTTTTAGAAGTCTATTTTATTTACTCTGCTTGCAGATCATTGTGCTTAAATTGAGAACTCGCAAAGTCTCTTTAATTCTGTATAAGTCGTTCAGAGCTGCAGCTACATAACTTTCTGTGCTTGTTGGTCCCATCCATGATTTCCCAGAGGAGCAGCCTCTCACATTGCCAACTCCATACCAATCTTTTCACTTTAGCTTTTATTCTTTCACAGGCTCCAGGCCAAATTTCCTGTCCTACATTGGTTCTAAAACCCAATATCTGAGAATTCAGGGTATATATCTAGATTATTATATTCATGGGCAATGAATCAACTCTGATTGCAGGATTAGTGCACTGTTTTTAAATGTTTTAATCATTTCTGTAATCAAGAGCACATTTCCTTCCTTCCTTCCTTCCTTCCTTCCTTCCTTCCTTCCTTCCTTCCTCTTTCCTTGCTTCCCTCTCTTTTCTAATTTCTGTTAATTAATTTATTTTAAAATATTTTTTCAGAATCTAATTTTATATTACAGCAGGGTGAGAGTCTGGATTAGATTCATACTTCTATAAATATATACTCAACCTTAGGTCTATTTTTAACTTTAGGAGAAATGTTTGTACAAATTTATACTCCTACCAACAATGTGCCAATGGAAGTATTTGCTTTTGTCTGCATCTTCACCAACACCTGTTATCTTTTGTCTTTTGACAATAGCCAGTCTAACAGGAGTGAAATAATATATCGTTGTGCTTTTCATTTTTATTTTCCTGATGATGATTGCTATTGAGAATTTTTTCATATACCAATTGGCCATACACATGACTTCTTTTGAGAAATATAGAATGAGGTCCCTTGCTCATTTTTTCTTGTTTGTGCATTGTTGAGTTTCTTAAATTCCTTATATATTTTGGATATTAACTCTTTATAGATATATAAATATTTTCTTCCATTCTGTATATTGACTCTTGACTCTGTTGATAATTTCCTTTGCTATGTAGAAGCCTTTTAGTTTGTTATAATTTCGATACCACCACCAGCATATGTTCAAGGAAATTAAATCAGTTTGTTGAAGAGGTATCTGTACTTCAATTCTGTGGGAGCATTGATCACAATATATAATACCCAAAATATGCAGTCAATCCAAATGTCCATAAAACATAAAACACACATATCTATACACACACACACACACACACACACACAATTAACTCCTATTCATCCTTTAAAATAAGGGAGGAAATCCTGTCATTTGCAACAATATGCATGAACCTGGAAAGCATGATGTTAACTGAAATAAGTGAGGCACAGAAAAATAAGTACTGTAAAAATCTCACTCATTTCGAACTTAAAACAGATCTTTTAGATAGTAGAGTGGTGTCAACTAGAGGCTAGGGGTGAACAGCTGTTAAGAAAATGTTAGTCAAAGTTGACAAAATAATGATGCAATAGGAAGAATAAATTCAAAAAATATATTGTAGAATATGGTGACACTAATTAATCATATGCTGTATTCTTGAAAAAATGCTGAAATAGTGTATGTGAAGGGTTTTTTTTTCAAACCACAAATATGTAATTATTTGAGGTAAAGCATAAGCTAATTAGCTAGGTTTCGTCATTCCCTAAGTATATATATTTCAAAACATCATGTTTTACACAGTAAATAAATAGGATTTCTTCTTTTAATTTTAAAAGTAAATAAAAACAACCAGTCATGGTGGTGCATGTCTTGGTCCCAGCTCCTGGTGGGGGCTAAGTCAGGATGTGTATGATTTAGATTTGTGGTATCCCCCAAATGCTCATATGCAAGAAACTTTACAGGTGAAATGATTGGTTTATGAGATCCTTAACCCACAAGTGCATTAATCCATTTGAACGGATTAACTGGAAGATAACTGTAGGCAGGCAGGGTATGGCTGGGAGAAGTGGGTAATCTGGCTCATGGGGCGTATGCCTTTATATTTGGTGATCCAGAGTGGAGAGTGCCTTCTGCTTCCTGGTGCCATGTAGTGAAATGTTTTTCTCTACCACACCTTTCTACCATGGTGTTCTGCCTTACCTTCATCCCAGAGCTAAGAAATTGGCTTTCTATAAAATGAGACTTCTGAAACAAGGAGTACCAAATAAACTTGTCTTCTGGTAAAATTGTTCTTGTTAATTCTTTCAGTCACATCAGTGAAAAAGCTGACTAAAACAGGAAGATTGCATAAGTAGAGGAGTTCAAGGCAAGTCTGGGCAACACAGCAATATGTTGTCATTAATTAAGTCTGAAGGGGGGGATGGAAAATAATCACATTTTTTTTTAGTTGTGGGTGGACACAATATCTTTGTTCTATTCATTTATCTTATGTGGTGCTGAGGATCGAACCTAGTGCCTCATGTATAAGAGGCAAGTGCTCAAGCACTAAGCTACAACTCCAGTCCCTACTCACATAATAATTTCTAGAAGCCTAATAGTTATGCAGTTGATGTATTTTCTTATGTCTTCTCAATTTAGTTACTAATGGAAGATAGTGTAGCTTTTATCAATCAATAAATTTCTAGACCAGCTATTAGATGAAAAAAATCCTAAACCATGAAATAGCAATGCAGACAATTTAACCTAACTCTGAAGTAGGGCCCAGGCTGTCAAATCAAAGAAAAGCTTATCTTTCTTCTACCATCCTGACAGAGCCTGATGTCCTTAGCTCACTTTATGTGGATTATGGCCTTCTTTTAGATTCTCATTTAAACATTCTACCTCACTAAAATGAAACGGAGTCATATGGTTAGCGGAAAGTATATCTGAAGGCTGTCAGTGTTCTGTATATCTCCTATTTTATTATAAAGTATCATGTCTTGACAAGGTGAAGGAGAGAAGCAGGTGGTTTTATAATCAAGTTATAAGAAGGAATAGATGATATGTATAACTTGGTGTGGGTGGAAGTTTCAGCTTCTATGGAGGGGTGGACAGTGAATGTGGCAGTTGAAGACTAGATTTTTTTCAGTCTCTTCTGCCAGAACTACATCATATAGTAAATTGGATGTGGTGGCATTTGCTTCATCTCCAGCTTCTTCTATGCTGATACAAAGTCAAAAATTAACACTGCATTAGGGCTCCTTTCTTGTGGCATGAAATATGTATCTTCTCATTGCCTCAGTGTCTTTGATCATATGCCTTTCTGTAGAGTAAAAATTATCACTTGTTTATATCAAAAGGCTTCAAAAATATCAAATCCTTTAGGGTAAAATGATCAGAAGGAATGGGGAATTGTAGGCCTGAGAATTTAGGTGTAGCTATGAAATACTCATATGATCAAGAAAAAGTTTCTCAATCCCTTAGCTCATCTGACTTTCCATTTTATGAAATGGAAACAGTGCAGAGAACCTTAACAGGACAATGATATTTATTTCGAACCTTGATTATTAATAGATTAATAGAATGTAATATTGGATAGAATTTAATAATCCAAAATTTCTTATAATTTTTTCATGTACATTATCTAACATTTTTTTTTAGAATTGCCAATATAAAAATAAAACTGGTGTAGTTGGATTCCATATCTTTTTATTCTAGTTGTTATTCCTAATTAAAGTAAAGGCATATCCTCCAGAAAGCAAAAGTGTTAAATAAAATAAAAGAGTATGAAATATTTGGGGGGCTGAAGGTTTGAAACTTTCTGTTTAAAAGACATCATCTAATTTAATTCTTAGAGTAATTCTGTGAGCTTATTATTACTGTTTTACTAAAAACGAAATTGATGTCACAACAAAGTTTATGGCTTGTTATAAGGCAAACCTTTGTTTTTTAGGACAGTACTTCATTTCAAAGCCCATTTAGTACGTGCATGTGTGTTTATGTTTTCTGCATATCATTACTGCCTCTACATAAAAACTATGTTATTGGCTACTGAATAAAATGAAGATCTTTGACAAAAACAAACTTTATATTTAAACAGATTTGGGAACAATCTGTAACAAACACACTATTAACAGAATTTCTTTGCCAGAAATCTTACTAATATCCTTATAAATTTAATGGTCTTGATGTTTTATACATGC
This sequence comes from Urocitellus parryii, assembly GCF_045843805.1. Taxonomy (NCBI): domain Eukaryota; kingdom Metazoa; phylum Chordata; class Mammalia; order Rodentia; family Sciuridae; genus Urocitellus; species Urocitellus parryii. The sequence continues at coordinate 3,037,990 of NW_027554054.1, forward strand.
AGAATTTATAATGAATTTAGGATCATGAGTCACATCAATAGCAAAAAAAATATATATTATATTGTGGGGAGTAATAAGACTCATAAATTTTATGATGATAAAACTAGAAAATGTTGGCCTTGTCCTTAGAAGTAATGAATACTAGACCAGTAGTGAGAGTCAGTTTTCAGACATGAATAACCATATTGTCTCTGTTCATGATTTTTTTCTAAATCCTTTTGTCTTTTTCCACCTAAGATAATCATATTAATCTGCTTGTATGAACTGTAATTCCTATACATTATGAGACCTACCTCATATAATCTTCAGCCTACCTAAATGCCCTGAATTTGTGTTAGTTTTCACAATGCTACCACAGAAGTCATATTTTCTCATCACTCTTGTCCTCTCCACTTCAACATAACCAATTACTGGAAATCCTTACAGTTTCTTTCCATCTCTGCACATACTTCGCTGCTCCCTGCACTTGGAAAATACTTTCTTTCCTTCTTTCCCCCTCATCAGTTTATTTTATATCATTCTTCTTTCAAGGCTTAGCTAAGGCATCATCTTTCTTAGAAACCTTGTCTCCCAGGCCATTCAGTGATGGTGTGAGTTCTGTCTCCACTATGGTCCCACATTTCCTTGCACATAAACAGCACATAGACATGGTAAGAAGAAAAGAGATGACTTGTCACACTACTGAATTCAAACTCTGAATCCATCAGTTGTTAGTTTTGTGTCTTTGATTCAGTCATTTAATCCCTCTGAATCTTATTAATTTGGAAGATTAAAATAACTATTTAAGGGCAGGTTATTTATAAAGATGAATAAAATCATGTGATATTATAGGCAATTGTGTCAAATATCATTCTTTGGATCCCCAGACCCAGCTCTGCCCTTCACCATTTTCTGAGCCCCATAAGAATGATTCCAAAGAACCACTTGAATAGGCTACTTGATCCTGTAACTTGAGCATAGCCTCATCCGCTGAGGTGCACAGCTAGAAGGTTAGAGGGCAGAGGGGAAGTGAAGTCAGAGGTCAGTGTATTCAGCCCCCCAACTCCCCTCTGTCTTGTAGCTGTGGTTGCCTGACTCCTTTTCTAAGGCTGTGAAATGCCAGCTGGCTCCATCGTACAGTGATCTTTGTTCCTGTAATTGTTCTCTGGCTTTGCCATTCATGCTCAGGCTACTGCATAATCTCTTGTTAATTCCCTTAAACCCTACTTTCCAAATTGTAAATGATTTATTTGTTAAACCCTCCTAAAAAAAAACAGCTTGAGTGTGTCAGCTGTTTCCTGCCAGGGCCCTGACTAATATCACAGTCAATATTATTAATAATATGCACTTAATAAATCATCCTGAAGTTGTCTCTTTATTTTCCCAACTCCCTTGCCAGACTGTGAACCAATCTACAATAGGGCAATGGTTTGCTTGTCACTCTTATCCTCTGCTGTCATGCACTCTGCTTGGCAAAACATGAGCACTAAGTATATGTGTCTCTGGTTTAATGAAGGAAAGAAGGAATGCATATCATGTTGAACCCTTAAAAGCAGGATCAACTTCTTATTCTTCCTGAACTATGAATACAGTGTTTCATACTAGGTAATCTAAATAAATGGTTTCTCTAATGAATGTGATTTTTTCCAGAAAGAGGAGATAAAAGGCACTGAAAGAAATGTGCCAGGACAAATTAAGCTTAGGAACAAGCCATCAGGTTCAGTGTCAAATAAAACCAGCTCAGAACAGGCCTAACAGATGGAAGTCTAGGAAGGCCACACAAGTTCCAATTTAGTGGATGTGTTCAGAACTTCATACTTAGAAAAGAGAATTGAGGAGAGGACATTCTATAGATAATTTAGTTAAGTATTTTTTCCCACTCACCTTTTTTTTTTTTTTTGCTATAAGACATTATTCTGGTTCATCCATTAGAAAAGATCTTACTTGAAGCCTGATAAATGAAGTTAAATTTTTATTTCCCTAAAATATTTTTCTTACTGTGATTTGATGGGTGGGTTGAATGTTTGGTATTATTCTGTAACTCTATCACAGAGGGCACTGGGGATTCAGGGATAATAGAGGTTATTTGGGAAAAACAATTTACTTCAAGTGGCAGTCAGAAATTATATACTGTGATGAGGATTTGGATTTGTAAGGAAATAGTTTAAACTTGAGACATGGAGAATGAAGTGTTTGAAAATACTTCATTTTCATAATGTATGAAAATTTTTAACATTGTTTTTTAACAACTAAAGAACCAGACCAGGAAGGATTATTATTTCCTTTCTGTAGTTGTGGAAGGTGAAAACCAGAGACATTAAGGGTTTTGCCCAAAGTCATATGGAACATGGCGCACCAGAATTAATTTGAACTAATTTGTGACCTAGTGTTACTAAGATAAATATTATAACCCAGAGTGGCCAATTTTTTACTTGATTTTATTTTAAGCCCATTTTCTTTTCTTTTTTTAAAATATTTTTATTGGTTTTAATTAGTTACTTATGACAGTAGAATACATTTATGAACTTTAATATATCATTCATAGATGGGGTATAATTTCTCATTTTTATGATTACATATGTTGTAGAATCACATTGTTCGTGCAGTCATATATATATATTTACACATAAAGTAATAATGCCTGTTTCATTCTACTATCTTTTCTATAAGAATATCCCCTCCCCTCCCTTCATTCCCCTCTACCTAATCTAAGGTAACTCTATTCTTTCTTAGTGCCCCCCCTGTGAATTAGCATCCACACATTAGAGAAAACATTTGTCCTTTGGTTTGGGGGGATTGGTTTATTTCACTTAGCATGATAGTCTAGAATTCCATCCATTTACCAGCAAAAGCCATGATTTTATTCTTCATTAAAGCTGAGTAATATTCCATTGAAAACACACACACACACACACACACACACACACACATGCCACATTTTCTTTATCCATTCATCTATTGAAGGACACCTAGGTTGGTTCCATAGTTTAGCTATTGTAAATTGAGCTGCTATAAACATTGACATGGCTGCATCATTGTAGTATGCTGATTTTAGGTCCTTTGGGTATAAACCAAGGAGTGGGTTAGATGGATCAAATGGTGGTTCCATTCCAGGGAATCTCCATACTGCTTCCTACAGTGGTTGCACCAATTTGCAGTCCCATCACCAATGTATGAGTGTACCTCTTCTCCTACATCCTTGCCAACATTTATTGTTGCCTGTATTCTTGATGATTGCCATTCTGACTGGAGTGAGATGAAAATCTAAGATTAGTTTTGACTTGTATTTCTTTAATTACTAGAGATGTTGAACATTTTTTCATATATTGTTGATCAAGTGTATTTATTTTGTGAAGTGCCTAATCAGTTCCTTTGCCTATTATTGATTGAGTTATTTGTCTTTTTAATGTTAAAGTTTTTGAGTTCTTTATGTATCTTAGAGATTAATTCTTTATCTGAAATGCATGTGGTAAAGATCTTCTCCCAATCTGTAGGCTCTCTCCACACATTATTAATTGTTTCCTTTGCTGCAAAGTAGCTTTTTAGTTTGAATACATCCCATTTATTATTTCCTGATTTTATTTCTTTTGCTTTAGGGGTCTTGTTAAGGAAGTCAGATCCTACTCCATCATGGTGAAGATTTGGGCCTGCTTTGTCTTCTGTTAGGTGCAGGATCTATGTTCTAGTCTTGAAATCTTTGATTTACTTTGAGTTGATTTTTGTGCAGGGTGAGAGACAGGGGTTAATTTCATTTGCTACATAGGGATTTCCAATTTTGTTAGGCCCATTTTCTAAAGTCTTTCTTCCTTCCTAGAATAATATGTGATTTTTTGTCAATATGATGAATTTATGTTGATTTGAATACTTTTATGAATACAGTGATAATAAGAGATTGTCCTTAATGATGAAACACTTGAGAATTCCTCATATATATTTCATTTTGGCTTCAGTCTTGAAGTCTTTGTTCCCTTAGAACCAGCTGTGGTCTGACAGTCCCAACCAACTATTGGCTGGTGGTGCCTATAGCAGTGTTCCTAATCCATTATCTTCAAAGCCTTTAAGGAATATGGAGTTATTATATAGAATCCTGAACACTCTCAAATAAGCAGTGCTATGTGTAGACAGTAACTTCTATGATTTAAACATATTCACTTAATAATTTACAAATGTGTATACACACTGCTCTAAAAAAGTATATAAATTCATGTAAGGTAGGGAAGAAAAAATTATTTTCATCACCTGTTGCAAAGTTTATGGCTGACACCTCTATAACAAAGTATATATTACAAGAGAAAAGTATAGCAAATTTATTTGGTATGAGTTTTATTTGACACAAACAAAGACTCCCAAATTCTGGAAAAACTTAATATCATTTTTCTGAATGGGTAACCAAAGTTGGAGACAGTCATGTAAAATTATCTTTAGATAAAAAGGGGTTCTGACCTGATTTTTATAAATTGAGGGAAGGAACCAAGACTTTTTTAGAAGACTTTATTCAGATTCTTCTATGCTTGTGACACATAGGTTTCTGTGGGGAAGAAGGGAGAAGGCTAGAGAATGACCTTTAGGTTTTATGACTTGTTCTGCAGAAGATGAATTCTAGTTTCCATGACACTACTTTGTGAGAAAAATGGGGTACAAAAAGTCAAAGAGAACTTCCTGTTTCTGCAGCCACCCCCCAACTCTATCAACTCAAAACATCTGCATTCCATAGTACCACAGAGTATCCTGATATGGTGCCCGCATTCCAGAATTTCTAGACCAATCCTTTATATCATTATTTACGTTCAATAAATGCTGAAAATTGTGTGTTTTCTACTAGGGGATTTTTACAATTTATGAACATTGCAAAGGTTGCATATTTTAGCTCTATATTTTGATTCAAAATCTAGGTTTGCTCTAATGTCTGCAGAGGTTGTGCCATATCTCAGAAACCACTCTACAATTCTACAGTTATTTTTTTGTCCTGATAGCCTACATGTTGTATAATGTGTCTTGAAGAATACATCTGTTCCTTCAATGAAGATTTTGTTCTTTGTTACTATCATTTAACCAACTTCTAATAAAGATTTAATTATAATAGTGTTTGCATTAAGCAATAGTAGAAACTAGTTCTGCATGTTGTAGAATTATATACATGGAAATTGACTCCAAGAAAATTAATACTCTGCCTCCAATATCATTTATAGACAGTTCAAGTGAAACAAAATGAAAATATATGAGTCATTCAGAATAGTGGTGGCCTCAAATTTCATAATACTTCAATAGCCTATGATGATTGAATTTAAGGGAGTGTCAGTGAATAATTGAGGCATATTATCCAACGACCACCTTTAAACTGAAGTAAGGTGTGTCTAAGATTTTCTTTTTTTTTTTAATTTGATTCAATACATAGCCAAGAGCCTAAACTTGAACTTCAGAACAGTTATAAAATATTTGTCACAGGCAATGTATAAAGTCAAGTAAAAGAAGGGTTAATAGAGAAAAACACAACCAACAGGTCAAACTTGTAACAGAGCACAATAAAAATTATATATCTAAGAGGTTTAGAATTATGCAGTAATGAAGATATGGTGGCCTCCACAATTTACTAGTAGCTTGATATTAAGAACTAACTTCAGTTTCCTTAACTATAGTTGGATATAATATGTACCATACAGGTTCCTTTTGAGGATTGAATTTTAAAAAAAGTATGTAAAATGCCTAGTCTTAAGTAAACATCCAAGTAATAAAACATATTGCATGGAAATTATTGTCAAATAAATATCTAGGTAAATCTTAATCTACTCCCTTTTCTAGATAAGCCTCAAGGAGAGCATTAACAGAATATGTCCCTCATTCTCTCATGTCCATCTGGTTTCACAGTGTGACTTCACGCCATCCCCACTCTATGCTGCATTTATAGTTAGGTTCCTTCCTCCTGACATATTGCCTGACATTACATTCAAATGACACCCAGTCCCATTCATATTTCTTGCCTTACTCCTCCACCTCCCCCTTTCCTGTGTCCACAATAATATTTAAGATCATAAAAGTTCATCCACAGTTTACAACACAAAGATATGTTAAATGAGTGTGGTGGAACATGGGTCCTCTTTTTATTATTTATGTTTTTCTGTATGCTTGAAATATTTTAAAACTTCACAATCTATATCAAAAAACAAAGAAAATAAAAGAAATTGGTCTACGTGGTCATACATCCATCTATTCCCTAAAAAATACAGATATTCTTCAAGTGATGAACAGTGTGGAAGGTACTCAGGGTGAAGCCACATTTTTATCCTCAGAGAATGAATGGTCTGGAAGGACCTCAAAACACTTCAATAGATTATTCCAGAGCATTCTCATGAGTCTGACAATGGTGAAATAAGGTGATAGCAGAACCTACCCCAAGGAAGGTCTGCAGATCAGCAAGGTTGTCCTGAAGCTACAATATTAAACAAAATATTTCAGGGTGAATAGAAATTGTGCAAGTGAATAAAGGAGAAAAGCACTCTTAGTAAGGGAAAGAATTAGTACTCATCTCTTGAGTCCTAAGGAAGCAAGACATTTCAGTGTAATTGTAGAAGTTCATTAGCCAAGGAACAAGGTTTTAATTGGAAGAAAGGGAAAAAGAGAATGATAGGTAGAGAACAAAAGGGCCAATTTTTAATAGTGATATGTAATTATATCTAATAAAATAGCTATTTTCTAGCTCTTTACACTGAAAAAGGACTAAAAGTAATGAAAACTCTATAATGATTAATATCACTAGTACCAAATTTGTAGTCTTAAAAGTGAACATATCTTGCATAGTTTAATGAGTGTCAGACCTCTTTCTGTGTTTAACATATATTATATCTCTTAAACTTTTAAACTCAAAAAGCCCTGCATGGTAAAGCTGAAGACACTGATAAGGAATGATAAGGAATGTAATTTTTAAAAATACTGAATACATGTAAATTCTCTTTCACTTATATCTTTCCATAGGACCTAAGAACTAATAACTGGCTGCATTTGAATATAAATTCAGGGACATCAAATTCTTTGACTTCAAGTTCATGGTAAGTGACTTGTTCAACTCTGTGTCTCCTAGTTATTTATTAAATGGTCTTAGGGATTGAAGGTATTCAATGTTAATTGGATAAATAAATGAATCCAAAGTTCAACTATGGAGGATTGATGACTACATATTCTTCCCTTCAATGCTATATATGCACACACGTAAATACAATCCTAATTATCATTGTCATACACATCTTATTCAATGCAGAATGAATTTAAGTGTAAATAAAACAGTGATAACAAAAATTTATTCTTTACAAAATAATCATACTTAACAAATGCAACAGAATGATAGAATTAAAAGAACACTCATTCACATGATCTTTAATAAAATAATGTATGTTATTATCAGGTGTCCACCAAAAGCTTGTGTGTTAATGCACGGGTGAAGTGGTCAGATTATAAGTGTATCAAATTAATCAGTGGATTAATAAATTTGATGGATTAATAATTTAAATTGATTACTGGGTGGAAATTGTAAGCAGGTGTGGTGTGACTAGGAAAGTGGGTCACTGGGAATTTGCCTTGAGGATTATATATTTTGTCCGTAGCTCCTCCCAATCTCTCTCTCTGCTTGTCAGCTACCATGAGGTGAGCAGGCTTTCTCTGGCAGGCCCTTTTGCATGATGTTGTCTCACACTGGGCGAAGAGCAATGGAGTCACCCCCTGAATCTGAAACTGAGAGCTCAGAACAAACTTTTTTTCCTTTAAGTTGATTAGATCAGGTATTTTTGTCACAGTGCTAAAAACATAATTAATATAAATAAATAGAAAATATTATTAGTAAATGAAAACATAAAATTTTGTTAGGCAATTATGTAATCAGATAGTCTGATATGATATGAAGGCTCAGAACAATTTTAAGAACATAAAGTGGGAAAACCAAACAATATGTTAGTGTGGTGTGTTGACATAATAATATACAGTCACAAGTGTGATATAATAATTGTTAACAAAAGCAATAAGAAAATCTAACAAAATCTCTAGATTTAACTCCCTAGTTATAGACAATTCAAGTAATTATTATTCAAAATGTATATGATGTAGAAAATTTCAGATAAACAACATATTAAACCCACAAAGAAAAATTAGTCAAACCTGAAATGTGAGAAATTCTACAGGATTAAAAAAAAGTTCTTCCATAAAAAATTGTTTTTTTTTCTTTTTAATTAAAAGAAAATGTGGAAAATTATAAGCAAGCAAAGAATGTTCTGTATGATTTGTTGTCACATTCTCCAGAATTTCAAAGTTGGTGGGAACAGAAGAAATAATACCTACCCAAAAATGCTGGTTGTTGAAGTTTGTTCACAAGTACATGCTAGTTTATTGCAGTATATTTTTTTCTAATTTGAGCATATTTAACTGTTCCTGTAGTGAAATTTATTTTTAAATGGTAGCCATTGATACTGATATTATTATCTTACTTGTACTCAACAAATGTCAGCTATTATTACAATTGAAAGAGGAATTCTGATAAGCAAAACTGAAGCAATGTATTCACACTAGCATCAAATATAGGAGGAAAAATAATCAAGATTTACCAGGTCAACACCAAGGCATGTGTGAATGATCTTTGTAAACATCAGAAATAGACAATGAATCATACTCTCAAACAAAAAATTTAAAATTGAACCCATATTCAATTTCCACCAATATTGTATCTTCTATTATTCTTTATTTCAGTTAATGACACATCTATCTCAGCAACCAACTCTCTGGTCCAAGCAAGGTCATTTCTTGCTTGGTTTACTTCAATACTCCCCTAACAGGCATGTTTACATTTACTCTAGTTTCCATCTTGATCTTTGTTCTCATCTCAGCAGCTTAAGCAAATTGTTTTAAATCCACATGTAATTGCTTCAAAACTTTGCTTCTAACCATTTATAGACTAAGATCTGGTCCATGTGTACACCTCCATAGTTCTAAACATGGAGCTACCCCCACCTTAACTGTCCTCAGGACCCTCGAAGGTGCAATGCTGCTTTCACCGTGAGCCTTTGTATATAGTAGTCCCTCAGATGTCCCTTGAAATGTCATTGAAATAACATTTCTTCCAGAAACTTCATTGACTATCCCTCATGGATTAGATGGGTCCCTCTGCCATTTTCTCTAATAGTCTTCTATAATTTTCATATTTTTTGGTACCTGGAATTGAACCCAGGGGCACCTAACCACTAAACCACAACCCCACCCTTCTTTTTTTCTTTTTTCTTCTTTCTCCTTCCTTCCTTTCTTTCTTCTCCTTTTTTTTTATTTTGAGCAGGGCTTTGCTGAGTTGCTTAGGGCTTCACTAAATTGCTGAGGCTGGCTTTGAATTTACTATCCTCCCTCCTTATCCTCCCAAGTTATTGAGATTACAAACCTGTCCCAACCATGCCCAGCTTCTCTATAATTTTCTTTTATAAAAACATTAAAAAGTCACTTAATCTAGAAAAAATTTCATTTAAAATATGCATGTATAAATATTATTAAAACTACTAATATTAAAATACTATTTTAAAAGACTAGATCTGTCATGTTGGTAGAGACTTTACTATTGTGCTTACCCTAGCATTCATATCTTTCAGTTGGTGCCTGAGAGTTGGTGCTCCTAGTTCTAGTTAATGGAGTTTTACATTAATTCTGTGTTAGGTAATATAAAAATTGTTCAGGATAGGATCTGACACTTTCCAATTGTGTAATCTAAAGAGACCAAAAGAATGTATATACAGAGTGGAGGATAAAGCAATCTAAACAGGTTGTTTTCTTCTTTATTTTTTATTTATGTTTTGTTCTTTTTATATATACATTATAGTAAAGTGTATTTTGACATATTGTACAAAACTGAAGTATAACTTATTCTAATTAGAATTCCATTCTTGTGGTTGTACATGATGTGGAGTTATGATAGTCATGTATTCATAAAGGTGAAGAGAGATAAACCTAGATCATACAAAGAGAGATCAAAAAGAATTTCATCCCTATAAGTACACATTTGTCCATTCATGCATCCCCAAACTTTATATGTGCTTCCCAAATATTTTTGTAATTGTTTTCATGGTGAAAATGGAAAAGTTGCTTACAAAACTAGGCATAAATCGGAGAATGGTTATTCTTATAACATCTTCAGAGTCTTAAAAATTCTCATATGCATTATGATTCCTTAAAATATAAAAGGGATGAGACAAGGTGAGTTTCCCATTCTTATTTGACTATGAAACTTGATACAGATGTGACATAAGTTCTAGGAAACACATGCTGGGAAACACTGCTCTTACCACAAAGCAAGCTTCCATGACTGACATAATAAATGAGCTTGCTGTTAAGGTTTGATTCTAATCCATAAGAAAGTTAATGTTCTTGTCATTTTGATGTTCAACATTATAATAATATAATAGTCTCTTAGCAAACACCATCCAAAACATTCACTCAAGATGAAAACACCAATAATGGAAGGTTAAGGAGCACTTTTCATATGTTAGATACAAGATGATGGGTAATAACATGAAAACTGAGCATCCCTTGGACTGTTGTAATGATGATAAGGTAAATAAAGACAACCATGGATGACATTAGTCATCATGTATGGAGTACATAACATGCATCTGTGTAAGCTTTTAACATTTAATTATCACAATTTTGTGGTGATCCCCACAAAATTGGTTTTGTTATATCCATTTTACAACTAACTAAACTGTGAGTCAAGGACAAAGAATTATCCAGAATCATGTAATAAATAAGTAGTCAAGTGAAATTACTTAGTTCTCTATGACACTGCATTTCTCCATCTGTAATTCTCTGAAATTTACTCTCAAAATCTTTGTAAATTAAGTCTGTCCAGCTTCATTTCCCAGAGTTCTACTTTGAATGCAAAGGGACTGGCTTTTATACAGTAGCTCCATCTTGTGGCAGACATAAGGAAATAAAATGCACAAGTCCAAGGTCTGCCTTCCATTAATCCAGAACTTCAAAAAGTCCAGTTGATTATAAATGTTTTTGTTTTCATATATTTAAAAGGGTATTTGTATAGTATATTTATTAACTGATTATTGACGACAATCCCAGAAATCATTCCCTCAAAGAGGAATTATCAACATAGTGGAAAAAGTCAGACCAACGTAGTTTTGAACCTGAAATAGATAGTCACATCTAATTTTTTAAATAGGACATAGTTATACCTTGTAGATTTTGTCCAAGATATAAATCAGAAAATATCATTTCAGATAATTTGTTCAATGAGTGAGAGTTTCTTTCTATTCCCTCTCTCGAGAAAAAAAATGACTAAAACATTCATTTGCTTGACTACCTTTAGCTTATTAGTACCAATATTTGCAAGTTTCCACTAGGGGGTGATTACACAAGTAGTGTTTTGCTTTTAAGTGGCTCAGAATTGGCTGAAAAAGTTAACACTAACTATAAGCAGTCTTCTTGGGGCTTATGTTGGGGAAAGGGGATACAATTTCCCATGAGCAAAGAGGCATTTATGGGCATGGATGGACTTTCATTGAAGAAAGTGGCACTTTCCTCAATGCATTGTTGTAGTTTTCCAGTCACCAAGATATCTATGTATCCAGAAAATTCTTTAATATAAAGGGAAAATAGAGGTACCATTTATATTTTCTCTCTATTAAAACTGCATAATACAATTTGAGGTAGTTAAGGGAAGTCACAATTAAGAAAGTTGTTAAATCTGCCTACACTATGTGCACAGTAGCACTAATATGTTATCTTACTTTACATTTGAATAAAAAGTACTAATAAATTGTATTCTTAGTATTTTAACTAGTTTATATTTAACCTTTCAAATATAGGAAATTTTCAACTTACGATGGGGGTGCATACTAATAAACCTACTATAACTTGAAAACACAATAAATCAAACTATTCAATTCACCTAACCTGATGAACACCAAAGCCTAGCAACACAAACCACTGTAGAGTACTGGTTGCCTATGCTCAAGATCCTAGGAATGACTAGGAGCTGTGACCTGCTGCCATTTAGCAAGCATTGGGAGTGTCATACTAAATATCATGAGCCCTGGGAAAGATCAAAATTCAAAGTATGGTTTCAGTGAAATGTATTTCACTTTCATATTATTGTAAGTAGTAACATTAGAAGTGGAACTATCATACGTCAGGGAGTCTCTGTTTATCTGTATCTTTATCACTTTCCAGATTGAAAGTATATTTCCTTTTATATTTGTTATTTATTTATTTGTTTGTTTATGTGCCTGGAACTGAACCCAGGGCACATAATCACTGAGCCACATCCCCAGTCCTCTTTATTTGTTATTTTAAGATAGGATCTCACCAAGTTGCTTAGGGCCTTGCTATGTTCCTAAGGCTGGCCTTGAACTTGTGATCCACCTGTCTCAGCCTCCTGAGTCAATAGGATTACAAGCATGCACCACCATTCCCAGCTATATTTTCTTTTTTAAATTAAATACTACAGTAGAATCTGTAAAAGTGAGGATAAATAACTATAATTTTGGAAAGATTAAATTCTTCAAAAATGGAAATACTAAACTTATAGTGAATTCGATGTTTCATAGAGATACAGCACAGGTATGGTTAAATCCCATATTAATGCAACTTATTAACATCAGTTTAATGTTCAACAAAATGGGGATAATATTATGTAATTTGAGTCATTGCTCCAAGAATTAAATAAAATGTTGTGTGAGAAGAGCCTTAGCATGAGATCAGCATGGAGTAAAAATTCAGTGCATATTAATTACTTTTGCTCTTCCTTTGTATAGATGGGCCTCATCTTACAAATTCTGAGAAAGAAACTTTAAGCATACAGCTTACAACCCTCAGAAACCTAGGGTGAAATTAAAATAAATTAAAAGCCATTGCAAAAACCATAAACATAAACTTACTAAGTTATCTTTTAAAATATTTTGAATCTGTAAATGGAAAAGAAGGAGGCAAGGAGCTCTCATAAGTCTGACACCAATTCTGTGGCTTTAGAGAATTATGCACACCTTTGTACCTTGGTTTATCCATCTTCTTCACAGGAATAAATGAGTGGAAACAAATATACTAAAAAGATCAGAGCACTTCACCACAAAATTCATTCTGACACAAAAACATCCATATGTAAGGCTATGTAAGGAATTCCTGTTGCTAGTTAAATGAATAACATGCAGTTGTTCTCCTTTTATTGATAATCTAGAGGAATTTTGACTGGTAGCCATTTACATGGAAGTGCTTGGTCACCATAGGACTTATAGTTTTTATATTCAGCTGGCAGCTGAATTCAACCTATATAAAAATGGAAAAGTATACAAATGACATACATAATAATGAAATGAACTACACATCAAGAAAGGATTCTTATATTGATTTATTTCTTATAATTTTCTTTGGGTTTTGAATGGTTCTTCACTAACAGGAGCAGCAAAGTGACCACATTTGAAACATAGCAAGGCAGAGTACACCATGTAGATAGCTAGGGAAGAGCACTAAGTGAATGATAATAACAATTGCCTACATTAGCAGAATTAAAGTACTTTCATGTCAATTGCCTCACTTGATCCTCAGTAACTCTGTGGCATTGTAAAGGCAGGTGTTCCTTATTATCTCCATTTACCCATGAGTTAACACAACCCAGGCTCAGAAAGGTGATATAACAAGGAGCAGAGCTAGAGAATGGAGGTAAGATGGGAAATGAGAGCAATTGTTGATAGAAAAAGGAAAGTCTTTTCCTCTTCTCCCCTCCCAGAAAAAAAGCACAATTAAAAAACATAATAGATACCACCCCAAACCCCATATCCTAATTCAAAACCAAAAATAGCATGCTCTTTTTAAAGAATACATACAATTCAAATATAAAACATGAAAACAACAAACCATCGCCAATCTTGGGCTAATGTGATTACACACAGTAATTAATGACAAATTTGTAGCCAGACCTGTCAGCTCTGTTTGGATGCCAAGTGTCACAGTCTAATGGATCATCAGTTACAGGTTTAGATTCCTAATCTAAAGGTACTGAAACTGCGGGTGCTGAGCGATGGATTTCAAATGTCTGCAGAAACTTGAAGGAAAAGAACAAGACTTTGGGGACTGAAAACCCGCCAGACACCCGGGTTGTTTTCTTGGTGCCAAATGTCAACCCTCTAGTCCATAGACTTCTTTTGGACAGAATCAAACTCAAGTCCAGTGCATGCAGAAAGCAGAGACAAAGCCCAGGACTTAATTTTCTGCCAGTCTGAGATAAAGCCTGAAGACATCTTTCCTAGCCAGAAGTGCCAGAAAGCTTGACTTCAATCTGCCATCCTGGGTGGGCTTGGACTTGCAGCATCAGTATCAGCAGAGAGAACTGTGATGCTGGATGGCAAATTCCTGAAGGCATGGCTTTGTACGAGGCTGAGCAGAAATATCTCCTTAATGAAGGCTTTGGATGATGGATTATGGTCCATTGATGATCAAACCATTTCAGCTATTCCCACACATAGGTATCACATCACCATCAATAGAACCAGGCCAGCCTGAGGCCAAAATAAAAAGTAGGCCAAACCTGTCCTTGACTTGCTCAAAGCTGGTGTCTCTAACCACCTCCCTTCTTTCAACATGCTCCACCTTCCCTGCCTTCTACCTGTTCCCCACCCCAGCAAGGCCCAAAATCCTCCTTGCTGCCTCTGGCTGCCTCTCAGTAAACCGGTTATTTGAAGCAGGGCCTTGCCCCACTTTGAGACTTAATTATGGGACAGACAATATGCCATGTACAAGAAACACACACACACACACACACACACACACACTCACACACACACCTGAGCCTTGAAGAGAAGTGTCTTATAGTTCATTCAAAAACATGAACTGATTTTCCTACCTTGAAAGGTAGGAAAATGCAGAGCATGAGGGATAGAGGTACTGAGATTGGAAATACACATTTTATACCTCCCAAAACACCTTGAAATCAAAAGACTTAGAGCCAAGAGAAGGAGAGCTTCATAATGGAAAGAACTCTAGCATCTTTCCCCGTTACTATAAAAGATTCTAACCACCTTCCCTGCTTTGACTTTTATCCTCTGCTGTGATGATAAAAATAATAATGAGGGCTGGGGCTATAGCTCAGTGTTAGAGCACCCGCCTTGCACATGTGAGACACTGGAAGTACAAAAAGTTCACTGGTGAAGAAATGGTATGGAAAACTTTTGTGGAAGGTATCAGTTCTCCCAAACATATTTTAAATTTAAAATACACAATTCTTATTTTTAACTCTTGTTAGCTTTAACTGATGATACACATTGCTTGGCATGAATAAGGACTCTGGGTTTGATCCCAGGAACAGGAAAACTTGTAGGCTATGGCCCCTCACCCACACAAGTTTAGAGGTTAGACTGTCAGAACACTCAAGACAACTAAGTAACTAGGTAGTGTAGTATATCAATTCCTCATATGAGTGACACAAACTATAGAATGTTTGGGACAATCATTATCAGTGAAAACAGCTGAGATGAACTTAGGCTAACTTGCCCGTTATTAATGGAGTAGAGATCAAACAAGGAGAGGTGGGTGGTACATCAGGAAATGGTTCATTTTGTCTAAAATAAGAATGAATGGGCTTAGTTTACATATGATAGTGAAAATGTAGGAATTTGATCAAACAGGAGACTTGCAATGATAAAATAAGCTGGCTAGGGAATGAAGGATCTATAATTTGAAAATGCAAAATATGAACTTACACTGGTAAATACAATTAAATAAATGTGCTGTTATTTGCTAGCATACCAGGAATGCTCTGGATCATGACATTCACCACTATGGCCCCTTCAAACCAATGAAGTGCTTTTACTTAAACAATACAACAATTAATAATGGAAAATATGCATCACTTCAGGGATACATTGCTCACATGTACTTAAAATATCATCATGAGCCAGGCATGAAGTCACATGCCTGTAAATTCTAGTAGTTCCCCAGAGGCTGAGGTACGGGCATCACAAGTTAAAAGCCAGCCTCAGCAATTTAATGAGGCTTTAAGCAACTTTGTAAGATTCTATCTCAAAATAAAAAATAATAATAATAATATAAAAAGAGCCAGGGAGGTGGCTCAGTGGAAAAGCACCCCTGGGTTCAATTTCTGGTACTAAAATCAAACAAACAAAAAGCTTCTGGAAATTCAGTTTTTATTTAGATAGACACACACAACTTAGAAGGAAAAATCCAATGTTCCTGTGTAAAAATAAATCATATTTAAATTGCAAAAGCTGAGTCTCCATCTTCAACTACTCAATCAAAACCTTTATGGAAGAGAGTCCAGGAAATCTAAAACCTAAACCAAGTGTCTGCATAAAAGCTTATCAAGTTTGGGAAACATTTGATCTGACCAAATGTGGGATCTGAAAACCAGTGAATGTATTTCTCAAGTATCATTCTAAAATAATGAAGGTTGAAGGTCAAGGACAGTTCATGAAATAAGTACATTAATGAAAAAAAAAACATTACTCATAATTTTATGGTCCTCTTGAAGTCTAAAGGAGTTCCCTTAGAGAGCACAGAAGAACTAAAAAATATACACCAAACTTACCTGCTTAATCTCTCCCAGGAAAAGATGTGGGATTTGAGATGATGAGATGATGAGGTGGTAGGGGGAGGGCATAGTGAGGGCATAAAGTTGAACAAGGTAAAAAATTTGAGGCCAAATTCTTAAAGGCTATGGATAGTCTATACCCTGCCACAGATTCCTCTTCTAGGATTTCATGGGTACTATATATCAATAACAGCAATGCAACTAATATCTTGATTGAGACTAATATCTTGATTGATAATTTTCAATTTTCGAGGGATAACAAAGGAGTCTGTATTTTTGTGGCTGGCCTAGAAGGAATCTGTATATCCCTATGTGTCTATGTCTGGCGGAACTCAGCAATGGCATATCTGTTTTAGAGCCTTTAGTTAAACTCTTTCCCTAAAAGCAGATCTCCACTCTATGATTTTACCCCCATCCCACCTGACTTGGTTCTAATAGTATAAAATTATCTACTTCAGCTCAGACAGAAGAGCTTACCAAATATTACATTTGATTTCCAAAACAATTCTTAAAAAAGCAAGCATCCCAGGTAGCAGTATTCCCATTTAACAGATAACCAAGGTCTAGTGAAATGATTTGCCAAATAGTATGATTTGAATCTGACAACAGTATTTGCAGCAGCAAAAAATAATTATTGAGCAGTTGGTATGTGCCAAGAACTGTGCTAAGCTTTTATCAGTCAGTTCATTAAGTTGCTAAAATAATTCTGAGGCAGATTAAGGCCCATTTATAGATAAGGAAATGCTGGCTTAAAGAAATTATATGACCTATCCAAGAAGATATTTTTGATAGTCATGAGACTATCACCTATAATAATATATGCCTCTTGAGTTTCAAAAGACAATATGTAAATATAAATAATCATGTAAATAATTTGAATTGGACATATGAACCAAGAAAAATATTTGACAGAAAAAGATTTCTAAAGGTAGGATTGCATTCTATGGTAAGGGAAAAATTGCCAACTGAATACAAAAAAGTCAAATATCTATTTTTTATACAAATTATTTGTCCCTCAATTCAGTCCTGATCCTATGGACCACACTAGTATTTTACTGATCATTCTGGAACTTAAAAATATATTTCAAAAATACACTTATATCAAATACATAATTCATAAAGTCCACTTGTACTAAATATCTCTATGCAGAAAGTATGCCAAAATAGTTTTTAAAATAAATTTAAATTCAAAATGTAGATATTATCTCTAGTCATTTAAGTGCACTTTTCTAAAAATATTAGATGATATAGATAAATCTTTCCATAACCAACCACTAGGAAGTGATGATGCAGCTCAATTCAGAAAAGAATTGAACTCACCTATCCATGGCCCATTTCCCTGGTCTTAATACCTAGCCCTGATAATTCACTTAGTAGTATAACCAGTAAGGATACATGCTTATTTTAAAACTTGTAACCTTATGTTGGGGTGGCAACAAAAGGTGGATGAGATAAAGAGAAGAGAAAAATAATTTAAATTATTGAGGAGAGAACTGTGTGTCTAGTGGCTTACTTAGTTTCTCATTAAATACGACTCACCTCATATTATACAAACAACATTTTCCCTCAGTTCTTTTGTTAAAAGGAGATATCATTTAACTAATTTCCATCTCAGAAGGAATGTCCTCAAAATAATAATACATAAATGAAAATGCAGTAAAAATAAAAAAGCCAATAAAAGATCTGGAACTGTGGTTTTGATTCTAAATCCCTTGATGAATTGCACTATGATTTGAGAAAAAATATATTTCTGGGTTTCAATTTTTTATAAGAAAAGTAAGTCTTGAGGGTATATGAAATGATTTTATAGGTTCCTTAAAACACCAAAATTTCTACTACTAAGTCTTAATAGAATGTAGTTCCAAAAACCAAAAGTTAATACATAATGTTGAAAATCAATTCTAAGAAAATTCTTAGGATTATAAAAAATACCCTTGACAATAGAAGACACCAACATTATTAATTGTTCTGAGTATATTTACACACTGAGATATTTTAATATTTAAAAGTATATTAGGTGCCCATGGCCTTAGGTAGCCATGATTATCTACAAATACATACTTATTAATATCCTAACAAGATGTTAATCTGAAAATATTCTGTAATATATTCTCAGCATCTCCTCAAAATGTATTTCAATATTCTCTAGTTTCAATGGTCAAAGAGATTTGGGATAAAATGTGTTTCTAACATCAATGTTGATTGGATTTTCAGAAGAAATAATTTGTGCTCTTTATATTTTTCATGGGGTCATCATCACATTATACACAAAATTTCTCAAATTTATGAGGATAACAAAACATTTTCTCAGGAATATCTATTAATCTCATAATATTTTAAGCATTTACACTTCCATTTACTAGCACATACGGGTCATTTATCAAACAAACTAGAACACTGATATATATTTTTTAAACCATTAAAATTTTTGAGATTTTAAAAAGTATAAAGTTACCAGTAACTGGAATGATAAAGAGTTGAGACTAAAATTTCCAATAACATACCAAATATTAAAATTTTCCATGACGTTGTCAGATGTACTTTTTTTGTTTGTAAACATGATGTCATTTTTAATACCTTTTGTCTTCATTTATTTACTTTTTTGTGCTGCTAAGGAATAAAACATTATGTCATTTTTAATATCTTTATTTTATTCATTTATTTACTTTCTATGTGGTGCTAAGGAATCAAACCCAGTGCCTTGCTCATGTTAGGCAAGCACTCTACCACTGAGCCACTACCATAACCCTGTCAGATGTACTTTTAATTTAGAACTAAGAAAGTAATCTTGTCATTGCCTAGGAAAAATTAAGGGGAAAAACACTGATCTCGTCCCAACTGGTATACTGCTCTTGCAAATCCAAAAATGATAGGGAGAATGGAACTGAGTCAAATGAATATATCCAAATCAGAGAACATAAGGATTTTAAATATTTCTTTTGAAAGCATCATTAAGTGAGAAAAATAATTGGCATTTTCATTTGAAAACAAAATATCATTCAGAAAAAATAAATAAATATATTTATTTATTTATTAACAGTAGTTATATTATTGTATAACTACTGTTATTATATCAAGGGTCTTAAAGTAAAATTATTTGAGTGGCAGAATCTAAAACATCAAAGTTAAATTTTCAGATTTATTTCAAAAAGGAATCAATAGTAAGACATACTAAAGAACTAATAACCAATCTAATAATAGTGCCTGACTATATTCTCTAGTATCATTCTTAATATTTTCTAATACAAGGCTTCATAATCACAAATTGATACAATCAAAATAATATAGAAGGGCTAGGGTGCACTTAGTTTGATCCTTAGCATCATATAAAAATGAAATAAAGATACTGTGTCCACCTACAGCTAAGAAAAAAAATACTTTTAAAAAACAATTTAATGCTAAAATGTGACTTTTTAATTTTTTTTTTAAATCTATAGCTGGGATGTAGCTCAGTGCTGACATGCTTCCCTAGCAAGCATGGATAGAGGGGGAATCTAGCACACCCTCTGTAAATAAAATGGTTTTAGCTCTAAGGAACTGATAGATAAGCATGCATTTTATTCTTTTTTAAAAATATTTTTTCAGTTGTATTTGGACACAATAGCTTTATTTTATTTATTCATTTTTGTGTGTGTGGTACAGAGGATCAAACCTAGCACCTTTCATGTACTAGGCAAGTGCTCTACTGCTTAGCCAAAACTCCAGCTCCCATATTTTATTTGTTATAGCAAAATTATTTTAATTTAAGAAAACAGGACCAACAGTTCTTAAGATTTCTAGTTTGAAGAATAGTAGAGGAATGATGGCCTCCTCTTCCTCTTTGAAAGTCTCAAAACAACCAAGAGAGAAAAATGAGAAACAGAAACATGAATACTATCTTCAAATAAACAGGAAACCACCATAGCCACATTATAGAAGAAGAGTTGCCAAATGCAGTGAAGAAACTAACTAGAAATGGTGGAACATCTCAAGCAAGCATGAAAGATATAAGCTTCAAATCTAAAAACTATCATCCGTTCACTAAATTAGATTGCACAGCCAATCAATCCCTGGCTTGCATTACCTGAAACATTCACCCAAATCCTTGGGAACCGCTCAAGACAGAGAAGAATCAGAAGTCATAGTTTGAATGGACACACCTTTTCCTAAGAACAATAGGTACAACCTAATCAAGATCAATGCTATTAAATTCACTAACTTGACAGATTTAAAAAGAGAATTCTTTGAGAATCTAGGCAAAAGCACTGCTATGTAAAAAGCAGAAGGAGGGAGTTTTCAATGTTTTAAAAACTATGGAAATATACTCTATGTGTATATGTCAAAATACATTCTACTGTCATGCACCACTAAAAATAATAAAAATATTTAAAAATGAAAAAAAAATCAGTGAAGGAATACCAATAGAGTCCTCTGGGGGGGGGAAAAAACTATGCCTCAAAATACAAATGATAGAGTCACTGACAATGTTGCATAACCAACAAAAATTGAGGGAAAAAATGGACTGATTTATAACATTTTTACAACTGTACTGCTTTACACCATTAAGTACACCTCCATTGTCATACATTCATTATCTCAAACCATTAGCTCTAAAATATGAAGAACTAAGCATTATTCTATAATATAAATGCTCTAAATATACCCACTGTAAGAAAAAGCCTCAAGTCAAAAAACAAAACATAATTATGTGACTACAAGACTCCTTTACTTTAAAATTTGAAAGGATGAAAAACATGTAGAAACGCTGTACGTATTCAAAATGATGCAGGCATTACATAGGTGGAAACACATGTCCACCAACAAGGACCTGGTTATGTTAAGAATTAATTTTTTTAATTAAGAGAATTCTAAGTATTTATTTAAAAGAATACAGCAGTTAGCTATATATTGGTAGAAAACAATTGAATCAGTACTAGTTTCTTTTTTTGTTTTTCATGGCTATCTACAATAAACCATAATCCTAATTGATAAAACAAAAATTTCCATAACAATTCACAACTTTAAACTGTGCACTCCTATGACCACTAGGATGAAATCTCACACAATTCTGTTTCCTTCCACCTAGGATGTGGAATCAAACATATCCACATTATATGTGCTACTGAAATTAGCTCAGTTATTACATCCAATATCCAACTGTAAAAACTTCCATTTCATTATTAGATACTATTAATTTCTTACTGTGACTAATTTATAAATTAAATTTTGTCATAGGTTTGTGAAGAAAAAGTTTATAAACATAGTTTTACCCATGGTTTCAGGCCTCCACTGAGAGTCTTGGAACATGCTCCTACAGATAAAGAGAAACTACTGTACAGCAGCAAACAGTCCAGTAGTGAGGATTCTACCCAGTCTGCTGAAGTTCAACTCAACAACTTACAGTTTCTGTCACTTTATTTCTTCACCTATGACAAGGGAATAACATTACCTATTTCTCAAGGTTGAAATGAATATTAATAATCAATACCAAATGCTTAATGAACATAGCCTAGAACAAAAAAGTACTATATGTTAAATACTAATATAGTTAAGTGAGGAAAACTGAGCTCAAAAAGCATAGTTTACTACCATGTGTGAAAAAATTATATGTCCAGACTTAAAAGAAATTGCATGCCTGTAATCCCCAGTAGAAGCAGTACATGCCTGTAAAGATTATATATACATATACATATTCCAATGACTTTCCATAACAACTCTAGTCACAGCTACACTGAGAGAAACATACTGTTCATAAAACATATCATGAAAATCAGTTTGTTATTTCTTTTCCAACTAAATCATGATCATGATTAGCCTGTACTTATATTTACATACATACACACACACACACACACACACACACACACACACACACGTGGAAAATAGATAAAAATGGTACTGGTTTCCCAGGAATAAAACTAAGCAGAATTTATTTCAAAATGGAAGGGAGATTTCCTTTACAATATCTGCTGAATATTGCAGTAGAGGTATGTATTGAGAAAATATTAGTATTTAAACCACCTTTTATCATTTATTTATTCAGTAACAGCATTTTTTCATCATTAGAAAATAGAAAGGCACTGAATTTATTAGGATCTTTAAGAGCAAAAAGGAAATTATGAAAACTAAGTATTTTAAGTATCCACTGGTCTACCAGGTGATGTCCCATGTTTAATTAGGGTGACTCTCATGAAATTACCATTTCTAACTGTTAATATAGCAGTTACAAACTGGAAATATCTCAATCTAATAATTGATAACTGAATCAGATTACATTTCCCATTATCAAGAAAGGTAAACTAAAACACTGATTTTAATGAACAAGCTTTCCTTAAAATATGTTATCTCGTGTTTAGATCACAACATCTATGTTAATATCAACATCATAAAATCATTATACATTTGGGAGCAAAAATAACTAAGCAATTAAAAATATTAAAATGAAGAATCTTGAAAAAAGGAGATAAATTCATGTTTCCAGAAAGTCTATTATTTATCAAGCATTGCATTCTATACTGTGTCATTTACCCACAAGACTGGCAGGTAATTATTTTACCATTCATACAAATAAGTAAATTAAGTTTCCGAGTGGTTAAATGACTTGCCAAACATGTTGAAGTATAGTTACCCTGTTAGGGTTAGGAAATATAAGTAACTCAAAAGAGAGTGAAACACATTTGGCCAACAGATGATCAGATGTGATTAATGAGCTCAACTGTTGATGGTCCACTGTCTTAAAGATAGGGCTTACTTTAAAATCCATCATCTAAAAACTCTAATAATCTCCCCAAATTTGACACATATTGTTACACTTTCAATACTCAAGGAAATTTCTAGCCTAAGGACAATATAACCTAAAAGAGAGCAACAAATTTGGAGTTCTTTATGGTACCCATATTAATATCATCCTTGCTCTTTCAGTTATCCAAATCTTTTAGGATATACCTCAATCCAACTCCCTCCATGAAGAATTTTTGTAACAACTCTATAGTCACAGCTACACTAAGAGTCATATACCATTCATCTAACACATCTTGGAAATCAGTTTGTTATTTCTTTTTGAAGAAGCCTTGCTTTTCCAAATGGCTATGACTGTGATTACTGTGTACCAACACCTGGCAAATCATCCTTCATTCTGGCAACTCAAAAGTTCATGGAGATCACAAAGAGGCATTTGATCTTTGCTCTGATAAATTTTTGAATCAGAAAAGCTATTTTTATCACTATGCTGGTTTTATTCCTCAATGGTTATCTCAATTCAGAGCTTAAAAAGTTTTTTTTTTCTTATGCAGTAGTAGGGAGTAAACCCAGAAACACATGTATGTGAGGCAAGCACTCTGCCATTGAGCTACAACCACCACCCATTTTGTTTTTTTTTTATTTTGAGAGTGGGTCCCATTCAGTTGCCCAGGCTGACCCTGAAATTACAATCCTCTTACCCTGGCCTCCCATAGGAGCTGGGATTACAGATGTGCACCACTATTTCCAGATCTTAATTTTTTTTTAAATATGCCTACTTAAAACTACCAAGCATCAGATCTATGTGCATGGGCTTTAATATATTTTAAGTTTTAGAAACAAAAAAAAATTAAATCAAGCTCTAAAAAGGTTAACACTTAAAATTCCTGATATAAAGTATAAAAGTTAATAACAAACATTATTGTAATAAAAAAGGATGCCAGGCATGGTGGCGTATGACTGTAATTCCAGTGTCTTGGAAGGCTGATACAGGAGGATCATGAGTTCAAAGCTAGCATCAGCAAGGGAAAGGTTCTAAGCAATTCAGGGAAACTGTGTCTATACCTTAGAAATGAACTGCTCCATAGAGGATTTATTTTGTCAGACACTGGAGACTACCTGTAATGGACCCACAATTTAGTTTTTTTTTTTTCCCAAATGTAAGACCATTTTATTTAAATGACCCATAGAAACATTCCAAACATTTAATTAAACTCCTTTGCCCTCCCCCTCCCTCCCACCCTCTCATTATCCTGGGGATTGAATCCTGGGCCTTATGCTTAGAAGGCAAGCACTGTACAAGCTGAGCTATACCTCCAGGTCCATTTGAAGGAAGGAAACAAGGTATTGAAATCAGGGCCACTCCACTGTGCCTGACTTTTGTTTTTCATTTTAATGTGAATACTAGAAACTTTAAAATTATACTTATTGAGTCCCTTTTTTTTTGAGGGGAGGAATATGGGAACATTGCTGACTCAGGGAATTGCTAATGAGTTTAAATCTCAAGCTGTTTTTTTATAAGACCAGAGAACAGAAAAGTTAAATAATTTTTAATGTAACTGTGATATATTTTCCATAAATAAAAATATAGACATATTTATTCACAAATTACTTTAACTATATATACAGTGATAAGTGTCAATGCACTTCTGTCTGGGCTGAACTCTAGCAGCAGCTGGTCAATCTTCTTGAAGCCTCCATCCTGCTGCCCTCATTTTATTTTTTTAAAAATAATTTGTATTTTTAGTTGTTGATAGAACTTTATATTTATTTATTTATATGTGGTGTTGAGAAACAAACACAGTGCTTCACACATGCTGGGCAATCACTCTTCAACTGAACCATCACTCAACACCTCATTGTTTTCTTAAGTGAATGAAATTTGACACAATCAACCAGTCCTTGTACTTATTTTTAGCACATGTGATTTTATTTATTGTCCATTTATTTCATCTGGAATCTAAACTTGGTTTACCTGTTGATTTGTGTGATCAATTTCACAAGGCCTTAGTTGTCACTCCTGCTTTGTATGAAGTTCATTGCTGGAAACCACTCCTATTTGCACTAGTACATAGATCTCGGATCTGAGACTAGAGATCATCGATACAAGATTTTGTTAAAACAACTAAAAAAATCCATCTTCATCTTCTCTCTTTCTGACCTATAGCACATATATCAGCATGTGGAAAAATAACCTGATACATTAAGACTGCAAGAGACAATCCTCAAGTTTACATATATTTAACCACTGATCCACATGTTCAGATTTAATTATTTAATTATTTATTTATTTTTATTTTGACCCACAGTCTATAAAAATTTCTTACGGTCTCAAAAATTTGCTAAGCATCGCTTTGAATTTGCAATCTACCTGCCTCATCTCAACATGCTTCTGGTATGACAGGCAAGCACCACCACACCTGGCTCATATCCATCTGTTTATAAAGAACAAACCATGTGAGTTGTTTGAGAAGAGGTCACAGGGTATTAATTAATAGACATAATAAACCCAGAGAAATAAGAATCTGGTCATAAAGAAGACCCCTGATACCATCTATATGAGTATCACACAAATGTACCAACAACAAAGAACTATTTTAGAGTTACTTTAATACATAGCTGAAATCCTAGCAACTTGGGAAATTGAGTTCAGAGGATTGCAAATAAAATACCAGCTGGGAGGCTTCATTTTACTTTCAAATCTTGTCTCTTATGTAACTTTAGTTTACTACTCATATTTTTAATGCATTGTCTTCTCAGGAACTGCCTGCAGGGAATATAATCCTATTGGAATTTGCCTGGCCTCCTAGGACTTCTTTTGAAATATTTGTGGAAGAATCTATGACACGCTAAATCCAGTATCTTGCAATCCTACAGAACAAATACCATGTGTTTAACACCAAGATATGCTGCCCTCTCAAGCAGTAGATAAGTCTCTAGGTATCATGGCTATAGTAGCCTCTGAGTGCTTAGGTGACTGAGCATTGTGAAACAACTCCCAAGGCTTCCCAGCACAAAAAGGGTGACTTAGGGTTCCTTCTCAAAAGAATTTTTACTTTTAATCCCTACAGAGGGATTTAATCCCTGGGACGGGTGTGGTCAATCCACTGAGATGCAATCAAGACATCATTCTTATTATTCTGGGTAAGGTACCTAACAGTGTCTCTTTGGTAGCTATGAGGTTTTTAATTATCATCCATATTTTTTAAGAGAGAGGGAGAGAGAGAGGGAGAGAGAGAGAGAGAGAGAGAGAGAGAGAGAGAGAGAGAGAGAGTTTTTTATATTATTTTTTAGTTTTCTGTGGACACGACATCTTATTTTTAAGTGGTGCTGAGGATCAAACCCATGCCAGGCGAGGGTGCTATCACTTGAGCCACATCCGCAGCCCCATGACTACCCATATTTTTAGCCCCAATTTTACTCTGTTTTCTGGCCAAACTTCAAGTTTTTAAAATCTTCCTGTTCTCCTTTCTGTTCATGATTATCACAATAATCTTAGCTAATAGTTGATAGCAATATCCATGTCAACAACTGAATAAAATGCTGCCTTGAAATTTCTTCCACCAAATTAAC
This sequence comes from Urocitellus parryii, assembly GCF_045843805.1. Classification (NCBI taxonomy): domain Eukaryota; kingdom Metazoa; phylum Chordata; class Mammalia; order Rodentia; family Sciuridae; genus Urocitellus; species Urocitellus parryii. Next base: position 3,064,826 of record NW_027554054.1, read on the forward strand.
AAATTCATCTCTTTAAATTCAGCCTCACAAAAATTGTCAGGAAATGGGCAGAATTTTAAAAACTTTTGTCCAGAATATAAAATAAATGACATTTAGTCCAATTTCCAAGATTCTCCCTTCTCCTCTGAAACATCATGAAGGTACATATTTTTTTACCATACTATTATCATTCTGGTCTTCTGAGCTCTGACGAGAATTGCCCATTAACGTCCACATAAAACAATAACACGTATTTTTTTGTTTGTTTGTTTGTTTGTTTTTTAGTTTGCATCTCTAAACATTTTTTTTTTAATTCCTTGAACAAATCCCCCAAATCTCCTAAATCTTCTGAACTACGTGGTCACATTGGTCACAACAATGACCCCACTTCTGGTACCAATTTCTTTTTCAGTCATCTTTTGCACCATTGTGACCAAAGTACCTGATATGAACAATTTTAAAGGAAAACAACTATTTTTGGTCTCATAGTTTCAGAGGTCTTAGTTCAAAAACTACCCACTTAATTACTCAGGTGAAATAGAAAGACATGACAGAAGAGTATGATGGAGGAAAGCAACTCAGGTGAAGGAAACAAAAAGGAAAAAGAATTGAGAGGCAGGCAGACTTGGGATCCCCTAATAATGGGGAAAAATGTATATTTTGAAGGCATGCCTTTAAAGAACCACTTCGTCCAGCTTCATTCTACCTGCCTATAATTACCACTCAGTTAATCCCTATCAGGGGTTTAATGCATTGATTAAATTAAATTTCTCATACCTCAGTAATTTCACATATAAACTTTACTACATCATATCACACATGAGCTTTTGGACGTCATTGCCTACCTAAATCACAACAGTATTTCTAAGGGAAGAGTTTACTTCTGTGAGTACCTACATAAAAACAACATGAAACAAACAAAATAGAGACATATCAAATAAACAATCTAAGGCTCTAGGAAAGCAAGAACCAATCAAATAATAATAAAAAAAAAACAACAGAAGAAAGGAAATAATATCAGGTCTGAAATTAATGAAGAGAATAAAAAAGCAATATAAATAATTAATGTGAAAAAGAGTTGATTGTTTGAAAAGATACATAAGACTAATAAACACTTAGCCAAATTAACCAAAACAGAGAGAAGATATACACAATGTTTTTAAAATTGGAGATGAAAAAACAGGTAACAGCACACATCACTGAAATGCAGAGAATCATTAGGGACTATTTTGAAAATATGTTTCAATAATTTGGAAAATCTTTTTAAAAGGATACATTTCTATAAACACACAAACTACCAAAATCGAATCAAGAGCACATAGAAAATATAAACCAGATAAAAAGAAATGAGATTGAATTGGTAATAAAAGGCCTACCAACAACAACAACAACAACAACAAAAACCCAGAGTGTCAGCTGAATTCTACCAGAATTTTAAGGAGTTACTACTGATAGTTCTCAAATCACTCAATAAATGAAATGGAAAAAGTGTGTGGAGCATAGACATTTCCAAAATCATCCTAGGAAGCTACTATAAGCCAAATACCTAGGGACATATCAGGAAGATCAGGGTACTATAGATCAATATATTTTATGAGCATAGATAAAAAAATATTTTTTAAATGTTTTTAGTTGTAGATGGACACAATATCCTTATTTTATTTACTTATTTTTTAATGTGGTTCTGAGGATCAAACCCAGTGCCTCACATGTGTTAAGCAAGCACTCTACCATTGAGTCACAACCCTAACTCCCACAAATTTTTATTAAAATATTAGCAAATCATTTACAGAATAAATTAAAAAGATTGTACATCATTATCAAGTTGGTTTTGTACCATGAATGAAAGTATGGTTCAACATATTCAAATCAGAAATTGTAATTCACCACAAAAACATTATTAAGATTTAAAAATCAAATGATTATCTCAATATGAACAGAAAGAGCTTTTGACAAAATCTAGCAACCAATCATGATAGAAAACTGAAGAATCTAGGTATATAAGAAACTCACTTCAACATTATATTTGTATACAAAAAATAAAAAAAATAATATCCTACTGGATAGGAAAGAACTGATAGTATTTTTTAATATCAGAAATAAAACAAGAATGTCTACTCTCATCATTGCTATTCAATGAAGTACTTGAAATTTTAGCCAATTAGCCAAGAAAAGGAAATATGAGTTATACAATTAGTAAAGAAACAAGTCAAATTATAACTTTTTGCAGATGATATGATTCTTTACCTAGAAATTTAAAAATTTCCAGCAGAAGAAATCAATGATACATAAAAATAATTCAAAAAAGTAGCAAGATACAAAGTCTAAACACACCAATAATCAATCCACTGGGAAAAAAATCAAGAAACCATTCCATTTACAATAGAATTTAAAAGTACCTGGAAATAAATCTAACCAAGGAGGTGAAATAAAGTATGTCTTCAATAAAAATTATAGACTATTGGAGCAATAATTTGAAAAAAGGATAATGAAAGATGGAAAGACCTCCCATGTTCATGGATATGCCCAATTGATATTGCTAAATCATTTATGTATCAAAAGTGATTTACAAATCCAATGCAATCCCTATTAAAATAATATTGGTATTTTCCCCAGAACCTAGAAGAAAAGTTCTAAAATTTGTATGGAAAAATAAAATAAATAGAGTAGCCAAGATAATACTGGGAGGAAAAAAAAAACAATGCTATAGCCAATATGATAACTGATTTCAATTCAAAATGAAGGATTATAAAAGAGCATGGAAAAAAATAAATAAAAGAGCATGGTAACAATATTAAAAACAGACTTGTAGATCAATGGAAAAAAAGACTCAGAGACAAACCTACAGATACAGTCATTGATCTTTGACAAAAGTGCCAAAACATACATTGAAGATATGACAGTCTTTTTAACAAACGCTACTAGGAAAATTGGACATATGGAAGAATTATCTTAGATCCATCTTTATAACACTGTACAAAAGTCAAAGTCAATCAAATAAAAGTCAATCAACTCAAAGTCAATCAAATACCTGCTAATGAGACCAGAAATTATGCATTCCATAGAAAAAAATACAGAAGTAAAATTCCAACATATATGTCAGAATGTCTATCAATAATTTAAATAATAATAAATGCTGGTGAGAATCCTAGGGCCCAAAACTAATATAATATTGGTAACATTTTTAAATAAGTGAATGTCTATGAAAGTCAATATGTAAGTTCTTTAATAGCCTAGGAATGGAGCCAGTGTATGATTAAGCAATACCACTGCTTATATGAAAGAATTAAAGTCAGCATACTTTAGCAAAATGAGCATACCTAATTCACAACTGCCAAGTTACGGAAACAACCTAGATATTGGCCAACAGACCAAACAGAAAATGTGGTATACAATGTAATTTTATTCAGCTCTAAAAAAAACAAAACCATATAATTCCCAGGAACATAGATGGAGATGGAAAACATCATGTTAAGCAAAACAAGACAGTCTCAGAAAGCCAAGGATCCTATGTTTTCTCTTATATGTAGAAACTAGACAGAAGAATGGGAAAATGGGGATCTCATTAAAATTTAATGTGAACTATAGGGTAGAGGAAAGCAACAAATGATAGGAAGCAAGGAAGGAAAAAAGAGGAACTTGGGCATAAAATTGACCAAATTATACTATTGATGTATAAATATGTTGAGGGCCACAAACAAGTCAAGATGGCACCTGGCAGTTTGCCAGGAGGAGTGGTCTGTGAGCCATTAAGATGATGAGAATTCCTTAATGACTGACTGCTGTATCTAGATGATGTTAATTAAGTTAAGCTGTGTGTAATTAGTTGGGTATATGTACCTCTGCTATCCGGCAGAGAAGTGGCTCTCACTACCTTGAATGCTTGCTCAGTTCCCGCTGAGTTTCCCTGCAATAAAGCAGTTCCTGCAGAATCCTTCAGCTTGCTTGTCAGCTTCCTGGCTGGAATGTAGCATAAATATGTCAAACAAAGGAATCAACTATTATTTACAATTTTAATGTGGTATTAAAATAACTTTAAAAGGCACATAGTATAAATTATGTGATTAGATTATCTCAGACTTGACATTATAGTAAGAAAAATAAATATATATGTGATATTTGGTTTTTTGCTGTTTACAATAAAATGTATTTCTGAAAAATGAAAGGCAAAATAGGATTCTGAGATAGAGTTTTATAAAAATGCATGTTGTAGAAAAATCAAGGCTAATATAAGTATTTTACCACAGCCATAAAATAATTAATAAATGTACATACTGCTTTTCTTAAATTAAAAAAAGAGATGATGCTTTTTTATACAACAGGAAAATCATTGCTAAGATAGAAGAAGTACTTTATTCAAATTTCCATAACAGATAGTATATGCATTAGGAATAGATAGAGTATGAATTTTAAAATTCGAACATCGTTCTGACATTTTTTTGGCAAGTACAAAACTTCTCTTGAATTCTAAATTAGGGGAAATTTGTAAGGTATGTTCTTTTATTAAAAACCATGTCTTTTTTTTTTTTTACATTTGTAGAGTTTAGTCACTACTGTAATATTCTTGGCATTTTTTAAATGTTGGGCTTTGATTAAAACTTTGCCACTTTTTGGAAATTTAAACTATTCTTCCAAGTATGAATTTTCTAGTAATTATTAAGTTATAATATTAAAATGACATTTTACATTTTTTAGATTTGTAAAGATTCTCTCAAGTATGAATTCTCTCATGCTTGATAACCCTTGAATTGTACCTAAAAACTTTGCCACATTCTTTACAGTTGTATAACCTTTCCAGTATGAATTCCCTGGAGTTGGGTAAGGCCTACTCTTCAAATAAAAGCCTTGAAATTTTCTTTACATTTGTGTGGGTGCTTTCCAGTATGAATTCTCTGTTGTCTATTAAGGTGTGATCTTTGATTAAAAGCTTTGCCACAGTCTTTACATTTGTATGTTTTTTCTCCAGTATGAATTCTCTGTTGTATACTAAGGTATGATATTTCATTAAAAGCTTTGTCACATTCTTTACATTTGTATGGTTTATCTCCATTATGTATTCTATTGTGCAGAACAAGGCTTTGACTAACACTAAAAGCTTTACTACATTCTTTATATTTGTATGGTATCTCTCCAGTATCAGTTCGCTGGTGCACAATAACTGTGTGCCTAACATTAAAAGCTATGTCACATTCTTCATATTTGTTTGGTGTCTCTCCAGTATGTATTCTCTGGTTTGAATAAAATATGATATTTGATTAAAACCATTGCCATATTTTTTTACATTTGTATGGGTTCTCTCCAGTATGAATTCTCTGATGTTTACTAAGGCATGATCTTTGATTAGTGCTTTGCTAAGTTTACATGACTGACTAGTAGCATTACTAATGTGTCATTAGTTAAAAACCACACACTTCTGTTTAGGAGTGTAAAATGTGTACACCCATCACATCTTATCTTCAACAACATGCAGAGTAATCTATGCAAAATTTAAGAAATGTGAAATTTTGAGCAAATTTTAAAAAATAATTTCAGGAAATGAGAAAATGGTACCTTATTACCTATGAAAACAAATGAAAGATCGTACCTTTTTTTTCTTTCTAGTACCAGAAAACTAAAGTTGAATTACAATTCTGTTGATATAGCCACATGACCTGGTCCCTGTGAGTATCGATTTCCTCATGTCTAAAATGAGATGGGATGTTTTAACTATCAAATAAGACAATATATGTAAAAATCCTCTACAAACAACCAAAGCACTACAAAAATAGCTGGTAGTCTTAAAAAAAGGTATTTTTCTAAGAGAATTTTTTTTTGTGTATCTCCATCTTCTTCTAGGACAGAGAAATTACATTAAATAGTAAAGAAGGCATTTCATCTTAACAAAAGAATCACTGATAAGTTGTTTGATGCTCTAGAGGGGTGGACAATAAAGGTATGTTAAAGTAATATTTCATCAGAAAAATTTAGGAAGATAAACATGTATAGTTTGGTTTACTTCAAGGAGGAAGAAGCAATAGATGACCTTTGTAAGATCCAGCATAGCAAAGTATCTGTATGAGGTTAAAAGGCTGCACTTCATTTATTTCTTTTGTATGAAATGAAAAAATGAAAGCCTTATAATACTTGGTTCAAATACTTACTTCACAAATGCCAGGAGTCTTTTAATAGAATGTAGTGGTCTTATGCATTTTGGAAGACTATCCACGTGATCTGGAAAAGAGTTTGATCTTCCCTGTACAAGTGGGTTTTCTGGGTGAAAGCAGACTCTCAAAGCAGTTCTATTCTGTAATGGGAAAAAAAAAACCACAGAGAGAATAGATATGGCTGCGTGAATTTCAGTGCTTCTCTCCTGATAGCACACTTAAAGTTCAGAGACAGTGTGTTTTAACTGCATCGCCTTTTATTTTCTCCAAAGAGCAATTTAGGGAATGGCGAGTTGGCATTTGCAAGTGGTTAAAAGAAAAAGAAAATTGTTACCCTGCTGTGAATTTGTTCGTGTGCCTGTTTTATGTTTCCAAATAACAGCCTGTGACTTTATTCAATATAATTGTGAACTGTATTTATAAGAGGCTAAGAGAGAGAAGTTTCTTAATTTAAAATGTGTGTGAGAGACCCGAGACATGGGGAACAGTTTTTATTACAAACTCTATACTTTCATCACTTTAGGTTGCTCCATTATATAGAAGCTGTGGTACCAACCCAAACACAACATGTACATTGTATGTATGTTAATGGCAATTAAGATGAGAGAGCAGGGAGTTCTGTTTGGTCAGCTTTTAAATTCTGCAAGAGCATTCTGAGACCACCCAGCATAGTGGATTGTCATTTGCCAGAGAATGATTGGGGTCTGTGTGTTTTTATCTGGTATGATCTTTCATCTTTGGAGGTTCGGAAGCACCAAGCATAGCACTGGCACCTGGAGAAAGTTAAAAAAAAAATCTCTGGAACTGAAATTTATTGAATGAAATTCATAAGACTGGTGTTGATTACCCCCATGGAAAGCTATATGTGTCTTTTAAATAAAGTTTGTCTGATATTTCATAGTGAAAAAAAAAAGTTTTGCCACATTGTTTACATTTGTATCACTACTCTTCAGTGTTAATTTGCTGATGTCAACAAAGATATTGTCTCTGAGTAAAACTTTTTCCAAAATACTTATATTTGTATGGCTTTTCTCCAGTATGAATTCTCTGGTGAATTATATAGCTTGATATTTGAATAAAATGTTTGCCATATTCTTTACAGTTGTATGGATTTTCTCCAGTGTTAGTTCTCTGTTGCACAACAAGGCTGTTCTAAACAGTAAATGCTTTGCCACATTCTTTGCATTAGTATGATTTCTCTCCAGTGTGAATTATTTTGTACCCAATAGGGATTTGCATAACATTAAAAGCTTTGCCACATTCTTTACATTTCTCTGGGTCGTTCCATTCTGAATTCTTTGGTGTTACGTAAGTTGTGAGTTTTGATTAAAAGATTTGCCACAGTTTTTAAATTTGTATGGTTTCTCTCCAGTGTGAGTTCTCTGAGGCAAAATAAGAGTTTGCATAACGTTAAAAACTTTGTCACATTTTTTACATTTGTATGCTTTCTCTCACTTAATGTCTATTACAAAATTCTAGAGAACACAAGTTTGTTAAATGTGTACTTCATTTTGTTTATAACTTGCATATTTCTTTTACTAACTAATGTATATTTAGCATAAGAGGAGGAAATCTTGGTGAGTATGGCAAGATACTTACTCCTAAGTTATTTAACCCTATCTTAAGACACAGGCTTGTAAACACATACACATGTAAACACATGTAGTACTCCTTAAGGCATCATGGTATTGAGAATTTGGCAGGGACTTTGGAAACCTATCTTAGTCAAATCATTTGTGACATACATATCTCTGAGAAGGTTACTTTCTTTGAATCTTAAAGCCTGTGTAATATGGTATCTACTTTGTAGTGTTCTTGTGAAGAGTAAGAGAGAATATGTGTGTGAGTGTGTGTGTGTGTATGTATATATGCATGGATACATACAAGCATATATGTATATACACAAGTGTGTGTGTGTGTGTGTGTGTGTGTATATATATATATATATATATATATATATATATAGAGAGAGAGAGAGAGAGAGAGAGAGAGTGCATGAATACATCATAAACAGTACATATTCATAATTCTGGCACATGTATTATACTTAACTGATTATAGTTCTATCTCTCATATGAACTAAAGTTTTCTCAATAATGAGCAATATCTACAAATAAAGCTGTTTCTGGGACACCCATCCCAGTATCTTGCACATGCTAGAGTATTCAGTAAACATTTATCTAATGATTGAAGCCAGAAAGCACTCACAACAGGATGGTCAGGAAAACTATCTGCCAGAGATAATGACATAGAAGCAAAGAAAGCTTATGTTAACTCACCCTACATTATAGTAGTGGTTATAGGAGAGATTTCCTATACTGTATCCTATACTGTAGGGCCTATGTGGAGTCCAGAACATTTATAAAATATTTAAAATCTTTCTGATGTATTTCAGAGTGCAGTCCAATTTGGAACCAGACAGGGCATTTACAATCACCCTTTCTACAATATTTAAGTAATTAGGAAATGGTAAAATCTTTAGCCTTAACAGCAATGGAAACAAATCTGTTCTGCAAAAATGATGGAGAATAGTTTGTTGTGCATTGGTTCCAAACTTTCTTATGTGGACTTAGTTAATTTTATTTTATCTTCTCATTCTCGTTCACTCTCAGAAACTGAGTTGCTCTGAATTGTTCCTGGCACATATTAGATGTTCAAATAAGTATTTGTTGAATGAAGGAATGAATGAGTGGAGGATGGTTTCATCTTTTACCAAGATCTCCATACTATCAGAATTCCTGTGTACCAATGTCTGTGAGTGTTTTATATATGTGTATATGTGCTATGCGTTTTATATATGTGTGTATGTATACGTGTATAATTGCATGCCTTGAGTGTGTATCTACATGTGTGTGTTTATATACACATACATGTTTGCTTACCTAGGTATGGGTAAATAGTTCCTGAAGTGTGTCACAGGCCACATACTCTGGAAGCACAGTCTATGACTGTCTGTGTATAACCTGTTCATTGGGGATCTGCACTCATGAAAGAAAGAGAATTTGTATTTGTATTTGTATTTGTATTTGCCAGTAGAAGAAGTGCAATTTCAACATAACCTGACAGAGCCTGCATAAGCCAGTAGAGAGTTCTGGAACAAGTATCACTAGTAGGTATTATCTTACTCAGATGGAAATGGCTGGACCAAATTGTCCAGGCCATCATCTTCCTGCCTCCCTCACCGCTGGATGTGGGCTGCCCAGAAAAAACATGATGCTGGGGGAAAAGCTCTCTACAACTGAGGCAGAGACTGATGGTGCTGACAACTAGAGGCTGCCACCTGCACTCCTTAGTATTCTAGGCAGCAAACATACTTGAAATAGAAATCCAAAAGCTGCCTCTGCATGGCTACAATACCTGAGTAAAGGAAGCAGTTCTGTTGAATGCCTTCCCAGGCCACACTACCACGTGTTTGTGCCAGTGTGGAAACAATAACCTAAGCGGATTTTGTCTGGACTCAGATTTAGTCTCCAGTGAACCCTGGAAAAGTAAATTCTTAGTTCTAGTATGAGTAGATATAATACATTCAAAATGGCTACAATTTTTCAAATATATCTCTCATCACACACTGGAGTAGGGCACTGGGGTTGTAGCTCAGTGGTAGAATACTCACCTAGCATGTGCGAGGACCTGGGTTTGATCCTCAGCACCATATAAAAATAAATAATGGTAATGTGTCCAATGACAACTAAAAACTAAATATTTAAAAAAAGAACTGGAGGATGTATCCCTTTTCCCTGAATGCATTGGCCTTTGAGTTATTTGGTCTCTGGACTATATAAGAAGAAGCACTGTGCTAAATCTAGGTGTAACTTTAAGAAAACTTACTGTCTAGAAGCCTTGTGCTAACAAATATGTCCAACTGTATTCCTGGAGAGATCACACAGAGGAGCTCCAAGAGTATGTGGAAATGGAGGAGGACCCATGTAACTCTCTTCTCCCTTTTTCTGTAGCCTTAGGACTGGGCATATAACAGACAGGACCAATCAGAATCCTGATGGCACTGAACTGGACCTGGAAAGAAATACTTTCTGTTCTGATGGAAAAGTTGGAAAAATGTGTTCCAGGAGCAGCCTGTGGAGTGGATCTATCCTATGCTTGGCTTTATAGATGAAAGAATGGGCAATAGAGAGAGGGTATCAGTGAAGAACCATTGGTCTGCTACTCTCATCCTCTGCTGCATAAAAACATTTCTTTTAATAGTGAAGCAGGTACACCCTTTTATCCTTAGTACTATTTTCATAAGACAGTCTTATGATTGATAGTCCACAGGAAAAACACAGGATGGATGGCAAAGCTCTTCTTATCTCTCACACAAATGGTACATACATTGAACTCCCTGGCTAGGAAGAACTCATGTATAGGAAGACAGAAACAATCAGTATCAACTAAAAGTAGTGAGTTTTGGATGGAAACCAAGGCATCTGCTGGTGGGTAGTTATGTATTTACCAAGATTTTTATCAATTCCTGAGAATAGCTACTAATATAAAAAAATCTAAACCATATTAAATCTGTTATGTTTTAAATCCCACATCCTATCCATATAAACTATCAGTTCATTACTTATAGACTTGGTGCCTCAATGATAAACAATCCCACAACAAATTATAATCACACTTACATCAGTTACTAAGGAGAAATCAATGGGAACATACATTACAGAAGGAATTTGTAAAAATTTCTGTCAAAGTTTGAGAAAATGCTAGATATGTATCTTCTGAGCTGGTCTTAAAAACTGTCTCCAAGCACTGAATTGCAGCTTGCAAAAAAATTTAATAGTGAAAAAAATTAGCAACTTAAAGAAAGAAATTATGATAGCAATTCACTCTGCAGTAATCAGTATTCATGATCACACAATAGAAGGAAAACTAATTGGTTAAGCTGCATACAGATTTCTGTTTATAGACCAACTTTTGAGGGGAAGAAAATTTGATTTATTATGCCTCCCTAAAAGATAAATTTTATCTAGAATATAAATCTGAATATATGTAGTACATTAAAACATGTTGAAAGTTACCAGGATAAAGAGGAATTCATCAACAACTAGATATCTAATTAACTATTTTTCTGTTAATGGCTTTAACAAAAATATTATCAGTTCTTAATGTACAAGAAATAGAAGTAGCAATCTGATTTAAAATTGTAAAGCAAATAGTCCCTGACACATTAAACAAATTAAATATTAATCCTAGTACATGTACATGAAGATAGGTCAGTTTTAAATATCTATTCATATATGATAATTTACCAAGTGCCTACTCTGTGTAAGATGCTACTCTAAGGTGACAGGGAAACTTAACAGAAGTAAACTTAACAGAAAACAAATTGCTGTCCACATGGTGAATAGTTTATACTTAATAGAAGTAGGTAGATAAACACAATAAAATAAAATGTATAGCCTATTGAATGGTGGAAGGTGCTTCATTTATTTTTTGTGTAGGAAAAGAGAATTCCTTGGAACAAATTGAGTGTTAAAACATGGTGAAAGATAATGTTAGTAAAGCAAAAGAATTTTGTGCATTCATGATAAGGAAGCTAATTTGGCAGAAAACAAATTAGAAACATTAAGTGAACAGTACATCACAGAATTCCAAATTATATAGCTACTTTAAACAAGTAACACGAGGAGTCATTGCAACATTGCAAGATTCTGAGTAGAGAAATGATCAAATCTGACATTTTTTTTGAATGGGGGATGTGTACCATGGATTAAACTCAGGTGTTGAACCACATAACTACCCCTTTTTATTTTTTATTTGAATTGGTTTCTATACTAGCTTGCTTTGGACCTCAGTAATTTGCTGAGGCTGGCTTCGGAGTTGCAATACTCTTGCCTCAGTCTCCTGAGCCCCTGGGATTAGAGGCATATTTTGGTCAGTTTCGCATTACTGTAACTAAACAATCTGTCTAGAACAATTTTAGGTAATAAAAGGTTATTTAGTAGCTAACAGTTTCAGAGGTGTCAGTCCACAGATAGCAGACTCCATTCCTTGGGATTCCAGTTAAGGCACAATATCACAGCAGAACAGTGTGGCAGTGTGAATCAGCTCACATGATGAGAAATCAGGAGAGAGAGAGAGAGAGAGAGAGAGAGAGAGAGAGAGAGAGAGAGAGAAACTCCACTCTCCAGATACAAAATGTAGACCCCAAAGCCACATCCTCAGCAAACCACTTCCTCAACCCAAATCCCACATATCTCCAGCCACCACTCAGATAATACCATCAAGGAATAATTCACTGATTAGGTTAAGGCTGTAACCCAATTCTGCAGCAACTACTGCCACTGAAGGCTCAAGCAGCCAAGATACTTGGCTACAATACACATGCTGAATTTGTCCCTGAAATAAATACTGCCAAGAGTACAAGCTATATGAAAACCTTTCTAGATCAGTTCTTATTATTTTAAAAAACTGGTTATGTGGTTTCCATTTTTCCCCTGATATTTTGCCATATCATGTCAACTTAAAGTCTCAGAATCAAATATCTCTTTGAGGACATCCAGTTTTTTATTAGTTCAAGAGATTCATTGATCAGTTCTTATATTAGATAGTGTAATTATTCTAGGGGCTTCTCATAATTTACATTACTATCACATTACTATTATTCTCCTTCATTCTGTCTTGCATTTTGTTTGGGATGTTTATACTGATTCCTCACATGACATCTAAACAGTGTTAACCCATTGCATTTATTCACTACCACTACACATTTAGTAGTATATAGAGTATTTATAACTTGGCTACTATGAATTTTCATGAAATAAGCTGACATATATGATATAAATAGAAACAACATATATTTTAAAATGTAAACATTTTATGCTCCAGGAAACATTTGTCAATATATGAAAATAATATAAAATAATATACATCAAAACTATTATATAAATGATATATTAACATCCATGTTAAGTAATTTTTTTTCATAAAGCTTGTACAAATCATGGTTCTTACATCCATAACATTTAGTCTCTGGAACTCTCTTACTTACCTATCCTCTCAGTCTTAGTGTCCCCATTCCAAGAAATAAATGATTATTTTTTCTCTTTATTTTTTCATTCATCATGATGAAAATGATTGAATAATTCAGACACAATATATTATTATTGTTGTTGTTATTTTATCTATAACCAAAGTATGATTTCTTTTATTCTCTCCCCACTAACCCCTTCAAACTTCATTCACCTTCATCCACATTCCAAAGTATTTCATTTTTGTTTTGAAATCTTTTTGTTAACTTAATTAGGTTGGAGAATGATGTGTTAAAATCAGCCATATACAGGTTAAAATCCATGAAATATGAATTATGTGTTCCACAAATGATATTTATTATTATATAATTTATTAATTGATGAGACATATATAAAATAATTATCTAGTAGATAATAACATACTGTGGTAGGATTGTAGAAAGAAATAAAACAAGTCCTTGCTTCAATAGTCTTTCTGCCTATTGGATACAGCAGGGATGTGAGCAGGATATTGCCATATAGTCCATGTTATATAAGAGGTTGGTTCAGGAACTTAACATGTTTGTTGAGGATTTTTTTAGTGGTGACTACATATGCTGAAATTTCTCCTTCACACATCTGACTAGCTTAATTCCTTTAACATTGTTTTCCCTCTAATTTGAAATAGGCTTATTTTCAAGTGAATTGTCCTGTTGCTGCCTGCTATTATATACTCTCTCAAAAACTGTGTTAGTTAGCTTTCTTCCACTGTTACAAAATACCTGAGAAAAACAACTTAAGGAACATTGTCTCTGAATCTGTGTTGAATAAGAGCATCATGGTGAAAGGTGAACCAAAGCTGCTTACCTCATGGTAGCCAGAAAGAAAGGAAGGGAGGGTGGGGTAGAAAGAGAGAATGAGCACATAAGAGAACACATAAGAGGGAAGGGCTTGATTCAAAATATATCATTCAGAAGCCTTCCCCAGTGAATTACTTCCTCCAATTATGCCCCACTTCCTAAAGGTTGTTCCACCTCCTTATAGGACCATAGGTTGGCAAACAAGCCTTTAGCACATGGCCTTTGCACAAAATTTTATATCTAACTATTAACAGGACTAATCAAAACTATATCACTTTGTATCCTGTATGAGTGTCCTCCTTTATATTCATGACATTTTTCAGACTACTGTCTCCATCTCACAGTGTGGGGCAATCTCTAAATTCCCATATCCCTCGCAAACCCAAGCATACTTTTATCTTAACATGTGTACCAAATTGTGAAAAACGAATACAGAAGCACTAACTCATTTACCCGAAGAAAAAACAAGTATTTAACAGTTGAAGGTAGTAAATAAAGCCTGATACCCAGAAGTTTCTCCATCTAAAATGTAGAATTGCTATATCCAAATCATTCTCCTTTGTAGGAATGGGCAATGTGAAACTAAACTCATGGCTGTCAGATATGTTGAGCAATTTATAGATAATACTGACCACAGGTCACATCTGGTTTCTTTCCCTTGGTTTTCTTAACAGCTTTTTGTGCACATGAGTTTAGTTTCACTATTACTTTGATCCCTAGATTACAACCTCAAGTTAGAGTTCTTTGAGGTAAACATCACCTTTGTTGGTGCTCTAAGGGAGTCATGGTCGGGTTTTGGTGGTGCTCAAGGAAAAAGGCAGAGTTGTTAATCACCCTAAGGAGTAAAAATCTGCTGCTATAATAGAGCTTTCATATTTTTAGTACCTTGTTAACATATTGGCAATATGGAATAACAGGCTTGCTCCAGAGAACAGTAGACCACTAACTTTTCCAATCACTTCACAGATGACTTAAGCCATTAATTAAAACCCTTGGGTGAGGCAGAAAGAGAGTTTATTTTGAATTTGAAAAAAAACAGAATGTAAAGAAAGATGTTTTAAATATGATGGAAAAAAATCAATGCCTGTGATCTACACTACTACATGACTCAGACAGAAGAACTCAAATACTCCAGAGACCAAGAGTCTCTCAAGGAGTACTTCCCCATCTAGGTGGTCAATGAAACCTTGCTGAACATCTACCAGGAATTGTGGTGACGTCCCTTTGAGCAAGTGACAAATGTTCATGTTTGGAATAAAATTGTTACACTTTACACTGTGAAGGGTAAACTAATGAAGAAGTGTTGTGACAGTTCTGCTTGGACCTCTATCCAAGTCTCTGAGGATCATACTGCTGGAAAGGACTTAAGGGATTGGATTCAGCTACTACACAGTCAAGACATCTCCCTTCCACATTTCCCATGAGTGATTCTTAGTGGAGATATTAAAAATGCAGGCTCTGAAGCCAGAATGTCCTGTTTTCTTCATTTCTGGGCAAGTAGCTTAATTTTTATGTGCTTCAGTTTTCTTAACTATATTATAGATCTGATAAAATGGAAATTCTTGTAGCATATGCTTTGTAGGGTTATTGCAAAAATCAAGTTGACTAGTTACCTCCAAAGCATTTAGAAGACTTCCCAGCATGTAACAAGTGGTTTTACATATAATGGGGACTGTCATCATCAATTGTGTGAACCACATTTGTTGAATTTAAAATTAACCCCAGAGATGTTTATTATTTGGATAATCTGTTTGCTAGTGCTCTTAAATCTATGACCAATCCCTTCAGTATGGCTAGGAGGTGGCACAAAAATAGTAGGAATAGCAAAATATTTGTAGTCAATTAAACTTGAGTTTGAATTCTTGAATGACAAACTTATTGACACTGTTTGCTTCTAGTAGAGAACTGATAATCCCTTTACAGAGTTGATTGTCTGTTGCAGTAATTCACTTGCAGGTCAGTATGGGAAAAGAAAGAAGAAGCAGAGCAAGTGAAGCAGCAGCAGAAAAAAAAAGTCCTTTATTGCGTACAAGCAATCTTTTTATAGTATTGTGAACAAAGAAGGCAGCCTTCCAACATCAATAAATCAGATCTTTCAGCTAATTAAACATAGCATATGGAAGTTTTACTTTCTAATCAGAAGTGACCCACTTCTCATGGCTAATCTATTCTCGGCCCGGAGTATGTTGAGCTCTGCTCTTTGTTAAGAACAGATAATAAAATTTTTCTCAGCGTCCTCCTAGCCCACTTGGCAGAACATCCCGTTTGCAGGCAAGTAGGCCCTCCCAAGGACAGCAAACACCTCATTTTCAAGCATGTCTGCTGTTACCTATCTATACCTTGACAGAATATGCCATTTGCAGGTAGACTCCATCAAGGACAGTAATAGTAACATGGTCACATCTGATTCTCTACAATTGTCATTAAAGACAACATATGCAAATTACCCAGCCCAACTGTCAATCACTGTCAAGTCCTCCCAAGGACAGTAGACACCTAGTTTTCATGCATGTCCGCTGTTACCTTATCTAAACCTTGAAGGAGCCTCTCGTTGGCAAGTAGGCCCTCCCAAGGACAGCAAACACCTCGTTTTCAAGCATGTCCACTGTTACCTATCTATACCTTGACAGAATATCCCATTTGCAGGTAGACTCCATCAACGACAGTAATAGTAACACAGTCTCATCTGATTCTCTCCAATTGTCATTAAAGACAACATATGCAAATTACCCCGCCCAGGTGTCAATCACTGATTAGTTTTTCTGTAACATGTGGCAAATGGACTCCATGATTTTTTCATCTAAAACACAAAGGTTTTTTATCTCTTTCTCCCTAGTTGAATTTATAAAACAAAGCCAAAATGTCACAATTACTAAATCACTTTACTAAATAGACCAAAGGAAATTGTAGCATCCCTCTTATTCACTAACATGTAACTTTGTAGTCCACTGACTGGAAGGGGCTGGGTACATGAGCCATCCACTTGACAAGCACAGGTGTCCTTTTGTGTCCAGATTATCCCACAGCTTTATGAATTAGGACTGAATAAAAAAGGCAGGAAGTGAAGTGCATTTGAACTTAAAAGCTCCATTATGCTGCTAGTTAGAACAATAAAGTGTCTGACAAAATAGCAACAATCACACTTAAGATTCTAGACTGCTGTTTAAATAGTAAATACTGCTCTAGAGCTTAAGAAAGGCACATCATTTTTGTTTTTATTTTCCCAAAGCAAACTAAATCTAGCTCCAGATCCTCATCCCCAGAGTTTTCAGTAAGTGCCATATCACTGTTTACAAATCCACTTTTTAAAATAAAATCTATACAAAGCTTGTAATTGAGGCAACAATTTTGCCATGTGCCTTTTCTGTAGTCTGTATTGGAACATTTACAAGATCTCCTGAAAATCTTTGTGCTCCAGGACCTGCATGGCTCCAGTATGGTAGCCACATGTGGGTGTTGAGCCCTCAATATGTGGCTGGTAGAACTGAAGAACTGAATTGAAAAAAAAAAAAAAATATATATATATATATATATATATATATATATATATATATTTGAATTATACTAATGTATTATATATTATATATAATTGAATTATACTTATATATATTATATATATTATATAACTGAATTATACTAATATATTTATATAACTGAATTATACTAATATATTAGAATAATTCAGTTTTCAGCACCACATATTAAAAAAGTTTCATCTACAATTATAAAAAAAGATTCTTATAAAACTGACTTCACTTATTTTCTTGAAGTTTTAAAAATGTAGTTAGTAGAAAATTAAAGTTATATACATTTATCTCATATTTCTATTTGACAGTACTATCCTAGAATTTATGAGATGAAAACTTTATCAAACATATTTATTTTTGAGTTAGGTCCAGGCTGATGTTAAATAATAGACTGTGGACAACTAATAAGTTGAAAGTAATTTCTATGCATAACTAAAATGCAAACCAAAAAGTTTCAATTGTATGACTCTGTAGGGTATTATATAGTTTTGCAGCTAAATTTGTAGATATTATTCATGTTTTAATTTCCTAACAATTTAACTAAATTATCTGATGGTTTTACTAAGCAGAATTTTGTTATAAGTCAAATTTTTGATTATTTATTCTCTTCCAGTTGTCTAGCTTATACTGGAAAGAATAATTAGTCCTACCTCAAGCCTGGTGGCTCACACCTGTAATCCCAGCAATTTGGAAGACTGAGGCAGGAGAATCACAAATTCGAGGACATTCTCAGCAATTTAGTGAGGCTCTATCTCAAAACAAAATATAAAAAGTGCTGGGGATTTGGCTCAGTACAAAAGAAATTAGTCCTACTGATCAATTATACAATTAATGTAAACTGAAGTGTTACTCTGTGAACTATTTATGTGTGTATCTGGAAATAAGTTTCATTGAATTTTCTTGCCTTGCTTCCCTAAAATCACAGTTTCAGGAACTGAAAGTACTGATGATGAGTAAAAACTGTTTTCTTTTTACATTATCTGTTCATGTGTTTATGTTAATAAAGGCAAAGGAAGTGTAATAATGTTTTTAAATTCCATCCCTAAAGAAAACTTTGCAAAGGTTCTCATACCAGTGCTGACATCAGAATTGCCTTACTGTGGACAATGTGATATATTGTTCTCTCTACCACATTGTCTAAGTAAGAGTCTTGCATGTTTTATTTGTGATATTTTACGAGCTAAAAAAAAAAAAAAAAACCTGAAGCCATTTTATAGATGTGTTACTATTTCCAGGTATGCAGAACTCTATATTTGTAGCCTTCTGGAACACTTGCTTTGCTAACTTCCCCTCCCTTTTTTGTACAATACTGGAGATTGAACCTAGGGACCCTCAATAACTAAGTTATATCCCCAGTTCTTTTAATTTTTACTGTGAAACAAGGTCTTGCCAAGTTGCTGAGGCTGGCCTGGCACTTGCAATTCTCCTGCCTCAGCCTCCTGATTTTGTATCTTGTATTAAAATTCAAATTCCATTTCAGCACACAACAATTTTGGCATAGTTGTCAATTAGAACATAATGTAAGTTCAGGCTGTGTGTGTGTGTGTGTGTGAGCGCGCGCGCACGCGCGCGCGCACGCAGGCGCACATGGATGCAGACTGGGATTAAACCCAGGGGCACTCTACAACTGAACAAACCTTTTAGTTTTTAATGTAATCAGGGACTTCTTAAGTCACAAAGGCTGAACTCAAACTTGTAGTCCTCCTGCCTCAGACTCCTGAGTAACTGAATTTAATGTCATGTGCTTCCTGACCAGCTAGGCCTCTTTTGTAGGGGTGGGTACTTTTCTTTTCATTTTTTTATTCACTTGTCTAGAGAAATATTTAAGTGAATATTTATTTCATGATACATTTCCAATTATTCCAGTAATTATCTGAAGCATGGACTAGGCTCAATAGCAAATATTCTCATTTAGTTAGAGGAAATGCATAATTCCAAAAATATTTTAGAGATATATTTAACAACAAACATATGTCCTCAAAACGGACTTGCATACATTAAGCTGCTTCCCTGGGCTCAGCTGGCACCCCATGTCCCCATGGAAGCATCTCACACTCACCCACTAGCACTCGCTTGGGGCTGGTATAGGCCTTCTGGGCATGCATGTGCATGGTCCATGGCTGTTACTCTATTTTGGGCCATGGATAAGTCCATGAAGTGGAGGATTGATGGGCAAATGAGTTGGGCCAATTCATGCCCCTGTTCATGGCACTATTTATTGAAATTCCTGAGTGTGAAGAATAGTTATAGATCCATATTGCAGAACATGCATCACCTTCACAATGATCTATACCTGGACATTACTAACTGCCATCACTTTGCCATTTTCTATAGCAGACCAAAAAAGTACATCAAATAGACATTTTTCCTCATAGGCAATAAACTTGAACATGAGGACTTCTATGCAGATTTCAAACTATTTAATTCAGAAATGGTTTACAGATAATTTTGCAACAAAAATAAGAAATTCAACTGCATTACAAGAATAAGAAGGAGAATTATTCATTTTACTAGCTCTGATCAGAGAAAAGCTACTGCTGGTTTTTTGTCATATGGGATATGGTTCCATATTTGGGAGAAGTCCAGGAAATGCACATAAAATATTAATCTATGGAAATACATCCTCTAATCCTTTCAGAGTTGCTGCCTATGAAAGTTTCAACTTTTATATTACTTTCTTGACTGTTCTCATATAATGAAGAAGGCAACACATTATGGCTTCTTAAATTTCAACACATTTGACATTGGTAAATACAAACACTATAAAATAGCAAAAAATGAAGATTTAAAATGGAAAATATCAGACCACCTTCTGCAGAATTTATGCAAGACACACAACATTCTCCTGATAGTAAGACTCAAAATGTTACTATAGGTATTTTCTGAGTAAAAAGATATATGTTGCTAAACTCTTTGATCACCATGGTTTTTTTCTTGTGGATAATAGCACCCCAGTGGATGCCATTGTAAAATAATTTCTGGGTATGTATGAAAATGTGGAAGGTGCCATTTCCATGCACTGTAAAGTCTGCCTTGATGTAATGTCCACTCAAATAGGCCACATCATAAAGCATTATGGGAGGAGAGCAGCTGAGACTATTTCCTGGGTCCAAATCTGTAGACCCAGCTCAGAGATCAGGCCTCAGCAGAAGGATTTGGTCATGAAACAAACCAGTGTCTGGCTGGATAGGGACCATATTCAGCAAAAGTTAGGGAGGCAGAAGAATGGAGCACACTAAGAAGCATCAATCTTCACCAGACTTCTCTTAGGTGGTATTTCAACAAGCAGTGTGGAAAATCAAGACAATCAGAAACCTGAACAAGGTAGTGATGGTGACATAATAAATGGAGTTCCACAAGGTGATAGAATTGGGGCCTTGAAAAGCTGAATAGCATCAAAATCTAACATTATATCACCCATAGTAATTCTTCATTACACACTTCACAGTTTTAAACATTTGAATGTAACTTTATTAAAACAACCAAGTAATCTGCTTTGAGGGAAAGCAGTTTTAGCAGTCCCTCTTAGCAAGGACTAATATTTTTGCATGAAATAAAATGTTGTGACCAGAACTGAAGAAAGAATCTGGAAATAGAAAACTCTGACAAGACTTAGAAAAATTTCTTTCAGAACTGCCTCAGTCTGGCTGGGCACGAATAACCGAGCAGCCACAAAGCCTTGTAGGTTCAAACAGCAACTACTTTATTTCAACTCTCACTGGCACTGCACTCACGCTTTTCTGCAAACGCCACCCACTTGGCCCTTCCAGAAACCCCACACACCCGAAATCCCGCCTACGGCACTTCCCCCACCAATGGGAACTCTCCGGGAATCCCACCCCCCAGATCTCCAAAGTAGCAGGTGCCCAAGGCATCAAGAGCTGCCCCATTGCCCGACAGTAAAGGTCAAATATACAATACAATCAATCCAGCATCACAGCAATTATATATAGCTTAACTCAAATCATCATCTCAATTGTTCACTGGCGTCACCTTTCAAACATTCCCTCTGGCAAATGTTAGGCATCATTCTTACTGGCCATGGCTCTCAACACAGAACAAAACAAAATTTCAGATGCTTTAGTTGCTTTCCCCCTTAGAAATTTATCTGAACAAGAAAAGATCCACTAGAGTTTCAGTAACCCAGAGTCTGAGGTTTGAGCAGTGACATGAAGGGCCTGACTCACTTTTGTCTGAGTTAAACCACAAAAAAAAACACTGTTATCAACTTACTTTCAGGTGAAAGTACACACATTTCACCATCCAGAGTGTTGCCCACTCTGTGTGGTTCATTTTGTTCTTCTACTGATAATCATATTCACTGATGGCCCTCAGAAGTGTATCTAATGAGGGATTTTGATGTTCTTATTTTTTATTTACACTGTGACCCTAGCAGATGCTCCTGCCATGAATCTTTCCAAATGGGATACTATTCAATTCAACCATTCTGCCTTTTCTCTTTGAAATATTGTTGTGAATTTCACTATATGAAGTACTCAACTGATTGCCTTTCAAAAAAGCATGTTTTACAAGAGAGAACCTTTGAAAATGACATTTAAACACTGTTTCATATTGTAACACCAAGTATTATATTGAGCACTGTAAACTTGCCAGGGAAATTTTATGAATACTTTAGAAAACTTAGGAGGCAGAACTGGTTTCTAAGTTGGAAGATGATTGCTACTGCTTACTCAGGGTTGTTTTCTACTTAGTTTTTGTGCATACTAGTCTCAGTAGCATTCCCAGTGTTCTCATGAAGCCCTATTGTCTGCTTTGGGGGCTTGATGCAGACATGCAGGCCACACAGACTATAAATTTTCTGGAAGCCTTGTGCCAAGGAACTTCCTTTTTGATATTACTTAGGGACCAAAGTATCAGAAGGCTATGCATTCATTACTGGGTATCCCAGTCTGTAAAATTAAAATTTTGTCTTCTTCCATGTATGAACACACACACACACACACACAGACACACACACACACACATACACACTCACTGTTGGCTTTGCCCCTGCAAAGAGCAATCCCACATTATGGTGGCTTTAAAAAGAAACAATATCAATAGTTTTTATGGTCTTCCTTTACCAATTTGGATTATTATTTTTGTGTAATCACACTGAGGACATTCCAGTGAAAGTCATTAATTTTGAGCTACAGTTATTGGCAGTGTCAGCACTTAATTGTTCAGTGCCTTCTTCCTTAACCTTCGTGGAACTGTAAAGGTAAAATTTCTAAGCTGATTCTAAGCTGCAAAAGTCTGAGTTAAAGTGTAAAAGACCGGGCATTGTAAAGCTTCTAAATGGCAAGGCCTGGGCTAAAACGTAAAGACTAGGTATTGTTAAAATTCTTCTGCTATCCCCGGAACCTGTAATCTCTGTAAAGTTGTTAGGACAATGCTGGAACTGCCCAGTAAATATTTCCACTGACTTTCTGGTTGTTTAATAGCTAAGGGTTCTGAGTTGCTTGGCACGTAGGCATTGCAGGACCTAAACCAATCAGTTTGAATGTGTACCCCGCTTAGAAACAGCCAATCACCCCTGCCCTGATTGTTCCCGCCAATGTATGTACTAATCATGTTTCAGGATTGTTGTTCAATTTTCCCGCGCCTCATGATGATTTGTTCTGATGTATGCTAAGCCCACCGCCCTCTCCAAAAAGTGTACTTAAGCTCCGCTTGAACTCTGCTCTGGGCTCTGGGCTGCTCTCCCTTCTTGAGTGAGCACAGAGTCCCAGCGCGCTGGAATGGATCCTCAATAAATCCCCTTTTGCCAATTGCATGGAGTCAGTCTCTTGGGTGGTCTTTCCCTCCGACGTTTCGACGGTCCCCCCTTTACAGAACACAGCCAGGTGTGTGATGCACAATGGTCACAGAAAGTGTTCATATGCTGCTAAAAAAACATGGTTTTTGTAATTAAAACATTGGTTACTTCCCTAAGAAGTGAACCCTATCCATCCATCGTAACCATGCTGTCCTCTCCTAGTCTGAATCCTGGACAGAGGTCCTTTTGGAAGGCAACACCAGGCAATGCTTTTCTTCAAAGGCAAGGTGAATGTGTGAGGAAGACTGAATGCACAGAGCTGCCTTTTTTTCAAAGTTGTACCAAGACAGGATAAATTGTCCTTGGATTGAAACATGGCATTAATGGGAACTAAGGCAGAAGTCAGATGGCCATATCTTTATGGGCAATTCTTTCTGCAGTAGACTCTGAGTGGGCAGAATCTTGCCAGTTTCTGAAACCTGGGGACTAGATCAAGGAAAACAAGCACTGGATTCTTGTACCTGAGGCAAAAAAGGCTAAGAGCTGGGTGGAAGGAGGACCATTCCATGTGCTGTTTCATGCTGAGAAAATGCTAAACACTTGAGCTTTGCCCAGGACTTAACTGCTGTGACTCAGGGTGAAACTTGTAAAGGCCAAGTCCTCCATAACTAATCTCAGTGGATGCCAATCCATATGCCCATCTGCAGCAGATGGTTATGTCCTGCAGCAGAATGAGTAGATGTTCTTTACACCTTGGCTTATGCCACATTGTGGCCCCTCATAGTGCACAGCCATCTGGGGACTTGGTCAAAACTTTTGGTAACCACAGTGCTTTTCTCTAAGTTGCTTTTTTTGGGTTGGCTTCTCAACTTTCCAGCTAAAATCACTGTCATAATCACTGTATGTATGTATTTCACTAAATTAGTCAGAGGACACTTTGGATTTGTTGAAGGCACATTTCTTCAGATTCCCAGATGACTAGCGCCATTACATCAAAAGAATTTTATAGCAACAAGATTATGCTTACTGGGGACATGTGTATGAACCAGAAAATTGGGTCTGACACATGGAAAGTTCCTTCTGCAACAGATAAGAGCAAACTCCATCCAAAAGGAAACCACAAAATACACAAATCTTCAAGGATTGTAACTTGGAGTCCAGTTGAAGACCTTTCTTCTATAGAAAATGAAGGAGTACATTTCAGGTAGAGTGATCCTGCTAACTTATGGGCCTGAAATACCTTAAAATATACACCAAAATCACTTCCACCGGAATTAAAATTAGAAATGAATATTCATAGGTGCCCTTCACTCAAATCATCAACCATCAGAAAGAGTCCCAGAGCTGAGTGTCTAAAAAGTATGCTCCTCTAGCATAGAGAAACTCATGGTGTATAAAAGACACTAGAACACGGTTTTCAACAATAGAGAGGGTTGATAGTAAGCCATGCTTCATTCACAGGCACCCTTGCCTGTGCTGAGTGGTGGCTTTAATTTTCTGTAGAATTTTCCAGTTATAAGCTTGAGCCTTTCAACTGCCCCATTTGCCCCAAACTCACCTTGCTACTGCTTACTAAGGGTTGTTTTCCACTTAGCTATTGTGCAGACTAGTCTCAGAAGCATTCCCAGTGTTCCCATGAAGTCCTATTGTCTACTTTGGGGGCTTGAAGCAGACATGCAGGCCACACAGGCTATAAATTTTCTGGAAGCCTTGTGCCAAGAGTACCTTGGGTCTTTGCTTTTATTGAATTGCCATCCATGACAGATGAGCAGTGCACTCTTTTGTTGTTTTCTAGAAGGAACCCGCTGCTTCTTTTCCTTTTCTTATTTTAGCATTTAAAAAGCAATGATTACCAAACTTCCACCACACACACACACACACACACTCACACAAAAAAACAATTAATGAATAGTTCTTGTCAACTAAAATGTTCTAGTGAAGCTCACTGCTGCTCTTCCATTTCTTTTTAATTTGAATGCACAATGTGTCTACATGCAATTACTATGGGGTGTGTTTAAAACATGGGACAATTTGCCCATACTCTGAAGGAAATTACCTCCTTATCACATGGAAGAACTCTCAGAGAAGAGTAATGAAGTATTATATTAATAATTTGCAGACTTGTATCTAATCTGCATTCATGTACAGATTATTGGTTTTAAAAAACAAATGGTTATTCAGTCTTTGATCATTGTTTTGATTTTTTTGTTGCTGTTGTTTAAATGTTTCTTATCATACTTTTATAGCTGACAAAACTGATTGAATGTTGATTTTCTTGAACGTATTTTTTATTAATTTTTTGAGAGAGGGAGAGAGAGATAGAGAGAGAGAGAGAATTTTATTTAATATTTATATTCAGTTTTCAGCGAACACAACATCTTTGTTTGTATGTGGTGCTGAGGATCGAACCCGGGCCGCATGCACGCCAGGCGAG
Source organism: Urocitellus parryii (assembly GCF_045843805.1). Taxonomy (NCBI): domain Eukaryota; kingdom Metazoa; phylum Chordata; class Mammalia; order Rodentia; family Sciuridae; genus Urocitellus; species Urocitellus parryii. The sequence continues at coordinate 3,090,477 of NW_027554054.1, forward strand.
CACGCTACCACTTGAAACACATTTTGAAGATACCTTTACAATGGCCTGTAAACTTTGCATATATATGTAGATTGATACATATTCTTGATTTGAAAATATGGTATATTATTACTGGTTTTATACAAAATACTGAATAGTAAAATTGTATAGTTACATAATTAAAAGTATTACCCCCCAAAATAGGAGTAGCATAAGTTGAGGAGTCTTCTGAAATGTTATTCAAAAACATAACCTGATTTTATTTTAAATAATAATCATTCATTTATTATATTCATTAAGACAAATTTTTTACCTTTCCTCTAAAAAATTTCCATTCCTTCTTAAAAAGTAAATTTTCATTCTTATAGTTTTTATACCTTCCCATTTTATTGGGTAGTGAAAAATAATTTATTCCCTGCTCTATTGAATATTCTAGGGTTTGGTGAGAATACATTCTTGAAAGAAATGAAAGTATCAAGTTATTCCACTTACTACACTGTGGTGAATATGCTCCACAAATATATAAAATTTTATCAAGCTGAGGAAAATTTTCATAAGCAGTATGAAATAATTTCTGATAAATTATTATTAGAAAAGTGAGGAGAAAAACATATCAAATGTTAGAACATTAATTAAAATAGTCAAGATAAACATTTATATTCAAAATTTTAAAATTCCTCAAGAAAAAATATTGATAGGACCAAGAAAATTAAAATTTTTGTATAGATACTTCTGTTTGGTTAATAGTTAAATTCTTATCAGATGTTTTCCAGAAAGGAATCGGAGGCAAACACACATAATATCACCAAGACCCTGAAACTTGGCTCATCACCTATCAGCAAAATTCATTGTAGTCTAACATTTTTGGAATACTTAAAGAAATTTGCCTACAGTGAAAAATTTGCTAAAATGTAAAATTTGTTTAATGCAACTACAGACTTGTTATTCCCATGTTGCTAGTGTTCGCTTTGATTCACATGCTTACACTAACAAGAAAAAATGAAGTTTTAAAACTCATTTAAAGCAGTATATTCTGTCTGGGCATGATGGTGCATACTTGTAATCCCAACAGCTTGGGAGGCTGAGACAGGAGGATCCCAAATTCAAAGCCAGCCTCAGCAAAAGTGAGGCGCTAAGAAACTCAGTGAGACCCTCTCTCTAAAAAAAATACAAAAGCAATATATTCCATCTTACTTATTTTTTTCTAATTATTGAGAAAGTGGATATAGCATTTTACTATAACTCAGGATCTTTATGAAAATTACTAGATATTTTATTTGTGTTGTTTCAACCCAGTGCATTTGTGAAAATTGCAATTTAAGAATAAACATTGATGTTCCATTTTCTAAAGCTATCTTAAAACAAAGAGTATTGTGCTGATAGAAGTATGAGAATTTTCTCAGGGGTCATGGAGAGACTTACCAGGCAAGATATATTAGCTTTCTGATCTCCAAAAGACCCCAGGATTCATCAAAATTAATTTCAGTCAGCCACAATGGTTCATGTCTACAGTTGCAATACCTCTGGGGTGAGGCAGGACTATTGCAAGTCCAAAGCAATGTTCTGCAACTTATTGAGGCTCTGAGCAACTTAGAAAGACCGTGTATCCAAATAAAAAGCAAAAAATGGGCTGAATATGTGGTTCAGTGCCTAAGTGCCCCTGGTTTTGATGCCTGTTACAAAAAAAAATCAATTTAAAACTACACTTAAGACACAACTATCTTCATCATTTCCTCATAATTAGCTTCTTAAGAAATAAACCAAACATGTGATAACTATTTTTATTGTCCCACAGGAAATACTTGGCAGGAATTCTTCTGGAAATGTGTCAAGAAATCCTTTGATACAATACATTTCCCCTCATAGAAGACAGGTGGAATTGTTTTATGTGTGACCAGAAAGCAATTATTGAAGTGTCCCTTCCCACAATATACATTATAAAAAGAAAAAAAATTTAAATGGTTAAAAACACCCTGTTGAAACTTCCTTTCTGTTATACAGCACACTTGATGTGTTTCAAGCTTTAAATATGAATAGGAGAAATTTATGTTTTTGTGTCCTGGATTTTATAAGAAATTCTTTTTTTTTAATTGTTGGTCATTCAAAACATTACATAGTTCTTAATACATCATATTTCACAGTTTGATTCAAGTGGGTTATGAACTCCCAATTTTACCCCGTATACAGATTGCTGTATCACATCAGTTACCCTTCCATTGATTGAAAAATTGCCTTTCTAGTGTCTGATGTATTATGCTGTCTGTCCTATTCTCTACTATCCCCCCTCCCCTCCCCTCCCCTCCCCTTTTCTCTCTCTACCCCTTCTACTGTAAATCATTTCTTCGATTTGTATTATCTTGTCTTACCCCTCCTTTCCTCTTATATGTCATATTGTATAACCCTGAGGATCGCCTTCCATTTCCATGCGGTTTCCCTTCTCACTCCCTTTCCCTCCCACCTCTCATTCCTGTTTAATGTAAATCTTCTTCTCAAACTTTCATCCCTACCCTGTCCTTGTTTACTCCCCTTATATAAAAGGGGTCATTTGGTATTTATTTTTTAAAGATTGACTAGCTTCACTTAGCATAATCTGCTCTAATGCCATCCATTTCCCTCCAAATTCTATGATTTTGTCATTTTTTAATGCAGAGTAATACTCCATTGTGTATAAATGCCACATTTTTTTATCCATTCATCTATTGAAAGGCATCTAGGCTGATTCCACAATCTTGCTATCGTGAATTGTGCTGCTATGAACATCGATGTAGCAGTGTCCCTGTAGCAAGCTCTTATTAGGTCTTTAGGGAATAGACCGAGAAGGGGAATAGCTGGGTCAAATGGTGGTTCCATTCCCAGCTTTCCAAGAAATCTCCATACTGCTTTCCAAATTGGCTGCACCAATTTGCAGTCCCACCAGCAATGAACAAGAGTGCCCTTTTCCCCGCATCCTCTCCAGCACTTATTGTTGTTTGACTTCTTAATGGCTGCCAATCTTACTGGGGTGAGATGGTATCTTAGGGTGGTTTTGATTTGCATTTCTCTGACTGCTAGCGATGGTGAGCATTTTTTCATGTACTTATTGATTGATTGTATGTCCTCCTCTGAGAAGTGTCTGTTCAGGTCCTTGGCCCATTTATTGATTGGGTTATTTGTTATCTTATTGTCTAATTTTTTGAGTTCTTTGTATATTCTGGTTATTAGGGCTCTATCTGAAGTGTGTGGAGTAAAGATTTGTTCCCAGGATGTAGGCTCCCTGTTTATCTCTCTTATTGTTTCTTTTGCTGAGAAAAAACTTTTTAGTTTGAGTGAGTCCCATTTGTTGATTCTAGTTGTTAACTTTTGCGCTATGGATGTCCTATTTAGGAATTTGGAGCCAAATCCCACAGTATGTAGATCATAACCTACTTTTTCTTCTATCAGATGCCGTGTCTCTGTTTTAATATCAAGCTCCTTGATCCATTTTGAGTTAACTTTTGTGCATGGCGAGAGATAGGGATTCAGATTCATTTTGATGCAAATGGATTTCCAGTTTTCCCAGCACCATTTGTTGAAGATGCTATCCTTCCTCCATTGCATGCTTTTAGCCCCTTTATCAAATATAAGATAGTTGTAGTTTTGTGGGTTGGTTACTGTGTCCTCTATTCTGTACCATTGGTCCACCCGCCTGTTTTGGTACCAGTACCATGCTGTTTTAGTTACTATTGCTCTGTAGTATAGTTTGAAGTCTGGTATCGCTATACCGCCTGATTCACACTTCCTGCTTAGCATAGTTTTTGCTATTCTGGGTCTTTTATTATTCCATATGAATTTCATGATTGCTTTCTCTATTTCTACAAGAAATGCTGCTGGGATTTTGATTGGCATTGCATTAAACTTACAGAGAACTTTTGGTAATATCGCCATCTTGATGATGTTGGTTCTGCCTATCCATGAGCAGGGTATATTTTTCCATCTTCTAAGGTCTTCTTCTATATCTTTCTTTAGGGTTCTGTAATTTTCATTGTATAAATCTTTCACCTCTTTTGTTAGGTTGATTCCCAAGTATTTTATTTTTTGGGGGGATATTGTGAATGGAGTAGTTGTCCTCATTTCCGTTTCAGAGGATTTGTCACTGATATACAGGAATGCCTTTGATTTATGCATGTTGATCTTATATCCTGCCACTTTGCTGAATTCATTTATTAGTTCTAATAGCTTCTTTGTAGACCCTTTTGGGTCTGCTGGGTATAGAATCATATCATCTGCAAATAGTGATAATTTAAGTTCTTCTTTTCCTATTTTTATGCCTTTAATTTCTTTCGTCTGTCTAATTGCTCTGGCCAGTGTTTCGAGGACTATGTTGAACAGAAGTGGTGAGAGAGGGCATCCCTGTCTTGTACCAGATCTTAGAGGGAATGTCTTCAATTTTTCTCCATTCAGAATGATGCTGGCCTGTGGCTTATCATAGATTGCTTTTACAATGTTGAGGTATGATCCTGTTATCCCTAATTTTTCTAGCGTTTTGAACATAAAGGGATACTGTACTTTGTCAAATGCTTTTTCTGCATCTATTGAGATGATCATATGGTTCTTATTTTTAAGTCTATTGATGTGGTGAATAACATTTATTGATTTCCGTATATTAAACCAGCCTTGCATCCCAGGGATGAATCCTACTTGATCATGATGTATAATTTTTTTGATATGTATTTGAATCCGATTCGCCAGAATTTTATTGAGGATTTTTGCGTCAAGGTTCATTAGAGATATTGGTCTGTAGTTTTCTTTCTTTGAAGTGTCTTTGCCTGGTTTCGGAATCAGGGTGATGTTGGCCTCGTAGAATGAATTTGGAAGTTCTCCCTCTTTTTCTATTTCCTGAAATAGCTTGAAAAGTATTGGTGTTAGTTCCTCTTTAGAGGTTTTGTAAAACTCTGCTGTATACCCATCCGGTCCTGGGCTTTTCTTAGTTGGTAGTCTTTTGATGGTTTCTTCTATTTCCTCTATTGTTATTGGTCTGTTTAGGTTGTCTATATCCTCCTGGCTCAATCTGGGCCGATCATAAGACTCAAGGAATTTATCTATGCCTTCACTATCTTCTATTTTATTGGAGTATAAGGATTCAAAGTAATTTCTGATTATCTTCTGTATTTCTGAAGTGTCTGTTGTGATATTGCCTTTTTCATCCCGTATGCTAGTAATTTGGGTTCTCTCTCTTCTCTTCGTTAGCATGGCTAAGGGTCTGTCAATTTTATTTATTTTTTCAAAGAACCAGCTTTTAGTTTTGTCAATTTTTTCAATTGTTTCTTTTGTTTCAATTTCATTAATTTCAGCTCTGATTTTAATTATTTCTTGCCTTCTACTTCTTCTGCTGTTGTTTTGCTCTTCTTTTTCTAGGATTTTGAGATGAAGTATGAGATCATTTATTTGTTGGTTTTTTTATTTTTTTGAGGAATGAACTCCAAGCAATGAATTTTCCTCTTAGAACTGCTTTCAATGTGTCCCATAGATTCCGATATGTTGTGTCTGTGTTTTCATTTAACTCTAGGAATTTTTTAATTTCCTCCTTGATGTCTTCTAAAACCCATTGATCACTCAGCAACCTATTGTTCATTCTCCAGGTGATGCTTGATTTTTCCTTTCTTCTTTTATCATTGATTTTCAGTTTCATTCCATTATGATCAGATAAGATGCATGGTATTATCTCTACCCCTTTGTATTGTCTAAGAGTTGCCCTGTGACATAGTATATGGTCTATTTTTGAGAAGGTTCCATGTGCTGCTGAGAAAAAAGTGTAGCTACTTGATGTTGGGTGGTATAGTCTATATATGTCAATTAAGTCTAGGTTGTTAATTGTGTTATTGAGTTCTATAGTTTCCTTATTTAACTTTTGTTTGGAAGATCTGTCCAGTGGTGAGAGAGGTGTGTTGAAGTCTCCCATGATTATTGTATGGTGGTCTATTAGACTCTTGAACTTGAGAAGAGTTTGCTTGATGAACACAGCTGCACCATTATTTGGGGCATATATATTTATGATTGTTATGTCTTGTTGGTGTATGGTTCCCTTGAGCAGTATGAAGTGTCCTTCTTTATCCCTTTTGATTAGCTTTGGCTTGAAATCTATTTTATTAGATATGAGTATGGACATTCCTGCTTGTTTCCGCAGTCCATATGAGTGATATGATTTTTCCCAATCTTTCACCTTCAGTCTATGTATATATTTTCCTATCAAATGCGTCTCCTGTAGACAGCATATTGTTGGGTCTTGTTTTGTGATCCATTCTACTAGCCTGTGTCTCTTAATTGGTGAGTTTAAGCCATTAACATTTAGGATTATTATTGAGATATGGTTTGTTCTTCTATCCATATTTGTTTATTGATGTTACTAAACCTGATTTGTTATCCTCTTTGACTACTTTCCCCCCTTTACTGTCCTACCTCCCATTGTTGGTTTTCAATGTTATTTTCCATTTCCTCTTCCTGTCATGTTTTGCCAAGGATTTTTTGAAGAGATGGTTTTCTAGCTGCGAATTCTTTTAACTTTTGTTTATCGTGGAAGGTTTTAATTTCATCTTCTAACCTGAAGCTTAATTTCGCCAGATACACGATTCTTGGTTGGAGCCCATTGTCTTTCAGTGTTTGAAATATGTTATTCCAGGATCTTCTAGCTTTCAGAGTCTGTGTTGAGAGATCAGCTGTTATCCTGATTGGTTTACCCCTAAATGTAATCTGCTTTCTTTCTCTTGCAGCTTTTAAAATTCTCTCCTTGTTCTGTATGTTGGACATCTTCATTATAATGTGTCTAGGTGTGGATCTCTTATGATTTTGAACATCCGGCGTCCTGTAGGCTTCTAGGATTTGGGATTCTGTCTCATTCTTCAATTCTGGGAAGTTTTCACGTATTATTTCACTGAATAGACTGTTTATTCCTTTGGAATGGAGCTCTGTGCCTTCCTGTATCCCAATGACTCTTAAATTTGGTCTTTTGATATTGTCCCATAATTCTTGGATGTTCTGCTCATGGTTTCTTAGCAGACTTGCTGAGCTGTCTATGTTCTTTTCCAGTTGAAATACTTTGTCTTCATTGTCTGATGTTCTCTCTTCTAAGTGATCTACTCTGCTGGTAGTATTCTCAATTGAGTTTTTAAGTTGGTTTATTGTTTCCTGCATTTCTAGAATTTCTATTTGTTTATTTTTTATTACCTCTATCTCCCTGTGAAATTGATCTTTTACTTCCTGGATTTGTTTGTCAATGTGATCTTTCATTGTCTGATTTTGCTGTCTCATGTCTTCCTTGAGACTCCAGATCATCTGAAGCATATATATCCTGAACCCTTTATCTGATATTCCATCTGTTGCAGCTATTACCTCTTCTAAAGTTGAGTTGACCTGCATTGCTTGTGGTCCTTTCTTTCCTTATCTTTTCATACTGCTAGCGTTTCTTTCTGCTTGGTGCAACTGTTGTGTTTTTGAAATTTACCCCCTATTTATTTATGTTGCTCTTGTATAGTTGGAAAGTCTCCCTTGCAGGGCGGGTAGTGGCTGTGCTCCTCCTCTAATTATGGTGGTCTGTCTACTACGCTGATCGGTCGCAGGTCTGCCCCCCCCCCTGCGGGCACGGGAGGCGGCTTTGCTCTGCCCCCTCTCCAATTGTGGTAACGTAACTACCACGCCCTGGGGTCGTAGGTCCTGATCTGGATGTGGGTGGCGGCTCTGCTGGGTCCCCACTCCAATTGGTGTGACGTGTCTACCAAGCTGGCAGACCTCTAGGCTGGTGGGTCGCAGTTCTGCACAGCCCCCACTCCCAATTGGGGTACCTGACTACCTCTCCAACAGGCCGCTGAGCCCCCTCCGGACTCAGGTGGCAACCCTGCTCCACCCCCACTCCAACCAGTGTGACGCGACTGCCTCGGTGTTACGTGTCCCCTACGCTGGCAAGCTACCTGGCCTGACTTGCCAGTGGGCGGCAGGTCTGCCTGCCCTGTTTGCTGAGATAGCAGCTCCGCACAGCCCCTACTCCAAATGAGGTAACTTGACTACCGCGCCTCGGGGTCGCTGGTCCTATTCTAGGCGTGGGCGGCTGCTCTCTTCAGCTCCAACTGCGTTTAGGGTGTCATGATACCACGCCGGCGGGTCACTTGGCCTGCTCTGGGCGCAGGTGGAAGTTCCACTCTGCCCCCACAGCACCCAGCAGGACCCTGATTGAGAAGCAGTCACCGCCGGATCCCTAGCCTTGGGCCAAAGCAGCTTAGGTAGCCGGAACCCCACCTCTCCGATCCCGATACACTCTCCGCTGGGAGCTGGCTCCAGCGAGCGACCCCCACGGGTTCCCCAGCCCCAGGCCAAAACTGTTCCGGGAGTCAGAACCCAGTCGCCCCAAGCTCAGCGCACGCTCCACTTGGAGCTGGCCTCCACAGGCAGTCTCCGCAGTTTCCTCAGACATGGGCCAGGTTAGCCCCGGGAACCAGAATCCAGCTGCTCAGTGCCCGGCGCACACCTTGCCCGGCACGAGCCTCTAGGAATATTCTCCACAACATCCCCAGTCCAGAGCCTGAGCAAGAAATCTGTCTGCTAGACACAGGCAACTACCAGCCTGAAATCACCTGTTCTGTAGCTGAATGAGCTGAGATCAGTAGAACATGGGGATGATTACATCATCTCTCCGAAATGGCGGCTGCTGTCCTCCACTGTGGTCCGACCGGTGTCTGGAACCAGGCTGGACTGCTTCTCTCCTCTGTCTCAAAGCAGGAACTCAGCACTAAGGGCTGCCAGTGTACCCCTGGCGTGAGCCCCCACAAACCTGTTTTGATGTTGCAATCTGTCGGAGAGTGGTGGTGTATCCTTCAGCTTTCCCAGATGGTGGCCGCTGACTGCCTGGATGGAGTGACCGCTGTGGGGGATGGGACGGGACTGTACTGCTTCCTTCCCCTTCTGAAATCCCGTACTCGGCCCAAGGGTCCGTGTGGGCTTGGCTGGCGGGATTCCACCTATTGGCAGTCCCTAACCTCCCTGCTTGCTAATTAATGGCTTATCTGAGGCGCCACGCCTTCTGTAGCCGCAGGGCAGGCCGCGCGAATCAGTCGGCCTGGATCTCTGGGGTCCTGCTGCTGGCTGTTTTGATGTTGCAAGCTGTTGGAGAGTGGTGGTGTATCCTTCAGCTTTCCCGGATGGTGGCCGCTGACTGCCTGGATGGAGTGTCCGCTGTGGGGGATGGGACGGGACTGTACTGCTTCCTTCCCCTTCTGAAATCCCGTACTTGGCCCAAGGGTCAGTGTGGGCTTGGCTGGCGGGATTCCACCTTTTGCATCTTCTCCTAGTAGGCGCTACCTCCTTGCCCTCCAGGCAGATTTCCTCACCACACAGAAATCTCTCTATCCTCCCCTGCCCCACCCCCGCCCAGGCTTACCTCCGCTCTCACCCCCCAAGAAATTCTTTTATTACCATAATGATCTTACTTTCTGGAAGGTAAAAATGTAATGGAAGACATCAAACATATCTCTATTTCCTTCAATGAAGTGTATAAACAAAAAATAGGGTGTGACATATTCACTCTGATGTAAGGAATTTTTCACTATGCCTTGCATCTGGCACTTGTAGGTGTTCCTGTTTTACTATTATTGTAATTGTCTCTGGATATCTTTTTTATTGCCACCAAAATAAAACAAATAAATAAAAACAAAAACCCATAATACACTCCCACATTCACACACAAAGACAAAAAATTACCAAAAATTCTAATAAATTTAGGAAAGAAGTTGGATCAGAATAAACCAAAAGGTGACTGAAAGGAGAAAAACATAAAATAAGCAGAAGACTGGGGGTAGGACGTGACAGGGTAAGATTTTGAAAGAGACATATTAGGTGCACTTAAGACACCTAAATGTCAATACCTGCTAAAACTGGGGATCCAAATGTGGGCTCTCTGTGATTCTGAAACAACCATGTATTGCTACTGGGTAGAGGAGCAGTGCCTAAAGTTCTCTGTAGAAACTACTCAGTCCTGATTGAGTGGTACAACAGCAGGCAGAAACAATACATGAAATAAGGGGTAGGGCTTGTTCAAGAAGAAGTTCACTTCCAAACAGAGGTTTCATTTCCACACTGGCTGGACCTGCAAGCAGCAGCATGGCAACCCAATTCACGTTTTTAATAGTTCTATAATTGTTCGCTATACAATTACCTCAGGTTCTCTGTACATTTTAACATTTACATGATAAAAGTTGTAAAAATATGTCTTTGAATTATCCAACAACTTTAACCATTATGCAAAGTTTAAATACTAAAAGGTCATACATTGTAAAAGAAATTCATATTCTTGAATATGGTGAAGAAAGATACCCACAGAGAACAGAAACTACCAAGCATTGGCCCATGGCTTCCCAAGTTTCTGAACTCTCTCACTCTCTGTACTCGCTTGCCTGGGGACCAACAGTTTTGAGAGTGAGGGTAGTCCACAGACAGTGTTTTGAGCTATGTTTATACTGTTTTTTCCCTAATGTCTGTTATATTATGAGATTAATATTTTTAAAAAGATAAAATTATATTTATAGTGTATGCTATATGTGTATGTCCAAGGCCCTGTGTTAAATCTCTGTCATCAAAAATGTAAAATAAAAGCAGAGAGAGATGGACATGGTGGTACACACCTGTCATACCAGCATCTAAGAGGCTGAGGCAGGAGGATCATGAGTTCAAGGCCAGCGTCAGCAACTTAGCGAGGCCTTAATCAATTCAGTGATACCCTGTCCTGAATGAAATATTAAAAATGGCTGTGGATGAATCCTGAAATCTAGAAGTCACAACATTAATCTGCAGAAATGCTAAACCCAGGGGCTAAGTGTATTTGTAGACTATGTAACTCAGGAGGTACCTGAGGACCCAAGGTAGATCCAATAGGGATCCATGCCAGGGCTCAGGACAGGGAGTAGGACACAGTGATGCTTACAAGGAGCTTTCAGTTAGTGCAGAGTGCTTCAGCCCTGGCACTATTGACATTCTGGGCTGTCCCAGCTGTGAGGCATGGTGTGTGCATTACAGGAGGTTTAGCAGTGTCCCTGTCATCTACTCACTTGATGGTAGTAGCACCTCTGCATAATTGTGACAAGCAAAACATTGCCATATGTCTCCCTACAGACAAATCAACTCTATCATGAATGACTGGCATAATACAAAATATTGATAATCACTATTAACAAGTACTATAATATGCCAAGTAGTGAGGAACTTTAAAATTCTCATGGAACGATAACATCCATGAAATTTCTATATCCTTTCAGGCACAGTGGCTTACACCTATATTCCCAGCAGTTTGGGAGTCTGAGGGAGGAGGATTGAAAGTTTGAAGCAAGCCTCATGAACTTAGTGAGACCCTAAGCAATTCAGCAATTCCCTGTCTCTAAATTAAAATATATATAAGGACTGGAGATGTGGATCAGTGGATAAAATGCACCCTGAGTTCAATTCCTGGTACAAAAAAAAAAACAAAAAACAAAAAAAAAACTTGTGTTTCTTGCTGGTCACAGTGGCACATACCTATAATCTTAGCATCTTTGGAGGCTGAGGCAATAGGACGACACATTTCAAGCCAGCCTCAGCAACTTGGGAAGTCCCTGTCTCAAAATAATATTAATAAGAAGAAGGAGAATCAGAATAGGCTGGGGATGCATCTCAGTGGTAGAGCACTTGCCTAGCACATGCAAGGCCCTGGGTTCCACCCTCAATACTGAAAAAAATTACATATCCTAGGTGATACTTATAATGAGAAGGAAAATGATAAGCAACATCTATACTGTTCTATGACTGTGAAACAGCTCCCAATTGTATTGGGATTCAAAGATGACCAAAATCTATCCAGTAGGTTATTTTATTGAATGCTCACAATGGTCTTCCAAATAGTTATTACAGTATGGGCTGAGTGAAAAATAAACCAGAATACCCAGAAACATTATTCCTTTCAATATTAGGATGCTGAGGTTGATGCTTAATGTCTCCAAGGCTCGTGTCACCATCACCACCACCCACATCCACCAAAATAATACTATCTAAGCAGGGGACACACATATGTATCAACTACCTACCATTCTAAGGTCATCAAATTATTTAATGCTCATAAATCCCTATAGTATCCTTCCATTTTACATAATGATAAGAGAAATTAGAGATTTAGCCATAGCTAAAATGTTATAAATTGGTAGGTGAGGGATTTTTAACTGCATCACAAAATTGGTTCTTCTTTCCAGCTGCACACACAGAAAGACAGACATTCAATCTTCATTATTAATAGTTTATATGTGTGCAAATTTTCCTACCCACCATATTTAATTTATAACCTCAAAATCAATGCTCTTGACACGTTCATGGTCCTTTATGAATATACACAGAGCCATGAAAACTTTTAGCCACCATGTGTGCATGTACCCACCTAGATCATGCCTGATTTTCTTATTATTTCATGGTCACTATCAACATCAAGCAGTATTGATGGTGCAGGACTTAGCTATGCAAAAGACAGAAGACAGGCTACAAGTGGGGGCATGCAAGATGACCATCAATAGATAAAGCTGCCTGGGCATCACTGATATGAGGCTAAAATACTGACACGACAGTCACGTTACCCAGAGTGAGAAAGATGCCAAACCCTTTCCAGCAGCTCTTTGTTTTTTTTTTTTTTTTTTTTTTTGGAGAGCCTGTGGTAACCCGGGATTGAACTCAGGGGCACTTGACCACTGAGCCACATCCTCAGCACTATTTTGTATTTTGTTTAGAGACAGGGTCTCACTGGGATGCTTGGTGCCTCACTAAGTTTCTGAGGTTGGCTTTAACTTGTGATCCTCCTGCATCAACCTCCTGAGATGCTGGGATGACAGGCATGCACCACTGTGTCTGGTCTACCCTGTACACTTCAGGGTAAGAAACGGTCACAGGTCAATCTGTAGGCAGCTGTGCACACTTCAGAGGTGCAATAGCTCTACCTTTTGCTTCAGGCCACTATGACGGTCCACCATTAGGCAGAGATAAGCCATGGACACCACTGCCCTTTTCTTCCTGACCATGTCCATCCTCAGTAGTGTATCCCAGATGGATAACACAACCCAGAATGACGTGGCAGAAATATCTACAATGATCCCACTGAGAGAACAAAATATCAACAAAGAATGTTTCCTACATTGCAGCATCCTGATGATTCACAGTGAGAAGAAATGCCTTTTCTTTGCCTAGAATGACGAAAGGAAAAAATAATCTTCAAATTAAGACATTTTCATTTTCAAGCACTGATCTACATTATTTGGTGACAAAACTAGCACTCCTATGAAGAAGAGGGCCCTAGGGGGTAGCTTGAAAAAAACTCAAAAGTGTAGAGTTGGGGTGGAGTATGAGTGTCTGAGTGATGGATGGGGCTGGGGATGTGCTAGGGAGGTGGTGCATACCTGTAATTCCAGCAGCTCAGGGGGCTGAAGGAGGAGGATGGCACCTTCAAGGCTAGTCTCAGCAATTTAGTGAGGCTCTAGGCAACTCAGTGAGTCCCTATCTCAAAATAAAATACAAGAAAAGGGCTGGGGATGTGGCTCAGTGGTTAAACAGCATGGGGTTCAATCCCTGGTACAAGAATAAAAGAATGGCTTATATAGAATAAACAATGTGATAAAGACAAGTGTTTGGTTCCTCAGAATTCCACAGTGGCTGATTCCAGGGAGGAAAATCAGCCATAAGGTAAAACTTAATTATGCTTTTGGAGGCCCTTGGAGACTCCTGTGTGAAGAGAGTGATGTATGCTTGGCACAGTCTGGGGAAAGAGGGATGCCCATGGGAGAGAAGACACAGCCAGGAGGATTGTGTGGCTTTTAAGGGGTAATTCTGGACTCTCAAAGGGAGGAAGGAACCTATTTCCCCCACCTACAGCTGCACCTGCTTGCAAATGGGAGAGAGCAAAGGATTTAGTCAAGTTTAGCTCTGATTTAGACTGTGCTCTTGTGTGACTTTTTCTAACTTAAGGAAACTTCAAATTAGCAATGTGGAAATTTTGCTGAGAGGTGACAGTATAGTTTTGAGTACACAGCATGAACCCTGAAGCCAGGCTGTATGGATCCCCATGGAAATTCTGTCACTTACAACCCATGTAACCTTGGGCTAGCTTCTTGAACTCTATGAACTTCAGTTTTCTCCTTTCAAAAGAGGTTCTATGCCAGGCATGGTGACACACCAGTAATCACAGAAGCTCTGGAAGCTTAGGCAGGAAGACTGCAAGTTAAAACCAGCTCAGCAACTTAGCAAGGCCCTAATCAACTTACTTAGCAATACCATGTCTTTAAATAAAATATAAAAAGAGCTGGGGATGTGGCTCTGTTGTTATAACAAAAGAGTTTGGGATGTGGCTCTGTGGTTAAGTTCCCCAGGGTTCAATCCCTGGTACCAAAAAAAAACAAAAGTTACAGTGATGTTTAAATGAACAAATATACCTAAACCACTTAGCACAGTACCCAGCACACAAGTGGTATTAATTAGTTGTGTGAGTTTATAAGCTTGTACTGGCTCCAAAGAGTCATATGCTAACATGAATCCCCAATTCCAAACTGAGTGTTATCAGTCATTACAGCAATAATTTGTTATACGTTTACCAGCATAAGGCATAGACTGATTTATGTCAATTCTTTGCTTTTCTATAGATGACATAAACATTTAGAGGTTGTCCCCTAATCCTCAATCCACCAACCAATACCTGTGCTCTTCAATCTACAATAAAAGGATGCCCACAGGAATTTAAAAACATTGTATTGAAAATGCATTCAATACACTTAAGCCACCAAATGTCAAATCTCAGCCTAGCTTGCCTTAAACAAAGTCCAGTGGTGTGAGTCTACTGCAGAGCAAAATCACTGATACCATACCTCTTTTTGTCACAAGGGGGTACTGGGGATTGAACTCAGGGGTGCTCAACCACTGAGGCACATCTCATCCCTATTTTGTATTTTATTTAGAGACAGAGTTGTGCTGAGTTGCTTACGGCCTCGCCAAGTTGGTAAAACTGGACTCGAACTTTTGATATTCCTGCTTCAGCCTCCCAAACTGCTGGGATTACAGGTGCAGGCCTGCACCCCTGTGCCCAGCACAGAGCTCAATTTATAACACAGTGTGTTAAGGCTCATGGAATTCACTGAATATTAAACTCAAAGTGAAAACAACAGAGTGGTTGCCAATATCTGCTCTCACATCACTGTAAAGTTGAAATATTTTAAGTCAACCCATCGTAAGGTGGGGGCCATCTCTATTTATGGAGTGCTATCAATCTGTCTAGAACAAACTCACTCATTAAGGGGTACAGAAATATCATGAAGGTCCAAATAACAATCTCCCTAACCTATTTCACAAAGATAAAGCCATGAGGAAGAATCAAACTCACCCCCACTCCCTGCCCATCAACCTCTGCTCATCACTTAGCTTAAAGGAAGAGCAAGTAGGAATCTGTCACCAGCTAGCTGGGAAACCTTGCTTTCTCTGGAATCATGCTTAGTAGCACCAAACTTTATCAGCTAGTGTTTGTTTCCTCCCCCAGGAACCTCAGGTCTTTGCCCAGGTAACGTGGATAAATACAGCCTGGCCCCGAGGCTGTGTCATCTGCTGCTCTACCTGTACTCCTACTATATACAAACCTAACAAAACCATCATGGACCATAGGAGGGGCACACAGAACCCCATTCACGATCTGAGTAAGAATGTATCAGGACTCCAGAGTAAGAATGTATCAGAACGCCAGAATGTGTCAAATTGCTTTTTCTACCACTTTCTACCACTAGGGGATATTCATTTCACCCTTCTTAGGCATGTTTTATGATGTAAACTACTTGGAATCATGCATGATACATAAATCACAATATCTAAGGATTATAGAGAATATATTCTTCTAAGCACTTTTTCTAACTCCTCTTTGCAACCCTGTGAAGTATGTTGGTAATACTCCACTTGACAGGAGGAAAAGCTGAGCTTTAATAAATTAATTTGTGGGCTGGAGTTGTGGCTCAGTGGTAGAGTGCTTGCCTAGCACAAGTGAGGCACTGGGGTTCAATCCTCAGCACCACATAAAAATACATAAACCAGATAATGATATTGAGTTCATCTACAACTTAAAAAACTATTTTTAAAAATGTCTCTAGTAAGACTCTAACTCACACAAATATGCACATCAAATGTCTCTGTGACTTAAAACTGCTTCCTAGCTGGGCATGCCTGTAATCCCAGCAGCTCAGGAGGCTGAGGCAGGAAGTTGGCAAATTCAAAGCCAGCCTCAACAACTTAGCAAGGCCCTAAGCAAGTCAGGGAAAACCTGTCTCTAAATAAAATACAAAAGGGGCGGGGCTGGGATGTGGCTCAGTAGTTGAGTGCCACTGAGTTCAATCCCAGGTACAAAAAAAAAAAAAAAAAGAAAAAGGAAAAAAAAGAAAAAGAAAAAAGCTGTTTTCCAACTCCCTTCCTCTTAGGTAGTGAAAAATTTCACATGTATTAGAGATGACTTTTTTCCCACTTGAAAAGTGGCTGCAGCATCCTTCAGAGCAAAAGTACTTCACCTCCTCAAAACTGTGCAGGCATAAACTAGATTAACTAGGAATCTGTGCCTCAATGAAACCTGAGGGGGAATGTGATCATACTTTCCAATTCACAAAATGTTTTTATGTCATCTGCACAGTCAAATGCAAAAGAAAAAAAAACTGGAGTGCTATCAATCTGTCTAGAACAAACTCGCTCATTATGGGGTACAGAAATATCATGAAGGTCCAAATAACAATCTCCCTAACCTATTTCCAGGTTCCACACAACAGACAGCAGGCTTTAGTGTGAAAATCCCAGCTCCTATCCCTGCCTCCCCCAATAAAAATTCATGGCAAGAACTTACATCAGAAACTGCAAAATTCTTGCTGAAACTGTATATGCTAACCATGGACAAACTGTGAAAAAATGATGACATGTCTAACCATTTGCTTAAAAAGACACCAATCTTGTTTGTGATTACCATTCCATGGCTAATCTGCAGGTTACATCAGTTGAGGTCACATTGACTTTATACACCCATGTGTAGAAGTGGAATTAAAAAATTATGTTTAGCTGGGTGCAATGGTGCACACCAGTAATCTCGACAACTCTAAAGCCTGAGGTAAGTGGATTGCAAGTTCAAAGCCAGCCTCAGCAACTCAGTGAGATCCTGTCTCTAAATAAAATAGAAAAAGGGATAGGTATATAGCTCAGTGGTTAACTGCCATTGGGTTCAATTTCAGGTATAAAACAAAACAGAAAAAAAACTGTTTAAATATGTGGATTGATAAAATAAAAACAACAATCATTCTTCGTCTTTAAAGAGGGGAGAATCCTTGTAAAAATGCTAAGCAGAGTGTGTGTGAGGGGTGAATAAGAGGGGATTTTCTGGCTTATCAGACCAAAGTACAATTCTGCTAAGAAATTAATTTTACCAATTAATTAAGAGATGCTCAGATAGTGTGAAAACAATTTCCTAGAAATGGATATCAGAGAAAACAGGTTTGTAGCTGTAACTCCACTCCACTTCTCTGAGGCACAAACTTCTGGTACATTTTCTCCAGGGCAAGCACTACCTAGCATTCTAGCTTTTAACAAAATGATTCCAATTCTCTTTATGACTATGGAATTATAGAAGGGAATCAATAGATCTTAAGTAATATGCCAACAGGTCATGATCAAGTATAATAAATTCCGGTCTTCTATTTCAGTCTCAATTTATGTGTTAGGTTCTGAAAAGGTGTTAACAAATATTTGTTTCTAAGCCAAAGGGACATGACAGAAGCCCTCTGCCCCCAGCTCCATCTGTTGGTGGTAGACAGAGTCTTAGTTCTGTGGCAGGCTTGAAAGTTTCTTTCTTTATAGGATTCATGATAGTCTGATTGATATATTTTATTCAGGGTACCCTCCCCTTGCACCCCTTCGTCTCTCCCTCTAACCCCTTTGTCTATGCTACAGTTGTGGTATATGCACTTTAAAATATACCACAACAAAATCCACTATTCTATATAATTAGCATACACAAAAAATCCCCCCTTTACAGGAGATTGAACCCAGGGACACTTAACCACTGATCCACATCCCCACCCCTTTTTCATATTTTATTTAGAAACAGGGTCTCACTGAGTTGCTTAGGGCCTTGCTTTTGCTGAGGCTGGCTTTGAACTTGCAATCCTCCTGCCTCAGCCTTTAGAGCCACTAGGATTACAGGTATGCACTACCACGCCTGACTGGGAACTATATTTTTTAGGAGAGGGGTCAAGGTACTAGAGTGCATGTTACAAGAGCAGCCCCTTGTTCTTCTTTTGCTGACATACTAGAGTGTGCTCTCATTTCTACCAGTCCTTACTTCCAAGGCTTTATGGAATCAGCCAGGTTTTGATGAAGCCGTTACCTAAAGTCACCATCAAAAGGGAAAGGAAAAAAATTCCAGTGTGCTCTTTGCATTCCCAGAATTAGCCCTTGCTCTGTTCCACGTGTTCTCTGGCTGAAAGGCTGCCCACAGAACAACCTGCTTTATAATCCAGAGACTGGGGAGGCTTCAAGTTGCAAGTCACATATTAACAAAGAGGATTCATCTGATCACTGCAGCCCAACAAATGCATACACACTTCAGACTTACTGCAGATGCTATAAGTGTGCTCCCAATTTGCTGTTTTGCTATTGGTGCCTAATGGGGAGTAGAAATAATGCCACCAATATTCTAGGGTCACACTACCTAAGGATTCAAGCAGGCTGCTGGGCTCCATCTCCAATGATAAAAGGATCGGAAATGAGGAGGAGAGAATCATTCTGAGCCTGTGCTATCTTATCTCCGCCAAAAAACTTCAACCCTGCCATCAGCTGCAAACACGTATGGGCACTGAAGATCCAGTGAGATACTGTGATATTCATTTACTTGTGTGTGGGAAGGGTGGATGAAAAGCTACACATATTTGGAGTTTCAACAATAATTTTAAACAATGGCATGACATCCTTGGAAACAGAACCCCATGCCTCTAAACTTAAAAGACATGGGAAGACACTTGCTTAGAATAAATCAATTTGGATGGGTACAGCCACTCTGGAAAGTAGTATGGAGATTCCTCAGAAAGCTTGGAATGCAACCACCATTTGACCCAATTAAACCACATGGTATCTCACCAAATAGTGTGCCCCCAGGCCTTCCCAACCCCCATCAGGATTAGCAAGCTCTCTCTTCCCTTCTATGGCACTTACTGGGGTATGCCATGATGAGGTAGTATGGGACTCCCCCCAAACATACCCATGTACTTGAGCTTAAACACAGGGACCCTTTATTTACATACTTTTCAAACTTTATTTACATACAAGTTCTTACTACATTGCCAGGGCTGGACTTGAATTTGCAAAACTTCTGCCTCAGCCTCCCGAGTGACTTGGAAGACAAGTGCCAGGGCTCCTTGCTGGTGGCTGGGGGTTCTGTCCTCTACTTAAAGAAGCTTCCCGAGGAGAGGATCAAGATTTCCCACAGGGTATCTTCCTTCTCTGCATGTACATATGACATTACCATTCCTTGTCCAATAGATCTTCTGGGAGGCACCAGCTGAGAAGAAGATCGAGTGTACTGAGAAAGGGAAGAGCAACCAGGTGGATGCTCAGGCACTGCCGGCCTCCTGGGCCACACAGGGCACTGTTTTCTGGAGTACTGTCATGTGAGGGCAGAACTTTCTTTAGTCTTGGCACTAGTGGCTCTCACCTAGGGGTCTCACTGACTGACCACTTTATCCCCAAGATGGAGTGCTTCAACTTCATCTGCTTCCTGCAGCCTTACAACACCTCCCACCTTTATGTCTGTGGTACCTACGCCTTTCAGCCCAAGTGCACCTACATTGTGAGTGCTGCCCCACCCTGGCTGCCTGCCACCCTTGCCTCCAGTATGGGGTCCTGCCCTCATGCTCATCTGCCTCACTGGCTCCCTCTGCCCCTAGAACATGCTCACCTTCACTTTGGAGCATGAAGATTTTGATGATGGGAAGGGGAAGTGTCCTTATGACCCAGCTAAGGGCCATACTGGCCTTCTTTTAGGTGAGTGGCTGTGCCTGTTTTGGGTGAGTCCCTTGGAACTTGACACACTCTGGGGTGTCTACACATTGTTTATGGCCTGACTGTCCTTGCATTTCCCACAGATGGTGAGTTGTACTCAGCCACCCTCAGTAACTTCCTGGGCACCCAGCCTGTCATCCTCCGGAACATGGGGCACTATCACCCCATGAAGGCAGAGTACGAGGCCTTATGGCTCAACAGTGAGCAGGGAGAAGGACTGGGGAAGCCCAGGGCAGGAAACCTGTGAGGTCCTTGTCACCTCATGACTGAACCTCCTTGCCTTGCCACAGGGCCCCACTTCATTGCCTCTGCCTATGTCCCTGAGAGTGTGGGGAGCATCATAGGGGATGACGACAAGGTGTATTTCTTCAGTGAGAGGGCGGTTGAATATGACTGCTTTACCAAGCAGCTGGTGGCCTGAGTTACCCATGTCTGCAAGATATTGAGCGCCCAGCATGAGCCCTGGGAACCCTGTGGGCTGGGTAGTAGCTGACCCACTGCATCCGCTTGATAACTGCAAGGGTGACAAAGTGGGTGCATGCACACCGCAGAAGAAGTGGACCACATTCCTGAATGTGGCCCACATTCCACAGGCTGTGCACACCCTGCAGGGTGCCTCCTGGCACAAGACCACCTTATTTGGTGTATTTCATATGTGATTGTGATTTGGCCAGGAATTCTGGGGTAGGGATAAGCAGGTGTTCAGGTCAAGGGCAGTATGTGGGTGGGAGGGCCTGAACCATGCTGTCTTATAGGGACATCCAGGTGGTCAGTGTCTGTAACACTGAGTACTTGCCCCTTTTAAAGGCCCCTGGGGAAAGAAGGCAAGGCCCTGCCTGGTGGCACTTTAGATCTGGCTGCTGGTATATTCTTCTGCCCATGAGCATTTTGTGCTGATACCTGCCTTCCTGCAATCTCTGGAGCTGGGGTGAGATGTTAAGGTGGGCACTGGACCTGACCCTTGAGATCCCTCTCTCATTGCAACAGGGGTAATGTGGACCTTTCTGCAGTCTGTGGGTACCAGTTGGAAGAGATCCAGTGGGTGTTCCAAGGTCCCTACAAGTAGTACTTTGAGGAAGTGCAGAAGTGGGGTCACTACACTGACCCAGTACCCAGCCCCCAGCCTGGCTCAGTGAGTCCTCTGGGCAGGAAGTGTTCCCTGTCAGTTCCAGTGGCCTCCCACCTGCTGATAGCTCCCCTGTCCATACCCCTACCCCGACCAGTGCATCAATAAATGGCACCATCACCATGGTCACACCAGTTCTCTGGAGCTGGCTGACAGAACCCTCATCTTTATCAAGAAGCACCCACTGATGGACGAGCAGGTTCAGCCTTCATGGAGCCAGCCCCTGCTCATGAAGAACACCAACTTCACCCACCTGGTGGCCAACCAGTTTACAGGATTTGACGAAGCCACCTATACAGTGCTGTTCACTGGCACAGGTAGGTAAGCTCTTGGGTGTGTCTGGGGCTGGGAGAAACCCAAGAGCCTCATTCCCTGTCATTGACACCCCTACTCCAGACTTCTCCAGACTTCTCCAGGAGATGACTGGCTGCTCAAGGCTGTGATCCTGAGGCCTTGGGTCCACCTGATGGAGGAACTGCAAGTGTGTGATAAGGAAACTGGAAAGCCTTGTGCTGTCACCAAGCAAGGTAGCTAATTAGACTTCATGCACTGCCATTGCACCCACTCTACTATCCCCAAATCAGGCTGGCATAGTTGGCCAGTTCAGCACACCTAAGTCAGCTCAGGGCAAGCCTGGGAAGTCAGGGTGTGTGCTGACAGGTTTGGCACTCCACAGGAGCATTATGTATACCCTGGTCTCTGCAGGGCTGCATTCCCAGATTTACTCCTGGAGAAAACTCATGTTTTCTTTAGACACCTTTATGTGGGGCCAGGACTCTACTTATAGCCTCCTCTCAGATCCTTTTCATGCTCACCAGACCTCCCCAGCTTTGATATGGTGCCCTCCCAGGGTTGGTTTCTGCCTAGTCCCCAGTGGTGCTCTGGGCCTGACCCTCTGATTCCCCACCATGTCCCCTGAAGTGTTGTCTTTTTCCTTAACCCTCATACACATTTGCAGCATCCTTTGGATGATGATTTGTTTGCCTTTTGCAGCTATTATCACTTAAATGTTTTTTTCCCAGCACATGGAGTAATGGCAGAAAGAATATGAGGTTGTGTAACCCCATATTCTTTGGCAGTTACCATTCGAACGGAGAACATCTTATCCTATGCTGGTGCTATTGTGAGAGCCAAGGGCACTGGAGGAAAATGTTTCAGGCCTTCTGTGTGCATAGCTTCCCTGTTTTCTTGAGACCTTGCACCTTCCTTTGCAGTGCTGTCGTCTGCCTCTTCCTCATGTGGGCACCTCTCCTGCTTGTGCTTCTTGGAGTCTGAGCAGCCCTGGCATGCATGTGGCCCTACCAACCCTCTCACTCCTCTTCTCCCACAGAAGCTGCTGTTTGCTGGCTCCTGCTCTCAGCTGGTCCACCTGCCCCTGGCAGACTCTGTGAAGTACCACATCTGTGCAAACTATGTCCTTGCAAGGGACTCCTACTGTGCCTGGAGCATCAACACTAGTCACTATTTGTCTGTGGCCAGCCACTCTGGGTGAGCCAGGTTCTGCAAGGGCTGGGACCAGGAAGGTGGGTGGATAGGGTTGTTGGAATCAAGCTTCTGATACCCCTTTCCTCTGCCAGATCTCTGCTTGTTCAGAACATGGGATCCCAGACACCATAGGCTTTTGTGACCTTCATGGCACTAAGATAGGTGAGCTTTTTTGTGGCCCCCTCCCCTCCAGATGGGCTGTGGTCCTCGGGTGGATTTTCCACATCACACCTCCCTGGCCCTTGGTCTCTTGCACTGACTCTGCTATACCTTCCCTCTCTGTTGCTACAGTGAGGCGAATGCTGAAAAACATCACAATGGTAGTGGGCACAGACTTGGTACTGCCCTGTTGCCTCTCCTCCAACTTGGCCTATACCTGCTGGATCTTTGAGGGCCAGGACCTACCTGCAGACCAACAAGGCTCTATCCACTATGATGCCCGTCTCCAAGCCCTGGTGGTGATGGCTGGCCAATATCACCATGCTGGGGCCTACAACTGCTTTTCAGAGGATCAGGGGACATGGCTGGCTGTTGAGGGGTACCTTGTGACTGTGATAGTGGGCCCCTCAGTGACCTGGAGGTTCAGGCCCCCATGGAATACCTGTGGCTGATGTGGCTGGCTGTGGTTGCCCTGGGGGCTCTGTGCCTGGTGTTAGTGGTTCTTCTGGTTTGGTCGTTGTGCCAGCAGCTTCAGGGAAATCTGGAAAAAAATCAAGGCAGCAGAGAGGACCCTGGTGTACTCCCTGGAGCTGCTCAAAGAACACATCAGTCCCCTTTCCAGCCCAGAAACAGATGAGTAATTTTGAGATCCTGTTGGATACTTGTAATTGGATGGTCCCCTCAAATTTGTGCCTGGACACACTGGGGCCAGCTTGGAGGTGGGTCCCTATCTGCACCTCCTGGCATCCCAGGCCAGCCCCTGCCTTCTTGAATACCTCTTTCTAGAACCCTCAAGAGAGGGCCTAAGGGCCTGTGATATTGTTTAGAGACACTTTTTGTTATTAAAAGGGTGGATGTTGGGGCTCGGGATGTGGCTCAAGCGGTAGCGCGCTCGCCTGGCATGCGTGCGGCCCGGGTTCGATCCTCAGCACCACATACCAACAAAGATTTGTGTCCGCCGAGAATTAAAAATAAATAAATAAATAGATATTAAAAATTCTCTCTCTCTCTCTCTCTCTCTCTCTCTCTCTCTCTCTCTCTCTCTCCTCTCTCACTCTCTCTAAAAAAAAAAAAAAGGGTGGATGTTGTCTATGTCCTTTCATGCCCAGGTCAGCTCCCACCCTAAGGACAGTTCTGGCTGAGAAGTTCAAAACTTGCCCTGTCCAAAGCAGGGCCATTCCCCTCCAGGTTACTCTGACACACCTGTCACCTTGCTCTCCTCAGAACACTGTTGTCACCTGACTCCATTTTGGTTCTTTGTTTATTTATTTTCTAATTCCACAGTGATAAAGATATTTTTCAATTGTATTGTGTGAATTGTTCCTCTTTCAAATGATACCTTTTCTCTAGGGTCATTTTGCTTTATTCAGATGTATTATTTTTTGTACTGGGGACTGAATCCAGGGTTGCCACATCCCAAACCCTTTTTTTATATTTTACTTACAGACAGCATCTCCCTGAATTCCTTAAAGCCTCACTAAGTTGCTGAGATTGTCCTTGAACTTGTGATCCTCTGCTATCAGCCTCCAGAGCTACTTGGATTATGGGTGTGCACCAAAATATGTGGTTTAATTGTTTAATAACTGCTTAATAGTTTTTTTTTTCAGGGAGAATGCTGTCCTTTGCTGCCCCTACTCTAGTTATAGTTTAACTAGTCATAAATCTCTAGGATGACAGGTTGTTGTTGTTGTTCAGTCCTTTGGAAATCTTTTTTATCTGCTTGTGTCTGCAGCAGTTGTTAAATCTTCTGTTAATCTGATTATTGGTCTTTGATGAATAATGTTCTTTTGGGGGTTTCTTTTAGATGTTCTCTTTTTTTGTTTATATTTTAATTATTGTTATTTTATTTTTGGTTTTTGGTACTGAGGATTGAACCCAGGGACACTCTAACCCTGAGCTACATTTCCAGAATTTTTATTTTTTATATGGAGTCAGGTTCTCACTAGGTTGGTTAGGCCCTTACTAAGCTGCTGAAGTAGGCTTTGATCTCCAGATCTTCCTGCCTCACTCTGAGTCATTGGAATTACAGACATTCACCACCACACTTAACTTAGATTATAACTTTTTAAAATTGGTATATTGTAAATATACATAATCATAGGATTCATTATGCCATATCTGTGCATGCCCATAATTTGGTCAATCTTATATATAATATTCTTAACTTGGGATTTTTTCCCCTGGGTTTAATGTAGATTTCAGTCCTGTAACTCCAAGTTGATAAGTCGGGGTGTCTGATTTTTTGAGGGAGTTTCTGCTGCTTTTATTGTCTTTGTACATCTATTCAAATGGTCCCTTTTCTCACTTTTATGCTTTGTTCATTTGTTACCTTATCAGAGAGGCCATTCCTGCCCACTGCATTATAGCCCTTCACTGACTTCAGAGCACCTAGCACCACCATAATTATACGTACACACACGCACACACACACACACACACACACACACAAAGTTTATGCAGACAGAT
Source organism: Urocitellus parryii (assembly GCF_045843805.1). NCBI lineage: Eukaryota > Metazoa > Chordata > Mammalia > Rodentia > Sciuridae > Urocitellus > Urocitellus parryii. The sequence continues at coordinate 3,115,753 of NW_027554054.1, forward strand.
ATATTTCAGACTAAGCATATATTTATGTATAAGATACACACATATGCATTATTCTTACCTTTCCATAAGCTCCATGTAAGCTCCATATAGTATCATCATGCTGGCCTGTAATCTCAGTGACTCCAGAGTCTCAGGTAGGAAGATTTGCATGCTCCAGGCCAACTTGGACAATTTACTGATGCCCTGTCTCACAAAACAAAAAGGGCTGAGGTGTAGTTCAGTAGAAGTACACCCCTGAGTTCATTACATTAAACAAGTTTCTTTAATTTTTCAAATTATTATTTGCCCAAATTTACAAGTTTGAGGTGAATATTGATATTTGATATTTTGTACTCATTTGGGAAGATAATTCTTGACTCTTATTTTATTAGTCAGAAGAAAGAAACAAAGTTTAGCTTTTCAAAAATTGGTTACCCTGACAAAAATAGAATTCTAAACTTGCACTTGCTTTCATGCCCTGAATAATATAAAAGAATTGATTTTAGAAGCACTACAATGAACCTGAAATTCCTTGAAGCACCAGTTTAACAAATTTATCCCCACAATAATTCTGAAAATATTAATTTAATTAAGGCAAATAATTGTGTCTTGTCAAATGGGAATATTGTACCTCTGTTTATTGTTTTATATTCCAAGGGGCTTCCCAGAAATGCACCAATTTAAAATCCTATTAATTAGCCATTATTTAATGAAATAACTATCATAATTTGGGATACTAAGTATAATGTAAATAATAGCTGAAGAATATAACTATGCTAAGCAATCATTAAGTTGGTTTATTTATCCTAACAACAATGCAAATTTTATAAAGAAAGACAAGAATTAAAAAAAAAACAATGTTTCTCTGTTTGCTTTCCACAGATACATCACCATGTATCTGTGGAACACAATGCTGGTTACTGTTCAAAACATTTATTGAATGATTGATTGATGGATATAAAACCAATCTAATCATATGGAGGACCTATTTCCTTAAAATTATTGTCAATTTCTTCCAGGTTCCATTGGGAACATAGGTGCTGCTAGTTATTCTAAAGAAATTGAGATAGAGAACTGGTTAGAAGAGGATATACATATCTTCTGAATTTACTGCAAAATAGTTTCACTGATTTAAAATAGCTGTATAGTGGATGAATAAAGGTATGGGAAGAAATGTTACTTGCTGAGAATGAATAACTCAAGGTGCCTTCTTTGTTTGGGGCCAAGCTCCAGATAAGACATTTACTTTCCTCAACTAAAAGTACCATGAGGTTTTTTCCAAATATAATTCATGAAGTGAATAACTTAAAATTTATCAGAGTTGTATTTATCTCAAATATATATACAATAAGGAGTTTGGTGAAGGTTAATTTGGACAACCAAGGAAAGAAGTACCACCATTGACAAGATGTGAACATAAAATTTTATCCAAACCCATTAGAATTGTCAACAACATTGTACTTTTTTATCACTTTTGATATATTTCTTCCACCTTATGCCCAAAATATGGCTTTACTTATATGAGGAAAGAGCTATGTCTTTGGATGTTATCTGAATTAGTGAAAGTTGAATCTTCCCTCTGATAAAATGACTTAAGCCTGAACATTGGTTGATTAACAGTAGGCTATAACCATGGGCCAATAACATCAAGAGAGTCTCCCTATCACATGTTTCTATGCTTTTGGTTACTCATCAGCATCTAATAGGATATCATTACAGGGACAGAAGTCCTGTTACTTTGAACATATTTTGATCACTATACCTGAAAAAAAAGATATGATCACTTATTTCTTGTATATCACAGGACATGATTTTTGTTCCAAGCTATCTAAACATGTCCACATTTGCTTATGGTTTCCTTATTCCTGAAATGTGTGATTCTAGAATTTAGCTGTGCCTAGTAATGGGACACACTACCAATGGAAAGAAAACATAGCAAAACCCACTCAGTGAAATAAATCAAGGAGCCTTTCTTTCTTTGGGGCCAAGTTCCAGATAAGACATTTACTTTCCTCAACTAAAAGTGCCATGAGGTTTTTTCCAAAAATATAATTTATGAAGTGAATAACTTAAAATTTATCAGAGTTCATATTTATCTCAAATATATATACAAATTTACTTCAGTCCAATCAGTATGAAACAACTAAAACTTCCACTAAATATGTGCAGATAAAATAGCCAACTAGTTGATATTTTTAATCAATAAACTCCTTTGGGATAGTTACCTATTTTTTGTAAATTTTTATTTCAATAAAATATTATTATTTCAAATAATAATTTCAATATAATAATTTACCATAAATGTACATACAGATCCAAAATCACTTATACTAAATAAACATTGAAAACAAGATATACTCCATAACTTTGTGTCAAAACACAAGTGATACCAAATTGACCTGAAGCAATTTACAGTTCTTATATAACCCATTTTCAACCTCTAGCCCTGTGTTGCAGCTCTGCCTACAGGAGTGTGTCTTCCCCACCACACTGGGCAGGAGATAGTGCTGACAGTTAGGGCACCATCATATTTTCAGAATGCTTCATACCTGATCTGCCTCCACCCATGTGTTTCATGACTTTTCCCTGTCCCCACAGAAACTGCAGGACAAGGATGAGCATAGAGCCACCTTCAGTGAGATCAGTAAGTCAGGGTACTGGCTGCTGTCAGAGATGGAACTGCAGGTGTTACTCATCATTACCAAGTGCATTGAGGGCATGAAGGTGGCTGCTTAAGCTGTGGATGCCAAGAATGTCGGTGCCTGAGTAGGCCAATGAGTGGGCACTGTGGGGATCTCCCAAACTAGATACTGGGCCTTGCCCCTGACTGCCCATCCACTGTTCCTTCCCCCAGGACACCCAGATTCTCATAGAACTGCACAAGTCAGGTTATGCCTGCCTTGGTGATGTGGAATTTGAGGACTTCAGCCAGCCTGTGATCTGTGCACACTCAGAAAATGGCCTGGACACCCGCTCAGAGGGACAGCCTTAGTTCCAGGGCCCTGGCCATAGTTGTGCCAAGTGCTGGCCTTTTGGGAAAAAGAGCAAGGTGGGGGCCCAGAATGTTGTGTGAGAAAACAGTGAGTGGGGACAGCTGAGGCCCTAATGAGTTGAGCCCAGAACACTACCTCCAAAATACATAGAAAATATGGAGATCACCAATCCTAAATATGCTCATTGGACATAGCCAAGCTTTGAAGCAGAGCAAAGGATAAAGCCATGTTCAGATAGCACTATGGGCTATATGGAAAACTTTCCCCAATGCACGTATACTAGATCACCCCAACCTCTATCATTTTCATCCTATGGGCATGTCCCTGCTAATAAAATTGTGGTGTATGTGGGCCCTGGTTTTAACTAATATCTCTGGGGGTTCATATGCATTACAGATATTTGATTTAGTTACTTTATTCTTTCCAAGATTCAACTCTGTAAATTTCTAGGGCTTTGCCTCTGTGAACCTTAATTTTCTGTCAGTCATATTAGCACCTGCCTGTAATCCCAGAAACTTGGAAGACTGAGACATGAGAATCATGAGTTCAAAGCCAGCCTAAAAAATGGTGAGGAACAGAGCAACTCAGTGAAAACCTGTCTCTAAATAAAATACAAAATAGAGCTCTGGATGTGCTCAGTAGTCAAGTGCCCCTGATTTTAATCCTTAGTACAAATTTTCTACTTTTGTCATTTTAAGTGTGTCTCCAAGGTCCAAAGGTAAGGGCTATATTTGGAGATATACTAGTTAAATTTTATAATGAAGTGCTTATAGTGCATAATATACGAAGTACTATACATTTTGGGGGAGAAAAAAAATGTCCCAGTTGAGTATAACACAGATTAGAAGTTTTTTAAAAAGATACCAAAAAGAGAAAAGAGTCAAATGACAAATAAATATGTAAATAAATAAATATGTGAGTATAAAGCTATACTATTTAAAGAAGTTAAAATTCAAGACAACAGAGACTATTTTATACTCACCAGAATGGTAGAAAAATATACATACACAAAAAAGACTAATGGTCTCAGAGATGTTAATTCACAGAAATTGCGAGGCCTGCTTGGCAAGGTAAATGGTAGATCCACATTGGAACAGTGTGGAGCTATTTACTCAGGCATACACCATGAACCATTAATTCTACCCCTAGAAAAACTGGTCACTAACATTGCAAACCTTAACACTTGGAAAATTTCCTTCAAATGCCATCACACTCTACAGTGCAGGACTTTTCAGTAAGAATACTGGGCCCCATTTTTCACATCAATCAAAACATGGCCCAAGCTCCACACAGAAAAGATCATGAGGCAGTGGTCTACTTACTGCCAAGGACCTTAAGAATAAGAAAAATTGGGAGGAAAGTTAATCTAGAAAGAGAAAAATGACCAAGGGGAAGAGGAGGACGAGAAGGGGGCTTTTTAAATTATTGTCAAGAGGGAGCCAAACTTCTTTTATTGCTTGCTTTTTTAAATGCTTTAATAGTATTAGATGGAAAATAATAGTACTTACCATTGAGGATTATGGAGGAGTAGTAAGAGGAGGAGAACACGAAGAGGTTGTCAGGGCACCATTAATGTTCTGTTTCTTCATGTAGGCAAAAAATAGATAATGGTATTCATCTTTGTGGTAATTCAAGAATCTATATAATTTCAATGTCCTGTTCTTGAGGGTCTCAATAAGATCAAATTTATTATGTAAAAGATTGTGAGAAAGGTCAAAAAAGAGAGATGTAAAAATATGCTATGGAATACTTTGTAGTAATGTATATGATTTTTTTTTATTGTGGTTCTGGTTTCTTAGGTACGAACATATGTCAAATGATAAAAGTATATTCCTAAGAAGTGTACAGCTTAATATGTGCCAATTAAACCTCCATTAGGCTGTAAAAGAGTGGGATACATCTAAAGATGAGATTAAAAAAGAAACATATATCTAAATTAGTAATCCATGAAATAACTAAGAAATTATTAGCAAATAATTTATCTTAATAGTTTGGAAAAAATATATTATAAATATAAGAGAAAGAAAATTCTATGCAAAAGAGCCAATTTAGCAAGTACTGAAAAAGGACATACCACATAAAGAATCATCAGTGTCAATGTTGGAGTTTTTAAAAAGCAAATGAAATTGAAAGAGCACTGGAAAATTTGAAATTAAAAATCATGTAAATTATATACTATATAATGAAACATGTATGTATATATAGCAAGATGTTTCACTTGATGGGAATACATTCTGTAAAGTTTATATGAAGATTATTCTGCCATTTTTCAAACAACTTAGTGCAAAGTCAAGAATCTCGACTTGCCATTACACTCAGACTAATACACACCCAAGTTATTTGCTATAGGCATTGGTGTACATGAAGTCTACCACTGAACAAAATACCATGATGAAACTAACAACTGATGCTGTGATTTGTGACAACCAGTTAATCCCTCAAAATAAAATGCATAAACTGTGGAACTCAAGATAAAACTCTTAATGAGTCCCTTGCTATTTAGATGATCAAAAATCAGAGAGATTGCAATGCAGGAAAGAAAAATGGCATTCTTTCCAAAAAAAGATGTTGGAATAAAGAAACATCTGTGTGGCAATAAATATGCAATAGTACTCTTCACTCACCACATACTACCTCATTTTCACGTACTAAATACTGAATATAAAAATTATTAATAAATGATATTAAAATATAAAATAAAATATAAAGCATTAAAAAATAGTTTCATGCCAGCCTCAGGAATGAGGCCCTAAGCTATTCAGGGAGACCCTCTCTCTAAATAAAATACAAAAAATTAGCTGATAGTGTGGCCCAGTGGCTAAGCACCCCTGGATTTAATCCCTGACACCTTCCATAATGGTATTGTACCATCATTTATATCACATAACAATTCACTTTCATATAATAAATATTGAATATATAAATTATGAGTAAGTAATATTAAAATATGAAAGAAAACATAAAGCATTCAAAAGTTAATGTAATAAAGAGGGAGAGGAATAAGATGAATGTGGTAGTACAAAACTGAATATCCAGTACTCTGGAGGCTGAGGCAGGAGGATCATAATTATTTGAGTGATCACAGCAAATGAACAAAACCATTTCTCAAAATAAAATTTAAAAAGGGTAAAAAAAGGGTGAGGATGTAGCTCAGTAATAGGAAATCCTGGTTTAAATTCCCAATATTACAAGAGGAGAAAAGAACAACAAAACCAAAAATTAGTAATTTCTTTTCAAAGTAACACAAAATATTTTTAAATTCATAATTTTATAATATTAAAATCAAAATTTTGTTCATCCAATACCATTAAGGGGTGCAAGGTGACAGAATGAAAGAAAGTAATTTCCTCAAATATACTAAAACAACCTCTGAGTGTGTGTGTGTGTGAACTCAACATCATTAAGAATTAGTTAATGTAAAATAAAATCACATAATATGCCCCTAATTAAAGACTATAGATAAACCTGTTAATTGAATTCATTATCATGAAGGAAAGATGGAATTTGAGCTGCTTCTATTCATTTGTGCAATCTATTTTGCTATTGAATATATCTGATACACCCCCACCAGAAAAAAAATATGGCACATGTATATATAAGAATACAGCAGTATTTATTTAAAGAGTTGAAACAAAGTCTTGACTAAAAAGGATGTACATTTAGGAAGAGATAAATATTAAACTGTGGGAAGTATTCGTTTCTAGAAGAAGACACAATTTTTTAGTTCACATTTAATCCAGAGGAAAAAATAGTCTATCTCATCATGTAAGTTTTTTATATATGTTATGTGAATGTTGTATTTCATAGGTAAGCATGTTTAAAAAGGAAATGTGTGGAATTTGAAAAAAAATAATACATAGAAGCACATAAAAGACTGAGTTACACAACCCATGTATAGATAAAAAAATTAATAAAGTTGACCATTTTGACCAAGCTAATTAATAATAATACTCCTTTAAAATTTCAAAATGCTTTACTTTTAATTGAAGCAGAGAACAAAGAAAAAATTCTAAAATTCTGCTGTAAGATTACATAAATATAAAATTAGCCATGGATTCTGATCTTAAGATAAAAATCAGCAGCACTCACTACCTGACATTAATGTATATTATAGAACTATAACACTACAATAATTTAAAGACCAAGAAACCACAATGCAGAAAATTTCATAGATAAATTTATATAAATGTACAAACCATTGTTTTTAAGTGTAATAAAAGGGTCTATACAAATGCAAAAATATCAAGAAAAGTATTTGACATGAGTGAATGATAAAACCAAACATAAACACAATAAAACTTGACTGGCCAGTAAGGACTCAGGGTTGGCTTGGCCCAGAGGAGGACCTAAGCCTGCAGACTCTAGAGAGTAACACAAGGATTCCTGTCCCCAATTGTCAGGCCCCACTATAGTCAGTCAACCTAATTTCAAGGAGCCTAACCCCCTGTCTCAGGATGCCACTGCACACTCACCACTTACTGGTTTTTGAGGTGCCCAATTTTCTCTCAGTAGATCTTCCAGCACCTACACAGCAGAGAAAACTAGATCTACTGAACATAAAAGAGGGACCTAATGATGAATACCAATACTGGTAGCCTCCAGAGACAAAAAACATACCAAATGGTCACAGCCTGTCCCTCATCACAGCCCATGCACTGGATTTGACTTAACTACTCTTGAGTGGACAGAGCCTATATCTTCACCCTCTCAGGCTGAGCCTACTGAGTCTCCTGTTTAGTGAAAGGAGGTTACATCAAATGTTGAAAAGAATGAGGTCAGAATGACAGGTTCTTGGCTAAAACGTTTATTGATTATTTATATCTATCTACTGATTGATTGATTGATTGAGGTGCTTGGTATTGAAATACAGTGCCTCAGACTGCAGGTAATGAAAAAAAAGGTGTTTCTTGTAGTCGTGTGACCAAGTTCAGCTAAGAGAACACTGGCATTTAATCTTGTATATAAGGCCTTTTCAATTTGTGGACTATATATGTCTGTATATTACTCATGAATGGAAATGACAATACTATAAAATATCATTAAACATTCCTGCCCTCTCCTGTTCTGAAGAAACTGATTGAACATTGATCTTGGAATCAATCACCTAAGGCAGCAATTTCCAGTGGTAAGAATATATGAGGGACAAGAGTAATTATTTTTTTTCTTACCAGCACCCCATGGCCATGTTACCTGGAGAGAGGCTGTGAAGTTGGCCTTAGGCCTGAGCCAAAGCAACTCCACTTTAAAAACTCCAGTTTGAAACCTGCAGTTTCACCAGTATACCCACAGAGCCCTTCAGGATGGCCACAAACAAGTTATTTCCCCTCATGTAGGGCTTGATGTAACGTGGGGCATGTTGCATCAGAAAAGAGGAAACTTAACTTGCGGGCTGCTACCTGCTTCCCAGTGCTGGGGCCACATGTGGCTAAGAGAGCACCTAGGGATTAGCCAGAAGGCATTGCCATGGGTTGTGATGAAGAATCAGATCACCTCTAGGATAGGCTCAGAACCCTTCTGCCCTCATGGACATATCGGACAGCTTGTGTCTCCCATTACTGCCTGTAGGATGGATGTAGATGTAAATTCTCCCCACCCTGCTGACCTTTTCCCTGATTGGCTCCTGTACATTATATTAGCTGTGTGTGTTTTCTAAATAAATGAGCTCCTGCCTTGACTGGTCTCCCTGATGTGTCTGATTGTCCTCCAGCGAGGGAGGGCTGGGTGCTGGCTCTCCTTTCTTCGTTCCTCCTGGTTGGGGTGTGCTTTCCCCATCTTTCCCACAGGTCAGGATGAAACGGGGGGGGGGTGGGCTAAAAACCCCAACATCCTCACCCTTAAAAACAGAGTGAATCCCCTGGCAGGCTGTCCTTGCCTGATAAGAGAAAAAGGTGAGAAGATCAGGGTGGAGAACACCAGATCAGATGTTTCTGACCCCAGGGTAAATGATGTCACTAAGAAATCAGATGGTAGCTGGTAAGAATTGAGAAGATGGTCAAAAGCCCCCAAATTTAGTATAAATAATAGAGCAAATGAACAGGGATTCAGCCAGCCAAAACAAGGATACACTTGAGCTGGAGAGCCTAATGAGAACCTTACATCCCATCACTTGTTATCGCTTTCTGAGTTTCTGCATGATCCTCACCACTCTCAAAATCTACTGCCTCATCTGAACCTTGGTGAGAGCAGCGACTTCTCCTTTCAACCCTCTCCTCAACTGATTGTCCATTCTATGCCAGGAAAAGCCTACCTTGCTTCCGGATCTGGTAACTGTGGTCTGAGTGAGTGTGCATCTGCTGGATATAAAGCCTAAGGCTTAAGACTTTTGGTGTGACTTTTGAACTTAGCATTCTGAGGGAAAGTCTGTCATTAGCCTATCATGATTAAGTGTGTTTTGCAGTGCTTACAATTAATCTAGAATTGTTTGCTAGGAATTGATTATATCTATTGCAGTGCCAAGCATTACAGATGGTCACTTTCTTGATTAAGAACCTATATAGTGAAACTGTATTGATGATTTAAGTGAATAAAGCATTGAAAGGGGTAGAAGCACGTGGACATTCTTTATTTCTCCCCTTGACTGCATATGTTGCAATTTTGCCCGCTTGCAACAATAACTCTTTTTTATTGTCAACATTTTTTTTTTTGTGGTAGTCATGCAACTGATCTTCAAGCAATGTAGTTTCACTTTTTTGTTTAGAAATCTTCTCTCTAAAAGCTTCCTGCTTTCTGAGGTGTTCATTCCTTTTTCTTTGTTCATTTGAATACCTGTGTTTCATCCCATTTATTTGGCACTGTTTTTGTTTTAAGTGTCTGTTTTAGGCATCTGTTTACCTGTTCCTTAGCCAAAGTACAGAACTTCTGTAGCCAAATTAAAGAACCTCTCAGAGTACCTCTTGTCTGACACATTTTCTAGCTCACTCATTTTTATTTCAGACTTTGTAACCCATTGGGAAGGAATCTCACTACTAACTTTTAGGTTAGATGCATCAATATTCTTTACTTCATGTGAACTAAAGTCCTTATCTCTGCTCTCTGGAAAGCAAGTTCTAGATTATTTGTTTATTTATTTATTTATGTGTCTGACTTTTATTGTGATGGTGTAGAGCCACAGCCAGTCAGGCAGAGTGTGATTTACATTTATTTATGATCTTTCTGCATTTTGCTTTTAATTCTCTAGTGTAAAATTTTGCACTGTGTTCTCAGCTTTAAAAATACCCAACTGTTCATTATTCTGGAATGTTTCTATGTTTTCTCATTCAATTTGTGTGTCCTTGGAAGGTAACAATTCTTTTCTGTTAAAAATTTCAGTAGTTTCAAGACATTTTTTTTCCTAGTTCTTATATTTTATTGTATCAATATCCAGACTCCTTATAGAGATTTCATCCTTTTCCTTGTGATATTTATGCAATAGGTTGTGTACTGTCCCATCACTAGTAGAAACCTAAGTAAAAGTAAGGATACATTTTGATAGCACACAATAAAATGATATTTCATAATTTCCTCTGAAATTAAAGAATAACCTTTACATTTATATGGTGAAAATGTTTCAATAAAGATAACCTAGATGTATATTTCTGAGCTTATAGAAACATAAATTCCCAAGAGTTCCAAAAACTAATTAAAAAAACTGGATCAATGAGAGTAAAAGAAAATTGCCATTTAAAGAATGTCAGAATTGCCAGTTGCAGTAGTACATGCCTGTAATACCAGTGGCTTAAGAGACTGAAGCAGGAGTTTTGCAGTTTCAAAGCCAGCCTTAGTAATTCAGTGAGACATTGATTCATTCATTATTATCATTTACTAATAAATTTAAAAAAATAAATGGCTGAGAATGAATCTCAGTGGTTGAGTTTCCTAGTACAAAAAAGGTAAGAATTGAAAAAAAAAATTGAATTACAGAAGAATAAAAAAGCAGAGTGAGTGATTAATTAACTTGCCAATGTACAAAAATAACTTTGCAGAACACAAAAGAAGACACAGAGAGAAACCCATGTGTGGTGTGGTGTGTGTGTGTGTGTGTGTGTGTGTGTGTGTGTGTGTGTGCATGCATAATGGTGCTCAGAAAACTAAAAACCCTATGTAGTAGGAGGAATTTAACACCTATTTCTCACTCTGCTCAAAACACACAGTGGATCAAAGACCTAGACATTAGAAAAGAGACTCTAGGCCTATTATAAGACAAGACAGGCTCAAATCTCCATCACGATGTCTTAGGAACTAAATTTCACAACAAGATCCTTAAAGCACAAGAAGTGCATTTAAAAGAGATTCTTTCTGTATTAGTCCAATTTTCATTGTTATAATCCGAGGCTGGTAATTAATAAAGAAAAGCAGTGTATTTAGCACACAATTCTAACAAAAGTTAAAAGAATTCACCCCAGAAAACCAGCATTGTAAAGCATCTTGAGCAAAACACTACACGAAGAAGAAATGAAAAACAACAACCAAAACAACAGTGGGAAGTACCTCAGTAAAGAGAGAGAGTGTGTGTGTGTGGGGGGGGGAAGCTAATCATAAAGAAACAAATAAAATTAAAAAAATGATAAATAATCAAACATGACTGGAAATACAAACTATATATCAATAATAACCCTAAATGTTAATGGCATAAATTCACCAGTAAAGTGACATAGGCTGGTAACCTGGATTAAAAAAAAAAAAAAAAAAAAAAAAAAAAAAAAAAAACAGATCCTATCATTTAGTGTTTGGGGATACAAAAAGGGGTACCCTGTGTCTACATATATAGAGATGATGCATGAATAGAACTTTCGGTGAATAAAAAATATAACAGGTTACTATTTTAAATAATGGATTAACTTGATATTTTAAAAAATACATGAAATCTGGTATTCACATACAAACATTCAATCCAAGTAGGTATGCATCTAGTGGTAATATTAGAGTTACTAATTATAACAAACTGTGTTTGAGTTTTGCTTCAAAAATGATGATGGAAATCAAAAGTAACATGTTAAAAAAGAAATCTCATGAAAAAGAAAGTAAAGCAACATGGAGAAATACATGAGTTCTAATACAGGGAGTGAATGAAAGTGAATCATATGCATATCAATTTGTGAATGGATGAAATGATACATCCTGTGATGTATATATACTGAAGAAATAGGAATATAACAATTTTGAATGAAAATTTACTTCAAAATACACATCATGTCCCATATGAATATACTTTCCTTGATGTTAAACTGGGTCACTTACTGTAGAAATATTAGGGTTAGTACACAATATTCACTGACATTCATTTTGAGTATTCAGAAATGAATATGCATGTGAAGAAAATGAATATTTCTGAGAAATATCTTGTGAAATGTTGATTAACAATCCACACAGTTGGACATGAAAGAATCAAGGTAGTATATGTATATGACACATATGTTTCATGTTTGCATATCCATACAGTGTGTGTGTGTGTGTGTGTGTGTGTGTGTATATATATATATATATATATATATATATATTTCATTAAAATGTATAATCGAAATTCCTAGGGGATATATATCCTTCACATATGTACTCAAAAGATTCATTTTCCTCTACAGTGTTTCATGTCTAAACTTGTTGAAGTATAAAGCTGACCATAGTTTGAATTTTCAGTTCCCTCAGTGTATGGGGGGAGTGATCACTTCATGAAATTTGTATTTTCCAAAGTCAGAGTCCTCTCAAGAATATACCTGTGATGGCAGTAGGATTCTATATATGTATATAAAAATATATATTGTGACCCAGGCGACAGAGACAGGGAGTCAGGAAGTTACATATTTGTTAACTTTGAAAATTCATGGAGAATTAATATGAGATAAATGTGTGACAGGTTTTATAATATGTATCCCCGATGAAGCAAAAGGTACGTCCAAGTTTCCACCATGCCTTTTATGAAATGCCTGTATTTTAATTAGTTTAGGATTATTTTTATCCATGTTAGGATTAGTAGTCAAAGTCTAGTAGGTTATGAGTTAGTGTCCAAGATTCAATATTTTGAATGACAAAATGGAAAATGAGTCTAATATATATGCAAACATGTGCCACATAAAAATTTTCCACTGAAATCCACCACAATGCCTTGACATTACTATCACCCCAAATAAGACACAATGAGAAGAGAAGAGGAAAAAAAAATCTGTGAATACATATCTGGAATTGGAAATTCTGAGGAGCTCACAAACTTGGGTGTGGCAGAAGAGATCCCAAAAGTAGGGGACAGAGTAAACATTCCACAAACTTGGAGCTGTGCTGGCCTAATGACTTCTTGACTATCTGTATCTGACATTTGTGCACTAGAAATATAGCTCTGTGCCTTAGCTTCCTTTGTCATGAGACCATGAAAGATTGGTCTGAGTCTATGTGAACAGGAAGACATGGTTTCATATTTTCCAATACATACAAGAGGCAGCAGAGCTGAAACTTCTCTTCGTAGATAACTGTGGCTGTTGGGGTATGAATGTCTCCCTGGGTGTATTGTGAAACCTTTGGCTCACCCTCCAGTTTTAATGGCATTTTTTGCAGCTTCCCTGGAAATTTGGTGTTTGTTTTTGAAATACAAGAAGTTCAACTGGGACACATTGCTGGAGGGAGCTTTGTCACGTGGGGTGAGTCAGGGTCTGAAGGAAAAAAAATAAACTGGGCTGCTATCTTGCCCATTTGAGCATAGCAACTTGATTCTGAGCATCGCACCAAATCCTCTCCCCACAACAACATGCCTTTATATTTTAGGGTCTGCTGGCTGCTCCTTGTCAGTCACATGACATTTGGAATCCAGTGACAGAACCACAAGGGCCCACCACAGATGTTTGATCACACACCTGCACTCCATTGTTCCAGGCCCAGTTCCCGGCTGGCTCCTACTCACTGGCATAGCTGTTCTTCACCATGGTCATGAATTCCACTCAGTCAAAAATGGCATTTGCTGGTTCAGTCATGAAGAGCAACAGGAGATCTAAAGGTTCTCCAGGTATTTCTGGTCATGGCTTTCACAAAAACTTCATGGTATTGGCCTAGCCATATTTCAAGAATGAAGAAGTTGGCACTGGGGGTTTTGATTCATTCACGAGCTATTAAGAGTTGAAGAATCTCCTTTCAGTAAAAGCTCTGGAGATCTCATGCAGGCATAGGGGGAGCAGTCTAAGATGGGGTGCAAAGTAAGCTCTCATGCCCATCATATGCCAAATGTCATGGTGGCCTGGACACCCTTCCTGAGAAACTGGATAGTAAAACTGGGACTGTAGTTAATACTGCTCTGCTTCTCAAATTGTAGGCCTCGTGCCTCTCAGGGGTAGATTCTTTATGCATACTGGACTCATGAAAAAACCCAAACACCTGTGTGCTAGTTACTGGAGGGCTTGCAACAACTCATTTGACCCAGAGGATCCCTGTTCTTACTTCATAGGGGTCAGGAGCCTGACCAGAGGAAGGCAAGAGACTTCATCCAATATTACATTTATATTTCATCCTTTTAGATTTGGATGAACACATGGGATTTTTCTTGAGTTTCCTGGGGTGCTGAGAATGTAATTCACAGCCACACACAGGGCCAAGAGTCTGATTCAGACACAGCTTTTACAAAGCACTTTACCTAAAAGGCACAGATTAGGCCTCTTCATTTCCATTTGAAACTGTTTTCTTGAGGATTCCCAAAGGAGTGCCCGAAGGCAAACACCTCCCTGACATTCAGGGGAACAGAACAATAGGGAGGAAAGATGCCTGGAGAAAAACTTTTCTTTAATTGAACACTGGGGCACTGACAGCTCCTAATCCTGCAACTTGGGTGGCTATCTATCCAAGCCGGGAAGGAGACAGTGTGGTGTGGAGGAGCTACTGCTTCATTTTTAGGAGGGCATTTTATATTTTGGAAATGAGAAATCTGTATATTGTGGAGAAAACCTGGCATAATATCAGTACCAACTTGTGTTTAATAATAAATTTGAGATGAGTTTAGAATTCTGGAATAGTTGCCATGTTCCCATATATTCATACACAGCTTGCTATGTTAGTAACATCTTATAAACCAGAGAACAATAGTCAAAGACATTCATCATCATGTGCTAATAGTGACTGAATGACGTTATGTATTTGGAATTCACTTTTCCCACTTTGTGCCTTTATGTTCCAGTAAGAACTGAGTCTCCTTAGGCTCCTGTGATATAATATGCCATAATTCTGCCATTCTCACTCTTGGAGAAACTGAGTGCAGAGAATTTCTTGGCCTTTGATGGTTTCTGATTTTGCAGCTGGGTGGCTGGTGAGTCACCACTCTAGGTCTACTTCAACACTGCATCCAGAAGTTTCTGTCCTCCATGGGTCTCCTGAGTGCTAAATGTATTTGTTCTTCATTAGTGCTCTCTTAGGAAGGAGTTGAAGTCCCTGCTTTTGAGCAACCTGTGAAATTAACAGATAAAGATTCACTGAATTTTCAAATGTTTCTTTGAAAAATTCCATTTTTTATAGATAACATCACAATCTTGGGTAAAAATATAAACTTCAGTGCTAATGGATTATATTTAGAGTTTTGATTCACTCCTTCAGTTATTCTCTTGCTTTTGATGCCTCTAGAAACATAAGGCAAAGAAACATGAATTGTAAAGAAAAATGTCCCCCTCCTCCCATTTTATTTTAGTTTGAGGGAAAGCTAAGTATCTTGTGAAATTAGAAGGATGAAGAAATTGAGAAATTTTCTGGTGCTTTTTAAATTTGCTGCTTTTGGCCATTCAATATTTCAAATTAACAAAGCAAAACAAATAGAAAGTTAAGGCTGGTGCACACGCTGGGGAGTAGGCAAAGGTGCCAAAGTATTTGTAAATTTGTTTACCTTCTAAAGTTACATGTATTGACCCAGTGGATTTCTCAGCCACAGATATTGATGACCATTTCAGGCTTTAGATTCATGACACCATAGTTAATGACCCCAGTTGTCAATAAGCATTACTTGCTTTTTTTTTTCTACAAAGTCAACCTAAGAGGGCAATAATAGAAGAAGCTTCCTATTTAGCCTGACTAGTAAATACAAGATTTTTTTTACATAGAAAATTCAAATTATTTCTCTATGCCTAAATTCTCTTTAAATTTGATCTTTATTACAATGATGATCAGATTAGTTGAAAGTCACTGAAGAAAAAATGATGTATTCTCTGCAACTTACCCACTTCCTTTATTCTATTGGTCTTTCTATTCGAATATGTATTATACTGTATTGTACAGGGAATAAAGACAAATTTGCAATGTTCAGTGCACATGCAATTTTTAAAAAATATTTTCTCTGAGATTTATCTTATTCTAATTAGGACCACATTCCTGTGGGTGGACACGATGGTGGCCACTTAGGTATTTTTATATGTGTAAATAGGAAAATTCTCTTCTTCTCCCTTTCCCACTTTAATGTGGTGGCTTCCACATATCAGCAATATATTTTATGCTTATAGAATTTTATTAAAATGGATTCTACTGTCACGTATAACTAAGAAGAAGCAATAAAATAAAATTTTTAAAAAACGTGGCTACTTGAGGAATTTGCCGAGGACAAAGGATATAGGTTACAAATAATAGAAGACAGTTATAGATATTAGTTATGATCATGTATTAAATACATAATTGAGGACAGTAATTGTCTTGAATATTTCTTCTTTACTTTGTTATGATATGTTTGAGTGTGCATGTGTGTGTGTATCTTGAATATCTTTGTTTTATTTCCTCTCCTATCCCTTCCTCATGTTACATAAACTGATGTGCTAACTTTACATAATAGTATAGATACTGTTAAATTCATATCATTATATCTAAGTTAGAGCATATCAATGAGAAGAGTGAACATCACAAAGACTTTTAAGGACTACACATCTTTAGAGGTAAGTTAGTGCATTTTTAAATTTTGTACAGGAGAGTCACATAATGTTAGGCAGAAACATGCTTTTATTATTGTCTCTACTTGTAGACTAAGCATGGTTTAAGGAGACATGCTAGGCAGCTTTGTTACTGTAATGAATAAATGAGATAACCAACTTAAAAACAACTTAGAGACAAGATGCTACTTTGTCCCTAAATATCTTTTCTTTTTCTTTTTATTTTTTTACTGCACACTGTTTATTGAGAATACCTGTAGGTAGTGGGAAGAAGGGATGACCTGTGCTGCATCATGGCAACAATTTATTGGGAGCCCGGCCCAGAGAGCACAGGCAGAGCTGGGAGCTGGCCTAATATCTTAATACATATTTTCTATCAACAAGAATTTTCTTACATTTTGATTAAACCATAATGCAAACAAGGAACATTTTAAAAATCCCTATATACTGTAGATAGAATACAAAATACAAAACTTGCTGATACAGAGGGCCATCTGGTCTTAACTGAGAGTACTTCCAGTCTTGAATTACTAAACTCACTTTGTGCTGACCAAGGCAAAGATTTTTGAGCAAAGTAAAGGCAACACTAACTGACATATAATAAAGGACTATTATAACTTTGGGTTGTGCCAAGGGGAGTGAGAAAAGGGGAGAGGGTGTGGGGATGGGAAGGACAATGAAATGAGATGGACATTATTGTTTCATATACATATATTACTGGTATAACTCTACACCATGTACAGCCAGAGGAAGGAGAAGTTGTTCTCCATTTCTGTAGAATGTGTTAAAATGCATTCTAGTGTCATGTATAACAAATTAGAACAAACTATAAATAAAAAGAACAGTTATGAAGTTAGCTATTTTATATGGTTTATTTCACTTTAACTTTATAACAATGAAGTGAAATTGGTGTTTTAGAGTTGAAAATACTAAGAATAAAAAAAAACAGACAATTAGAATGGCAGGGTGAGTAATCAACATACAAATGTCATAGCATTCTTATACAGCCTCAATAATAAGAATGCTTTGGAGCTTAGGCTGGAGCTCAGTTGTAGAGTGTTTGCCAAGCACATACAAGGTTCTGGGTTTGATTCTTAGCACCACATTAAAAAATAGTGAGAATGCTTCATTTTAAATCACATAACATTTATAACCAAAACTACAAAGCAACTTGGAATAAATCTAGAAAAATGACTCCATCCTCAAATGTGTAAAACCACAAAAAATTTACTGGAATGCATACAAAAGAACTTAATAAGAAAGATTCAGCCCATATTCATGGATAGGAGAACTTAATATTTTTAAGATGTCAATTCTTGAATTCATCTGCAAATTTGAGCCAACTTCATTAAAAAATTACACAGGTTTTCCCAGGATGCTACAATGTATATGAGGTCTGGAGATGGAATTCAATGACAAGAGTGCTCACCCAGTAAGGACAAGACTCTGGATTTAATCTTCAATACCACAAAAATAAATCAATAAATAAATTTAAGAAAATAAAATGTTTGAAAAAGAAGAGAACAAAGTACTTAAGAAAGTTCGGAAGAAAAATAAGAGTAGAAAGATTCATTAATACACACAAAATCTACACAGAAATGGTGATTGAGTACAGAGAAAAGGCAGTGACAAAAGGCACAAAGGGAAAGTTTAGAGACAGATAAAACATATACATAATATTATGGCAAAAGTCTTGATACAAGATTGAGGAAAAAAATATTTGATATGTCGAGCTAAAAATGAGCTATAAATAGGAAAACTGGTGAAATTCTCTAATTACAGCCATATTTTAAAAAATACCAACTTAAATGAAGATTTGATTGACTAAAATAATTTTATTATTAGAAGTAAATATAGGCAATTGCCTTTCTACCTTGTAATTAGAAAATTCTTGTTTACTACTGTACAAAAAGTTGCTGTCTATATAATGAACCAATTAGAAAAATTAATAGGAGAAAGACCAATAGAGGAGAAGAATGTGGTAAGGTAAGGGAGTGAGATGAAAGGGGATAGTAGTGAGGATTGAAGTGAAGCAAATTATACTATATGAATTTATTAAAATTAACCCCACCATTATGTGTAACTATGATGCATCAATTTAAAAAAATAAAAATAGCCAGGTATGGTGGCACATAACTATAATCCCAGGAATTCAAGTGATGGAGGCAAGAGAATCCCAAGTTTGAGGACAACATCAGTCATTTATCAAGGCTCTGAGCAACTTAGTGAGACCCTGTCTCAAAATAAAAACTTACAAACAAACTTATGAATGTAGCTTAGTGGTAAAATACACCTACATTTAATCCCAGTAAAATAATAATAATAATCAATAAAAAAATTTAAAAAAAACTGCTGCACACAATATAAAATGATAAATTCAACTTATCATAATTGAGAATTCTTGTTCATTAAGACATATTAAATACAATGTCATCTACCAGACACTAGGAGAAGATATAACACATATAACAATGATAAGGAAATAGCTAGTATATGTAAAGATTAAATACAAAATTAAATAATAAAATAATACACCTCTAAAAATATGATCCAATGACAACCATTCCTAGAAGAGGGAGTTATCTATAGTCAATGAAAAGATGAAAATACTTCAGATACTATTAGTATTCATCGGAATGAAAAATAAAAAAATTAAATGCTAATTATATAAATTTATTATCTGAACTTAATTAGAGCTTGAATATCCCATGTTTTAGAGAGGAACAATGGAATTGCCACCTTTTGGGGTATAGTTTGGTATTAATTTTGCTGAGAAAGTTGAACTTTCATTTACTCCTGCTTGTGGCCAATCTGAAAAGGAGGATGAATTTACACTCAAAACATTAACTGATTGTCAATACTGATGATTCTACCCGAAAAAAAAAAAGAGTATATGAAAATTACATTTCCTCTATAATGAGACTTTCTGGGGAAAGCAAGAAAGCTTCTCTAAGTGGGTCCAAGCCTAGCCAGAGAAAACAGGGTAAAGCAATCAGATTGGGGTGTTTATCATGCTTAGGGCTAGTGCTCTGGCAGAAGTTTCCTACATGTGGCTCCAAAGGAGGGAGCACCAGATTTGCTTATGAGATTCCCCAGATATTGGAGACAATGGAAAATTGAGGCTTAAGTGTTTTGAATCAGTCATATATCAAATGATGGAGCATGATTTTTCATTATAAAACTCCCTGATGTTTTATACATGATTGAAATGGGGCAGGCAAAACTTCAGTGATTTCAAACTTGTTTTGAGTGAGTTCTAGGAGGCTCTAGGAGACCTGAATTTTAAGACTGGTAAAAGAGGTGATAAATCCATTGAATACCCTTTTTAAGAACTGAGAATTTGTGTGCTCTAAGGAGAAAAATGAGTATCTTGGTAACTCTCAGTCATTCCTAAATAACCAAAAGGCATTAGGATTTTCTCTGTGAGGCCTCACATTATGGAAATAATATGGGAAGAAACATGTGTAATTGTCATTATGTTTAGAGCATCTGTGAGTATGTTGGTCAGATTTCAGTCACTGTTCCAAAATACATCAGGTAAAAGCACGAGCAACTTCTCTGTAATAGCCAAATTTTAGGAGGAATACATGAATGAATAAACATACTAGGTTTTCACAATTCAAAAGGCAAGCAGCTGTCCATTTAATAATTTGTGGGATGAGTGCTGGGAATGTTTTCATTAGAAAGGACACATCCTCTGAAGTATTCTTTTTTCTTCTTCCTAGGATGACACATCAAGAGGTATATATCAACAAAGAAATAGTAGTCTTCAGCAAAATGACTCACTACAATACAGTCAAATAAAAATGAAACAAATACTTTTTCCCCATATTCTCAGGAAATGTGAAACAAAACCCACAAATCAAAACACACATCTACAAATAAACACACACACACACACACACACACACACACACACACACCACTGAAAAGGGCCTGTGTCCATCCACAATGTCATCAAACTGTTGTGATAAGGTATGTTTACCTGTAATAGCCTCTATTATCATGGCTCTAGTGTCCTTCAGCAAACTCACCAGAGTTTATAAGGGCCCAGTCATGATCCTGTACCTTCATTGCCAGAAAAGTCCCCCACCCCTTAGTGCTTTTGTGAAATTTGGGCTTTCACCAATCAGTAGATACCAGAAAATGTAGGACACTGTACTTGGTGAGGTCAAACAAGTGAGCAGATTGGGAATGTGTCTGCCACTGGGTAGCTAGCTACCTGAATTCCTAATTCAGGGAGTTCCTTCACTAAGGAAGTGAGATGAGGTCACTGAACAGGAGGAAGTGAGATAAGCTCACTTCCTTGGCAACCACTTTTTTCTACCAGGTGTTCCAAAAGATCCATTCAAAGGAGGCTGCACCCATCTTCCTGTGACATTTTCAAAAGTTGACAAAGTTAGAACAATGCATCTGGGATCAGGTATCCAGACAGGTCTGGTTCTATCCACTTCTCTGGACTGAGAAGATACAGCTTGATTCAGATTCATCCCCTCATTCTGTCCATATTCTTTGTCCTGGAGGATGTCCTCTCAGGGCCCACTGAGCTGCCTTCATATTCCCCAGGGATCATTCTGCTATCTACCTATGAGGTACTCAGAAGGTCTATGATCCCCTCTATACCTCTACTGCAACATCAACTCTATATATGCTCTTCTGTGAAATTTGATTGAAGTAATGGAAAAAGCTTAGGGTTAACATGACATTTTGATTTAGAGGAGGAGTCATTCTTGAGGATGAATATCAGTATTGAGAAAAATGAATATTCATAAGAACATATCAGTGAAAAAATAGAACCAAAACATAAAACTATGTATGATCTGAATCATAGAAGGGCATTAGGTGAGGAATTTGGATAAATATGTTTGAATTCTGGGACCCACTGATGTATCCTATTAGTCAATTAATGATGACACAGGAAGAGTACCATTGACAATTGAATGTCTACGACTACATCCACTGAAATGTGCATAGTGTATAGGTTTATTAGGGAGAAGGAGGAGTTGAGATTTAGTACTGATTTATCTTGTATGTATATTCATTAGAAGGTACATTGGAAAATATAAAATCTGATAAACATATACAAGTTCTGAGTTATGGAAATGTATCATATATGTTATATGATTATTCATATTTTTAAATGTGGAAGGGTGAAATATAGAATATGAAGAAGACACAAAATCAACAGGCAGCATTACCATTGAATATTCAATGGTTTACTCAAGAAAAACATGTGAGGTTATAGGAATAGTGCATTTTCCTACCAATTGGATTTTGGTATAAACATAAGTACAGGATTCATTTTGGATTATCTGACAGTAACTTTATTGTTATAAAGTGAATATGTATATCAGATAAAATGTATATTTTTTCCACCACATCTCTTAAAATGTTTAAAAACTATACTGTTTTTGATAGGAATAAATATATGGTACGTTCTACGCATATCGTTTTTTTTTCCTGGTTGATGCATGAATATATCCCAGGACTAATGCATAATATGTTTTATGCAAATTTAAACAGAAAAATAAGTTATGTTTTAAATATACATGGAATCTGATATTCATGTACAAGCAGTACAAGCATGGATTCAAAATGGCTCTAAGTTTTGTGGTAATATTAGGTTTAGTATTGCATAATGAGCTTGTTTGAGTTTTGCTAAGAGATCATATATGTTTATCAAAAATTAGGTATGCATAAAAGAATGTTCACATCAAAATGAGTAGTAAAATATGTGTGAATACATGTGTTCTGAAATAGAAATTAATTTAACACAATAATATGTATATACATTTTTGAACATGAGATTCAATGGATATATTCCAGTGACACCATCACAGCTGGATATATTTTACTGTGATCTGGAAGACATTTTTTTTCTATTTTCCAAAGTGCCTGGGACAGCACAGCTGAATCCTCTTCCTAGAGATGAACTATGACCACTGGGGACTGAATGTCTCTGTGTGTGCAATGTGAAGCCATTGGGATATCCTCATGATTTCGCTGGAGTTCTAACTCCACCATAGAAAATTTGGTATTTGCTTTAAGAAGAATAGAAAGGTCAAATGGGACATGGTGCTGGAGGGAGTGACATCACAGGTGGTGAATTATGCTCTTCAGGAGAAAACACCATCCTGAAGCTATCTCATACATGTTTCTTCTTTCAGACTAGAAACCAGATTCTCAGCATAGCTCCCAAACAATACCCATAATAGGATGCCTTGACATATGATGGTCTGCTGGCTGCATAATGTCAGAAACGTGCTGTTTGGAAGCCAATGCCAGACATACATGGCCTTGGCACATATTTCTTGGCACACACCTACTCTCTTCTTTGCCAGGTAAATCATCAGTCGACTCAAACTCACTGGATCTGTTATCTTCAGCATTTTCATGAATTATGACCAATGAAGTCCCACTCTGATTCTGTCATAATGAGTAATAAGAATTCGTAAAGTGCTCCAGAGGTTCTAGGTCATGGGAATCAGATAATTTTAAGGATGTAGGTGCACCCATATTTCAACAATGAAGTAGGGTTTTGGCTGAGACAGCAGCCCAGAAGTGCTGAGAGATCTCCTTTAGCTGTAATATCAATAGAACTCATTTAGGGAGGGCTTTTCACATCATGGCCAAGAAGCCACATACAGCCAGTTGGATGGTTCAAACGTGGGAGGAACAACTCCTCTTCAGGCTGTCAACATCGTTGCCCAAGGCTGTATAGAGAATAATGTGTTAAATCATCACTGAGATTCCTATAGTGGTAGAGAAATTCACTCTGGTCCTTCCTCTCATTTCCCAAGGTCACCTCTGATGCTGGGGTTCCTTAAATGAAACATAATTCACTGCAACCCTTCTTGTGTAAGCCCCAGAACACAGGTCTCTGCTGAGATTCACACCACTGTTACATCTGAGTTTTTTACCAAGCTGTCCCTTAAAACCACCATATAAATCACCACAATTCATACAAGAACCCTCCAAAATGGCCCAGAGTCCCCTCATCTTCTTCCTGGTAAACTCATTCTAAAAACCTGGCATGAGGTATCCATACCTACACAACTCCAGGATTGTTTTAAATGAAATTACTCATGTCCCTCATTTGCCTAAATTTATCGTGGGCTAGATACCTTTTCTGAGAACAAGCAAAGTTGAAATGGGTTCAGAGTTTATACTGCATTTCAATCCAAATTAGATCCCTAGTGAATGCCAATGGTATTTTTTTCTTATGTGAATTTGAGCTAGAAAGAAAGCAAATAACTATATCCTAGCTGCTTGAAGGAAAGAACTAACACATTGGACCTAAAGGATCATTGTTCTATATTCATGAATGTTTGAAATCTTACATGATTCAATTGAGAGTTTCCATCCAAATTTTTCTCTTAAATAATATAACTTTTGGATGGATAAAAAATATATATAATAATTTTAAGTGATGGTGAGGATATCAACAGGTACCTCAAACAAGTGAGTAAAGGGCTTTAGCACTGAGTAACAAATGTAGTCCATTCAAACAAATTACTAAAGTGATTGTTCTGAGGCTTCATAAAAGAGAACCCTGAGACAAAGAACTTTTTCACCTGAAGAGAGAAAAATAGCAAATAACAAAAGCTCTGGACAGAGTTTTTTACAGGACCAAAGATAGGACAATGAATTTCTTCTATTGCTCACCCTGCTTGGATATCTATGTATCAAGGCAGGGTTATCATCTGAAAACCTTACATTCCACAGTTATTTCTGAGTTTAACAGTGATGCTCATGAGCTGCCTCATGAAGTCCATACATAGCTATTTCAGAGGGCTTAGAGCTGGTCAACAACTTTTACACAAATCTACCTGCACCTCTCTGTAGTGGCCAAATTTCAGGAGGAAGACATGAAAAAATAAACATAGTAGGTCCTTCCCATCCACAAGGCAAGCAGCTGTCCATGCATTAATTTGCCAGTGTTAGTGTTGGGAATGTTTTCACTAGACAGGATACATCCACTGTCACATTCTTTTTCTTCTTCCTAGGATGACACATGTAAAGGGATATGTCAACACAGAAATTGTACCTTTCAGCAAAATGACTCACCATAATACATTCAAATAGCAGTGGAAGAAATGATTTTTCCTTCATACTTTCAGGCAATGAGAGAAAAAACCAGAAATCAAAACACACATCCCCAAACAGACACACACACACACACACACACACACACACACACACACAAAGCCCTGAAAAGAGCCTGTGTCCATCCTCAGTGTCATCTGACTGGTGTATTAAACTATGTTCACCGGTAATAGCCTCTACTGTCTCAGCTCTAGTGTCCTTGGGCAAATTCACCAGAGTTTTCAGGATTCAGTCATGATCCTGTGCCTTTATTTTCAGGGAAGGCCCCTCCTCAGTGCTTTCATGACATTTGGCCATCCATCGATCAGTAGATGCCAAGAAAGTATTTGGTGAGGCCAAACAAGTGAGAAGACTGGGCCTGTGTCTGCCTCTGGTGCCTAGCTACCTGAATTCTTAGTTTAGAATGTTTCATCACCAAGGTAGTGCAGTGAGGTCACTGAACTGAAGGAAATGAGATTAGATCATTTCCTTGGAAACCACTTTCTTTTACCTGGTGTTTCAAAGGGCCCCTTGAGAAGGAGGCTGCACACATCTTTCTGTGACATTTTCCAAAGTTTACAAAGTTACACAAACACACCCAGGATCAGGTATCCAAACAGACCTGGTTGTATCCGTCTTTCCTGAATTGAGAAGATAAGAGCTACCTTCAGATTCATCGCCTCATTCTGACTATATTCTTTGTCCTGGAAGTCATCCTCCCTGGGCCTACAGAGCTGCCTTCATATTCCCTGGGGATCATTCTGGCATCTACCTTTGAGGTTCTTAGCAGGTATATGATCTTTTATATGCCTCTACCTCAACATCAACTCTATATATGCATTTCTGTGCAATTCAATTGAGGTAATGTAATAAGTTTAAGGTTAACATGACACTTTGAGTTGGGTGAGGAGTCATTCTAGAGGAAGAATATCAGTATTGGTAAACATGAATATTCATGAGAATGTATCAGTGAAAAAAAATTAGACCAAAAAATAAAATCATGTATGAACTGAATCACAGAAGAACATTATGTCAAGAATTTGGGTACATATTTTTTTAAAAATTCTGTGATGCAATAATGTATCCTAAGTCAAAAAATGATGACACAGAAAGTATACCATTGATAATTGAATTTTTAAGATCCGTTCATTCACACTTCAAACAAAATTTACACTGTGGCGTAGAGGGCTATATCCTCACAAATTTCCAACAGGTACATAAAAAAACTTGTAGACAAATGAAGGTTTGCATGCATGGTATCTGTCTATATGTCCATGCAATACCCAATCCCCTGATTTTTCTTCGCTTCCAACTCGCATGCAGGAAGAATCACACACATGCATGAGCATACAGATTAAGATCAAGATCACAATTGCAATATGCACTCAGCCAAGCAGACAATCAAAATTTGTTCCAGTGAATTTTCCTACTCCAAGAATCTGCCCTTTGAAAACAAGCAGAATTTCGCCCTGCTGTAAGGAGACTGTGCCTGGAGAGGGTTCCAGAGAGGAATTCCAGTGCAATTCAGCAGCCACTGCTAAAAATGAGTATAGACTGGCTTGGTGAGTAGAAAATCACAGTCTGGCTAAGGACATTTTCCTGCACTATTCTAAGATCAACATTTACCTATTGGATCCCTTAAGTGTCATTTAAGTAAGTGATTCCTCTAGGAGATTGGTGCACATGCTCTCCTAAGCCTCTTATGAAATCAAATGAAGATATCACCCACACTATGCTCACAAGCCTGGGCACAAGTACACACACACACACACACAGAACTTTGCAACTCTGCCAGCCTGGATGCTTAATGCTTAGGATCCAGCATTAAAGGAAGAAGAAATCCAAACATAAGTAAGATGTGGAGGGTGATCCTGGCTCTTTCCTGGCCACCTCTCATTTTATTTACTACCCATTACATGCACATCCCATTGTTTGGCACCTTGGCATTTCCCACCCTCAATCCAGGAGCTGCAACTCCACAACAGACTGCTTTCTCAGGTACAACCCCAACCCAGCTCGAAATTGACAGAAAAACCTCCTTTGTTCCCTCCATAGTTCCTTCTTTAAACTCCTCTAGCAAAAACATTTCCTATTTCCTACTAGCACATAAAATAGAACCAAGTCATCCACTACTGTCACTTGCTTGACTGAGCATCAGGTAATGAGTGCAGTCTTAATCTAGCAGCTGAGCTCCAGGTGGCCTTCACACATAGGTCCTCTGTGCCTCATCAAAATTCTGGGGTCTGTGATCCACCATCTCTTGGTCATGATCAGGTAGCCACTGTCTTTAGGTTTTTAAGTCCCTGCCCAGAGCTGCACCTCTGTTCATCACCTGCCTTCACAAAGGCACTGCTGACACCTTTGCAAACCAATGAAGAACTCAGGATACAAGGTGGCACCAACTTTCTCCTACATGCTTA
This sequence comes from Urocitellus parryii, assembly GCF_045843805.1. Classification (NCBI taxonomy): domain Eukaryota; kingdom Metazoa; phylum Chordata; class Mammalia; order Rodentia; family Sciuridae; genus Urocitellus; species Urocitellus parryii. The sequence continues at coordinate 3,143,077 of NW_027554054.1, forward strand.
CTCCCAGCTCCACGAGTGCTCTGTCAGCAGGCAGCTGTGACCCCATGTTATATGCTGCCTCTGGGCAGTGGCTGCAGCACCTTCCCAAATGGAAGAACTCAGGGCTGTGAAGAGCAATTCCCATGCCTCTGATTTCGCTGCATGCTCTTGTCTTTTCTGTTCACACCTTTTCCCCTAACTCTGCCCTCTTCCTTTTTTCCACTTCTCTATTCTGTCTCCTTTATTTTGTATTCCCCTTTTCTTGCGCTGACAACTTACAAGATGCAAACATAGGTACAATGTGGTGCCAGGCTGAGTGATGGAGGCACTGACAAGGGAAGGTTAATACAGACCACACAAGCACAAACACAATCATAGCCTTATTTATTCCCATGAACTCACACATCACATGGATTCACAGTCACAAAAACTGTTCATGCACACAGATATGCATACACACATTACATAGATATACTCTTGGACATCTCCAGACAGGTGTACATACATTCTCATATGCACATACACCAGCACATGTCCTCATGCTCACACAGCCATATTCATAGATCCACACATTCATAGTCCAGACATGCAAATGCTATCCTTAGTCTCCACAACTGTAAACTTCCTCAACCTCTACAGGGACCAGGAAGATGACGGGCTATGAATTCAGAGGTCAGACTAAGCTCCAGGCTGGACCAAGGGAGAGTGAAAAGGCAAAGGGCCAGCAAAAACCTGCTATTTTCCTGTCACAGAAAGCAAGGGGTGATGAAACCCTATATGCCAAAGGAGCAGTTCATACATTCTCACATGGAATTCTCAGTGAAGGGATCTCCTGACTCCTAGAGTTGTCTCCCAGTAATGAGAATTTTGGGGTGTGGGAGGAAGTCTTTATGGCCCCCCACTGAGCCTCTCCCCTTTGCTGAAGGCTGGGCTCCCTTGGCATCCCTTTCTGATTGGCCCAACCTGATTTTCTCTTAAAATTGGGAGCCATCTCCCCACAAAGCCATGAAAAGCTAATTTCAGCTTTACTATAAATTACTGAAAATTCTAAACCTACTTGGAATGCCTGCACCTGCCTTGAACTCACTCATGCCTAGCTCTCTGACCAGATAGCATCCCTCTCTGAAACTTCAGTGGTGCCTCACAAATCTTGGCCTTCCCTGGCCAGATAACGACCCTCTCTGAGGCTCCAATGACCTTCATAAATTCTGATATCGGGGCCAGCAAAAATGTAAACTACCATTTGTGTTATCCTCGTCAGAGATTTGTTATCTGTAATCCCCCTTTGTGTAACTTTATGGGCTATAATGCTGGGCTGCAAGAAAGCTGTGTGGCTGTCTTGTTCCCATGGTTTTTGTGGGGAGAGGCAACCCGGCCAGTCGAAATAATAAGGTTGCTTTAATTTGATTTTAATTGGAGTCAGTAGTCATTTCTTGTGTGTCCTGGTCTAACATTTCCACATCATCCCCCACAACAGGCCTTCCTATCCCCAGGAGCTTGACTCTCCTTTAAGATCTCCTCACTGAGACCCGCATACCTGTACCTCCACAAAATGGGATCTCACACAGACACCGCAAGGTATGATCCCCACCAGAAAGATGCTCATTTCATCTACCCCTACACACATCTTAAAGACACCAGAGGTACCCCTTTACCCCCATCCCCGCAACCCCCAAACTCACAGGCCAAACTATCAGCGCTGCAGAGGAAAATGCCCACCCTGGGTGAGTCCTCCTAGAATGTGGTAACTCCTGTCTCCGAAGAGTAGCTCTGCAGAAGCTGCTGTCTTCCAACCCAAGGTGCCTGCACCTTTCCCAAGGAGCTCCCAGCACCTTCCTCCTTTGGCTTGGGTCCCATTACAGGTGGCTCTGAGGAATTGGAGGGCAGCTCCTGCATTCCAGCTGCAACAACATTGGCTCCTGCACTCCAGCAGCTCAGGGCTCTCTGTTGGCCGCGTGGGGGATCCTGAATTCTGGGCGCCGCCAACAAGATGATGTTGAGTTCCGCGCTCTAGTGGCAGCATCATTTGTTCTTACAGTCTGGCAGCAGAATTGCCTGCTGCACTCCAGGGAATCCAGTGCTATGGCAGGGGCTGAGGCGGCGACTGCATTGGCTCCTGAGCTCTGGCTGCTGTGGCTGCATTAGCTCCAGCACTTCACAGGCTCCTGCGCTCTAGTGGCTCCCGGGCTCCAGCAGCAGCCGCGGCGGCGGCAATGGTGGTTTCTGCAATCCAGGGCTTGTGTGCTCTGGTGGCTCCCATGCCCCAGCTGCAGCATTAGCTCCTGTATCGCAGCTGTACCTGCGCTCAAGCGGCTCACATGCTCCCGCTGTACTGTGTCTCATGCGCTTTGGGGGAGGCATTGTCTCCTGTGGTCCTGCAGCTCTTTCTGGGAGGCAGTTGCTCCGCCTTAGGCTTCTCTGGCTCCTCCTCTGCAGGCTCTGGCGGCAACATGGACTGGATGACTCCCTATTGTTTAAGCACAAGTGTTCTGCCCTCACTTCTGCTTTTCTCCCAGGAGGTGTGGAGGATGGAGCAATTCTTAAATTTGGACCAATAGGTTTGGTCCTTTTTCCAAACCCTTATCAGCCTAAACGTGAACCAATAGCATGGAACCAAGAGGTATATACACCACAAGCTGAGCACACTCAACAGGAGAATTGTTGTGGGATGCTTGGAGTTAGTTTGTATCTTGTAATTTCAGAAGCTGGGACTCCTGGGAAAGAAAGTTGGTGGTGAACTTCTGTGGTTGGCTGGAACACCGATGAGTAGAGTCTCCTATCAAGAACAACTTGCTGCAGAGGCCTGCCACTTACTAGGAACCCACGCGCCAAAAGAAGCCAAAAATTCAACTTTCACTACAGGGACTCTTTAGTGAGGTATGTGTGCTTGTTCATATAAATCAATATAAATGAGGTCTTTTAAATATATAATTTCACACGTTAATTATTGAAAGTAAAAAATTGACTTAATAATTAGACACATTTAACTAATTAAAACAAATTTTAAAAACTTAGACACAGTTTGTACATGGGAGCACATTCCTATAATCCCAGTTATCAGAAAGCTGAGGAAGGTGGGTTGCAAGTTCAAGTTCAAGATCAGACCCTGTCTCAAAATTTAGCTCAGTGGTAGAATGCTTGCTTAGTACGTGTGAGTCCTTAGGTTCAATCCCCCCCCACACACACACACAGAGAGAGAGAGAGAGAGAGAGAGAGAGAGAGAGAGAAACACAAGAAATAAATTTAAGTTTAAATTTAAGTTTCAAGTCTTATTTTTCCTAGAAATGTAACAAATAAGTTACATTATTTCTGTGATCATTTTTTTGGTAGACGGTATGTATTAATTGCAAGAACTATACTTACAGACCATTAATCCTTTTGATATTAATCCAGCATGAGTTATATTTGGCGTTAAGATAAAAGAATGGAATTCTAGTACAAATTGTGGCCTATGGGAAGAAGGCATTTAGAAGTGGTGTCATGAATTAAATCTTAAGTAATATAGTACTTTTTCCAAAAATGGGGTGGTTAGGAAATGTTCAGGAAATAATATATATAAACTGCAAATGTCTTCTGATCTTTTAAAAAATAAAATGATACCTATGGGAAGCTGCAGACAGTTTAATATAATTAAAACTACATATGCGATATAGAGTGGAATATAAGGTTAAAGTTTAAGAAAAGATTTATTTGTTGTTTGTGTGTATCTAAATAAAAAATGAAGGTCCAAAACCTAGTGGCTTAAAACAATGAAAACATTTACTTGTCAGAAACCTGCAATTTGAACAGAACTTGGCAGGAAAAATTCACTTCTGCTCTACGTAGCATCAGCACTCAGAATCCTCTGAAGTTTCCAATACTCACTTTTTGGGCAACTAATTAATGCTGGCTGTCACTTGAGACATCAGCTGGATCTGTGATTAGAATCTGTTCAGGTAGATGCTGAACTATTGGTATGTTTTTGCCTTTTATAACCAGTCTTATAACTATCTACTTTACTTTCACTATTTACTGTTCTTTAGAGGTGAATCAATAAATCTACTATGCATTCTTGAAAGAAAAGTTAGACATTCTCTCTCAGTGTATTAATGACAATAGCAGGGTGCTAGAAGAGCTTTTAGGAACCAATGTATTGGAGTAATTATCTTTCAGAGGAGTGGAAACTCAGAACACTTGCTTAGTTTTAAACTAAGAATGGTACATGTATCCCAGTGGCTTTTGAATAGATAGGAGGCATTATGAGACTTTGGGTATAAAGAGCTTTATCTAGCAATTTTGGAAAAAAATATAAGATAGTGATTGCATGTAATGGAAGGGAGTCCAGTTACAAAGCCATTGCAGAAAGTAGCAATGACACCTTGGATTACAGCAGTGAATATTATGGGACCAGTGGTCAGAGAATAATGTACTTTTAGAAGAGAAAAAGTGACCTGCAAAGGTAAAAGCTAGAGACATGCAAAGAAAAATAGAATATTACATGTTCATGGAATTTGGAAGCAATCCTAGCATAAATGTTAAATAGAGAAGAAAGAGGGAAGATTTAAGGTAATGAAACATTGGAAACTTAAGAATGCAAATACAAAAATATTAACTGAATACATGGGACAAAACTGGATAAGATAGCAATTATAAAGCTAATAAATTCTTTTATTTCCTCTTACTTCTTTGTTTTAAATGGTTGAGCATGAGATTTCATTGAATGAGGTTGAATTCACTTTGGAAGAGCTAGATAGTGCAGAATGCAGAGGAACCATTGTTTATTGGACTGACTACTGAGACTGATAGAAAGTTGGAAAGATAAGGTGCAGGTTAATGGGACATGATTTGTTGTGGAAGGGAATATTCTCAAGAATATTGCAGAAATTACTTAATTTAGAAAAAAAACATCAGTGGACATCAGAATTCCTGCATATTTCAAGAAATGAGACACATGTGAAGGAGATTTTTTTCTTCTCTTTTACTTGACTCTGATATTATGAACTACACAAAAATGAAATTATTCCTTAATCTCCCTCTGCCTTGGTTCTGTAAGGCAGGGGTAAGAAAAACAAGGATGCTCTATTTTAAATGACCTAATTAATGGAAAACACTTATATTGATGCCTGACACATAGAACTTCTCTATAATCATTAGTCCATTTATAATATAAAATAAAATAATTTTACAAGACCAAAGGCATTTTGAGCATAGAAATAAAAGCAGAGCAAAACAAAAGGAAACCTGATGGGTTAACAAGACTGGAGGGAGAGTGTGAATCTGCTTTGTCACCAGTGAGGACAGACACTCCAACCTCTAAGTCCTGCTTAGCTTCACTAATGAATGCATTTTTTTCTTTTACCAAGACACTAACAAGAATTACAGTTAAGTATTAGGTAACTCCTATTATTCCAATTGTTTTTTGCTTTTTAAAAGTAGCTTATAATTCTGAAAGAGTTGCCATAATTTTAATCCTACGAATTTGTGATCATTGGTGTATTATTTAATTTGAATCTTATTTTCTAAACTCAAGCCTCTAATATAAAAGTAAAAGAAGCCATAACACAATATTTAATCAATCATTTCATTATCATATTGGAAGTGAAAATTAAAGTTTAAATAACTATAAAACATAAAATGAAAATTGAACAAATAAGCTCTATATTACCAGGAAAATATTTCACTTTCAAGGTCAACATTGAAAGTTGATGCATATTTTTAAATATTAAAGTATTTTTACAGGGTCTGGGGTTATGGCTTGGTGATACAGCACTTGCCTAGCATGTGTGAGGCACTGGGGTTGATTCTCAACATTGCATATAAATAAATAAAATAACGATACATCAGCAACTAATAATTTTTTTAAAAATTATTTTTATGAATTAAATTAATAAGAAATGCATGATGTATTTTGTGTTAAGCATAATGTTTCTGCTCTCTATATTTTAGATACATACAATGAATTTAAAAATTATCACAAAGAAAAAAAAATTACTGATTTAGAAACACTAAATTGAAAATCAAATTATTTTTCTTTTAAATGGGCATATTGAAAGGTAATGGTTAATGTGATACAGCAATTTGTATACGGGGTAAAAGCGGGAGTTCATAATCCACGTGAATCAACCGTGTAATATGATGTATTAAGAACTATGTAATGTTATGAACGTCCAATAAAAAAAAAAAAAAAAAAAAAAAAAAAAAAAAAAGAAAGGTAATGGTTATACATTGACAAAATTGGGTGTTAAATTTGACATTATTTATCTGTAAGTAAAAGGAAATAATGGGAATTTGATTGCTTTTTGCATTTCATTAAGCAGAAATAATTTAATCTATTTCTTTTTACTATATATCAAGCACTTTTTAAGAGATTATAATTATAAATGCATTGTATCAATTATTCTTCAAATAGTCTTATAGTATTACTATTACTGCATAAATTTACATCTGAGGAAATGGGTAAATTTTCTAAAGAATTTTCAAGAGTCTCATGTTAAGATACACAAATAAAAATTGAAGCAATGTTGCTTTTCTTAATTAAATATATTATTGTTTGTCAGAAGTACATTGTACCCTAACCATTGAAAAGTGTGAGACATTATTATAGAATTGTGACATCATTTTAACATTTCTATCATTATGCATTACACACATGAAATATCTATCATCCATCATTAGATTCATTTACTTTGAATTATAGTTTGCTCTACCCAACAAATGAACAATTTTAATACATTTATTTTGTTATTTGTACAGATATCATGATTTACACTGATTGTTGCCCTTGTCTTATTGAAAAGTCTATAAAACAAATATGAGTTGCTGATAAATTAGAAAACATAAAAGTAAACAAAATGCTCTTTACCCTGATACACTGAGGATTATTATAGGTTCTAAAATTCTCATACCATGATAAAGTAATTTGTCAGCCCAAATTCTGGGATTGCTAATTCTCCAGTTTGAAGACTTGTGTTCCAAACCATCATGGTTTCACAGATCTGTAGAAATTTCATAGCTACAATTCTAATGAGGGGAAATTTATCCGTAACAAAGGAGTATTAACTAGAACAACATATATTCAATTTTAAGTTTTAATCTGTTGAACCTAGTAGTGTTCTATTATTTTCATAAGATTCAACAGAAAACAATGAAACTATCAGTCATTTTTTATAAACATAACTAAAATACTTGATTTATCAAGGTATTTTTTGCATATGATCTCCTGATCTGCAGGCAATTTGAGGTATGCAAATGATGTTTTAAACCTTCAAACATGGTTTGGCATTTTTTGATAATCTTTCCACTTTCTTATGCTGTGTTTATGTTAAGAATGCAGGTTCTCCTAAGAAGAACACATTGTGAATATAAAGCTATCATTGTATCCTTAACATTATTTTTAGGTGCTCAGACATTAAATATCTATGCCTACTTGTAATTCATTTGAAATTTCTATAGATGCCTTAGTATTCCAGTTAAATGCCTTTAGTTTCTCAAAAATTTTAATCTAAATGTTTACTCAGATGTGCATAAAGTTTCTGTTTATTAAATTGTGATTTTATTTATGTATTTATTTATTTAATTTAGTTAGGTTATTTTTTTCTGTTTTACAGTATTGGAGTTTGAACAGAGGGCCATTCTACCACTAAGCAACATCCCTACCTTTTTAAGTTTTATTTTGAGGAAAGGTTTTGCTGAATAGCCCAAGATGGCCTAGAACTTGTGATCTTCCTGCCTTAGTCTTCTGTGTCTCTGAGATTATAGCTATTTGCTACCATGCATGGATAAAATTATAAATTTTAAAAACAATTAATGAATAATTCAGAACTATTAACCAAAATCTAGGTGATGCCAATTTATACTTTTATGGTTCATGTGTATTTTGAAAATTTTTTGAACTTCAGTTTATTTGTAAGTCCATGTATATTCTAAACTTTAAATTTCTGGCCAGTAAATCATAGCTGTGACTACTCTGAGAATATAATTTTTAACCTAAAGTGAGGTAGAAAATACATCTAACTGTAAATGGAACCAGTGATGACTGTCTATACTTCTAGTTACTCAGAAACCTGAGGCATGAGGATGCCAATTTTACATTGCACAATTTAGCAAGACTTTGTCCTACACTAAAATAGAATGATCTGTAAAAACAATTCAGATGTTTGGTCCTTATTTACCCACAAAATTTAATTCTAAAATAAAAAAGCTAGCTTACTTCTGCTGGGTAAGACTAGCAGAATAAAATGAGAAAGCTCTTCTCAGACAAATGATCATATGGTCTCAAATAATTAAACTTACATCACAAGAGATTTTAATGCATCCCATATACCACCTATGTAAAACCATATACATATAAATCATTGGGCATGATAACAATATAATGTAGTCATGTTAAAGCCACAGTACTTCAGAGCAAACTTAAAATAATCTGATACCACAGGCTACAGAAAATTTTTACTACAAATTACAAAATAGTGTTTTTACAATGGACTCCACAAAACCATTGAGAGTCTTCTGAAATATTTGGTAGTAATATGATTTTCTTTAAAAAAATATCAAAAGTTTTGGCTATCCTCTGAAATTATCTCATTTTTTTCTTTTCCAATAATTTACTTTCTATAATTCTGTCACTTTATTCTGTTTTTTCTTCATTTTTTTTGTCACTTTAAGAATACTGTTGTTAATAAATAATATATCTTTATCAGCCTGGTCATGAATATTTCTAAGAGTAGAAGTGGTATCAATATCTTCATAATAAAGCTGCTTTTCAGAAGTATAATTCAATTCTACAAATTCACACTGGGCTTTTTGGCTTATGAGGTCAGAGCCCAAAGCAAATTTGTTTTACCAATTTTCAAATGAATTAATGTAGCTGTTACTCTAAGTGATACACATATGAATCAAACACTGAAGAAATTTGTCCTATTAAAAAATATTCAATACTAATCCTAAACTCATTCTTCCTAAATCTACATTGAAAACCTACATACTCTGCATATTTCAGTAGATATTGACTTCTGCATTCGGTTATGAATGGTACACTTGCATATGTCATCATGTATTGATTTTATCATACATCTGTAAGTCCCCTAATTAAAAAATATGTATCCAAATACACACCTAATGCACTTCTATGTTTCAGATCTTACATATTTTTTCACCTATACATTCTTATGAATATTTATGTTTCTCAATACCAATATTCTTCCACTAAAATTACCCCTGACCAAAATTGAAATGTCATGTTAACTCTAACTTTACTGCATTATCTAAAACTAATTTTATGTATAGAGTTGATATAGCAGTACAGATATATAGGGGATAAACATCTGCTGAGAATCTCAAAACTAGATGCCAGAATGATCCCTGGGCAATATTAAGGCAGCTATGTAGGCCCTGTGAGGCATGCTGTAAATTTCCAGGAAAATCAACATGATCAGAATGAGGAAATGTTTCTGAATCAAGCTCTGTCTCCTCAATCCAGGGAAGATACACATAACCAGGCCTGTCTGGATACCTTATCCTGTATGAGTTGGTAGAACTTTGTCAACTTGTTGAAATGTAACAAGAAGATGTGTGCAGCCTCCATCTCATGATTAAAGAGATTTTAATGCATCCCATATACCACCTTGGGACCACCTGTTAGGAGAAAGTGGTTGCCAAGGCAGTGACCACATCTCACTTCCTTGACTAAGGGAGTGACCTCACCTCAATTCCTAGGCCTTGGAGCTCACTAAATTTGGAATCCAGGTAGCTAGGTACCCAGAGCCAGACAAAGTTCCACTCTGCTCACTTGTTTTGAATTATCAAAGACAGAGTCATACTTTCTTGGCATCTAGTGAAAGGTGGATGAGCAAATGCCATTAAAGCACTGAGAAGGGCCCTTTCTTGAGAATGAAGGTACTGGATCCTCACAGGGTCATGACATCTGTGGTGAGTTTGCTCAAGGAGACTAGAGCTGAGAAAGGACAGGTTCTTGCAGGTGGACATAGTTTAACGCACTAGTCAGATGACACTTTGGATAGACACAGAACCTCTTCAGGTGTGTGTGTGTGTGTGTGTATGTGTAACTGTGCAACTGTTCCTGTGCCTGTTGGCCAGGAACATCCTTTTTAAAAATTTCTATTCATTTTTCTTCATTTTAAAATTGGATTACTTGTGGGTTTTTTTGCTCTTGAGTTGCATGAGTTCCTGATGTAATGATAGCATTGTTCATAATAGCCAAGGAATGGGAATATTCTACATGTCTGTTGACAATGGATATATTAGAAAGATGTAAAACACAGACACACACACACACACACAGAGAGAGAGAGAGAGAGAGAGAGAGAGAGAGAGAGAGAGAGAGAGAGAAGGTAGTGTTTTCAGTACTAAGAAAAAGAAAATCCTGCCATTTTTGGAGAACAAATAGAAGATTCATTAAATTATACTAAGTAAAATAAGTTAGAAACACCACATAACCTTAACTGTATGATAAATCTAAAAGAGTAGATATTATAGAAGCAGAAAATAGAATGGTGGTTGCCAGAGGTTGGGGTATGGCGGAGTTTGAAGATACTAGTCAGAATATACCAAGTTTCAGTTATGCAAATGGATGCATTCTTGTGCTCCTCTGTAGAGCATGGTGAAAGTAGTCAACTAAACTCTTTAGTATACAGGAAATTTGCTAAGAAAACAGATCTCAAAGTGTTCAACACCACAAACACACATATACACACACACTGTCACACAGAGTAACTGTGAATTCACAGATGTATTTATTAGCTTTATGTGGTTATTGGTCCACAGTGATTGTATGCATGTGTGTGTGTATGTGTGTGTGTATTTGTGTGTGTACATATATGCATATGTGCCAAATTATACAACTTAAATATATAATCTTTTATATATATTTTAATTGCTCAGTTATACTTTAATAGTGTTGTTTAAAAAGTATAAAATACAAGTGCTACGTATTATATCTTTATATTCATGCATAGAATTCAAAAGTTCATACACCTCTTGGCAGTCTAACAGTGTATATGATATTTTGCACACAGATTAATACATACACTGGATGTTCCAAACTGGTGAAAGGAGGGGAACAAGGTGCATGAGCTAGTCTGCTAAAACATAAGAGTAGGGGACCTGCCTTGTTGATATGTCCCCAAATTGAGGATGATTGGGCTTTCATCTTTTTTCTCTATTTTTAGGGCAGAAAGAAATATTGACATTAAAAGGACATCCCTCTTGCCTCTTTGCTCACCTGAGCTGTCTGGAAGACACAGTGTGATTGCCCACTCCAACAAGCATTTTTGGAAATTCAATGTAACCTAGAGTTAAATAATGTGACCTAGGGTTAAAATATATGGTTTGTATGGAAGGCAAAAACAAAGGCACTATGTTTTTTTTTTCTTTTTCTTTTTATCTTTCAAATATTTGACTGTGAACATTTTCAAATATACAGAAAGAGAAACATTGAAAAGCTTCTTTCTGAAAATCACACTTCTCCCCACTTCAGATGAAGAAACAGTGGCATCAAAACTGTCCATCTACTAGGTGGGATCATTATGGTTTGAATCCCTCATCACCTGAGACAGAAGGCTGGACCACTGCAAGACCAATTTTGACACTTTGCTCACATTTTTAGTATAATTATAACTGCAGCCAATCTCTTTTGCTAGATAGAACTTGACTATTTATCATATTTAAAATTATATTTTATTATGGTAAGTACACTGAACATAAAATTTATCCCTTTAACAGACTTTTAAGTGCACAATCGAAAATGATTAACCATTGTATAATGTACAGCAGATCTCTAGAACACACCAGGAGCTGGTGGAGGCAGGGGTGGATGGGTAGGAAGACATGTGGAGTTGCTAAAAATTGTGGGGTTTTTGTTGATTTCAAATGCTCAGATCTGGGGTTTGTTAATCTGCCCTACCCCGCTGCCCTGAAGAGCACTTGTGGCTTTAGGGTCATATTTGTTCTCTATTTTTCTACCTAGGTCTCCATCAGAATAGCAATCTATACTGTATTATTTTATTTATATAAACTTTGAAGCCAAATGTTTAAAAAACTAAATCAGTCACATCTTTGCCTTGGTGTTTACATTTCTGTCATCAAATATGAACTGAATATTCCCTCATGATGTATCATCTTATATGCAAATCTTTTACTTTTCACTCAGTACAAAGATATTCCTTCAACATTTTCACAATGTTAAAATTGACCATCACCAAGTGGAAAGAGTATGATGACTAACTTGTTCTTCTGTAGATTCTCCGGTGTTTATGGTAGACATAGGCAATGTCTTCAAAGAAAAAAAGATTAAAAAAAATCAAGTTGATTTGAGGCATCTGTTTGCTTTATCTATTTCTGCCACCAATCATTATGCTTTCCTTTAAAACAGAAGTTAATGAGATCTGTTTTTCAGGTCATTTAGTTTTTATTTGTTTAATTTTTGTGATCTCTCAAAGACTTTGACTACTGCCAGTTTTCAAACCATTGAGATTATTAAATGTCATTGCAAAACCGAAATAGCAAATGTTTCCTGAGAAATTCAGTGGAATTCAAACATTGCAACTAGAAATAAAATATCAAGAACTGGATGTTAGTAGTCTCTAAATGGCAAACCAAGATCTTAGTCATATGTGCTGGGAAGCTGTAATTCAAAGACTTCTGCTATGAGTAAAATTTTTAAAAAATTGTTTATTTCTTTTAGTCTCTTCCTCATGAAAAAAAATATGTGTATTTTCTAGATCAAAACCAGAAAAATAAATTTTTACAACAAATTCATAATTTACATTTTAAAATATTCAATATATTCATATTGTGTCAAATAAAGAAGATAACAACTTTCTAATGTATTAAAAAGCCCCAAATATCATTACAGATCATATAGTCATGACCTTTTATGTGTTGGGTTATTTAAAAAAATCATTGTGGCTAAATGTTGCAATTCAATTTTTTACACAACCATAATAAAAAGTAACATATGAATTAAATGTAGTTTTGAATATGATGACATTTTTAGAAACTTAAGAGCAGTGATTCTGCAAACACATGAAGGATACTTTGAATGCTATCATTTGCTATTAACAAATGTCCTTATCATTTCCAGGAAGTCAGTACACATATGTCCCTCTAGCACATAATGATTAGTACTGTTCAATACTGTGGAGGATACTTGGCTGACAGCAATCAGTGGGCAGGCATACAAACACTAGCTAGGCTAATTTTGCAGTGAAAATAAGAATGAAAATGTTTTCAACAAAGATATCCTATTATTATTATTTTTAATTTAGAGTTCCCTATATTAATTGCCAATCAGTTACTGATAAATGTGTTTGCTTGCAATTGAAAGTGGTGCAACAAAGAATTGTGTAGAAGACAGATGCTGGTGACATCCTGCAATCTCTCTTCAGTCCAGTCTCCAAATGACTTCAGGACCTAATCTTCTGTTTTCAGTATCATATAGGTAGGAGAGGAATTTTGCATGCAATTAATATTCTTTCCTTGTATTTAGGTACATGTTTTTTTAGTAGTAGCAGAATACTGCAAACCAACAAATGCAATAAAGACAATGAGTGATGAAAAGCAGAGGTTTTTATTCTTTCTTTTTTTTGTGTGTGTTACAATATGCTTAAGAGGAATATTCGTCTTCTCTTCAAGCAAATACTCATTTAAGGACAAAAAATTGATCAATTATGAATCCAAAGGCAAAATTCATAAAATACCATTTTACTCTTCATTTTCTCCAAACAATCAAATCAAAAAGGTGTGTGTGTGTGTGTGTGTGTGTGTGTGTGTGTGTTTCTCTTTACTTCACACATATCTTTGGTATTTTTCCCTTGACTTGTAGTAGTAAACAATAACCATTCTAAAAATCATTCAATAAATGAATGAATGAAAAACTTCTCTTCCAAAATTAATTAGGATGCTAATAAAGTTTGCATTTTAACTTATAGACTTATGACCTTGGGGTTGGTAAGAGATAATCCTTTGTACCTCTTCAAATGCACTGTCTGGAGTACTTAGATCATCCTCACACATGTTCCCATGTCCCTGCTTTTCTCTTGTTCAACCTTTGTAATCCCTGCCCACCATTCTTAGGGTCTTTTTTCCTTAGGAATCTTGCAGGGCCATTTTCCTGTTTGTTGGTTTGACAAAGCCACTATTTCCTTCATTTTTTTATAATTAGTTTTCACTGAGATTAAACAAAGACATATAGAATTAGCTTATTTTTTTCAGTATATTTTTCCATTTCATCCAAAATATAGTTCAAATTCAAGCAAATAAAACCTGAAAGAACTTCAGTCTTTGCAAAGACACAACAGGACAGGAATGATGCTTATGTAAGCTCACTCCACAAGGTGCCAGGGCCATGACAATACCTGGCAAGTGGTGAGCCTTCAGTTGAGTGTCTGGTGAGTGAATTTAGCTTATCTTCTGGCAAGTACATTTTAGACACTTATTATATTCCAGGTGATGAGGCTGTGATAGTGACCAAGATCCAATTCCCTGCCCTCAGAAAGATCATAACCTAGATAGAGCGGCACTGTACCATAGAAATCCCAACAATGAAATTCAGCTCTGTGCAGTTCACCATGGTAACCCCAAGCCATGGTTGGTTACTGAGTACTTGACATTTGACTAGCACAAGTTAGAGACTTTTCAATTCTAATTAATTTAAGTTTTAACTAAAACACTGAAACAGTGAAAAATAGTTTTCCATAAAATATACCTTTGTTGTCTAAGTAGACTATATTTATCTTTAACTGCTACATAATATTACCTACTGCTTATTTTGTACTATAATACACAAGTTCAGAACATGTATCATTGTTAGTATCTTATATTGATTACATGCTACAATGATAATATTTTTAGCATATTATTTTAAATAATGTTATTAATTTTCCTTTCAAAAATACAGCTAATCAACAAGATTGATGCATATATGGCTTGTATAATTTTTTAAATTTGGTATTGCTAATATAGGAGAAGGCACAAGGGAGTAAAAACAACTAACAACAATAGCAACAAATAAACCAACACATCAAAAACATCAAAAACTCTGAAAAGTCTCCATTTGTTCTATACTCCCTTATTCAACAATTATCATCTGATTTCCATTTATAGAAGCTCTGAAAAATTAATTTCTCTGTGCTATTTGTCCCCCTTTTCTAACTCCAAAGAACATTTTTTGGTGTTTACTGCTCATTGTGGCATACCTTGAACATTTCTTCCTCCTTCTCATTCTCTTCCTCTCTTGGATTCAGAGAAAGAGAATGCCATCCATTTTCATAGGATATCATTGGTCTTTCATAGGATCCCATTTCTCTTAATGTGTTCTTCATTAATGTTTGGAATTTTTCAGCAATGTATCCTTCTCTCTTCTCTTTTCACACCTTCAACTCCCTTTAGGTAAGCTCATTCCTAACTAGGACTTCATCTCTTATCCAAGTAACAATGACTTAAAAAGTGAAGCTGTGTCTCAGACATCTCTGGAGCTCCAGTATATATCATCTGTATTTCCTGTTAGTTGCTCAACATTCTTAAAAGTTTGCCTTTGTATCTCATATGCCACACTATGATAAAAAAAAACACATGGCTGCATTGATTCTGGACCCTACAAATTTATTTGTCCTCTTGTGCTTTCTGTACAGGTTGCACTTCACCTCATCTCAGGCCGGAAAGCTGGGAGTCATCTCCCATGCTTCCCATATACAGTAAGTCCGGTCAATTGCATCTTGCATCAGTATTTCATTTCTCTGGCTTCCTCTCTAATGTTCTTGTACTGGTAAAGACACCTGGTACCTTCATTTTTCATTCTTAGGTATTAAAATGAGAAGCCACATAAATTACCCAACCCCAGGCAGTTCCTTGGCCTTTGCTACTTCTAGTGAATGGATCCTTAAAAAAAATTGATCCTGTAATCACTTGTACTTGGTGAGTTTTTAGCATCTACTGCATAAAGTGCAAACTTCATGGAATGGCATAGATGTCCCTGTGAATTATGGCTCACATCTACTTTCCTGGCCACACCTTCTGTCTCTGGTCTATGACTGTGCCCTAGCCTTAGTGAACCACTGATATGTCCCTCCATAGGCCATGCTTTACTTGTCTCTGTCTCTTTGGAAAGCCAGCCCTTTCTCATCTTGTACTTGGTGAAATACTCCCATTCTTTTTCAAGGATTGATGCAATTTTTTCCTCTTTCAGGAAGCCTTCTCTGAATTCCTCATGAAGCACTGTACATAATTTTCTAAAAGCCACTCTTCATACTGTGCTGTCATCCTCAGTACTTGCTTTCTCCCTGAGCAGAGTGTGAATAAACTAAGGACATGTATCCGATACTGAACTCACCTTTACTTCTTCAACATGAACTATATATGTGGATTATGAAACTATTTAGAAAATTGAATGTGATAAACTTACCAATGCCTAAAATATTTTTCCTGCACTCTTTGTGATGCCAAATGACATGGCTACAAAAAAAAGCTTTTGTAGAACATAAACATTTTGGAATCATAAGAATTTTCAAATAATTTGATTCTAACTGGAATAATAATTTTCAAAGATTTATATATATATATATGTATATATATATACATATATATATATACACACACACACATATATATATATAGATAGAGATATCTATATCTCTATATATCTATGTATATCTTTGTATATCTATCTATATATGTATATGTGTATCTATATCTATATATATCTATATATATCTATATATATTTATATATATATATATATATATATATATATATATATATATCTCTCTCTCTCTCTCTCTCTCTATATATATATATATATATATATATATATATATATATATCCATTGATGAACACCTAGGCTGTTTCCATAGTTTGTCTATTTTGAATTGTACTGTTATAAGCATGGGCACGCATAAATTTCTATAGTTTGATGATTTTAATTCTTTAGGAAAATTACCCAGGTATCTTTAGTTCTTGATACCATTGTCATAGCATTACCTCCAGTGTTTGGCTCATGACTAGTCTGCATTGAATCCTGTGTCTTTCTGTCTTCCTATGTCCAGCATCAAGCCCTGAACATAAATGCTTGGGATCAACCTGGCATACAGAGAGCTGTGTCTCTCTCCAACCGACCCTGAAATGTGAGAGAGCATGAAGCAAATTTTAGTATGGGTAAATTTAGTGGAAGTATAACCTGAATAGACCTTTTATCAGATATTTATATTACTACTGACAACTTAGAAAAATATTATATTAGAAAAGTGGGTTACAAAATAATAGAGAGGCTTTTGGAATAATGAACATGATTTCTTCTCTAGTTTTGCTTTTTTATCACAGATTCTAATTTAAAAGCAAAACATTAAGTATAGTTTGCATCTTATTTCTCTTTTAACTTGAATGCAGCACTTCACCTCTGAGAAATGAAAATGGAAAATAATATCATAAAAATTGAATTTTCAAGGTAAATTTTTTTTTCCTTACATGGGAAAATGTGTTCAATTGAACACTAAAATACCAAGTCTCAAGACTATTTATATAGACTGAGTCTTGATATTTTTAAGTTATATAGACTTGAGGTATTGATATTGTTCCATGTAGAAACATTAAATATCTATCAATTTAGTGCACATTTTAATACTTTAGAAGAGAAGTAGTCTCTTTATCATGGTGCTTGTTTCTGATATTTTAAAACCCCAGGCACATAAACAGCAATTCAATGACTTATCAGTATTGAGAAGGGGCATTTGTGTTTCACCTAGAATATAATGGAAAAATATTGGCAATATTTTTCTAGAGTTTGCAGTACTTCTATACTTGTGGTTTAATTAGGGAGCATGGAAGGAGGTAAGGTTTAAATTCTGGTTACTATATAGGAATTTATAGAGAAACAGGCTTCAGGATTTACTTGCTTCAAATGACTCAACTCATAGACAGGGCAACTATGTTATAGTAGTAGGAGGATTTTTAGAGCCATCCCTCTAGGACATTCTCTCTGGATTTAACCCACCATAATTCAATATGATATCATCATGATCCATGCCTTAATCATATTCACAAGGGTCCTACTTTCAATCAAGTTGATGCTCTGAGGTCCTGGAAGATCTTTGAGTTTTGGGAGGACACTGTTGAACCTATCACAGTGCTATTTAAATTTTTCAGAATTATAAATCTCTCTCTCAGCTAATGGATAGGAAAATTAGAAAGGTGGGGAGAATCTTTATTTGAATGATGATATTTAAGCTTTCATAATTCCAACTGGTTATTATATCCATAACCTGGACTGGTTTGAAATTTTTGTCACTGCTGTTAAAAGCTCACATTATGTTATTGCACACTATAGTCTTGCATGAAAAAGCATTTCTGCAAATCTGGCTATCATGTGTGCAAGTCCCTAACTGGATTGCCTTACTATCTATGATGTTTTTGATTATTTTCACTAAAGGCAAAGCACTTCAAAAAATTGAAGGTAAATTTACAAGCAATTACAATGATTGGGGGAATAACTATTAAATTCACTATGAAAGTAAAGTATTAGAAAATGTCAAATATTAGACATGATATTATAGCATTAGCCTATTTTTAAATTTTTTCTTGTATTATTTTTTATTTGTTCTAGTTAGTTACACATGACAGTACAACGACCTTGACATATCATACATTTGAATCAGATGAGATATAGTATCTCATTTTTCTGAGTGTACAGTTTGCAGAATCATATTGGTCATGCAGTCACATATATACACACAATAATAATAATGTCTGTTTCATTATACTATCATTCCTATCCCCCAATTTCCTCCCCTCCCTTCCCATCACTTCTCTCTACATAATCTAAGGTATTGCTATTCTCTCTTTTTTTTTCCTCACATCTTCATACATGTGTTTTGTATAATGATGAGAGTCTCCTTCCACCATCCATGCAATTCCCCTTCTCCCTCCCTTTCTTTGGGAGGCTCTTTTATTAGTAGAAATTTTAATCTGGTATAACATGCAAAAATAAAACAATTGTAAATCTATATTGTAGAAAGCAGTTATCCTATCATTAAGAAATCCTTTTCATGTGTTTAAGATTAATGTTTGATGCATATTGAAAGTTGTGATTATCAGGAGGAAAGTGTATGAAGCATCATAATTACTCATATGATATCCACATATTGATAGACAAATGTAAAGAGGCCATGAGAACCTCTAAGAGTCTGTTTACACTTATTCTCCAACAGAAAAACTTATTTAGGAGTAATAGAAAGTTCTGAGTTTACTCTAAGTCTTGCCATTTACTTAAAGAATGTTCTGAATAATTATTTCCAATATAGCTTTGCCAAACCTAAGCCCAACTAGTATAGTGCCTAGATAGAAGATAATAGTAATGGTAATTATGAGTATTTCTGCTTATTTCTGTTAACAGTACATTTTGTCTACAAGTCACTTTATTTTCATGTCCTCAAAACATTGATGATTTTTTTACTTATAAAATTTGAGCATATATTTGTAAATATTTTCTGTCTTATAAGGGGTTAATATATAAGAATGTCTTACAACCTAATAACAAACAAATAAGTGAACAGACAACAACAAAAATCCCAACCAGTTATAACATGGTAAAATGACTCTAGTATATTTTTCCCTAAGAGGACAAATTAACAACTATCAGGTATATGAAAATGTGCTGAACATCACTAATAACCAGGGAAATAAAGATTCAAATCACAGTAAGATATTATTTCACACCTGTTAGGATTATTTTTTTGTTAAAAATTGGTAACAAGCATTGGGAATTATGTGGAAGAACTGGAACACTTCTACACTGTTGCTCCAAATGTAGAATGGGGAAGTCATTATGGAAAACAATATGAAGGTTCTTCAAGAAATTAAAAATAGAACTCTCATATAATCCAGCATTTCCACTTCTAGGTATGCTTTCCAAAAAACTATAATAAAGATCTCAAAGAAATCTGCCTCCTCATATTCATTTCAATATTATTCACAATAATGTTGAGACTCAGAGTGTAACACCACAAAATATGGCTCCTTGGCAATTAAGAAAATTACAAAAGCAAAAAGGTGACTGTGACTTTTCCACATTTTGGTGTGAGCTTGTCATAAAAGAATTATTTGACCTAATTCACATAAAGCAGGACATAAGACTCTCATTATAAAGGGGTCCTCTCCTACACTGAGAAGCCATAAAAGAGCATGAACTGTCAGACTTTTCAGGGTCTTCCTCCAACCCTGTTTAATACAATGGTCTCATACTCTTTTTGTCCAATCACAGTTCTATATAACTGCACATTCTTCAACAGATATAATACCTTGTTTCCCCTCAATTTGGGGATCTTTAATTCTAAAAGGTCCTATGATACACAAAATATTGGTAAAATAAAGTTGTATTTTTTTATTTTTAATCTGTCTTTTATTATAGGGGTGTCAGTGATGCCTCTTGCAATGGTGAGGAAAAGATATTAATTTCTCCCCAGTAGCCATTATATGGGAACAACCCAAGTAACCATTGGCAAATGAGTAGATAAAGAAACTGATATACACATGCAATCAAATATTATTATTCAGCCTCAAAACAAAAAAGGAGAAAATTCTGCCATTTACAACAGCATAGATGAACCTTGGTGACATTATACTGAGTGAAATAAGTTAGTCACAGAAGGAAATATTTTGCATAATTTCCTTTTATATGAGGTATCTAAAATTGTCAAACTCATAGAAGCAGAGAATAGTATGGTGGTTGCAGGAGTCTGGGGAGATAGAAAATGGGCAATGTTCCTCAGTGAGTATAAAATTTCTTATGTGAGATGAATAAATTCTAGAGATTTGCAATATAACACATTACCAATAATTACACATGAGATTGTGTGTTTTAAAATATGCTATAAATATATAGTTCATGTTAAGTGTTTTTACCAAACAAAACCAAAGAAAACCAAACTATGTAAAACAAAAGAACACAATAAAATTGCAATGGCTGTTTTTAGTATTTTAGTTGTGGAGGTAGTTTCATTAGTATGCATATGTTCACACTTAACATTATGTATAATTCATTGTGTGAAATTTTTGTACATTAATTTTACCTCAACAAATCAAAATTAAGTAATAAAGAGTAATAAAAATATGATTTTTTAAGTCTGTTAATTTCTATATATGTAAAGATTCAATGGTACAACAGAGGTTAACCACTATTTTAAGCTTTAGGGTTAACCCCTTAGGCTTAACTTTCTTATTTAAAACAAGATATTTTTTTTTTTGTATACAGGAAAATAAAACTATATTGATGTATTTATAATGAATTATATTTCATAATTTTTAAATTAAATTACAATGAAAATAGTAACACTAAACAAGATTGTTGATATAACAGTGTGTAAAACAGACATAATAAGTGGTAAAATATCAAAAGATTTTAGTTATTTAATTTTAAATTTAAATAGACTTTACATAAATTATTGCATATTAAAGATTTCTAATTTTTTATGTTTTATTGGTATGTTATAATTATGCATAGTCTTAGGTTCTATTATGCCATACTTGAACATACATATAGAATAATTTGATGAATCTTATTCTCCGGTGCCTTCTTTCCCTTCCCCTCCTCCCTCTCCAATTCACTTGCTCTACTACTCATCTCTCTTCTACCATTGTTATCATTATTTTAGTTAGTCCACTATACATACATACACATGTGTTTACATATATTCATATTTCATTGCAACATATTTCTACATGTCATAGTTTGATGTATTTCATTAATTTGAATAAACTGAATGTTTTGGTCAATTTCACCACTCTATTTTTCTAATTATTACCTTCATATGAACCAGCTATTCACAGTTTTTTCTTTACCAACTATTGATCATACTTTGACAGAAGTTTGGATCAGGGTTTGAAGAAATTTTAAAGTTAGTCTCTGGAATTCTCACAGACTGGTTTAACTGATAGTTATCTGATCATCTTCAGTGAGATGATCAAAACATGGTATAGTTACATCATCATCTCCCTATTTCTTTTTACCACATTCCTATTAATAGCATAAGAGAAATGAGTTTCTCTACTTTTAAAATTTAGATGTGAGAAAATTCACTGTTTGTTGTACAGTTCAATGAAAATCAACAGATATATTCAGTCACGGGAGCACCATTAAAATCAAGAGACAGAATGATTTTAACAGCCCCAAACCTTTCCTCCTCCTCTTTTATAGTCAATCTCTTTGCAACCATTAACTCATAAAACCCATTGATCTGTTCTCTCTCCTGATAGTTTTGCCTTTTCCAGAATGCCATGCAAATGGAAGAATGTATTTGCAGTCTTTTGAGTCTTGGTTCTTACATTAGGCTAATACATTCAAATTCATGCACATAATTACATGTTTGATTCTTTTATTGCTAAGTACTATTCTGTGTATATAGTGATTTTTAATACTTTCATTGATTTAAAGGCATTTAGATTGTTTGTAGCTTTTGGAATTGTCAATAAAGCTGTTGAAGCATTCACACACAGGTTTTTCTATCAAACATTAATTTCTATTTCTCTTGAACAAAAACAATATGGTAGGGTCCTGGGTCATATGACCATTATGTATTTCAGTTTGTATTAAGAAATTGTTTTACCAAGTTATACCATTCTGCATCCTCATCAGAAATGTGTGAGGTTACTAGTTGACACTTTTCTATACTCATTTATTTTAACATCACACATCTCTCTTTTTTACAAAATGAATGTTGAAATCATTTGCCAATTTTAAAAATTGGATTGTTAGATTTCATTCAATTAGATTGATAAATTTTTATGTATTCTGTATATAAATTATTTAACAGAAAAAGTGACTCATGGATATTCCCTCCCAGTTTGTGATTAGTTGTTTTATTCTCTTAAAAGCTTTTCACAGGGCAAATGTAACAAAAATATTGATGATATCCAATTTAGAATCTTTTGCCTCAAAATCACAAAGATTTTCCTCCTATGTATTTTTCTAAAAGTTTTATAGTTTTACATTTTTATGTTGTACAGTAATCCATTTGGAATTAGTCCTTATGTAAGATGTAAATAAATGAGTATAGAAAAGTGTCATATTTTAGACAGTGTTAGATATCAGGGAATTATAAGTTAAAACTGTGACTACATATCTGTTAGAATAAGTTAAAAAATTAACAATACTAACTGATTGTGAGGATGGAGAACAACTAGTAACCTCACACATTTCTGGTGGGGATGCAGAATGGTATAACTTGGTAAAACAATTTTTATGATGTGCATGTTATTTAAGGTCACCACTTCACCATATATATGGCATGTAGAACTGCTTACATTCAACTCCTCAAGACACCAGTGAATTTTTAAATACTTACCCCACCCCTCCCCACCACGCTTAGATGTACATTATATATATTTGTGCTCATGACGTTTCTATTGGGTTTATGTTTTCCCATCTCAACTCTCTCTACTCAGGAGAAACAATGCCATAACCATCTGTACTTCAGAGATTACTCTGGCTTTTATTTTCAAAATTACAAGTCTCTGATCTTTTTATTTAAAACCATTGAGCAGACTGATTTAGAGATGAATTGATGGTGCCATATCTGAGATATTATCACCCTTTAAACTCTTAACTATAAAGGTTAAAACAACAGCTATCAAGAAACAGAAACTTATGTCAAGCTAGGACAACTGACAGTACTTGTCCTGCAATTATTTGCTCATATGTCCATGACAAAGAGCAAGAATATTATATATTCATAATTGTGTCTCCAGAATCTAAATCAGAGTACAGAGCAGATCATGCATAAATGAATATGGTTGTACATTCTGTGTCATAGGAACTGCTGAGCTAGAGTCAGAAAACAAAAACAAAAAAATAATTAATTAAGTATAAAAAGGAAAAAAATGGTTTTGGAACAAATAAATATTAAATTTTCTTACGTTACCACTGCACCCTAACATATACCTCCTTCCCCCTTTTACTCAATATTTATGGTTTTCTTAAGTCCACACTTTTTTTCCAAATTCATCTATTCTGTTCCAACTGCTGCTGGTTTCATGTACATCTTCACTATTTTGTACCTGCATTGTAGCCATGGCCTTTTTCACAGTACCCTGTATCTCCCCTCTTCAGGTCATGTTCTTCTTGGCCCCAGATATCTCATTCTGATAAAAAGATGACATTTTCACCCTTGTTCTTACAAATCTTTCAAAATTTTCCCATTGCCAAAGAAGTGATTTCAAATAATTTTCTTTAGAACTTTGGGTTTCGAAGTTGTGATTCCAATGTTTGATATGGGCTCAAAATTTAATTTTGAAACATCAATCCTTAAATGTTTTAAAAAGTTAAACAAGGGGCTGGGTTGTAGCTGAGTGGTAGAGCACTTGCATGGCATATGTCTTGGGGTTCAATCCTCAGGATCTCTCTCTCTCTCTCTCTCTCTCTCTCTCTCTCTCTCTCTCACACACACACACACACACACACACACACAGGAAAAAGGACAAATGATCTATCCCTTCTGAGAAGATAAATTGGATTTGGACTTCTAAGTACAGCTAAAAATTCTGGACATTATCTTTCTTACCATTTTTTTTCCCTTCTCCTCTTTCTTGCTTCTTTTTTCTCTTTTTTCCCCTGAGTTCTCTTCCTCTACACTAATAGGATGGACATTATTTCTTAAAAAAAAAACTAAAAAGATTCTGAACACGGAAAGAGGAAGATAAACAGGCTTAGAATCCTAAGACCCAGTACATTGCAAAGTAGTGAGTTCCCTGGGATTACTTTTTGTTTTGTATATCTTCAAATTTGAATTAGAAGAAGCAGAGAACCTGGAAATGCAAAAAGAAAATCAAAAAAGACAAACATTTCTTCAACAAAGTCTACTGTTTGAAGCAGTATAATCAGGAAACACAAGCCTAGAAATATATAAATCCTTTCAGATAATTACAGGCTTTCTCACAAGAGACCACAAAATAACTGGTACATCCTTTATCCATACCAGCAAAGGTTGAGAGGGTAGCTCCTCATATACTGAATAAGGCAACCTAAACACCATGCCAGAGTAGCACCAAATGAAGCCAAGTTTGTGGACTAGGACTTTCACACCCATAGGATAATAAAGGACCTCCTCTCCTGGGGTCAGTGGAGTCCACATGGGCAGCCAATACTTCAACCCATTTGAGAGTAACAATGACCTCTCCCCAGCACCACACGGAAGCCCAGTGGAGAATTAGTGCTTTCACCACTGTCCATCTGCAATAGGAAATCCTCCTCCCCTTTGGGGTCAGTGGAGACATGTGAAAGAAATGACACAGCATTCCTACTCCTCCAAGCTAGGGGGCTAACTAACTACAAGACATAAGTATGACAGCTTCCATCTTGGAGAGAAAACAGTTTATTGACATGGATTTCTTCCTTGGAATTACATTTTCCAAGCACTGAGAGAAATTGACCATCAATCCAGATTTCTATATCAAAGGGAAATATCTTTCAAGAATAGAGTGGAAATCAAGGTATACTCAAATGAAAAAAAATTAAAAGAATTTGTCACTAGTAGAATTATACTAGAAAAAATAGCTAAGGAATATTCCATAAAGAGAAAGAAAACAATACACACAGGAATTTTGGAACACAAGAAGGAAGAAAGAAAATAGTAAAGAAATAGGAGTAAATACAATAGCCTTTCCTTTTCCTTTGAGTTTTAAGGCAATTATATCATACACAGCGAGGTTAATGAAATATAAAGAAAGGTAATTTTTCTGTATTTCACTTGAACTGGTGAAATTATGAAGTTTATATTAGCATAGTATTACCTAGAACGACCCCTAAAAAAAACTAACATATGAAGAGAAAATTTTTAAAAATCTATGGATAAATAAAAGTAGAATTATATATATATAGTAAAAATAACCCATTGGAAGCCTGGAAAAGAAATCAAAGAAAGAAAATACAAAATATCTTAAGCTTTAACATAGAATAAATTATATTAAATGCAAATTGTCCAAATAAGATCAATTACAGAGACTGTCAGAGTGTATTAGAGATCATGACCCAACTATATATATATGACTTAAATAAACTGACTTCAAATATATTATGTAGGCAGATTGAATGTTAAAACAAAGATATAACATGCAAGAATTAATCAAGAGAAAGCAGAAGTGGCTCTATTAATAATAGGAAAAAATAGGCTTTAGAGCAAATGGAATTGCTAAAGACACAGAATGATATTGTGTAATGATAAAAGGATCAATGCATCAAGAATACATGCAATTGTGAACATATAACAACAAACAATAGGACCACAAAATACATGAAGCAAAACTTGATAGAACTGAAAGGAGCAATAGACCATTCAACAATTATAGTTGGAGACTTCAGTCACTTCTCTTTTTGGATAATGATAGAACAACTTGACAGAAACTTATGAAGAATATAGAACCCAACACCATCAAAAACAGGCTCTAATTGATCATTCCCCCAGTGAATGCATTCAGTAACAGAAGACTACAAATTCATTTCAGGCATCTACAGAACGTATACCACAATACAGTAATACCTGACTGGGGAAAAATACAAATTTTAAAAAATTTAAAATTTAAAAGAATTGAAATGTCACAACATGCCCTCCAACCACAAGAAAATCAAATGAGAAACCCATTGCAAAAAAAGGGGGGTCTCCAAATATGTGAAAATACATATAAATAGTCCATAAACCAAATTATATATATATAATTCTACTTTTATTTATCCATAGATTTTTCTCCAGGGAAGACAAAAAAAAGATACACTGGATTGAATGTAAATGAAAATACAACACATTAAAATTTGTAGAGTGGAGTAAAGGCAGAATTGAGGAGGAAATTTATAGCATTAAATGAATATATAAGAAGAAAAGCCTTAAGTAATTAATCTCAACTTTGACTTTAAGAATATAATTTAGGAAAAGCATAATAAATAAAAAACCTGCAGAGGGAAAAGACAAGTGGAGTTAACATTGGAAATCTTTAGAGCACAAATAAAAACAGTGGAAGAAAGATCTGTCCCTCTGAAAAGATTCATAAAGTTGAAAAGCCTCTAATAAGGCTAACAAAGAAAATAGAAGACAATAATTACCAATAACCAGGATTGAAACATACCATCCCAGAACTTGAAGACATCAAAATAATCACAAAGGAATGCTATGGACAACTGCACATGGACTGACTTTACACCCATAGGATAATAAAGGCCTCCTCTCCTGGGGTCAGTGGACTCCACTGATGGGCTTATTTCTCAAAAAAAAAAATCTACCATAACTCATTCATAAATGTAATAAAAATATTCCTATATGAATTAGGAAATTGAATTTGGTTTTTGAAATTTAAAAAAAAAAAGAAATTTCCTGGCTCTTAGAGTTTCCCTGGAGAATCCTACCATATATTTAAAGATGCACTAACATAAATTCTACACAGTCTTTTCCAGGAATAAAAATAGATGGGATATGTCTCAATTTATTTTACAAGACTAGTATAAATTTGTTACTAAAACAAGACAAAAAAAATTTCTTTTGAAGAAGAAAAAGAGGGGGAGGAGGAAAAGGAGGAGGAGCAAAAACACAATAAGAATAATTAAAGGCCAAAATCAATCAAGCACATATACATACATATCCTTAAAAAATAGTAGTAAATTGAATTCAGTAATATAAAAATAATAACTATATACCATGAACAAATGAGGGTCATTCAAAGGACTTTTTTAAATTTTCAAAATTAATTAAAGAAATACACCATATAACTAATGAAATAAATCCCAAAAAAACTAGGAAGAGAGGTGAACTGCCTCAACTTGATGAAGACCATCACTGGAAAACCTGTAGACACCATTTTACTTAATGATGAAAGAATTCCCCTGAGATCAGGGACAAGGCATTGATGTTCACTCTTATTCATCATTGTAGTAGAAATCCCAGCCAGAACAATAAGGCCAAAAATGAAAAAAATTCAGAAGTAAAGGAAGAAATACAATAAACATTGTTTACAGATGTCCTCTTTTACCTATGTAGAAAATTTTGAATAATCTGCAGAAAACCCCCATTGAAAACAATAAATTGTTTTACAAATGTCAAATGCATAATATTAACACATGAAAAAAATCACATCCCTACATTCTACCAAGAAACACATAGAACCTGAATTTAAAAACACAATACCTAGCCAGGAACAGTAGCACATGCCAGTAGTTCTAGACATTTAGGAGGATGAAACAGTAGAATTGCTTAAGCCCAAGAGTTTGAGACCACTTTTGGAAACATAGTTAGATCCTGCCTCAATAACAAAATTAAAAAATAAAGACAACAATAGTAAGTACCATTCATGATTGTGCCAAAGAAATAAAATCCAAAGGCATAATAAACCTAGAAAAATATGTGAACTGTTTATATCCCAGAAACGACAAGAGGCTTATGAAAAAGTTAAAAAAAAATACATAGGAAGATATGGTATGTTCATGTATTGGAAGACTACGTTTTAAAAATGTCAGTTAGTTGATCCCAGTTTACCTTTAGTTTAAATGCAATTCCTGTGAAAATCCCAGAGAAAAATTATAGGCATATATAAACTTGCTCCAAAATACATATTAAAAGGAAAAGGCCTAGAAAACATAAAACAAGTTTCAAAGATAAGAAAACAGTGAGGAGAAGACAATTTAATCAAAGACTTAATGTAATACAGACAATGTGATATTGCTGAAAGAACAGCCACATAGATAAACAGAATAGAATGAGTAATCCAGAATTAGCCCCTAAAAACCTTTTAGTTAGATGTGTTATAAAAATTCTCTCTGATTTATCTTTTCTTTTCTCAGTATTATTTTTTTTTCAAACAGAAATTGTATATATTTAGGTGTATAATATGATATATGTATATATTGTGAAATGGCTAAACCAACTAAAAAGCATATTTATTACCTCATATACTTAACATTTTTTGTGGCATTAGAACACATAAAAGCTACTCTTCAGTATATTTTAAGTATTCAACATTTTGCTATTAGCTATAGTCATTGTGATGTGAAATAGATCTCTTCAACATATGCTACCTATCTAACTGAAATTTTGTGTCCTTTGATCAATTCTCTTTTGATTTTTGACAGAAGTAATGACCTAGGAACTAATCGAAGTTAAACCTACATCATACCCAAGGAATAGTTCATGATTTCTCTCCTCAAAAACAATAGGTTAAGGATAACTTTTTCAACTAATGGTTCTGCAGCAATTGACATCAGTAACTAAGACTCATCTCCAAGAGCTAACATTAGGTAAAACACAGACTTAACACCAAAAGTATGAACCTTAAGGTGAAAAACTAATGAATTGGACCTCATCAAAATTAGGCATTTTGCACTGTAAAATACCTTGTAAATGGAGTTGGAGAAAAAATATTTGTAATCCAAATATCTGATAGACAAGTATATAAAATATATGAAGAACCTTCAAAATTAAATAGTAAAACCTCTCAAAGCTCCAGAAATAAAAATAAATTTATTTTTAAAAAATTGAGGTATGGCTGGGCACAGTGGTACATGCCTATATTCACTGTAACTCAGGAGGCTGAGGCAGGAGGATTATAAGTTCAAAGCCTGTCTCAGCTACTTAGTGAGTCTCAAAGCAACTTAGTGAGACCCGATCTTAACTCAAAAAAGATAAACAAAGTCTGTATATGTGGCTGAGTGGTTAAACAACTCTGGGTTCATACCCTGGTACCAAAAAAAAGATTAACACATATGAAGACATTGATCACTTAAAATGGGAAATGGGTAGCCACAAGAAAGTAAAGTAGACCCAGCAAATGCACACTTGGACATTTATTGCAAAGAAATTAAAACTTATGTTCTCACAAAATTTATACATGCATATATGTGGCAGTATTAGTCACAATCACAGAAACATGCAAACAGCCCTATTATCTTTCAATGAAAACAGCTAAATTATCCTTCAATGAGTTAAACAAGCTGTAGTACATTCATATGATGGAATAGTATGCATTAATCAAAAAGACAAAATATTGACAAACCAAATTAGCTGAATAAATGTTCCAAAGAATTATTCTAGTGAAGATGAATTTTTAGATATTGCATATTGTGTTATTCCATTTAACTAATAATACTTAATAAGTAAAATTTTAGAAATCAAGAACGTCTTATTGTTTGCCAAGAGTTTGGGAGAGAATTGGATAGGGAGGGAATCAATAAAATGGCACTATGAGGAAGGGAGTCTTGTAGTGATGAAAATATTTTATATCTTGACTGTAGCAATGTCACTATGTTGGTTGTGATATTGAATTCTAATTTTTAAAGAAGGTGTTGTTAGATACCACTTTGTGTGGTTTCCTATTACATTAAGTGAAATCTGTATTTTGTGTAAATGTGACATTGTCTTAGTTAGACCTGGAAAATCATAATTAAATACTGTAATTTGATACGTAGAGGGAACTAGGTAAAGGGAATATAAGATCTCTTTGTATTATTTTTATGGTCTCTAAAAATAAAAATTTGAATTTAAAAGAAATCTATACACAGAAAAGAATGACATTAAACAGAATGCATACTCAATATTTAGTCAGAATTAGCATGTTTGCAATCATTAGGTCATTAACAAGTAATGATAGGTAAATTTGTTTCATGGAAATAAAGAATAAATTAGTTGTCTATGCACATATTGGAATTTTTGCAAACAATGTCATTGATTATGCACATTATAGTTTTGAATTGTTTCTATAATAACAAAATAACTGAGCAACAACAGAAAAGAACAAATGTAGAAAGGTCTGGTTTATACATGTCTTCTAATGTAAAACTGTGTGAGACTTTTTCTATACTTTGAAGAGTATGTGGTATAAATTAGATTTCTAGAAGAGCTCAGCAAATTTATCAATGTATGATTTTATCAGGTGTAGGAGATTTTGGAAAGTGTCATATCCTAAATATCTATGCTTATTATTTTATGATAAGAAATGATAGTAGCTATTAAACATTTTTAGTAACTAAAATCTGAAACAAAATTTATTTTTTTGTTTATAGTCTAGGACAATTAGATAAATAGTCCATGTTGCAAGGCAATCCTAGCAGGCAGGCGACTATACTGGTAGTGACCTAGGAATTGACTCAAGTTAAACTTACATCATGCCCAAGGAATAGTTGGTGGTTTCTCTCCTCAACTTGGGAGTAGCTGGTGCTATACAATGAGTTTTGCCTTGGCTATTGCTGCAAGCATAAGACCAGTCTCTGCCTTCCAAATCCATGTTTGTCGAAAAAAAATTGTGTTGGTTCCTCTGTAGAAAATTTATTGACTATGTATATACATGTGTCTATTCAATCTTTCTATTCTATTCTGTATACTTATTTGTTTACCCTTATGCTAACACTACCTATCTTAAGTACTGTAGGTTTTTAGGAAGCCTTGAAATCAGAGGGTATTAGTTTCCCAACTAGAGTTTTTGTGATATTATTTTTGACATCCCAGATCATTTGTATTTTGATATAAATTTTAAAATTAACATTTTAACTTCCACTTTTATAAATTTTCACTTTTGTAGATATCTATGTTTTGTATAGTCTGCGATTATGATATATTTTAATTCATAGGTGATTGAAAAATAAAAAAATAAAAAATAAAAAATACCTTAAAAATACTGAGCCTTTCAATCCATAAATATGGTGTATCTCTCTATTTACTCATGCCTTTTATAATTTATCTCAGCTCTATTTTAATCTTTTGGTCTAGATATGTACATATTTTTGATAAAATATCCCTAAAAACTTTCTTTCATGATATTACTTAAATGGTTTATTTTAAATTTTTCATAATACAGACATATAATTAAATTTTGTTATTAAGAAAATTCCTGCTGTATTACTTTGTGTGTATTTCTTGGTTTCTCCCTCCACCTATGTAATAGAGGCAATAATATCAACAAACTTTTAAGTTTTTAACTGTCCTATGAACAGTTAATAAGTAAAAATATAATAAAAAAACCCTAGTGATGACAGAGAGGTCCAATGGTATGCTGCAGAGAGTATGTTAAAAAATTTCACATACAAAGATAATTCAGTTAAATGACATAGCCTCATTCCTACATAAGATTTTTCATACCTCAGGTTAGAATTCATATAATTTTTTTGAAAAAGGTTGCTTTGAAATGCTTATGCAATTTGTTTTATTTTGAAGTTGAGCAGGGTAGACTATTCTGAGATGACAATTTAAAAAGAGATGTAGACATTGAGATGGTTCTGCCCTCACAGTGTGGATCAGTGTTGCCAGAATTTACCCACTCTATGTCCTTCAACACCTCACTTCCCCGAACCTCTGCTTGTTCCTCAGAAACTCTGCGTGGTTTCCTATTACATTAAGTGAAATCTGTATTTTGTGAAAATATGACATTTTCTTAGTTAGACCTAGAAAATAATAATTAAATACTGTCATTTGACAAAGACCCATATAGAATCATGATAGAGACTCTTATTTCAAGCATAACTGAAAAGCTTAAGTTCAAAATTTTAAAAAAAGAAAACTGGTTATGATATAAACATCAAAATAGATCATTATCTGAATTGCTATTTCTTCTCTATTTTTTCAAATAATTCATACCAGTAGGGATGAAAGTGAACAGAAGGGAGATAAATGATGTATGAAGAAAATATAGCACAACTCCCCCCCTCACTGCCCCCCCACTTAGCCTGCCCTTGTTGGGTCCCCAGCCTGCTCTGTAGCGGTAGCCGTGGTTCCTTAGAAGCCTTAATCAACTCCCCCACCCTGGTCCAGTTCTCTATCCAGAGGCTCACATGAAGATGATTAGCTCAGAGGAAGTGTTCTGGATTTCCTGGTTCTGTGGGCTCCATGGCAATGAATTCTTCTGTGAAGTGGATGAAGGCTATATCTAGGACAAATTTAATCTTACTGGACTCAATGAGCAACTGTCTCAATATTGACAAGCTCTAGACATGATCTTGGACCTGGATCCTGCTGAAGAGCTAGAAGACAACCCCAACCAGAGTGACCTGATTGAGCAGGCAATTGAGATGTTGTATGGATTGATCCATGCCCGCTACATCCTCACCGACTGTGCCATCTCCCAGATGTTAGAAAAATACTAGCAGGGGGCATTTTGGCTCCTGAACCTGTGTGTACTGTAATGAACCAGCCAATGCTTCCCAACAGCCTTTCAGACATCCCAGGCGAGGCCATGGTTCAGCTCTACTGTCCCAAGTGCATGGATGTGTACACACCCAAGTCTTTGAGGCACCATCACAAGGAGGGTGCCTACTTTGGCACCAATTTCCTTCACATGCTCTTCATGGTGCATCCAGAGTACCAGCCCAAGCAACCTGGAAACCTAATGACCCAATGGGGCCCGTAAAGTAAATAAAACTATAATAAATAAAATAAAAGTCAATTTAATTTTCATAATCCAGAGAGATCTATCATTGGCATGCTAGCATATTTCCTTTTAGTCACTCTTTCCACATTATAAGACACACACACACACATGTATATATGCTCAAATGCAGATTTTTTTGGTCCTTATTACTATATGCTATTTTTTGGGGGGGCATCAAGGATTGAACACAGGAGTGCTTGACCACAGAGCCACATTTCCAGCCATTTTATGTATTCTATTTAGAGACGGGGTCTCCCTGAGTTTCTTAGAGCCTTGCTGAATTGCTCAGGACCTCACTAAGTTTCTACGGCTGGCTTTGAACTTGCAATCCTTCTGCTTTAGCCTCTTGAGCCCCTGAGATTAACTACATCCATTTTTATTACCCAATGACAATTTCCCATGACCTCGAGGTTGAACTTCAGCAATCTGAATCAAAATGTTCAGTCATAAGTTATAAAAATGTTGAACTTAATCACTCTCTCATTAGTAATATTTAGACTATTTCAAAGTTTTAAAACTGCAAAAAATTCTGTAATAAACATTGTTGTACATAATAAATTTCTAGGAAAAAATATTGGGTCAAAGAAATGATTTTTACAGGCTTTGATTCCTACTTTGCTTTTGTTTATTGAGGTTAATAAATTTAAACCAGCACCAATTTTACATAAAAGTAAACAATGCTTTTTGCTCTCATCAGAATTGAGAAATATCATATGAAAACCAATATTTTATTAGTTTAAGTTGGCAGTTTTTATAACATTAGTGAGATTTGACATTTGTTTTTAATGTGTCACCAACTTAATTTATTATTTTATTGTTAAATTATATATTTGTACTATTTATCTAAGTTTCCCCTAAGTTTTCATTTTTTTTTCTTAGTAGATTTTAAAAGTTTGGGCAGGGGGTGTAGCTCAGTAGTAGAATGTTTGCCTACTATGGATGAGGCCCTAGATTCTATCTTCAAATGAAAGAAAAGAATCACAAAGGAAAACAAATACTAAAAGCAAAAATATTTTAAGATCTCTTTACATATAAGGGACACTAACTCCTTGCCATATTTGTTGAAAATATTTGTTTCACTTTTTGTTATATCTTATTATATATATATATATATATATATATATATATATATATACACACACACACATACAATAACACAGTATTACACACATATACACATATAACATACATGGATATTTTCATATAACAGGGGAACTGATATTTTAATTTGCTATTTCTGTCAGATCTTTTATGCTTTAGAAGTCCTAGCCTGATTTAAATATATATATACTTCAATTTGTTTGTTTCATCTTTTATATTTAACTGAAATTTATTTTTATTATTTTATGAGGGTCTTCTGAATATTTAAACAATTATCAAGGAATATTTATGTCTAATTGTATATTCTGCTACATATTTTCAAAATAAATTTCATCCTAAAATAAATTCTAATATAGGTCAACATAGAATTCAGGGCTCTTTTTTCTCTATTTTTCTGTCTAGATATACTTGGATTATCATGTACTAGTTCTCAGAGCTACTGGGGAGATAAAAATACATGCTAATCTTGAAATCTTAATACTATATTTCTTATAGATGCAGTATTCAATAATAAAATTATATATGACTTAAATTTGCATAATGGAGATACCAAAATTTGCTTTTTCTTGTTTTGTCTTCCAGAACTCCCCAGGAGCAGGAATATTTAGACCTGCCTGAATGTGATAAATCTTGGCCTTAGGTATATAATGTAATTATCTGGGAAACTGGAAGAATATTGAAGAATATTGAAAAACTGGAAGAATATTCAATCAAGTAGCTCAAGAAAGAATACTGTGAAAAGACAATTAACAACATTTGCTTTTCTATTTCTTATTATCTGTCAAAGTAATTTGCAGAAAATGCATCAGGTATGTTTACAAAATTTTTGTGCTCTAGAAGTTTTTGTAAATCTCAGGCACTAAAAAGTTAAAGCAAAACATCTCAAAATTGGCCCTGGAATTCTTTAGAAGTATTATTTGATGAGTGTGGAGTTAGTCCAGTATTTCATTTACTTTTGCATTCTTTGGTTTATTTGTTTACTCAGCAAATGGAGTCACCGTTTTTTAAGCAGACAAATGCTAGATAATAAGAACAAAAATCATAAGCAAACCAGGAATATCTTTTATCCTTATAAGGTATATACTCTATATAAGGTATATACTCTAAATAAGGTATATAATCTAGCGGGGAGACATAAGGATCCAAGTATAATAAATATGTATGAAACTGCAGATCAGATGCTGGGAAAAGCCAGAGGCTTTTTAATTGGTGAATGAAATAAGAGAATAATTAATTGAGAAAATAATTCATGAGCTGAGGCAAATTTATATGGAGTTAATTAGGAAAGAGTAGGAGCAATAATATGTATACCAAAAAGCAAGCATACACAATAGTCATGTGGTAGAAGGAAGCAGGGAGATAGAACAATTGTGAGGAAGTTAATTTGTGGAGCAGATGGGGGCAGGATTTTCTGCTTTTATTATAAGAGTCAGAATGTATATTAAAAGATGTTAAGTCATGTATAACTGAAAAGAACCAATACATTTTTAAAAAGATGTTAGGAGCCAAAAATGATGTTGTTAATTATATTTTCTTGCTCCACTCTGAAGAGTTGATTGAGCAGGGGTGCTGGTGCTATTTACAGACTAGATGGAATTTAATGGAGCAGATATTTGAAGGTTATGCATACAATCTAGGGTAGTGATGTTTAGAAGCAGTACTAGATCCAAAGCCTGCAAAAAGCAGTCAATCTTACCCATACTTGTTTTTGAAAATACAGCTTTGTAAACACACAGACCTCTTGAAATTTACAATGTCTATGGATATTTTCATGTTTTAATGACAAAATTGGGTAGTTTTACCTAAGACTGTGTGAGCCTGAAGGCCTGAAATATTTCCATCTTTCCCTTTTCAGAAAAAAAACTTGCCAACTTCCAGATCATTAAAACAATTATTCTATTGATCAAATTTTCTACTTCTGGTAAAGTACTGTAATTTATATTATTTGTATTAATAATATTTTGTGACTTAGTAGTGAATATGCTACTCATTTATAAATTCTTTGCCTCAGAATCTGTGTTTATATGACTTTTTATATGCTAATGTGCATTTAATCTTCTGGGTTTGATTGATAAAAGCTGAAAATATTATTTCTACTTAATAAGAGATTTCAAAGTATTAGCACAGAAACTACATTATTTTATAGTTTTTCCATTTTCTCATGCAATGATTTCTTTTAATACCTTTTTACTATTTTTTAATAGTTGATATTTGTCTATCTTCTTTAGTTTAAATATTTAGTTTATTTCCATTCTATATTGTTTATTAAAGCATGTCTAAGGCCATATATATTTTTAAGTAAATTATTCCTCTGAATGCTATTAGATAATTATTTATTATTCTATGCTACATTAATAATAATAATGTCTGAGTTATTTTGGTTTTATTCTATATCAAGAGTGCACTAAATTCTTTATTTTACTTATTTCTTATTGAATGGCTGTTTAAATGTTATTATCTCTCTTTTATAGTGATCAGAAGTTACTATTGAGAGTTTTGTTATTTTACCCAAGTTTATTATCACAGTATATAACAAATACATTTTTATCCTTCTTGTGATGCAAGTTTGTTTTGAATCAGCTAGGAGGTACTATCATGCTCATATTTCGGACGCAATAAAAAAATTAACAATAACACAGCAGAAAGACATCTACTAGTTATAATATACCCAGTAATCTAAAGTCCTTGTTTCTGCTTAGTTGAATAAAAAGAAATGATCAAAAGATGTTTAGGTTTTTTTTTTTTTGTCAGAGATGGAGATAGAGATGCAGATGGAGATGAAGTGAGGTCATAAAAGATTTTTATTAGTGCCTAAAAGAATTTGATTGTAGAATACTCTTTGTGAATTGACGTGGGTTCTACTTCTGTTACAGTTTGGATTCCATAGGTCCATGAGTTGAAGGGTTAATTCGCAGCCAATAGTGTTGTTGAGAAGTGGTACAGCTTGTAGGAGTTGGGGCCTAATGGAAGTAAGTTAGGTTATTGGGGGTGTTCCCTTGGACAGGATGTTGGCATTCTGACCCCTACCTCTTTTCCTTTGTTTTCCACCTGCCATGAGTGGAGCATCTCTGCTCAACCAACACCTCCTTCCTGCTGCAGTCTGGCTGAGCACAAAATAACAGAGCCACCACAAAAGCCTTGTAGATTCCAACAGCAACTCTTTTTTCCCGAACTCTCACTGGCACTCTACATGCATATTCTAGGAAAATACACTCCCTCCACTGGGCTCTGCATACCAATACTCTCAGAACCCTGAGAGAACTCAACGGGAACTCAAGGAGCGGGCACCTAAGGCAGCAGGATATGCTCTATTCCCAGCAGGATCCACCCTAAACCTGGAGCCTCCCTATTCCCAGAAGGATCCTCCCTAATCCTGGAGCCACCCTAATCCAGCAGGATCCACCCTAAACCTGGAGCCACCCTAATCCCTGAGCAGGGTCACCTTTCAACCAAAAATGCCATACGTCATTCCTACTTAGCTATGGCTCTCAGCATCTCCCCACTTCTAATTAATTAAACAACAAGCAATGTGGCTTAGGGACCATGCCTGTTAGGTTGTCCAATTCAACATATGGTTCTTACCTGTCATCGGATGAGCTGACGTCTAGGCATCAGCCTCCTGTCTTAGGTTGGTACCACTGCAATTGGATCATACCTGTCACTGACTACCGGTCTAGCATACAACCATACTTGTGGATAGGCCTATGCACCAGTGCCTCACCTCTGTTGGCCCCAAATTTTGCTTTGGTGCCAGTGGGGGGTGAGGTTCTGTGCTTCACCTCTGTTGGCCCCCAAATTTTAGACTATCACTTGCAGAAGGGAGGAGGGTACAGAAATGCCACAACACCAAGCCAATTGATGGCTCTTTGGGAAAATTTGTATTACTGGTGACACCATCAGCAAAGATATGCCAGCACTACCACAATTCGCTTCACCAAACGATAGTTCACAATGCATACAAGTGTTACATAGTCCAGGCAAGTTCTGCAAGCAGTTCAAAGCGGAGGAATCTATCAATATGTCCATTTACACCCAAAGTAAATTGACTCACTGATTGAGCATTACTTGTTGAGTTATTATTCATTAATGCATCAGTTTATACAGTTTACTGTGATAGCTATCATAGAAGCTGTAGTTTGGTTTTATCTTTGTCTTCACCGGCACTGGGATGAAGATAGGAATTCTGGCAATGATGCTAAAAAGAAATTATGTAACATTCCATCAGCTACTAAGAAAATAATTTTCTGAACAATTTACATTATCCTGAACAGAGTTATTAAATATAATGAAAAGGAAAGGTGAAAGTAAACAAACAGATCTGTTAACCTCCTTTAAAAACAATAATTAACAGCTGTTTACCTAATTTAAATTAAACCATTTAAATCACATGAATAAAAAAAAATTCGGATCCATGTTTTCATGAGCATTCCTCATATATGAAATATAGACATACGCACATACAGACATACAACACAAAACACAAGAGTGCACACAAATGTACAACACAAATCAATAGTAAAGGCCTTGTAGCTTTACACAGGTGAAATCTCCATTGCAATGTTTAGAAACTCCACAGTCAAAAAATAAAACTGATCAGAAAAACATTAATCTAGGTCTGTATGAGCTCAAAAAATAAAATAGAACTTTATGATATGGGAAAAGGCAATAATAAAATAGATATTGAAAAAAGCATCCTGGTGAATCACTGTCGCAGATGTAAGAATAGCCAAGCTGGAGCTCTGGATATCAGCTGTTATGGATTTGAGTCAAATCATCTTCTTTTTGGTCTGTAGAAATTGCCTTGGCTAGTCTCTCTGGAATCCAAATTGGCTGCTGTTCTCCCTGTGGAAACCCACAAACAGAACACGACTCCAGACAATCACTGGGTCGGGACATTTCCATTGTCCTGTTATATTATCTTTCCAAAGTACCTTAGGCTTATGTACATTTTTTGGATTCATATGTCTTTCCACAACACTAAGCCCTGATGAATCCAAATTTAAAAAGTTTAGAGTAAAAAGAGTTATTTTAAGTTTATCTTTGGGGGGTATATACCCCTTCCCAATTCCCTCTTTTTGCTTTAATAAGTACATTTTAATAGTTTGATGAGCTCTTTCAACTATGCCTTCTCCCTGTGGATTGTATGGGTTTCCTGTTATATGAGTAATACCAAATGATGAGCAAAATTGTTTAAAAGAGGTAGAGGTATAGCTAGGACCATTATCTGTTTTTAATTGTTTTGGAACACCCACAGTGGCAAAATTTTGTAAGCAATGAGCTATAACATCTTTTGTTTTTTCTCCGGCATGAAGGGAGCCCATCAAAAATCCGGAAAAATGTTATCAACTGTAACATGCAAATATTTTAATTTTCCAAATTCTGGCAAGTGTGTGACGTCCATCTGCCAAATATGGTTAGGTATCAATCCTCTAGGATTTACTCCAAGATTAACTTGTGGTAAAAAGGTCACACAATTTTGACATTGTTTTATTATATGTCTGGCTTGTTCCTTAGTTATTTTAAAATGCTTTTGTAAAGTATTTGCATTGACATGGAACTTTTTATGAAAATTTGTAGCTTCTTCTAGTGTAGAGAAAATATGTATGTCATGTGTAGTTTTATCTGCTAAATCATTACCCAAACTAAGGGCTCCAGGCAATCCTGTATGTGCCCTGATATGTCCTATAAAGAATGGATCTTTTCTGTCCTAGATTAGACTTTGTATAGTGGAAAACAAAGAGAAAACAGTAGAGGAAGGAGAAATCCTACAAGCATCTTCAAGGGATACTATAGCATTAACTATATACTGACTATCAGAAAATAAATTAAATACAGAATCTTTAAACATCACAAAAGCTTGTAATACTGCATTAAGCTCTACCTTTTGAGCTGATTGTTTGGTACTAAAAATGTAAAAGTTTGATCAGGTGTAACTACTGCTGCTGTACCATTATTTGACCCATCAGTGAATATATTTGGAGCATTCATGATAGGGGTTTTTCTTGTCATTTTTGGAAAAACTACAGGATGCTTAGACCAAAAAGACAACAATGGATTTAATGGTAAGTGATTATCAAATGAAACATTAGATTTACACATGATTATTGCCCAAGTATTTAACTCATTAGCTAACTCATCAATTTGATCCATAGTATATAGAGTAATAATTTTATTGGGAGAAATTCCAAACACTCCCTTCGCTGCTTTTATTCCTTTGAGTATTAATTGTCCTACAGCCTCAGGATACCTAGTGAGAATAGTGTTAGGAGAATAAGATAAAAGTATTTACAATAATGGACCTTCTTGCCAAAGTATTCCTGTAGGAATATTTTTTGTTGGTAGTACAATAAATAATAAAGGCAAACTTATATCAATTCTATCCAAATGCATATTTTCCATATATGTTTCAATAATTTTTAATGCCTTTCTTGCTTTAGGAGTTAACATGCGGGGTGAATTTGGATCTGATGGACCTTTTAGAATATCAAATAAAGAATATCAAATAAATACCAACTCTCCTATTGGTGTGCCTAGATAAAGCCTTATTCAATTTATGTCTCCCAATAACTTTTGAAAGTCGTTAAGTGATTTGAGTTGATCTACTTGTATTTGAATTTTTGGTGGACGGACCATGGTTGAGGATAATAGAACTCCTAGATAATTAATTGGAAAATTTAATTGTACTTTATCTATTGCTATCTCTAGATTATAAGTTTTTAATAAGTCTGTAAGTGTGGCATAACATTCTAGCAATGTGTTTTTATCTTTATGTGCTAACAATACATCATCCATATAGTGAAATATTTGTAGTTCAGGATTTTGATTTCTAAGTGGCTGGATTGCTTTGTTAACATAGATTTGACTCTTAGTTGGACTGTTAGCCATCCCTTGAGGGAGTACTTTCCATTCATATCTCTGATCAGGACCTTCATGATTTAGTGCAGGGATAGTAAATGCAAAACGTGGACTATCCTTGCGATGAATTGAAAAAAATGCAATTTTTAATATCTATAGCTAAAACATGCCAGGTTTTTGGAAAAGCAGACAATTGAGAAATCCCTGATTGAGCAGGTCTCATAATAACCATCTCATTATTAATGGCTCTTAAATCTTGCAATAATCTCCATTTACCAGATTTCTTTTTTTTTTTAAAGAGAGAGTGAGAGAGAGAGGGACAGAGAGAGAGAGAGAGAGAATTTTAACATTTATTTATTTTTCTTAGTTCTCGGCGGACACAACATCTTTGTTGGTATGTGGTGCTGGGGATCGAACCCGGGCCGCACGCATGCGAGGCGAGCGCGCTACCGCTTGAGCCACATCCCCAGCCCCCAGATTTCTTTTTGATGACAAAAATAGGTGCATTATGGGGAGATACAAAAGGTTGTATATGGCCTTCCGCTAATTGTTGTTTGACCAGAGCATGGGCTACTTGTATCTTTTCTTTAGTCAGGGGTCACTGAGGAACACACACTGGTCATTCTGATTTCCAAGTAATTTTTGTCTCAGTGGCCCTTTCTGAAAACCCAATCCATGTCTATTTTTATTCCTTGATCTATTTGAATATACTGTGTTCTTGTTCTCCTAATCTTTTTTCTTTCCGAAAACCTTGTCTAGCCCTAGTAGTGGGAGCATTAGGATTGATGTTATTTGTTAACATCAAACCTAATTGATCTAGGACATCTCGTCCCCATAAATTTATAGGAAGGTGATCCAATACATATGGCTGTATAGTTCCTTCACATTGACATTGCTTGAATGTTTGAGAAAGGTGACCCTGTTCAAGGACCAGGGTGGATCCGGGTTTAGGGTGGATCTGTGTTTAGGGAGGATCCTGCTGGATTAGGGTGGTTCCAGGTTTAAGGTGTATCCTGCTGGGAATAGGGAGTATCAGGCTGCCTCCAGGCACCGGCTCTTTGAGTTCCCCTTGAGTTCTCCCGGATTCAGGGAGTATTTTGGGATGCAGAGCACAGTAGGGGAGTGGATTCCCCCAGAACTTGCGTGTAGAGTGCTGGTGAATTTTCCCCAGAACGTGCCTGTAGAGTGTGGGTGAGAGTTCAGGAATAAAGAATTGCTGTTTGAATCTACAAGGCTCTGAGTTGCTTGTGATTTTTGTGCCCAGCCAGACTGCAGAACTCCCCCAGCAACCGGGTTTGAGGGGTCTCTCCCATGGTGGGAGGAATTCACTAGTCACTGGGTGTGGCCGTACCTCATCTCCTCCCTTCACTTGGGTACAAGGTGTCTGACTCCTAAATAGTGGGACCCCAGGACACTGGGTGCGGCCGGACCCAATCTCACACCAACCCTCATATTCGAGTGGTATCTTCCCTAGAGTGAGTAGTCCCCGGGATCCTGGTGCAGCCGCATACATGATCTTCCTCAGGCATCTGGGTTTGAGGGGTCTCTGCCCTAGATGGGGAAGTCTTCTTGACCCTGTGTGCTGCGGTACTTGATCTACCTCTGAGTGAGATCGAATTTAGATGGGGGAAATCCCCTGACCCTGGGTCTAGGCGTATCTGATCTGCCCTTGTATCCCGGGTTCCAGGGATCTCAACACTAAATAGGGGGAACCCTGGACACTGGGTGCTTCTGTACCTGAAATTCCCCAGACATCTGGTTATAGGCATCTCACCCCTAGAGGGAGGGTGTCCTCTGGTGTCTGGGTGTGGCCGCACCTATCTCCACTGGCACCCGGGTTTGAAGGGTCTCACCCCTTGAGGTGGCGTCCATGGGTACCTGTGATAGGCGGTACCTAATATCCCCCTGGCACCCAGTTTTGAGGAATCTCGCCCCTAGAGGGGGGCATCCCCTAGACCCTGATTGTGGCCCTACTTGATCTCCCCATGCACCAGTTGGAGGGTGTCGCCCCTAGAGGGAAGATTCCACTGGACCCTGGGTGCTGTGGTAGCTGATCTCCCCCCAGAAGCCGGGTTCGAAGGGGCGTCCCCTCTTCCTTGTGTGCAGTGGTACCTAATCTCCACCTGGGTTCGCGGTGTCTCGCCCCTAGATGGAAGAGTCCCCTGGACCCTGGGTGCGGCAGTACCTGATATTCACCATCACCTGGGTTCCAGGTGTTTTTTTCCCTAGAGGGAGCATCCTATGGGCCATGGGTGCAGTTGTCAACCTGATCTCCCCTCTGCACGTAGTTTGCGGGGTCTCACCCCTAGTGGGGGGTGTCTCTGGACCCTGTGTGCTTCCGTACTTGATCCCTCCCTGAATCTTGTTTGAGTGGTCTCTATCCTAGATGGGGGAGTCCCCTGGACACTGAG
This sequence comes from Urocitellus parryii, assembly GCF_045843805.1. NCBI lineage: Eukaryota > Metazoa > Chordata > Mammalia > Rodentia > Sciuridae > Urocitellus > Urocitellus parryii. The sequence continues at coordinate 3,186,793 of NW_027554054.1, forward strand.
TGTCACTGTACCTTATCTCCCCCCAGGACCTGGGTTCTAGGGCTCTCGCCCCTAGATTAGAGAGTCCCCTCAACAATGGCTGTGGCGGGAACTTTCCAGACACTCGTGTTCGACAGGTCTCTCCCCTAGAGAGGGGAGTCAACTCAACCCTGGGTGCGGTGGTATATGAGTTTCCCCCAGGTTCGTGGGTCTTACACCTAGAGCGGGGAGAACCCTGGAATCAGGTTGCGGCCATATCTATCTCCCCCAGCACCATGTTTGATGGTCTTGTCCCTAGATGGGCGAGTTCACAGGCCCATGGGTGTGGCAATACCTGATATCCTCCATTCACCTGGGTGCAAGATGTTTTGTCCCTAGAAGATGGATTCTTCTGGACCATGGTTGCTGTCCTACCATATCTGATCTCCCTCCGGCAGCCAGGTTCAAGGTGTTTCGCCCCTAGAGGGGGAGTTCCCTGGAACCTGGGTACGTCGGTATCTGATCTCCCCATGGCCACCTGGTTTGAGTTGTTTCGCCCTAAAGTGGGGAGTCACTTGCACCCTGGGTGCTGCATCCTTGTTAGAGGTGATTCACCCATAGAGAGGAGAGGCCCTGGACCCTGGGTGCTGCCGTACATGATCTCTTCCTGGCATCTGTTTCAAGAAGTCTCTACCCTACATGGTGGAGTCCCCTTTACCCTGGGTGCAGCCTTAACTATTCTCCTCTGGCTCCCGGGTTTGTGGGGTCTCGCCCCAAGAGTGGCGAGTCCACCCGACCCTGGATGTGGCTGGAGCTCCCCCTACATGCTGGTTCGAGGGTTCTCCCCCCTAGAGCCAAGAGTCCCCTGGATCATGGCTGTGGCCATACCTGATCTTCCCCTGGCACCATGTTTGACCAGTCTCATCCCGAGAGGGGAGAGTCCCCTGGACCCTGGGTGCAGCTGTACCTGATTACCCACTGGCATCCGTTTTGAAGAGTCTCGTCCATAGGGGGTGTGCCGTGGACCTTGGGTGCAACCATAACTGAAATCCCCCCCGCCCCCCCGCATCTGGTTAGAGGCATCTCGCCCCTAAAGTGGGTGGTCCCCTGGTCCTTGGGTGCGGCCGACTTGATATCCCCCCAGCACCCAGGTTCGAGTGGTCTCACCCCTAGTGGGGGGTGTCCCCTGGTCCCTAGTTGCAGCCGTACCTGATCTCCCCCCTGAGCCGAGTTTGAGGGGTCTCTCCCCGAGAGGGGGCATCCTCTGGTACCTGGGTATGGCCATATGTAATGTCCCCATGCACCAGGTTCGAGGGATATTGCACCTAGAGGGGAGAGTCCAGTAGACCCTGGGTGCAGTGGTACCAGGTCTCCCAACAGCAACTGGGTTAGAGCGGCCTTGCCACTATAGGGGGTATCCCCTAGACTTTTGTGAAGTGGGAGGTAATCTCTCCCCAGTTTTGAGGGGTCTCAACCCTACAGTGGGGAGTCCAATGGACCCTGGGTGTTGCAGTACCTGATCTTCCCCAGCACCCGTGTCCCAGGGATCTCCTCCCTTCAGGGGGATGTCCCCTGGTCCCTGGGTGTTGCCGTACCTGACCTCTCCCCTCCATGTGTTTGAGGGGACTCACCCCTAGAGCAGGGTGTCCCTGGACCCAGGGTGCGGCCGTACCTGATCTCCCCCCTTCACCTGGGTACAAAGGGTCTCGCCCCTAAATAGGGGGTACCCTGAACCCTGGGTGTGGTTGTACCTGATCTTCCCCGGCACCCAAATTCCAGGGGTGAGGCCCCTAGAGGGGGGGCGTCCCCTGGACCCTGGGTGCGATGGAACCTTTTCTCCCACCAACAACCGGGTCTGAGGGGTCTCATCCCTAGATGGGTATTCCCTCGAACATGGGTGGGGCCGAAACTTATTTCCCAGAGACACTCAGTTAACAGTGGTCTCGTCCCTAGAGGGGAGAGTCCTCTGGATACTGGGTGCAGTCGAACCTTATCTCACCTAGGCATGGGGTTCCAGGGGTCTAGCCCATAGAGGGGGAATTTCCTGGACACTCTGATCAGCCATACCTTATCACCTCACACATCCAGGTTCCAGGTGTCTCGTCCTTAGAGTTGGGTGCCCCTGACCCTGGGTGCGGCCATAACTCACTTTCTTCCAGCCCCTGGTCTGAGGGTTCTCACCCCTAGCAGGTGTAGTCCCCTGGAGCCTGGGTACAGCCATACCTGACCTCCCCATGGCACCTGGTTTGAGGTGTCTTGCCCATAGATGGGGGACATTCCTTAACCCTGGGTGTGTCCATACCTCATCTCCCGCTACACCTGGGTTTAAGTGATCTCGTACCTAGAGTGGGGAGTCTCCTAGATCCTGCCGAACCTGATTTCACCCCACCACCCGGGTTTGAGGGGTCTCTTTCTTAGATGGGAATGTCCCCTCGACCTTGTGTGCAGTGGTACCTGATCTCAACTCGGGTTCAAGAGGTCTTGCCCCTAGAAGTGGGAGTCCCCTGGAACCTGGGTCAGCCGTACTTGTTCTCTCACCATCCCCATGTTCGAGGGGTTTTGCCCATAAAGAGGGGGACACCTGGACACTGGGTGAGGCTGTACCTGATCTCCCCAGACACCCAGATTTGAGGGTTCTCACCCTTTGCGTGGGCGTCCCCTGGTCTCTGTTTGCAATCCTACCTGATGTCCCCCTAGCACCCAGTATCGAGAGGTCTAGCCCCTCAAGAGGGCATCCCATGGACCCTGGGTGTGGCCATACCTGATCTCCCCCAGCACCCGGGTTCAAGGGGTCTCGTCCCTAGTGAGGGGCTTCACCTGAACCCCGGATGCAGCAGTACCTGATTTCCGCCCAGCACCTGGTTCCAGAGGTTTTGACCCTAAAGTGGGGAGTGCCCTGGACCCTGGGTGTGGCCATATCTTATCTACCCCCCAGAATCCGGGTTTGAGGAGGCTCACCCATAGAGGGGGGCATCCCTGGATCCTGGGTTCTGCTGTACCTGATCTCCCCCCAGTAGCTATTTCAGGGGTTTCTAACCTAGAAGGGGTAGTCCCCTGGACTCTGGGTGTGTCCTGTAACTGAAATCCCACAGCTCCTGTGTTCCAGAGGTCTTTCCCCTTGGGTGGGGAGTCCCCTGAACACTGGCTGCGGTGGGAGTTCCCTCAGACACATGAGTCGGAGTGGTCTCTCACCTAGAGGGGGGAGTCCCCTGGAACCTGTGTGTGGCTGTACCTGATATCGATCGCAGAGAACTCTCGAACATGCATGCTGGGGGGAGCTCTCGCTGCAGGCAGGGTCGAGGAGACCCCCCAATTTATGGGGGAGACCACTCGAACCCGGAAGCCGGGGGAGATGAGTTACCGCCACACCGGTGTTCCTGGGGACTCCCCACTCTTGGTGAAACACATCGAACCTCCGTGCCAGAGGGAGATCAGGTAGGGTACGGCCACAACCATGGTCCAGAGGATTCTGTCCTCTAGTGACACAACTTCAACCCGAGTGAAGGGGGAAGTTCAGGTACTGCATCACCCATGGTGCAGGGAACTCCCACATTTAGGGGCTAGACCATCAAACACAGTGCCGGTGGAGATCAGGTATGGCTGAAACCTAGGTCCAGGGAACTCCTCCTTCTAGGGGCGAGACACCTGTAACCCGGGTAAAGATCAAGTACTGCCGCACACAGGGTCGAGGGGACTCCCTCCTCTATGGGGGAGACCTTCGAACCTGGATTCAGGAGGGAGATCATGTACAGCGGCACACAGGGTCCAGAGGACTCCCCCATCTAGGGGGAGACCCTACGAACTTGAGGGAAAATCATGTACCACTGCACACAGCGTCGAGGCGACTCCACCCTCTAGTTGCAAGACCTTCAAACCTGGATGCTGGGGGGGGCGGGATCCGGTACAGCCACACCCAGGGTCCAGGGGACTCTTTCTTCAAGGGGAGAGACCCCTCAAACCTGGGTGTTGGTGGGAGGTCACCCCACAGCAATTGTTGAGGGGGTCTCTCTAATCTAGGGGAGAGACCCCTCAAATCTTGGTCCTGGGGGGAGCACAGGTACTGCCAAACCCACTGTACATTGGACTTTCACCTCTAGTGTAAAGATGCAGGGGAGAGTTCCGGTTCAGAAGCACCCAGGGACCAGTGGATACCCCCTCTAGGGAGGAGACCTTTGGAACCTGGGTGCTGGGGAAGATTATGTACTGCCACATTCAGGCTTCAGGGGACACTTCCATCTAGGTTTGACACCCCTTGAATCCAGGAGTTGATTAGGTTCCACAGCACACAAGGACGACGGGAATCACCCTTCTAGCGGTGAGGCCCCTGCTCTCCTCCCTGCATGCGGGACCTGGGTACCAGGGGAGATCAGGTATGGCCAGGGACCAGGGGACCACCCCCTTCTAGCAGTGAGATGCCTCTAACCAGATGCCAGGGGAATTTCAACTATGGCAGCACCCAGGGTCCAGTGACACAACCCCTAGGGGCAAGACTCTTCGAAACTGATGCCGGGCGCTGATCAGGTAAGGCTTCACCCAGCGTCCAAGGGACTCTCCCTTCTCTCAAACATGTTGCGGGGGGGGGGGGGGGGAGATCAGGTTCAGCCGCACCCATGATCCAGGGACTGCCCCCTGGAGGGGAGAGACCCATGGAACCCGCGTGTAGGGGCAGCTCCCGCCACATCCAGGGTCTGGTGGACTCCCCACACTTGGGGTGAGACCCCTCAAAACCGCGAGCCGGGGGAGGTTAGTTATGTCCGCACCCAGGGTAAATGGGACTCCCCCCTGTAGGATAGAGACCTCTTGAAACAGATGCCGGTAAGAGATCATGTAAGGCAGCACCCAGGGTCCAGGGACTCTCCCCTGTATGGGCGAGTCTTCTCTAATATGGATGCTGGGGTAGATCAGATAAGTCCACACCCAGGGTGCAGGTGACTTCCCACTTTAGGGCAAAACAACTCAAACCAGGTGCCCGGGGGGTAGATCAGGTATGGACGCCCCCAGGGTCCAGGGAACTCCCCCTCTAAGGAAGAAAACAATTGACCTGGGAGCTGGAGGTAAATCAGGTATGGCACAGCAGCAACCATGGTTCAGGGGACTCCGTCTTTTAGGGATGAGACCTCTGGCTCCCAGGTATTCACCTGGGAGGATCCAGGGGAATTCCCCCCCTTTCTATGGTAGAAACACCTTGAAACAAATGCTAGGAGGAGATCAGTTAAGGAGGCACCCAGGGTCCAGGAACTCTCCCTTCTATGGGCGAGTCTCCTTGAACCCGGATGCGAGGGGTAGATCAGATATGGCCTCTAGGGTCCAGGGCACTCCCCACTTTAGAGGCAAAACCTCTCAAACCAGGTATTGGGGGGAGATCAGCTATGGCCTCACGCAGGGTCCAGGGGAAGCCCCTCTCTAAGAAAGAGACCCCTTGAACCTGGGTGCTGGGGGAGATCAGGTACCGCCAAACCTAGGCCAAAGGGTCACCCTCCTCTAGGGAAGAGACCCCTGGAACCCAGGTTCTGGAGGGAGATAATGTGTGGTACAGTTGCACACAGGATCCAGGGGACTCCCTCTTGTAGAGGCAAAACCCCTCGAACCTGGGTGCAGGGTGGGAGATCAGATACAATACTTCTGCACCCAGGATCCAGGGGACTCCCCCCTCTAGGAACAAGTCCCCTCAAAACCAGGGATTGGTGTGAGATTAGGAATGGCCGCTCCCAGGGTCCTGGGGACCCCTCTTTAGTGGTGACCCCTCTCTTACCTGCATGAAGTGGGGAGATCAGGCATGGCGGTACCCAGGGTCCAGGGAATTCCTCCAACTAGGGGAGAGACCACTCAAACACAGATGCGCAGGGCAGATCAGGTAGGCCTGCATCCATTGTCCAGGGGATGCCCACATCTAGGGCGAGACCACATGAGCCCTGGTCCTGAGGGGAGATCAGGAACGGCCGCAACCGGGTCCAGGGGACATCCCCTCTAGGGTAGAGACCCTTAATATATGATGCTGGGGTGAGATCAGGTACAGCAGCACCCAGGGTCCAGGGAACTCCCCCCTGTAGGGGCAAAACCTCTCAAACAAGGTGCCGGGGGGAGATCAGGTACGGCTGCACCCAGGGTCCATGGGACGCCCCTCTCTAGGGATGAGACCTCTTAAATACGGGTGCCGGAGTTATCAGCTTCTGCGGCACTCAAGGTCCAAGCGACTGCCCCCTCCAGGGGAGAGTACCCTGGAATTTGGGTGCCAAGGGGAGCTCCCGCCGCAGTCAGGGTAGAAGGAAATACCCACTCTAGGGGAGAGACCCCTCGAATTCGGGTGCCAGGGGAGATCAGTTATGGCTGCACCCAGGGACCAGGGGACGCACCCCTTTAGGGTTGAGACTGCTGGAATCCATGTGCTGGGAAAATCAGGTACTGCCTCACCCAGGGTCCAGGGAACTCCCCCCTAGGGGTGCCAGGCCGCACTTAGAGAATGCCCCCATCTAAGGGTGAGACCACTGGAACCATCGTGCCAGGGAAGATCAGTTACTGCTGAAACAAGGGACCAGGAAACTTGCCCCTCTAGGGGAAAAGCCCCTCGAACCTGGGTTCCAGGGGGAGACCAGGTATGGTACTGCCACACCCAGGGTCCAGGGAACTTTCCCCTCTAGGAACGAGACCCCTCAAACCCGGGTGTGGATAGGAGATATGGTATAGCCGCACGTAGGATCCAGGGGATGCCCCATTCTAGGGCCGTGACCCATGGAATTAGGGTGCCGGGGAAGATCAGGTACGGCCGCACCCAGGGTTCAGGGGACCCCTTCCTTAGGGACTAGACCCCTTGTAACCGGGTGAAGGGGGAAGATCAGGTATGGCTGCACCCAGGGTCCAGGGGACTCCCCCCTCTAGGGACGAGACTCCTTGAACCCAGGTGCTAGAGGTAGATCAAGTACAGCTGCATCCAGGGTCCACGGGACTCTCTCATCTAGTGGCGAGACCCCTCAAACCTGGTTGCCAAGGAGAGATCTGGTTTGGCTGCACCCAGGATCCAGGGTACTCCCCTCTCTAGGGAGGAGACCACTTGAACCCGGGTGTCAGTGGGAGATAAGATACCTCCTTCACTCAGGGTCCAGGAGTCTCCCCCATCTAGGGGTGAGACCCTTCAAACAGGTGCCACAGGGAGATCAGGTACGGCTGCTCCCTGGGTCCAGGGGAATTTCCCATCTAGAGGGGAAAATCTTGAACCAGGTGATGGAAGGACATCAGGGTCGGCCGTGCCCAGGGTTCAGGGGACGTCCCCTTCTAAGGACAAGACTCCTGGTATCCGGCTGCTAGGGGAGATCAGGTACTTCCTCACCTAGGATCTACGGGACAGCCCCAATACGGGAGAGACCCCTCGAATCTGATGCCGTGGAATATCAGGTATGGCAGCAACCAGAGTCCAGTGGTCTCCCCATTATGGGATGAGACCTCTCCAACACGGATGCCGGGGGAGATCAGGTACTGCCACACCCAGATTCCAAAGGACTCCCCCTCTAGGAGAGAGACCCCTTGGTCCAGGTGCTGTGGGGTATTGAGGAACAGTTCCAGGGGTTCCAGGGCCCAGGGGTTCCAGGGTCCAGGGGCACCCACCTCTATGGGCAAGATACTTCGAACCTGGTTCCCATGGGAGAACAGTTATGGCCGCAACCAGGGTCCAGGGGCTGCTCTCCTCTAGGGGCGAGACACCTCGAAACTGGGTGCCAGTGGGGAGATAAGGTATGGCCTATCCCAGGGTCCAGGGAACTTCCCCCTCTAGGGGCGAGATCCGTGGAACCCAGTACCTAGGGGAGATAAGGTACGACTGCACCCAGGGATGCCCCCTTATAGGGACGAGACCCCTCGAACTCGGGTGTTGGGGAAAGATCAGGTACGGATGAACCAGGGTCCAGGGATGCTCCCCTCTAGGATTTTGACCGCTCTAACCATGGTGCCAGGGGAAGATCATGTACAGCAGAACCCAGGGTCCAGGGGTCCTACTCTTTAGGGTTGAGACATCTCAAACCCAGGTGCCAAGGGGAGATCAGGTATGGCCGCACCAAGGGTCCAGGGGACTAACCCCTCGAGGGGAGAGACCCTCAAACCCCGGGGGAGACCATGTACCGCTGCACACGGGTCAAAGGGACTCCCCCCTCTAGGGGTGAGACCTTTGAACCCGGATGCGGGGGGGAAATGAGGTATGGCCGCACCCAGGGTCCAGAGGACTCCCTCCTCAGAGGGGAGACCTCTCGAACCCGGTGCCGGGGAAGCTCCTGCTGCAGCCAGGGTCAAGGGGACGCCCCACTCTAGGGGCGAGAACCCACAAACATGGGTGCCAGTGTGACGTCAGATACGACTGTATCCAGGGACCAGGGGACGGCCTCCTCTGGAGGCAAGACCCTTGGAACCCGGGTGCTGGGGAAGATCAGGTACTGTCGCACCCAGGATCCAGGGGACTTCTCCCACTAGGGGCGAGACATCTCGTACCAGGTAGGAGATCAAGTAAAACCACACAAAAGATGAGGGGACTCCCCCCCTCTAGGAGGGAGATCTCTTGAATCTGGTGCTTGAGGGGAGATCATGTACGACCACATCAAGGAACCAGGGGATACCCCCCACCCCCCACTACCGACACTCCTCGAAACCAGGTGCCAGAGGGAGATTAGGTATGGTGGCAGCCAGGGTCCCGAGCATTCCCGACTCTAGGGGAGAGACCCCTCGAACCTGTTGGGTGGGGGGGGCGATCAAGTATGGCAGTAACCAGGGTCCAGCCGTCCTCCCCTTAAGGGCGAGACCCCCTCCAATATGGATGTTTGGGGGAGATCAGTTAGGGCCGCACCCATGGTCCAGGAGGCTCCCCCATCTATGGGCCAAACATCTCAAACCTAGTGCCAGAGTGAGAGCAGGTACGGTGGCACCCAGGTACTAGGAAACATCCCCCTCTAGGGGCGAGACCCCTCAAATGGGGGTGCCAGGGGGAAATTAGGTGGGGTTGCACTCATGGTCCAGGGGACTCCTGTTAGAGTCTGTAAACAAGTCAGGATGGCGCCTGGCATTTTGCCAGAGGGAGTGGTTTGTGAAGTAACACTAGGGAGCCATTAAGTGTGGAGATTTCTTATTGACTGCTGTATCTAGTTCATGTTAATTAAGATAAGCTGTGTGGAATGTATAAATACCTCTGTTGTCCTACAAAAAAACAGCTCCCACTCCTGCTGTATCAAGGTACATAAGTTGTTCTTCATCCCCCAGTTATTTTGCTGCAGCCAGACTGCAACAGACTCCCCCCTTAGGGATGAGAACCCTGGAATGTGGGTGCCGGGGGGAGAGCAGGTATAGCCACACCCAGGGTCCAGTGTAATCCCCGATCTAGGGGAGAGACCCCTTGAACATGAAGCCAGGGGGAAGATCAGGTATGGCAGCAACCAGGGTCCAGGGGTCCTGCCTTAATGGGCGGGACCATTGAAAATGGATGCTGGGGGGGAGATCAGGTATAGCTGCACCCAAGTTCCAGGGGACTCCCCCCTCAAGGGGCAAGACCCCTTGAACCAGGTGTCATTATGAGATCAGGTACAGCTACACTCGGGGTCCAGGGGAATCCCAGGGTTGAGATGCCTCGAACAGGGGTGCGGGGGTGGGGTGGGGTGGGGGAGATTAGGTACTGTGGCACCCAGGGTACAGAGGACTCCTCCATCTAGGGATGAGACACCTGGATCCTGGGTGCTGAAGGAGACTGGGTACGGCCGCACCCAGGGTCCAGCGGACTCCCCCCTCTAGGGGAGAGAACCCTCAAGCTTGATGCTGTGGGGAGATCAGGTAAGGCCGCACCCAGGATCCAGGAGACTCCCCCCCCTCTATGGCAGAGACAACTCAAACCACGAGCCATGGTGAGATCAGGTATAGCCGGACCCAGGGTCCAGGATACATTCCCCACTGGGGCGAGAACCCTCAAACCCAGGAGAAGATCAAGTACTGCCCCACACAGAGTCAAGGGGACTCCCCCCTCTAGAGGCGAGACCTTCATAAGCAGATGCCAGGGGGAGATAAGGTACAGTCGCACCCAGGGTCCAGGGGACTCCCCGTCTAGGGGAGAGACCACTCGAACCTGGGTGTTGGAGGGAGCTCCCGCTGAAGCCAGGGATGATGGGATACTCCATTCTAGGGGCAAGTCCCCTCGAAGAGATATGGCCGCACTCAGTGTTCAGGGGACTCCCCTCTCTAGGGATGGGATCCCTCAGACCCGGGTGCTGGGGTGAGATCAGGTATGGCCACACCCAGGATCCAGGGAAAGTACCCCTCTAGGGACAAGACTCCTTAAACCTGGGTGCCACGTGGAGATGACCTATAGCCACACCCAGAGTCCAGGGGAATCCCCCCTCTTGGGAAGAGATCCCTCAAACCCGGGTGCCGGGGACAGATCAAGTATTGCTGCACCCATTGTCCAGAAAACTCCCCTCTCTAGAGGTGAGATCCCTTGAAACCGAGGGGAGATCAGGTACCACCGCACACAGGGTTGAGGGACTCCAGCCTCTAGGGGCAAGACCTCTAGAACCTGGATGCAAGGGAAAGATCAATTAACCCCACACCCAGGGTTCAGGGGACCCCCCCCCTCTAGGGGAGAGATCCTCTGAACTCGGGTGTCAGGGTGAGCTCCTGCTGCAATCAGCGTCCAGAGGACTCCCCACACTAGGGGCGAGACAGCTCAAACCCAATGCCGAGGGGAGATCAGGTACGGCTGCATCCAGGGTATAGGTGACTCCGTCATCTAGGGGAGAGACCCCTAGAACCGGGTGCCAGGGGAAAAATAGGTATGGCAACACCCAGGGTCCAGGGGACGCCCTGCACTAGGGGCGAGACCCCTCGAACCTGGGTTTCAGGGTGAGATAAGGTGAACCTGGGTGTCAGGGTGAGATAAGGTAAGGCCATACCCAGAGTCCAGAGGACTCCCCGCTCTAGGGGTAAGACCCCGTGAACCCCGGGGAAGATCTAGTATCTCTGCACAATGGGTTGAGGGGCTCCTCCTTCTAGGAGCGAGACCCTCAACCCCCGATGCCATGGGGGACATTAGGTAAGGCCGCAGCCAGGGTCCAAGGGACTCCCCCATCTAGGGGAGAGACCCCTTGAAACCAGCTGTCAGGGGGAGCTCCTGCCACAGCCATATTAGAGGGGACTCTGCACTCTAGGTGTGAGACCCCTCAAATCCAGTTGGCGAGGGAGATCAGGTATGGCCACATCCTTCAGGGGAGAGACCCCTTGATCCCGGGTGCCAAAGAAAGATCAGGTACCACCGCACCCAGGATCCAGTCTCTCTAGGTTAGAGACACCTTGTACCCGAATGCCAGGGGGAGATCAGATACAGCCGCACCAAGGCTTCAGGAGACTCACCCCTCTAGAGGTGAAAACTCTTGAACCAGTTGCCGGGGGAAATCGGGAACAGCTGCACCCAGGGTCCAGAAGACACCTTTCTCTAGTTATGAGACCCCATGAACCAGGGTGCCAGGTGAGATCAGATAAGGCTGCACCCAGGGTCCAGAGAACACCCCTCTCTAGGGATGCGACCCCATGAACCAGGATGCCAGGGGAGATCAGGTACAGTCGCACCCATGGTCCAGCGGACTCCCCCATCTAGAGAAGAGATCCCTGTAAAGTGGGTACTGGGTGTGATCAGCTACCACTGCACCTAGGGAAAGGGGATACCCCCTTATAGGGGCGAGGCCCATTGAACCCATGTGACGGGGGGAGATCACGTATGGCCACAGCCAGGGTCCAGGTAAATTGCCTCTCTAGACGCGAGATCCCTCAAAGCCCAGTGCCTGGGAGAGTTCAGGTACGGCCGCACCCAGGGTTCAGGGAACACCCCCTTTAGGAATGAGGCCGTTCGAACCTGATGCTGAGGGGAGATCATGTAAGACCAACAAGAGTCCAGGTAACACCCCCCTCTAGGGGCGAGAACCCTCGAACCTGGGTGTTGGGGGGAAATCAGGTATAACTGCACCCATTGTACAGGGACGCCCCCGTCTAGTGTCGAGGCCCCTCTAACCCCGGGTGCCGGGGGGGGGGGGCAGATCAGGTACTATTGCACTCAGGGTCCAGGAGTCCCCCATTTTTGGGGTTGAGACCCATGGAATCCTGGGGCCATGGGGAGATCAGGAACGACAGCACCCAGGGTCCAGGGGACTCTTCCCTCTAGGGGCGAGAACCCTTGAACCCCGGGGAAGATCAAGTACCTCCGCAAACAAAGTGAGGGTCTCCGCCCTCTAGGGACGATCCCTCAAACACGGATGCGGGGCAAGATAATGTACGGCTGCACCCAGGGTCCAGGTAACTCCCCCCTCTAGGGGAGAGAGCCCTCCAACCCAGGTATCGGGGGAGCTTCCGAAGAAGCCAAGGTCTAGGAGCATCCCCACTCTAGGGGCGAGATCCCTTGAAGCCTCGTGGCAGGAGAGATCGGGTAAGGCCACACCCTGCTTCCAGGGGACTCACCCTTCTAGGATAGAGACCCCTCTAACCAGATGCTGGGGGGAATCAGGTATGGCAGCACCCAGGATCCAGGGACGCCCCCCTCTAGGGGCCAGTCTCCTTGAACCCATATGCCGAGAAGTGATCAGGTACGGCTGCACCCAGGGTCCAAGAAACTTCCCGTACTAGGGGTGAGACCCCTCGAACACGGTGGGGGGGGGCATCAGGTACGGCCTCACCCAGTGTCCAGTGGACTCCCTCTTTTAGGGGAGAGCCCCCTTGAACCTGGGTGCCAGAGAAAAATCAGGTACCAATGCAACCAGGATTCAGTGGACTCCCCCATCTAGGGGCTAGACTCTCAAACCAGGTGCAGGGGAGAGAAAAGGTATGGCTCACTCAGTGACCAGGAAACGCCCCCTTCTAGGGGAGAGACCCCTCAAACCCGGGTGCAGGTAAGATCAGGTACAGCTGCACCCAGGGTCCAGGGGTCCTTCTCTTTAAGGATGAGAACCTTCATACCTGGGTAAAGGGGATAGATCAGGTATGGCCACACCCAGTGTCCAGGGGACGCTCCCCTCTAGGGGCAAGACCACTCAAACCCGGGTGCTGGGATGAGCAGTTACGGCCTCACCCATGGTCCAGGGGACTCCCCCCTCTAGGAGCGAGACCCCTCAAAGCATGTGCTGGGGGAAATCAGGTACAGCCACACCCAGGGCCCAGAGAAGCCCCCTTCTAGGGGCGAGACCCCTCGAACCCAGGTGCTGGGGGGAGATCAGGTATGGCAGCACCAAGGGTCCAGGGGCCCCTATTTAGGGTCGAGACCCCTCGAACACAGGTGCCAGGGGGAGATAAGATACAACCTCACCCAGAGTCCAGGGGACACTCCCCTTTAGTCGCGAGACCCCTCGGACCCAGGTGGATATCAAGTACCGCCACACACATGGTCGAGAGGACTATCCACTCTAGGGGTGAGACCCTCGAACCTGGATGCTGGTTGGGTATAAGGTACGGCGACATCCAGTGTCCCGAAGACTAACCCCTCTAGGGGAGCGACCACTTGAACCCGGGATTTGGGGGAGGAGCACCTGCCATAGCCAGGGTCGAGGAGATTCCCCACACTAGGGTAGAGATTCCTCGAACCCAGGTGCCAGTGGATTTCAGTTACAACCGCTGCCAGGGTCCAGCGGACTACCCGTCTTGATTAGAGACCCCTAGAACCAGATGCCAGGGGGAGATGAGGTATGGCAACACTCTAGGGGCGATACTCTTCCAACTCAGATGCTGGGGGAGATCAGGTACAGCCACAGCATGGGTCCAGGGGACTCCCCGTTCTAGGGGCAAAAACTCTCCAACCAGGTGCCGGGGGCAGATGAGGTATGGCCAAACCCAGGGTTAAGGGGACTCCCCCTTCTAGGTTAGAGTCCTCTCGAACCAGATGTTGGGGAGATCAGGTATGGCAGCACTTAGGGTAAAGGGGACTACCAACTCTAGGGGAGAGACCCCTCGAACAGGGTGTTGAAGGGACCTACCATTGCAGCCAGGGTCCAGGGGACTTCCCGCTCAGGGGGCAAAACCTCTCGAACCAGGTGCCGTGAGAGATCAGGGATGGCCACAAGGATAACATTAACTCATCACAACATCATTAAGGCGACCTTCGCAAAGCCTCACGCCAACATCATGCAGAAAAATGAATGCATTCCCTCGAAAGACTGCAATAAGGCAGAAATGAAGTTTCACCACTTCTATTCATCATACTTCTTGAAACACTGGCTAGAGCAATTAGAAGGACAAAGACAATCCAAGTATATGTATAGGAACAGAAGAACATCAATTAGTACTATTGGCCGATGATGTGTTTCTTTACCTAGAAGACCCAGAAAATTGCACTGGAAACCTTCTAGAACTAGCAAATGAATTCAGCAAAGTAGCACTGTATAAAATCAACACCAATAAATCATAGAAATTTCTATTTCTCTATATAAACCTCTGAGATGGAAATGATAAACAAATTAAAAACTCAAATGAGAGTGTCACCAGAAGAGGAGAACTCTTAGAAGATAGGATATCAGACAAGACACACAGAGTATGTCATATTGAATAAAATGTAGACAGCACAAAGAGACTAACAAGAAGCCTAAAAAAAAAAGAAGATCATCCAAAAGATATCTGATAGCATAGAGACAAATTTAAGAGTGTTTGGGATGGAGGAAAGTATTGTGGTCCAAACCAATGGAATAAGCAATATGTTTAATGCAATAATATTAGAAAATTTTCCAGAAAAGAAGAATGAAAAAGAAATCCAAATCCTAGAACATTACAGGAGACATAGGTGAAAAAGATCCACACCAAGACACATTGCAATGAAAATGCTGAACATACAGAACAAGAAGAAAATTTTAAAAGCCACGAGAGAATGGAAGAAAATCACATACAAGCATATATCAATTGGGTTAAAGGCTGATCTTTTAACACAGACCCTGAAAGCTAGAAGATTCTGGAACAATATATTTACAATGCTAAAAGATACTGTTTTCTCATGAAGACATTTTAATTCAGCCAGACTAAGCTTCGGGTTTGAAGATGAAAAAAAAAAAAAAACCTGCTTAATACACAAAAGTTAAGAGAATCTGCAGGTAGAAAACAGGCGATTAAACACATCTTTGGCAAAATTTTCATGAAAACGAAATGAAAAAATAACAATAAAAATCCAAAAGTGGGAGAGAGTACACCATATTCAAATCTAATGAAAGAGAAAAAATCAAACTATTTAAAATGACAAAAACAAATATTGCTTGATATACAAACCATATCTCAATAGTAAACCTGAATGTAATTGGCTTAAACTCACCATTCCAAACACATAAGCTAGTAGAATGGATTTTTTTTTTTTAAAAATTATTCTACAATATGCTGCATACAGGAGACTCATTTGATGGGAAAAACAAGAGACTGAAGGTGAAAAGTTGAGAAAAAACAATAGCACTATCATGAAACTTTGAAGGATGCAGGGATGTCCATGCTCATATCAAATAAAGTAGACTTCTAACTAAAGTTTATCCAAAGGGACAAAGAAGGACACTATATGCTGATCAAGGGAACCATACACTAAAAAACATAACAATCACTAATATCTATGCCCAAACCATGGTGCAGCTATGTTCACCTAAATATTTGTACTCAAGTTCAAGAGTCAAATAGACCACAGCACCATAATCATGGGTGATTTTAACTCACCTCTGTCACCATGGGAAAGGTCGTCCAAACAATTTGGATTAAAGAAATTATAGAACTCAATAACACAATTTGTAACTTAGACTTAATTCACATATATAACATATCCAAGGACATCAAATGGACAACATGTGTTCTTAGTAGCACATGGATCCTTCTCGAAAGTAAACAATATATTATGCCACAGAGCACCTCTTAGCAAATACAATGGAGAAGAGTTACTACTATGCATTTTATCCCATCATAATAGACTGCAATAGGAAATCAATGATAAAAGAAGGAAGAAAAATTCCTTCCTCAAATAGAGAATGAACAATATGCTTCTGAAAGAAAAATGAGTTACAGAAGACATCCAGGAGGAGATTAAATGTTTTTTAGAGGTGAATGGGAACACAGACACAAAATATTGAAATTCCTAGGACACCAGGAATGCAGTAATAAGAGGAAAATGCATTGCTAGAAGTTTATTCCTTCAAAGAAGAAAGAGTCAACAAGTAAATGACTGCACAATACACATAAAAGCCTTAGAAAAAGAAACAATCCAGCAGCCAAAGCAGTAGAAGTCAAGCAATCATTAAAATCCGAGCTGAAATCCATGGAACCAAAAGAAAAGAAACATTTGGAAAAACTGCCAAAACTCAGAATTGGTTCTTTTTGAAAAATACATAAGTTTGAAAGATTCTTAGGCATGCTAATGAAGAGAAGAAGATAGAGAATCCAAATTACTAGCATATATGATGAAAAAGGAAATATCAGAACAGACACTACAGAAATACAAAAGATAATGAGAAATTATTTTCAAACCATATTCTAATAATATAGAATATAGTGAAGGAATTGGTAAATTACTACAGTCATAAGACCTGCCTAGAGACAGGCAGGAGGATATGCACGAATGATAAAGACCAACAGCAAGTGAAGACATAGAAGAAGCCTTCAAAAGATTGCCAACTTATAAAAGCCCAAGACCAGATGGATATACAGCCAAGTTTTCCAACACCTCTCAAGAAGAACTAATATGCATACTCCTAAAATCATTTCAGGGAATAGAAAAGAGGGAGTACTCCCAACTTCATTCTCTGAGGCTACTATCACCATGATTCTAAAACCAGACAAAGATACCTCAAAGAAAGAAATCTTCAGACCAATGTCTCTAATGAATATGGATGCAAAACTCCTCAGTTGAATTCTGGCAAATTGCATACAAAGATATATCCAAACTTTTTTTGGTAGTGCCACCTGTCCATCTTCCCTATATCTGATTCCAACTTAAAGTCTTTAACAGTTGAAAAAAATTGGCTCATCTAGACAATTTAAAGAAAAAAGTCATAGAAAAAAAGACACCCATGTGAACAATTAATCAAAGCTACAATAGCCAAGGAAAATCATATATGAGTAGAATGACCACTCAAATTTGTGTTTGAATAATGACAATCAACCAAAGAGAATGTTTTTCAAATTGACTTCTATTTCTGTAAATCCCTGTTAACACAGGGCACAATAAATTGGATGAGTCCCTAATATAGTATTAGGAAAATTGTAGGTGTTCAGAAAGCATATACCACAAGTTTGATAGAAAAATCATTCCCACCATACCCTAATAGACAGTCTCTGAGAAGAGAGGACAAACCATCTATTTCCATATAAGTAAATACCTCATACTCTTAGAAACATGAATAAAGCTTTAAAATATCAAGTTGTTATGGATGTTTCCACTCAGCCTAATTGGTACCATTTTAAACCTTCCCTACAATTCTTATCACCAATTGTAGGGAAGGTCTAAAATGGAGAAAATAACTTTATAATCTTTCTGTATCCCAGATGGTAGTGTGAAACACTAATTTGTTGCTGGGAAACATACACAGTTATAAATGTGCCCAGGTTATTAGAAGGACTGTGTGGGATTTAAATTTTCTCAAGTATTAATCACCCCTTTGAAAAGGCTAAATGTTACCCATTTCTTTTGACCATATTCTTCTCTTTGGCATCAACCACCCACAGGCCTTATTCTTGTGTTAGGTAAAGATTCTCTCTAATGTTCCCCGTAAGTTACTTCCATTATGTGAGTATGTGAGTGTTTTGATACAAAAAATTTTCATTGCTGCTCTAATAAGAGGATATAATGTATTTATTTATTACAACAATAAACATGGCTATAAAATGGACCATAAAAAATAGATTACATGAAAATTCCTGTAACTAATGTGTCGGCGTAATTGAGAAATAAATTAAATGATCCATCTGCTTCCAACCATTGATTCCACAATTTCCTTCAGTATTTGAGTATTTAAAATGAAGTCAGCATTATTTATACTAATTACTCACTAGCCAAACTGCCACATTTATATTGATTGCCTCCATAATATAATTTTACCAATCCCTAACATATTGTTGCTTTTTTTAATACACTCAAATCTAATGAGCATATGTACTCCCTGTCATACTGATATCATGTTCACTTTAATTTGTAATATTAAGTTTATCTATAGGCTCTTGTGTGACAACTGCAGGAATAATCTTATCAGTTTCTATAGTTATTATTTAAAAGGAGATGAATAAATAAATAGATGTTTTTCATGCGTGTTGATCATAAGACGTAATTTTTCTGCTACTTTAGTTTAACAGTGAGAACAGGAATAGCCAACGGTCATAGGAATGAATTAATTATAGTTATATCATACAGGTACCCTCATATTTTTAAGTGACTCCACAATGAGATAGTATATAGTACAAAGGAACACGGTAATGATTAATTTTAATTCTTCATATATGTATATTGATATATTTTAATAATTATTATTATTTTTAATTTAACCCTTTTCTATTGCTAAAACCATTTATTCTTGACCCCCTAGACCTGTTGATGGCTCAGCACAGCAAATTAACTATAACACTTTGGAGAGGTGTTGACAGTGCTGTGCTGCATCTGGAAATACATTTTTTCCCTCAATGTCTCATTCATTTGCCTATATAAATAATTCATATTCACTGCAATAATAGTAGAAACTACAGGTCAAAAATTAGAAATTATCACATACAATAACCAAAAACAGATTCTTATGTGCTGCTTCAACTTTGTATTGCTGCATATAACAAATCACTTCAAAATCTGGTAATTTAAAACAGTCACAACACTTATTTTGCTCAACAATCTGCAATTTGGGTGGGACTGGTTGTTAAGCTAATCTTTAAAAATAGAGCCATGTTGATTTGATCTGATAAAATCCTTCAATTAAGTTCAAAAGAAAGTATGAATTTTTTTTTTACTTCTCTGAGAATATCACTTTCCAAATCTGCATCTTCCTTTCTTTCTGAACTTCTTCCAACACATGCACCCTGCTGTTTGTACATATCTATCTGTCCTGCTGAACTGGCATCTGGACCAAAACTAAATTATTTGCTAATTTCTTATCCCTTTAAAAAAAATTTGTTAATACTTCCAGTGTGTTCCTAGTTAGTTTTTCTTTTTCCAATTTCCAGACTCACCTGACAGTGAAAATAAGATGATTATCTAAGTTCCAAGACACTGATGACCATCTAGGACTGTTTTGTATGAAAAGAGACCTTTGTTATTCTTCCCCTGAGGTACTGAAATCACCTCATAGGCGCTCTATTCCTGAAGACAAGTCACTTCTGTGTGTGTGTGTGTGTGTGTGTGTGTGTGTAGGCAGGAAGTTTGGATCCATAGAAACTAGTGCTTTAGTGCCTTGTGGTCTCGTCTCATTTTCCCTACTTGGAGGATATGGGGAAGTAATTTATCTTAGTCTCTCTGAGTCTCAGTTTCTCTTTCACCAATATGCGCACAATCAAATGACCATAAGTGATATCCAGTGAGTTCCCAGCATTCTAAACACTGCTCCATTTAATTTTCATAAAACATGGCTTTGAACACATCACTCTCTATGGAAAATAGCTTTTATGTCTCTTCATCACTCTCCAAATTTAAGAACAAAGTACATCGTAGTTTTTACAGTCCTATCGTTTTGCCCTAATGGTTATGTCTAATATCTGTTCCTACCAACTTTCTTGGTATAGCACACTACAGATTTGCCTTCACTGTCAGATTCCATTGATTCCTCATATTTTTCTGACCCTGATTTTAAATTTATGTCTATCTGTCTTGGACAGACTAAGTCCTGGAGGCTGTGTTACAAGGTGGTTGCAATATGGACCCTGAGGTTAGACTACAGATCTTCATGTCCTAATTTGTTGTACTTGCCAGACGGGTGACATTGGGTAAGTTTGTGATCTCTATGACTTTGTTTACCCCTTAATAAAAGAAGATAATAACACCTATATCACATGATTAAAAAGTTTTAACAATTTGTTAAATGAAGAATGAGTTAACAGTTATTTCAGTACTTAGAAAACTGTGTGTGATGACACAGTAAACACTTAATAACTATCAGCTATTATCATGCAGTTATAGCTCTCAATACCCTTCAAACATCAGCTAAACTCCTTTCTTCAAGAGACCTCTCCTAGGGACCTCACCAGATAGAACGTCTTCTATTCTGAACCCATCCTTCATCTGTATGAAGTTCTTGATATTTAGTTTGTATAATGTATCATAATTAAATGCATGCACCACCTCTATTAAACCATCTACTTCTTAAAAGACAAGTATCTCTTTAATCTCTCATTTAATGCACTGCTAAACACCAAGTGGGAGTTAGGGGAATATACAACAAATTAATTGGTTTTATCCCCTCCCCCACCAATATATATACACAAAAGAGCACATTTAATTCATGCCATATACAATGTATTAACTGATCTTATAAAGGCTATTACAAACTCCAATTTCAGAATTATGGTATAAAACAAAAATAATACAGAAACTGTCAAAGTTAAATAAATTTAATCTAATTGATCCTCTTCTGTTGGAGGTCAAAATCAATTCTACTAAGGAGTTTCATTTGTAACAACTGAAAAATAAACTATGCACAAAAATAAAGTTCTAGGCTAACAGTTCTGGTTCTTTGCCATGTTAAGCAACACAGGGAAGCTCTTAGAAGTTCAAACTCTTACCAAAACAAAAAGTGTTATGTTCATCCAAGCATTTCTATGCTCATTTCGTTATCTGCTTACAAATTAAAAACAACTTGCTCAGGAAACAAGGCTATGCGATATGGAAAAGATCTCTCTCCAATAGTTGATCCTGGGAAAAATTAATATTCATCTGGAAAAGAATGAATTTGGACCTGAACTCTACACTACAAAAAAAAAAATAGCACAGAATGAAGAATGTCCTAAAATATAAAAATTCAGAAGCAAGCATAGGGGAAAAGCTTCACAAAATTGGATTTGGCAATGATTAATTTCTTGGATATGACATCAAAAGCATTATCAACAAAACCACACCAGACACAGGAAGTATATAAACAAAAATTCTGCAAGAAAAAGAAAACCAACAGAGGAGTCAAAAGGCAATTTCAGAATGAAAAAAAAATTGTTAACCCTATATCTCACAAGGGTTAAATATCCAGAGAATATATTTTAAAAATCCCTATAATTGAACAGCAAAATTCCCAGTTAACAAGGAGCAAGGAATTAGATACTTTTCTAAAGAAGATACACAAATGGCCAAAAAGTAAATAAACATATGTTCAAACTCACTCAGTCATCAGTAGAGAAATTCTAATCTAAACTACAGCATTACTGCATCAAACCCATTAGGATAGCCATAGAAAAATCAGACAGTAACAAGTGTGGGTGAAGATAAATCAGATCACTGGGAATGTGAGGTATTAGTGCCACTATGGAACAAAATACGGAGGTTTCTCAAAAAACTAAAATAGAATTACATCTACTCAGGCAATTCCATTTTCTGGTTTATATCCAAACTAATTAAAAGAGGCACATTGAGAGGTATTTGTACACCCATGTTCATCACAGCATCATTCACAATTGCCAACCTGTGGAAGCAATGCAAACACTTGCGGGTTGACAAAGAGAATGTGGTATTTACACACAACAGAATATCAGCTTTAAAACGAAGGACATTCTGTCGTTCTTGAATGAACCTAGGATATGTTATGATAAATGGAGTAAGCCAGTCATAAAAAAGGCAAATCCCATATGGTTTTTCTCATAGGATGTATCTAAAGTAGTCAAACTAACAAAAACAGCAAGTCAGATGGTGGTTGTCGGGGGTCTGGGGCAGGGGAAGGGAAGTATTAATATTCAATGGCACTGAGTTTTGGTTTTATAAGACAAAAATGTTTTAGAAAAGTTTTTCACAACAACAAGAATATACATAACATCAATAGAGTATATATACCCTTAAAATAGCTACATGGCAAATTTCATATTACATGTTTTACACCATAAGTAAAAAAGACATAACTGTATAGAGTACACAAAAAATAAGCATATTTAGAAGAAATTACATATAGCAGTTTCAGCTTTTTAGTTGAAAAGATGTTATTCATTTATTCAATCAAAACTCAGAATTCTAAGTATAAAATCTGAGACTAGGGCCTGTCAGTGATTCAAAGAAAAATCTAGGATAATGTTTCTATAACATGAATGAAGATGAGTCAGATGTTCTTCTCCTCCCTCACATTTCTCTTTGCCTTTATCTATTTCTGCACACATTTATCTCCTGGAGACATATTATTTAGATCACTTGATGAGGTAATCAATCTTTAGGTTGAGTGCATGCCTACCACAGACCTGGTAGTGCATGAAACACAGGAACTTCCCACGACATTCCTCCTAAGACTAAGCAGGCCAGTCCTTAAGTTTCAGGGGAGACTGAAAGGTCCATAGAGTCAGGAGCTGTTTGCTGTCCTGCACTAGCTCTGCGAGGGCATCAGAAGAAACCAGAGTCCTGTCTGCAAACTCTGGATCTATGAAATGATTAATCAGGTGACAATGTTCTTCAATGGTTTAGTGCAAATAAAAACTGCTTTCACTCTAGACAAAGGTTACCTTATCTTGTAGGCAAACAATATTGTTCCCTATAGCTTTGGTGATAACCAGATTTATAAATTTATATCATTTTCTTTTCTCTTGGACTCAGGTATTTCGTGTGGGTATTTTTTTCTCTTGAGTTATATTACCTGTGCTTAACCAAAAAGATATTTATGAGCTCTAATTAATATTTGCTATCTATTTGGTGAATGTTGAATTTTGTGCTTGAATTCAAGAGGTTCAAAGACAACCAAGATACAATTGCTGCATTTAAGGATCTCAGATGACTGGGGGAAAAAAATCGTCCATGCCACTTGATTTAACATAAGCAGACATAGATGTAGACCTGTCAGCAAAAACTTGACACCTGTTGGATCCTGAGACTAGAATTCAAGTGCGAGGAGAGGTGAGATTGGAGTCTGGAAGCAGCTAGAAAGAGATTGCATTCTAAGGGCAAAATTTAAGACTTAGATCCTCCCCCTAAAGCCACTAAGCCCTGAACTTTTCTTAGTTTGGATAAGTAAAATTTCTTCTAATTTAAATGATAAAACCAAAATCATAAGCAAATCCTCAAAATCTCAGAAACCTTGGGTGTTTCAAGGAAAACAAGTGAAAATTCTTTTGGGGAAAAAAAAATAGAAGAAAAATACTGTGTACTATAAGGTATTGGTCAATAACCAGAACATTCACGGGTTGACATTTTCCTCCAACATCAGCCCACATCATACATTTCCATGAAAATCAATCTAAAAGGAAGTAGCAAGTGGGTCCATGCTGATGAAATGTCATTTTCCCTTGCTGCTTGATTTCTTTCCACTCTGCTCAGGTTGCCTCCCACATGGTGTCAGATGCAGGTTAATTGACACAGATGCTTTTCATGAAGCCCAGCTTAGGTTGAATCAGAGCTGTGACTATAAGCCAGACTTGGATGAAACGTGATGATGCAGATGACAATGATTATGATGACAGTAATGGAGATGACAACAATGGTAACATATATGATTTATTCAGTGTTTACCATATTAACAATATGGTGCTAAAGATATTATATATATAATTTATTATACCATAATTTCCACCCTATTGAGGGTTGCTGAAGTTCTGAAAATATGTTATTTGTTTATGAAATTATAATCTTTAAGGGATAGAGCCAAAAAAAATAAAAATAAAAACCCCTCAACCTTAGCTTTATTGAAATTTGGGGCCAGATAATTTTTTAACAATCAGTGTATTATAAAATATCAGTAATATCACTAGTCTTCTCTATTCTCTAGATCCCAGTAGAACCTCCCTGCAGAGGTGACAACCAAAGATATCTCCTTCAACCTCGAGGTACAAAATCTACAATGTGTCTGGACCCTTGTTAAAGAAGTTATTTGTTTTATCCTATTTTATACTACTTTATTAAAATACCTGAAAGTGGGTTATAATTAATAGAAATTTATTGGTTCACAGTTTTTGTTTGTTTTGTTTTTGTAGTATGGATTGAATCCAGGGGTGCTTAACCACTGAGCCACATCTCCAGCCCTTTTAGTTTTTATTTTGAGACAGCGTCTTGCTACGTTGCTTGGGACCTCACTAAATTGCTGAAATTGAATTTGAGCATGTAAACCTCCATTCTCAGCCTCCCAAGGAGCTTCTACTTACAGGTGTGTGGCACCACACCTGGCTGGCTCACAGTTCTTGAATCTGGGAAGTTTTAGGTCAAGATGCCAGAAATTTTGATGTATGATTAGGCCATTCTCTTATTCTAAGATGGCACTGTCCACACTGCATTTTCAGAGAGGTGGAAAACTGGGTCCACACATTGCAGAAGGGCTAAGAGAGGTAAGAGGGGTCTGAACTTGATCTTTTGTTGTTGTTGATTTTTGTAGTGCTGTGGATTGAACCCAAGGGCATTCTACCACTGAGCTATACCCCCAGCCCATTTTATATTTTATTTTGAAACAGGGTCTTGCTAAGGTACCCAGGCTAGTCTAGAACTTGTTCTCCTCCTGTGTCAGCCTTCTGAGTCACTGGGAATGCAGGCATGTGCCACCATGTGCAGAAAATCTTACTCTTTTGTAAGAGCATTAATATCACCCATGAGTGTGAAAGACTTGTGGCTTAGTTACTTCTCAGGCTTCCCATCTCTTAATGCTGCTCTAATAGTAAACAAGTACAAACATGAGTTTTGGAGGGAGCAGACACTCAAATCATAGCATTACAGATAGCAAACATATGGATGGTGCTAACTGTGAGTGGAATCATCAAATAATATAACACTCTGAAATATGCCATGTCACTATTGACTAAAAGCATAACTCTTATTTGTGAAAAGAAAAATCAAAGACCAGACAAAATAAACTCCCTGGGAATTGGACTGAGTCAAGTTATGGACCTTGTCATTCTAGCTTGGGCTGTAAATTAATTTTCTATCTATTTCTCAGCAAAAGTTTGGGTCTGAGCCTGATTAAAAACCAGCAGATGACGTTAGCATAAAAGGGCTTAGCAGATCCCTGGCCTGACACCCAGTTCTCATACCACACCATCCTGGAAGACATGTGGATACATGGTCTCATTGAAGGTAAAACACTTGCAAACTACACAGCATGCATTAAGCACTGTAGGTAGTTGTTTTATTCCTATTTTGGCAAATACATACTTGAATTATGGAGAAGTTAATGGTCTCCATCTCCCTCACAAATTGTCAAACTAATAAGTGGAGGAATAGAGTGTGGAACTTTATAACATCTGAATTCAGGTCCTTGTAATCAATCCCTCTCACAATACATGAGAAAAAAAAGGTGATGAAAAATGTTTAATATCTCCAGCAATTAGAGAAATGCAAATCAAAACTACACTGAGATTTCATCTCACTCTAGTCAGGATGGCAATTATCAAGAATACAAGCAACAATAAATGTTGGCAATAATGTGGATGGAAAGGTACACTTATACATTGCTGGTGGGACTACAAAATAGTGCAATCATTATGGAAAGCAGTATGGAAATTCCTTAGCAACCTTGGATGGAACCATCGTCTAACCCAGTTATCCCACTCCTGGATTTGTACCCAAAGGACTTAAAAGAAGCATACTATAGTGATCCAGCCACATCAGTATTTGTAGCAGTTCAATTCACAATAGCTAAACTATGGAACCAACCTACATGCCTTTCAACAGATGAATGGATAAAGAAAATGTGGTACATATACCAATGGAATATTACTCAGCCTTAAAGAAGAATTAAATTTTGGCACTTGCTAGTAAATAGATGGAGCTGGAGAATATCATGCTAAACAAAATGAGCCAATCCCAAAGAACCAAAGGCCAAATGGTTTCTTTGATATGTGAATGCTAATTCACAATAAGCAAGGGGTGGGGAGCTAGGGAAGAATAGAGACACTTTGGATTAGACAGAGGGGAATAAAGGGAGGGGTGGGGGTAAGGGGTTGGGATGCACAGTGGAATGAATCAGACATTATTACCCTATGTGCATATATGAGTAAAAAACTGATATAAATCTACACCATGTACAACCAGAAAAATGAGAAATTATACTCCATTTCTGATTGATATGTCAAAATGCATTCTACAGTCATGTATAACTATTTAGAACAAAAAAAATTAAAGATGATGAGTGGAAGTTCCAATACTATCAACTGAATTCTTTCCAAGAACAGATAACAATATCAGAAGGGTTTTTTTTTGGGGGGGGGTATGTTAAACTCAGGGGCACTTAACCCACTGAGCCACATCCCCAGCCCTATTTTGTATTTTATTTAGAGACAAGTTCTCACTGAGTTGCTCAGCACCCTGCTTTATGTTGAGACTGGCTTTGAACTTGCAATCCTCCTGCATCAGCCTCCCGAGTCTCTGGGATTATAAGGCGTGCACCACCATGCCCAGTAGGAGGTTCTTATTGCTTTAAAAATGCATGTAAACTCGTTTAACTTTTCCTTAGAAAATATGTTATCAGTCTGAAATGAGCCAAGGGATTCTTTTCTCCAAAGGAAACAGGAAAACCTCTTTGTATCAGTCAACCTCCAGTTCTTCAGTCTCAGAATTATCATAAGGGTTATCATAAGGGGTATGAACAAATATAAATATCTGAACATACCCTCATGGCAATAATTAAATCACCATTGAATGATGAATAAGAAGACTAAGAGTTGGACGTCAGGAGGAGGATTCTGGAAAATAGCTGAGTAGGAAGTAACAGGAATCTCATCACTGAGGTGGCAATTATAATTTCAGAACTTGCCTGCTGTAGCTAGTTTGGAAGTCTGCCTTGTCTGGAAGGTTTCTGAATTCCAAGGGAAGAATTGACCAGTAAATTGGTTACCTTTGGTCAATTCCAGCAGTGGCTCCTTATTCCTCACCTGCAGCCCCATGGCAGGCAGATATACGTGTTGCTAGAGTACCTTCTGTACATCTTGAAGAAGCTCTTGGGGGATGCCATCAATACCTTTTCCTCTACAGAGTGGGGTCCTGTGCTCTGATCTCTGATTGTTCCTTCTGTAAGGTACAGAAGTAGGCAGATATCATTGTTGATCCTCCCTGATGTAAGAAGCCCAGCTCCCTCCAGCTGAAGTGCAAGAGATTCAAAGAAACATCACCTTTCTTTTTCCATCTTAATTTTTCTCTTTTCTTTTTGGATCCGCACAGTAATGACTAGTACATGCAAAAGAAACTACATTGTCTGTTCAAATGACAGCAGGGTTTTAGAAGTAACTGTGCATATTTAGAATCTGAGAAAATACCGGAAGAGACTTTAAGTTTACACCTTAAGCTGATCCATAGCACAGAGACATCCTGTCAAAAAATAAATAAATAAAATAAAGCAAACAGCAAACCCTGAAAAGGGGGAGAAGCTGATTCCCAGAGTTATTACCTTACCAGATCCAAATGTCCAATTTTCAACAATGGCACAAGGCAGAGAGCAAAATAGAAAATAGTGGTCCATTCCAAGGGGGAAAAATAAATCAACCATCCTTAAAAAAGACCTCATGGTAGATCTATCTAAACAATTTCTACCACTGTCTTCAAGATGCTTGAAGGATTAAGGAAGACATGGAAAAGTAAAATAATAATAATAATAATAATAATAATAATAATGTATGAAAACAATGTACTATCAATAAAGTAATATAAAACAAAAATCCCTCTAGATTTGGAAAAACTTCAATAACTGTAATTTTAAAAATTAATTGAACTTTTTCAACAACATATATGAGCAGGCAGAAGAAAGGCAAAACTGAAGAAAGTACAGTTGAAATTAGTGGGGAATAGAGCAGAAAAGGATTAAACACGTTAAGCCCCAAGTTTCTAATTCTATGAATATTTAAATTAAATTCATATAGGTACATTAAAACAGGTTGTAAATCATAATGTAAGCATATATATTACATATATATACTTATTTACTTATATATACATATATATGTGTGTGTGTGTGTATATATATATATATATATATATATATATTCATATTTGCCTTATAACTTTCTAAGTTAGAAATCACTAAAATGTCTACAAAGATCTTACTCCTACCACTAAAACTTTGTTTTCATTTCAAGGGGGATTGCCACCAGAGAAATCATCAAAAACTGGAAAGGAAATATATTTAGAATATATATATATTCTAAATATATATATCTACCTACCTACAATGGGTCTTAAAAGTTGCAAAAAATTGATGTGTCATACTTATTTTTGTCACTTGATTGGGGAATGCTGTGTCAAAGGCCTGAGCTGACTCACAGATCTGCATTTACCAAAACTGACTCTAAGACATCAGCAAAATGACACATTTCAATTCCCACACTACACCTGCTTTACAAAACTTCTAAAACACAGCAATCCATGTTAGGTTTTTAAGGAAGTCATTCACATTTCACTTTTACTAATGGTCTTTATATACTTATTCAAAATATCTGAACAAATCCCATTGGGCTCTGTCCTTTTTTTGTAATTGCTTTTCTCCTGCACAAAAGTTTTAATACTTCATTGGTTCCAGAACCTTAGAACTTGCAAATGACCCTTAGGCAAGGAAGATTCTTAACAAGGAGTTGAAAGATAGAATGTAAAAGCCGATGATCCCTAGAAGCTCTTCATAAATTTTAACACTATGCTTGTGTATCAGCTATGGCTCTAGAATACCAGGAGCTTCAAAATCACTGTCTAGTTTCAGTCAAGAACTCACCAAGTTGCTTTTATAAGTCACTTGACTATAATGTCAAATGAAAATAGTGCAAAATCTGAATAATGCACCTTAACAGTTATTACTACCACATGAAATAAAAATCCCATGTTAAGTCATACAGTTACTTTTCCATGCTGTGTTTTGCTCAAGAGAAAACTTAAAACTTTCATGGTTTCAAAAGGGTCATTTGGGACATAGTCTATTGCACTTGTGTTATCTAGAATCTGCTTTGATACTTCTTTTATTTTTATTTCTTTAAATTTTTGTTTTGGGGTACCAGAGATTGAACTCAGGGGCACTCTACCACTGAGCTACATCCCTACCCTATTTTGTATTTTATTAGAGACAGAGTCTCACTGAGCTGCTTAAAGCCTCATTATATTCCTGCAGCTGACTTTGAAATCACTATCCTCCTGCCTCTGCCTCCTGAGTGGCTGGGATTATAGGCATGTACCACAGTGCCCAGTCCTGCTTTGATACTTTAGATGTTCATTCTCTACTGATCTTTTAGTATTTTGTTGTCATTGTTTGCCTTAAATTGTTATCTTTACTGTGTTCCAAAAGCTCCCCCCCCAAAAAAAAAGTAAGAAATAAGTGGGACTAGTTAATATTGCATTTCTGCTGATGGGTATGGGATTGTCCAGGTGACAGGCAATCACTTCCAGACAAATTAAGAAATGATATTAGAGCCAGGACAGTAACTTGGGAGGCTGAGACAAGAGAACTGCAAGTTCAAGCCAGACTCAGCAATTTGGTGAGCTCCTAAGCAACTCAGTGATACCCTGTCTCAAAATAAAGAATAAAAAAAGGGCTGGAATGTGGCTCAGTGGTTAAGTGTTCCTGGGTTCAATTCCTGGTACCAAAAAAAGAAAAGGAAATGGAAATTATTCTTAAATATGAAAAGCTATTCTTAGTGGAAAGAGAAGACATCTGGGGATGTCTTCCAATTTCATAATATTTCTGCCTAAGAAAAAAAATTCAATTATTATTACTTTGTCCCACAAATAAACTCTTTTGGAAGGATGACAGTCACCAAGGACACAACAGCTGTCAATCAGCTTGCTCATCAATTTGCTGATTTGTCCACAATGACAGTTCGTCTGTATACACACACACACACACATCACAGCACTAGTTAGCTTTCAGAGAGCACTTAGGTATAACACTTATGGAACATTTAATAAGAATTGTGTTGACCACAGCCCTACTTCCATGGTAAATTCTCCATAGAAACTTGACAGTCTGACATCCCTTAGGAAGACATTTTAAAGTTATGTACCCAGGTGGAGCTTATACTCATGGCCTACAATCTGTACCTTCCTAAATCTAGGAAACAGTGTTGCAGTCAAGGTGAATGTACATTCAAAGGAATAAAGGAGAAGGCCTCTGGATTTAATCAAATGTGATGTTATACAGACTTCCATCCCCCATGGCTGTACCAGAAAGTGCAGAGCTTTCTTCTCACCATTGATCGATACATTAGAACTCCTCCTTGAGAAATGCTCTGAAGTTGGGGAAGTGATTTTTCCCAACAAGTATGTCAGGAGGTGCTTCACATGCAGTCAAAAGATGCATTCTAATTTAATGGCAGTCTAGAAGATCAGGTTAGGCTAGACAGAAAGAAATTCAGTGCTGTCTAGCCCAACCTCCATTTATGCTTTAATCCTTTCTACATGTCCATGCTATGTAATCATTTGGGCAATGCTAGAATATGCACGAAGAGAGGGAGCTCACTACTTTCATATTGTTGGGTAGCTCTAATCATTATTTAATTATGCATTTATGTAAACATTTATTAAAACATTTTTCTTGATAGACTACCCTTTACCAAATACCCAAGGACACACATCCAGATACCCATATACTCACAGGAGATTCCTCTGAATCAGTAACTACAGTACCACATTCTTTCTCATTTTGCACTGAATCCTCTACCTAAAGCACATTCACTACCTTTAGTACTTACACAAAAAAGACAAATGATACCCCAACAAAGGCACCAGAACTTCCAGGAAATTCTTCAACATGTTTTCTTGTGATTGTCATTTCTCTCTCTCTCTTCTCTTTATTAAACATGGTCCCTTTTTCCCATTTAATGGTCACAGTTTTTCCCTTTCTCTACTCTAGGCATTAAATATTAGCATTGAAGTTTTCCATGTTTTTCCTTCTCAGTAACATAACTACATGACTTTGTAAATGACTGACTGTTGTCTCATAAAGATGTTTTGATATGGCATATAAATAAATTTTCAACTATTCTATTAACAAGTTTTAAGTGAAAGGACATCATTTATATCTCCCCAAGTCTTACCTATTATCAACCTTTCCTTTTGGGATGGGTTTCCACAAGTTTTGGAGATTAGGTGTCCTTTGCGAGATTAGCTATGCTTGCAACCTGCTCAATAACAATTTCCCTGTTTATTCAACCCAGAATTGCATATCTGATGGACCTTTATCACATGGTTATGATTTTATATTTTACAGAGAATTTTCCACTCGAAAATTGATTTATTAGTCTATTTGTTTTATTGTTTATGTCTTTATTCCCCCATCACATACTTATCTCCACCTGTAACTAGAATGCAAGTTCTACAAGAATAGGGACATAGTTGTTAGTATTTATTACTGGATCTCTCACTGGCATAAAATCAATAGAAAAAAAAAACTTACACACACACACACAGACACACACATGTAAATGAATCATTTAACCTGAAGAAAGATATTTTTCACACTGGTTTATCCCATAAAGAACTGTCAATCATTCTAAGCAAAGTGCTCATTCCAAAATTCTAACTTAACTAGATATATTAAATATTTTCTGATTTCTACTAATCAGTAAAAAAATAATACATTTTGTTATCAAATTATCAATAAGTTACCATACAGAGTCACAAAATTAAATATTTTGTATTTTCTTATTTCTACTAATCAGTAAAAAAATACATTTTGTTATCAAATTATCAATAAGTTACCATACAGTCACAAAATTAAATATTTTGTATTTTAAAACTCCCATTTTATAATTCTATATACTATTTTTTTCTTGGTTAATTATATATTAAACACGTGAGACTGGGATAAGGGTTGCTCAAGGATATTTCAGCCACATGTGAATTTTTCAGACTTTATAATAAATTCTAAATTATATTTCGAATCGTCCTTTCAATTATGTTTTAACATTTAAAAAAATCACTAATCATTTGGTTTGATGGAACATTTTATATAAACGATTTTGTAATCAGATATGATAGACTTATTTTATTCTAATAGACTATTAAAAAAATCTTGCTTTCTCCCAATTATAAAATAATCTTGTCAAAGTGAAAAAAACAATTAACTGTTTATATCATCTGGCAGCTATTCAAAATGGAAAGCATGTAACAGACATTTTTATATACAACAGCAATATTTTACAAACATGAAGAGATTTGCATTTTGTCAAGGAAAGTGTGACATGATCTTGTCAAAATATACTGCTTCCCCATGGCACAACATCCCACTGTAAGATATGCAAGGTACTGTCAATGATTTGAGGTTGCACTGAACATTACAGTCCCCTTCACTGAAAATATATTTTATAGTAAATAAATAATATACATTAGTTGGGGGCCTTTTATTATCTGAGGAGCATGATTTGTTTGTCAGAGAAGACTCTGGTTTTGATGGGATTCTCATTTTAACTTGCCACTCCCCTTGGACCACATCACTGCTTCTTAGTGCAGTGATAATGCTATTGGTGTTGGTAGATTATTTTTGTTACAAGTTTTTATGGACTCAATAGGAGACTTAAATTATTGCATTAAAAATCTATAAGATTTTGTTTAAAAATCTATAAGAATTTTGTTTATTCAATTTTATATCTAGTATCCTTAAAGCTTATCAGGCTAACTGAAATTTATGTAATGTGTTGCCCCTTTTCTAAATATGAGCCTACGAAACCCAATTTCATTGTAAGTCATGGCCCCAACTTCTCTCCATAAAGAAGTAGACGTGTGCATACACTCTTCTAAATGAGTAACTTCAGGTAGAAAAGATTAGGAAATTTACCCAAAGCAAAACAGCAAGAGGGAGAGAGAGCCAGAAGTGGATCCACTGCTATACTAGGGACACCAGAATTTGAATAATGCTAGGGTGGATGCCCATGAGACTGAAGAAAATGATGTGTGGGTTCCCACTTTCAATGGATTTGACATGTTAAGTCAAATTACTGAGCTTGCCTATGGTGCAAACCCTCAGTTTACTGTCTGTGAAGACCCAACCACGTGAGTTTCTATCAGTGCCATTACAATGTGGCAAAGACACACTGTGGCTTCCAAGAAACCAAGTTTAGATGGGATTAAATTTTATCCATTGGGCTGGAATTGTAGCTCAGTGGTAGAGAGCTTGCCTAGCATATGTGAGGCACTGGGTTCAATTCTTAACACTGCGTATAAATAAATAACAATAAAGGCCCATTGATAACAATCTATCGATCTCTCTCTCTCTCTCTCTCTCTATATATATATATATATATATATATATAAATTTTCATCCATTGATTTGTGCACTTACACATTTATTCCGCAAATATTTGAATTCCTAGCAAATGTTAGGCACTTGAGCCATAGAACTGAGAATGGCACACTACCTCTGCCCTGGGGGCATGTATTTCACCTCAGTAAGGGCAACAGTCAAGCGAGCCGACCAAGACAAACACAGAGCTCATGCACACATGCCTCCAAATGGCATTATAACGTCTCTTCTGGGCATTAAAGGTCAGTTCAATAAAGTTCAAATATTGGAAAAATCTTTGTTAAGTCAAAACTCTTGAAAAATCTCACTTTTCCACACATTGTTGTAGCCAACTGAATCACTTAACCATAGGTCCTCATGATCTTTCCTGATGAGCTAAAATAATGTTTTAAGGAATGATTAGTCTTTCTCAAAGTCTTCTCTCAATTGAGACAGAATTGCAACATTAATTAAAAAGAGAAAATCTATGGAAGACACTCTGTTCCTTTATATCAAGTTACCAGCTTTTGACAGGATTTTCAGCTTATTCAGTGAGAGATAAAAGCCAATCATAAGCAGGTTTGTTATTTAAAACTATAATAGAGAAAGAATTTCATTTATTCAACTTCATATTTTATATCCTTAAAGCTTATCAGGCTAACCAAAATTTATGTAATGTGTTAGCCCTTTTCTAAATATGAACCTGTGAAACCCAATTTCATTGTAAATCATGGCCCCAACTTCTCTTCTCTCCTTACAGAGAGAAATAAAGAACAGGTAAGTGGACTGTGAAGTGCATAATGTAGGTGTTGGTCATCACGAAAATTCTCCTGAGGAAAGGGCCCAAAATGTGACAATAAGGTAAACTGCTTCCATTAGGACAAGAAATACAGTAAAACCCTGTTTTAGTCAGCTCTCTCACTGCCACAACTAAAAGACCCAACCAGCACCATTACAGAGGAGGAAAAGTTTATTTGAGGGCTCACAGTTTCAAAGGTCGTTATTCATAGAAGACTGGCTGCATTCTTCAGGGATCCAGGTGAGGCAGAACATCATGGCAGAGGAGTGTGGCAGAGGGAGACAGCTCACATAAATGATCAGAAAGCAGAAAGAGGAGTCTCCACTTGCCAGATACTAACACATACCCAAAGCCACATCACAATTCCACCTCCTCCAGCCACATCCTACCACTTCAGTTACCACTCAGTTAATCCCTATCAGGGATTAATTCATGGAGTTAAAACCCTTGCAACCCAATCATTTCACCTTTGAACCTTCTTGAATTGTCTCATGTGAGCCTTTGGAGGACCATATCTAAACTTTAACAAAACCTTAATTTTATGCACAGTCAAGAAAATACATGTTGTATAAATGCAGGATGGCCAATGCTTTGGTTACCTTCTTTGCTTTCTGAAAACACACACACACACACTTCCTTAAAGAAGCAAAGGGGCGGGGCTGGGGTTGTGGCTCAGTAGTAGCGTTGCCTAACATGTACAAGGGCCTGGGTTCAATCCCCAGCACCACATAAAAATAAATAAATAAAATAAAAATTAAAAAGAATGTACTTTAAGAAGGAGGAGGTGGATAATTTTGAGGAGGAGGAGGAGGAGGAAAGGGGAGAAGTTGGCTTCTTGCACAACAGTTTCTTGCCTTCTCAAGTCTGGCTACAAAATCTGCTATTTTCATATGGGTCCATCCCTCTTCTCAATCATTCAGGCTTTTATTATATTCTTAATAATTTTGAATTATTTCATAAAAAACAGAAACACTAACACATGGGTTACACAAATTAAATGGAACCTGGTTTTGACATGCAAATGTGTTTTAGCTTGGCCCCACTGGGTCCTTCCTATGTTTCATTATGATTAAAAATGTCAAGCACTATTTTGCCTGCTGGCAATATAGGTTTTACTCCTATTTTTCAATCTTGCTTAAAACTCCTTCTTGCATTATTTATAACTTACAGCAGCCCTTGGTTGTTGTTTTTTTTTAAATTACAAACTATAAACCCCATGGAGGCATTTTGCTAAACGAATTTTCACATCTTGACTTTTAAACATGTGTAGTATAAAAGTACACAATAAGAAACTCTGGTTGGATGATTATTCTCTTGTGTGTAACTTTCAGTACTGAAAATAACTGAGCCTTAGTAATGAAGCAAGCAAAGTTTGTCTTCCATCCACCCAGTCCATGATCTTTCCTTTTATTTTGGGTCATATAGTCCTCAAACTACTTTATTACTTGATTAGTCAAAAATTATCTCTCGGCCTCTCTCTCTTCACCTACAGCCCTTCACCCCCTCTTATTGAGATATCCAGTGGTTAGGGCTCTGTGTTAGGAACTCACCAGCTAAGAGCTTGAATAGTATACTGAAGTCTCCTTCTTTCTTCCTAGCTTTACCCTCTGAGGTTTTGTGCACTTAATGGACTTGCCATGTGTACTTGCTGTGTGCTAAGGCTACAGGTAAAAGTTATTCCCTTTGTAATAGGAAATATTTGAAAAAAAAACCATAGAACAAATTGAACAATACATTTGGGGATGTTAAGAAGTGAAGGGACCCTGGAGTTTCATGAGTGAGCTATCAAATAGTTGTGTTTTGTTCAAAATCCTTTCAGAAAATTCATTATCATAGTTTAAATTTTGCTGTCAGAATGGACAGGGTAGTTTTGAGGATTTAATAAGATAATATATATTTAGAGCATGGCCTGGCCCATAGCAAATATTCAGTAATTTTTTGGGGGTAGTAACTTTTTCCATACATAAGAGTCACCATAAAACCCATCAAGGGAGATTAGAAATAGTTTCATTAAGAGGAAGCCTGGCCATATTAAAAAACTTTGTATGAAAGAGAAGATTGAGATTTTAGCACCATACATACTATTGGAAAATGGGAGATACTATTTAAAACCCACTGGAAAGATTATAATGAAAATCACTAAAAAAAATTCTTGGTGAATTGGTGAAGAAATTGAGATCCATCCAGATACATTGCTAGAAGCAATTCCACTTATAGTTATATACTCAAGAGAATTGAAAACATATATCCACAGAAAAACACATAAAGAAATATTCATAACAACATTATTATAATAACCCAAATGTTCATCAACTGATGAACAGATAAACAAAACATGGTATAACTACATGATTAACTATTATCTGGCCATCTGTAGTTCACCCTTATACACAGGGGATATGTCCTAAAATATCCCCTGTGTATAAAATATAATACAGTGCTGATTTCTCCATATACCATCTTTTCTTCCTTTACATATATACCTATGACAGTGATTTAGGGCCTATCCAAGGCCTTCCTCTCACACTGTCCTGAATCAGCCCATCTCAGGCAATACCACAAGTCACCTCCAGAGGGCTATGAAATCTCATAAAGAAAGTGAACTACCTTATACCCTGATGTTTACATGTCAACTTCAAGGTTTGTCCAGTTGGACATGGTGGAAGGTGCAGAAGTATCCAGAGCTCTGATACAGGATTTGAAAAGATGTGGAGCTGCTGAATTTGAACAAGGGCTTAGTGTCAATGAACAACGGAAATGCAGAATAAGCTAATATAACAGGTGCTGAAACACACCTTGACCACAAACTGAAGGACAGTCTGACCACTATTGTGGTTTGACTAAAAGTACCACTGCACATCTTCTAGACTTTGTATCAACATCTGCAAGGAGAAAAGTCAGCATCAGCACTAGCATCCTAAAACACACAAGCCTGTGACTAATGAATCTCAAATGTTTGTTGTAGCCAAATATCAATGACTAAAAGTCTTAAAGAGAAAAATAATGAGCAAATACAAGGTCAATAATTTATTATTGGTGAGACGGTTTACTTAATTAAAGGCATAAATGGCCATTATCAAATTAAAAAGAGTTTTGTGTTTCCTTATTTATTAATCTCATCCATCTGATAGAAGAAACCCAATTAGTTTCTAATCAATATTTAATCAGAAATATTAGATAATCAAATTTCACAATACAACTTCACCAGAATCCTAATACAATAATTTACTGAATGCTCTTCTTTCACTCAATGTATTAATTTATTCTATGTTCTTTTCTTTGGTAGACATTAACTGGGATTTAGTATTTATTTGCAATACTTGAAAGCTCTAATGATCAGTGGAGTATTTTTCTTAAGCTGAAATTTCTTGAATTTACTTATATTATTCAGCCCTAAAATGAAAATGCAAAGTACATTTCTGGAGAACAGTTTGGGGCTTCTCTAAATTTTTATTAAAATAATGTTCAATGAGTACATCTAGCTTTCCAAATGCTGTATATACTCAAATACAACTTGTTTTCTTTAAGCATCATATGAAGTTAGAAACCATGCATGCATTCAAGACTGTTGTGGACTCTTTTTCTTTGTAATTTTATTGGAGAGTACATTATGTCCTAGAACATTACTGCCACCTCCGTTCTCTTTCATAAAATGCATTTCTTTGACAAATAAGCCCAAATCTCTTCAGCTTATGTCAGTAGAAGGTAAAGGGCAGAGTCACTGCAATCTTGCTAAGAAGCTCAATTTTCAATACTATTTTGACTGGTACCAAATAAGAGAAATTGTTTCACATAGCCAGTACATATCCTCAAGATAAAAATCTTAACTCCTGATATGCATCACCAGCTTTCATCCTGCTGATAAGTCACAAGCTAGTCATAAGTGTCTATTTTTGGCTCCTAGACTTATATAACTTTGGGCTCTATATTTATAGATAATACTTAAAAAGCCAACCTTAACAACTTCCTTCATTTTTTTCTGATAATTAATCAATTTTTTTTCCAATAACTTTCTTTCTCAATGTTTTCTTGGGGTACTAGTGATTATGAATGTTCCAACATTATTTTATCAAATTTGCCCTTTGTTATGGTATTGACATGGGGGTTCTCCCAAATCTTCTGTGTTTCCACAGGAATATTCAGAGTCAAAATGACTGGATTTTGAGGGCTGTAACTTATCTAGTCCATCCTCTTTGAAAGGACTAACTGGGTAGTAACTCCAGGCAGGTGCGGCATAGCTGGAGGAGGTGGGTCCCAGGGGGTGTACCCTGGAAAAGTGCATCTTCCCTGTGGTCCCTACCCTGCACGACTGCTTACTTGTTGCCTTGAGGGAAGCAGTTTCCTTCTGCCACATCCTTCACCTGTGATATTCGACCTCACCTGGGGCCTAGAGGAATTAGTTGTCTAAGACTGATACTTCTTGGTACCATGAGCCAAAATAAAATTCACATTTTCCAAGTTGTTCTTGTCAGTTGTTAGCTGACTAAACCAGAAACTGATACTGAGAACTGGCATTATTACTGTGACTGATATGACTATGAGGCTCAGAAACCTTTGGAAGTGGTTTGTGGGAGGAATCTGGAAAAGTTTGGAAATGCAGGCCGCAAAGGATTTAGAATGTCATAGAAGAGCTTAATGGGTGATTCTGATGGAAGTTCAAAAGAAGGGAATGCTGACTGGAATGTGAACTGTTCTCATGGGGCTTCAGAGGGAAATGAGGACTTTATCCAGAATTGGACTAAAGGCCATTCATATTACATTCCATCAAAAAGTTGTGTACAATTTGCTCATGTCCTAAGACTTTGCATGAAGCTGAATTTATAAGTGATAGACTAACTAATTTGGCAGAGGAAATTTCAAGGCAGCACAGCATTCAGTCAGTGGCACAGATATTGCTGGCAGCTTTTAGAAAGGTTTACTGTGGAATTATGAGGACAACACAGAGCTAAAGGATTTTAAAACTTGCAGTTTAATTAGAAAAGCATTTGTAAAACTAGGGTGAAGAGTGGTGTGCTCCTTCAGGAGTTTGCAACCCCTAAAGAGATGCAAAATACTTTAAATAAAGACAATAAGACAGAGGGCTTGAGGACATCTAAGAAATTTGCAAGACTACACCCATTGCAGTCTCCAGGGTGTAAAAGGGAAAATTCTTTGGAAAGGAGAATGTGGGGGTTCCCTCCTTGCACAGGGGAACATAAGAAGTTGTTTTACTGTACTCAGCTACTCAGACATTCAGAAGCCACTACAGTCATAATCCCAGAGAGTTCACGTATTCTGCAAGCTGGCAGCAGACCTTGGCATTATCTGTGTGGTGCTAGTTCTGCAGGAAGACAGAATGCTAAAGGTAAGTCTTCATGAAGGCTTCCACCAAGATTTCAGAGGAAGGTCTGAGAGGCTAAGCAAAATACAGTAGGGTCAAAATCCCCCATTGGCTGTCCCTGCAAGTGTCTACATGAAACTGTAAAGATGAATCCAAAGTTGAAATGGAGATCTTAAAAATTAGGAGATGCCAGTGACATGGACTGTCTGCTTAGAAAACTGCAGACCATGGAGGGAGCTAAAAAGGAGGACATTTGCACTGCAACCCACAAAGCCAAAGGGATGAAATTGCCCAGGCCCTTTGACGAGCACATCTTGCAGGGATATGTCCTAGATGTTTTATATGGAGTTATGAGTCATGTTTGCTTGTGTGGGTTTCAGACTTGCCTTGGCCCCATACCTTCTTCCTATACTCTTATCCCTCCACACATACCTTTTGGAAAGGGAATGTGAAGTCTAGGCCACTGTATATTGAATACATGTAACTTTTTTCAGGGGCTCACAGATGAGAGTGTGCCTTGAGTGTCAGAGGAGATTTTGGACTTGGACTTTTACACAGTGCTGAAACTTGAGTTCAGACTGGAACTCTCAGAGATTAACTAAATGCATTTTGCATTGTGAGACAGACATGAATTTTGTGGGTTGGGAGCAGAATGTTACGATTCTGATATGAGGTATCCCCCCAAAACCTCCTATTAGTGCAGGAATATTTTGAGGTAAAATGATTGGATTGTGAAAGTTGTAATTTAACCAATCCATCACAGATTCATTTATTTCTAGCAAAAAAATGTATCATATCAATTTTTCCTGAGAATATTACATGGCATCCAAACTTTATACAGATAAAAATAATTTAGGAACTTATTTTTTTTTTCTTTGCAGAGGGTAACAACAACTAGACAAAGGCAAAGAAGTCATTTGTTCCTTCTAGAGGATCTATTAACCACTTTCTACCTCCCTTTCACCTGTGGGTTTCAGAGAGGTTCTGGGGATAGGAGGTGATAGCACAACCATTAGCTGAGAATTGATAAACTTGATAGTGGTGACATATTGTCTTGTAAGCATCGTGATAGAGTTGTAGTAATGAAAAACCAGGGTTTGGTATTTGAGAAACAAAACAGAGCATTAAACAAAAATGGAATTCAGTACCAAGGCTGAGCCTTACCCAGGTTCTCTAATGGTAGGTGCGCAAGTTGATTTGAGGCTAGAAATCTAAGAGCAAGGAATCCAAAGTGTTGGTTCCTTCTGAGGGCAGTGAAGGAAGAGCTCTTCCAAGTCTCTCTGCTTGGCTTCTCACTGTGTCTGGTTACATCGACGTCTCTACAGTGTGTCTCTCCCCTATTTATAAATCAGCTGGTCATACTGGGTTATGGCTCGTTTTGATGACTACACTTTAACTTGCTCTGTAACGATTCCAACCTTCCAATAATAACACACATTCTGAGTTATTGAGACTTAGGACACCAATATGAACTTGAGCTCTAGTAGATTTCAACTGACAGCACATATATAGGAGCACTCATCCCTTACCTCCTTGCCTGTTCCTGGAATTGTTCTGTCCAACAGAAGCTGCTTTGCCTATGAAGTTACTCTCTGTCACTAGGGGGGCCACAGACAAATACTGGCTAATTTGGAGGCTAGTCAGTTAGACCTTTGCTTCAAGATTGGCCCAAAAGTGTAGGACAATTTAGGCTCCAGAGTGACTCATGGGTTTCTGTGGCTTCAGTTTTGTGGGATCTTAAAGGGCACTAAAGATTGACTTCATTTTACCAGATTGCAAGCCCCTCCCCTCCATTATAATATCCAGGAACTTTTATAGTAAGTATTAGTAGTATTTGCAGTTAATAATGACCTTTGTCTATCTATTAGGTTTTATAGCACAAAGGGGGTACATTCTTGGCAAACAAATATTTGAAAAAGATCTTGGTAAGAGGAGGCTTAGCATCATTCACACAAGGTACAATGAATAGCTCTAAAGTAAGAACAATATATATCTACAGTGATGTTAAATTTTATGAAATGTAAATGGACTCCTAGGGTCTGAATATGTTAAGAAATTATATCAATCTAGAAAAGCAAAACCATAATATCTGCAATGAGGGGCAGGATTTTGCCACCATAGAACACTATACCAAGTTAAAACTTAGTTCAAGAACAAAATTAGCTAATCTCTCCTCTTCTCTAATTAGAGAATATTTTATAAGATAAGAAAGCTCAGATGCTTTTGGAGAGATTTTATGTTCTTTTAACAAGCCATCCTGCTATCCAACAAATATTTTGACTTTTGCTAGCTCAACTAAGTAAGGTGATGAATATTTTGAAAAATAAGAATTAAAAAAATATACTAAAAGACCCAACAACCACAATCTGCATAAAAAAAATCTTACCAGAAACCATTCCATGAAAGCCTACTTCTATAACCAAATAAACATAATGGATATATTTATTTTCTATAATGTGTTTTGACTGTTTTTCCCCTTCTTGGTTCAGAAGGGCATAACAGGGAGCTAACATTAGGATCACACTTCTGCCAAGAAGTCGTTAGTGGGCTGAGGTAGGATCCCAATTTTTACATAATCAATTTGTAAAAGAAATGGATCCACTTTTGGCAGAGGGGTGGATGAGGATAAGTCCAGCAGAAAGTTGAACATACATGCCATTCACCTCCTGGAACACCTCAATGGAAGAAATTCAGGAATCAGAATCTCAAAATATAATATCCATATTGCATATGAGTCAGTAAAATTATCATTCATCATACCAAGAACCAAGATAGCCACAACTTGAATAAGAAATTATCAACAATACAGGTCAAGATTGATTGGAATGAATCAGATATAAAAATAAATATCTGACAAGGATTTTAAAAGTAGCTATTGCAAAAATTTCTTCAATAAGTATTTGCTAATTAATTTGAAGCAAATGAATAAATAGAAAAATCTCAGCTAAGAAATATATGTCATAAAGGAAAACAAAACACAAATATTAGAACTGGAAAATTCAGTAATGAAATTAAAAAGCAAATAACAACAGAAATGCTCACTGGAGATGCTCAGCATTAAAATGGAAATCACAAAGGACATGAATTTGAGGAAAGAGTATACAATTTAGCAAATCTAAACAGAGAAAAAGTAGAATAAAAGAATTAACAAAGTAAAGAAGACCTGTGGCAAAACAGCAAAAGAACTAAATTCATATTGTCAAACTTATGGTGGTAAAAGAGAAAGAAGCAAATGACACTATAAATACATTGAAAGAAATGACAGAAAGCTGTTCAGATATAATGAAAGATTTAAATCTATAATTTCAAGTTGAGTTAGCTCTAAATAGAATAAATCCAAACATCATAGTTAAACTTCTGAAAACTTACAACACAGAAATACTTAAGAGTAGCCAGAAAATGAAGCATGATTTATAGAGAAATACCAATTCAAGAGCCAGAAGATTTCTCATCTGAAGACAAAGACTAGCAGGAAGTAGAACATTTTCTAAGAATTAGAAGAAAGAATGGTCAACCATGAACTTTATATCTGGCCAAAACATGCTTCAGAATTGATGGTAACAAAATATCCTCCGGCTGGGTGTGGTGGCACATGCCTGTAATCCCAGTGGCTCAGGAGGCTGAGGCAGGAGGGTTGCAAGTTCAAAATCAGCCTCAGCAAAAGCGAGGCACCAGGCAAATTAGTGAGACCCTGTCTGTAAATAAAATACAAAATAAAAATAGGGCTAGGGATGTGGCTCAGTGGCCTAATGCCCCTGAGGTCAATTCCCAGTACCACCTCATCAAAAAAATATTCTCAAAAGAAATGAAAACAGATTATTTTTTGTTAGTAAAACTACCCCTATGGATAAAGTTCTCTAAATATAAAAGAAATGACAGAAAAAAGGATGAAATTTCAAAAGACAGAGAAGAACATCAAAAGGACAAAAATGTAATATTCTTACTTGTCCTGAATTTCCTAAATAAATACTTAATTGTTGAAGCAAAAATCATAACATGACATGAAATGTTGCTCAATATATATAGAAAAATTACTTTCCTTTACATTTTAAAAGTAAGGAGAAAATAGGACCCTAATGAAAGTAAGGTT
Source organism: Urocitellus parryii (assembly GCF_045843805.1). NCBI lineage: Eukaryota > Metazoa > Chordata > Mammalia > Rodentia > Sciuridae > Urocitellus > Urocitellus parryii. The sequence goes on from NW_027554054.1 coordinate 3,230,229, forward strand.
TCTATGTTTTTGTTCAAAATGATAAAATAATATTCACATTTTAACTACTCATGATCTATGAATGAAGTAAAGCAGATATTATTAATCACTTCTTCAGACAAATAAAATGAAGTATAAAGATGTTTTATACAAGCCAAAGTCATTCTATATACAAAATGCCTATTTTATGAATTGCTAGTAATTCTAAGTCAAAGGAATCTGAATAACAAAGAGTTTATTCTATTCTTTCCCTTTTAAAATGATGATTAGTTAACTTTCCAGGAGTGATGGAAACTATCTAAAACAGGTTTTTGATAATGATTGTATAAGTGTTTAAATTAACTAAAAATCATTGAAGCTTATACTTAATATGGGTATGTTTTATGGTATGTAGATTACATCTCAATATTGCTGTTGAAAAAGAGAGAGAATACAGGTAAAGTACCAATACAGCAAAACTTCAAGGGCAAAAGCTAATTTCTGGTTTATTTCCTGAAGTTCATAGAGACATGTTTCAAGTCATAGGGACTCACTGAGATTCAAGCAAAAATCAGGGAAGTTTGTTTCTGTAATTTTGCACTGGGCTTGGGTGTTGTGTCTCTTTAAAACATTTTCTGCCCTGTTTTGATTGGGAAAGAAATGGATATAAACACACATTCATTTAAAAATGAAATTGTGTTTTTTTTTTCTTTTACATAGAAAGAATAGATAATTGAAACCAAATATCTTTTGAGGTTTTACTCTAGAATTCCTTCTTTTGCTATTGGTACAGCAGAGGATTATATATGAAGGAAATTAATATTCACTCCTTGCATCAAACAAAAATTTTAGCTCATGGCAATCCAAGTTCAATTAATTTCTTTAATAATATGGTAAAATGTGGTGGTTGTTTTTTCTTTAGTTTTTTTTAAGTGGACACAATATCTTTATTTTACATTTATGTGGTGCTGAGGATCGAACTCAGTGCCTCAAGAATGCTAGGCGAGAACTCTACCATGGAGCCACAACCCAATCCCTAAATTATTATATTATGTTTGTAGTCCATAGAATTGTTGTAGTTAAACACTTCCTTTTGTAGCTTTCAGGTCAATTCTACATAGAACTGAACTATATTTCATGAGGTGGAGAGGGGCAACCTGAGGGGAATTATAAGCAAAGGTCTAGATCATGAAATCAAATCCATGACTTTTACTTATTTTGGGGGTCTTTTTCATAGAAATCAGAACAAAAAGGTCAAGTCCCCCCCCTTTGAGGTATCTGTTATTACTATAAATAGTTAAGTAATATGAATGAGACAATAATATGTCAATAATTGAAAGAACACAGAGTTGGGAACTAGCTGAACAAGAACCTCATGCCATCTTGATGGCAGGTGAGTCATAATCTTTCTGCACTGACTGCTTTTCTTCAACTAGAAAATGGAATTAATAACACTATTACCTTAAAGATTTAAAGTGGTAATAGAGATGGTGCATCTTGACTCAGTATGAATTTTAATATGATATCAGGACAATGATTATTATTTTGGAAATTATTTTAAATTGTAATATAATGAATTTCAATATGGATAATATATATATTCCCAGGTAGTGTATGACTCGGCTTTTCCATCACTGTGACCAACGGACCTGGCAAGAACAATAGGAAGAGAAAAGGTTTTTGGCTTACTGTTTCAGAGTTTCAGTCCATAGACGGCTGACACCATAGCTCTGGGCCCAAAGTGAGGCAAAACATCGTGGTGGAAGGCATGGCTAAGGAAAGCAGCTCAAGACATGGGAAAAGGAAGCAGAGAAAGAGAGCTCTGTTCACCATGGACAAAATATGAATTCCAAAGGCACACCCACAGTGACCTACCTCCCCCAGCCACATCTACCTGCCTACAGTTACCACCCATTTAAGTAGATTAACCACTGATTAGGTCACAACTCATAATCATTTTACCTCTGAATTTTCTTGCATTGTCTCACGTGAGCTATTTGGGGGATACTACATATAAAAACCATAAGAGTTTTATAATAGAAAAGGATGTTATTAGTCAATTTAATTTTTTAAGATGAATAATTATTTTTCTGATTCCCTTAGAATACCTATTTGTTCATGTAAATGAGTATTTGTAGAAGACAACAGGTAAGTTCACAACCTTCAGATGGAACTATAAATAGAGTGACCAGGGAGATAGCTAGAAGTACAGAGGTTCTCATGGAAAATGTAGTCAAGGGCTAAAGGGTTATTTCTTCGCTAATAACTACCAGTAGTTTGAGGCTTGGCTGAAATTGAACCCTACTTCACAAAGGTAATACACTGTCAATCTTGAAAATGCTTCATTTACATTTATAGATAAATAAAATGAAGCTCCAATAACTTAATAAATGTGATAAGGCTCCACAGCTATTAATTAAAGAGGTATATTTGATATAGATTCTGCATGGAAAGCCCCAAACCCATTCTCTTTCCATATCTAACATTGATTCCCAAAGCCAGGAATTCCTTCTGTACAGCTTTTATTTACTTTAAATGCTGTTATTTGCCTCTATTTAATAGGTAAACCTTAACTCTAATGCTAATTTTCCTACTAGTCTCCCATCTCAGGCAAAATATGAAAGATTATTTTTTTCCATTTCTCAGAAATGGATAATGCAGAATCTGATATTGAATAATTGTGAAACTTGGAAAGCCATGCCTCAGAATGGCCTTCTGGCTACTCTTTAGAAGGAGACTGGGGTTGGGTATAAGACCTTTATTGACTATGATTCCATTGATAAACCTACCATCCCAAAGGAGATGTTGGCTCTCTCCGATACAAATTTTTGAAATTAATCTGGAGATATTTACCTTCAAAGACAAAAAAGACCATTTTACCTTAGAAAATATTTATAGCCAATTGCAGCTATTGGCATGAGAAGAATCAAGAGAGTCAGGATGGTGAAGTCATTGGGCCATTCTAAGACAGCATGGAAAGCTTACTTGGGTGTGATGTATGTGTATGTATTTGTGCACTCACTGTTTTTATTAACTCATTTACTAAGCAGGCAGTGTTTATGAGCCCAGAGTTATGAATGTGACCCTTATGGGAAATACAAATTAGCTTTTCTACAACTAGTTCCCCCTACTCTATCCCATTCAACCTCTCAAAACTCATAGTAAATGTCAGGACAGAAAATATGACTGACTCAAAGAAAGGCATGCCAACTATTAGAAACAAAATGATGATGTACAAAAAAAAACTATATGTATCAAAGGGGAATTATCTGTAAGAGTTATAATAATAATCCTTTTTCTATAAAAAACATTATTAGGTCTTGTCTCTAATGCTTAAGACTCATTCTTGATGTGAGAATTATTCTTAAAGTAGGCCATTATAAGTTTGCTCAGATGGGTTACATTTTGATGAAACTCAGCATGATTAAACAACTGGAGCTGTAGCAGACTTTAATCAATAAAGATATTAGCAGAGAAACATCCAGGAAAATACACTATTATACATAGAGTGTCACCTCCAAACCTTCCCACAGCCCCTGGAATAGGAGTGCCAAACGATAGAACAGACTCAAGACTAGTCAGCCAACACAGGCATCAGGTGTCTGATGTTGCACAGAAGTTGGATTGTTAGCCAACAAGAGAGCAAAGGTAATAAAATAGAATGAATGGATCTAGATAGAGGAAATGGAGCCAAATCAGAAACCAGAGACCAAGGGCCTCTGAGAATGACAGAAAAGGTAAACAGAGGTAGAAATTAGGACATTTGGAGAGAGAATAGAGACAGAGAGAGTTGTAATTCTTATCTCCACATAGTTTTCCAGCTACTAGATTCCATATCTAGATATTTGATAGCATCGTGTCTTTTAATCTTCACTTACTTCCTACCCTGATTAGGCAGATTAATTTAAATAATTTTCTTTCTTTTGTAGTCTAAAGACAAGTGCATGTTCTCAACTGCATAAATCCCCTCATTCAAGGTCTAAACCTTCATGGAGCAATCTATTTAATCTTCACCAAACTCCTATGGAGTCAATACTAGCACTCCCCTCATTGTTATGGGAACTGTGGAATATATTGTGCAACCTAGACCTAGTGAATTTGAGCATAAACTGAGAATGTCCCTAGTCAACTAGATTGTGTGGAATAGACGTAGGATGGAAGTCCAGAGGGCCAAAATTCCTTACATATCTGACCACAACAAAGGATCAGGAGGTATAGACCAGAGATGTTTCCACTTTGCTTCTGTGTCTTCCTAACTCATCCTGTTTGCAATTGTATTAATATTGAGCAATTTTGTAAACTATCATTTACAGAATCACAGACACACACAGTTAAAGACAAAGTTGACCCATGATACTACGTAAATAATGACCAAAAGCTAGATTCACAATGTGAGAAGTGTAATCAGAGTCTTTAAAATAAGAAAATAAACAAACTTTGTAAGTTTTACAGGAGTTCCTTCCAACTCTAGGACATTAATCATAGACATCTCTGTCTCTACAGCTGTTACTGTGGATGTCATAGACCTAGAACAATAGAAATAGCAAAGCTGACCTAGGTGTCTGCCCTCTGAACTCAGGTGATTCTGATGGAAGTGACTTGACCCTTTAGAAAGACAAGTCATCTCTACACTGGAAAGAGTGGTGAAGTATTTCTGTGCCTATAGGTTACATCTTAGAGTATCCAAAGAGTCTTTGATCATCTGACATGGAAGGGGAGGGCAGTAAGTCCTGAGACTTTAAGGACAATATCATCAGTTTTCTTTTCTCCCTCATGCACCTTATCTAGTATGGAATTTGGGGCAGGGGAAAAGGTGTTGTCAGTTGGGATTAAGTTTTTTAGTTTTAATGCATTTCTGCTATAGATTAGTGGTTTTAAGAATGGACTGTGGAAACAGACTTACTTTAAATGTTGACTGTATCACTGACTAGTTAGGTGGCCATAGATAAGTTATTGAACTTCTCTAGCTTTCATCATAAATGAAGATATTCATACTTGACTAATGGGTCTATACAGAGGAATGTATGAGCTCCATGCATGTAAAGTTTGTATGGGCCAAGTACAAATTCAATTTTTGTAAAAACTTGCTATTCTAGTAAATAACAGAGTTTAGGACAGGCTTATAAGGGCATTCTCTATTAAGAGAATGAGAAGTAAAATGGGTATTATTTTTTTAACTTCTATAAAGAAAAGAAATAACAGAGGAAATTTGGGAGTGGTAGTTTTAATAGTTTCTTCAGAATTTCTACTCAGTCCAAATGAGGTTTTCAACTATACCATGGAATTCTCAATGAGAAAAGGGTATGCATGTGTACACACAACTACATCTTCCTACATAAGAGAATACTGTCTTGGAGATATTTTCATCTTTATCAATATATCTTATTTTATATAAGATTTTCTCTTGCCTAGACATAATCTATTTTTCCCCTTCACTTTGGTGGATGTCCAAGTAATTTAAAAATTTTTATTTTATGGATGACAAGAAGATAAAGGGCATAAGAAAAGGTTGTAGATAAAACCAAAGTCAGAACATTCAGGGCCTTGTAGGTCAAGATAAGGAATTTCAATTTTATTGAATGTACAATTCCATGACACCTAAAAAATAAGAAATATATTCATTAATAATTTTGTTTTGATAACACAATCAACACTATAATAAACATCTTTCTAAATATCTGTGTATGTGTGTGAATCTGTATATGAGAACAATTGCTAGATATGGAATGATGAAACCAAACAATTTGCACATTCTTCAAGTTGATATTGACAAATTGCTTTTCAAAACTGTTTTGCTAAGACTCACCCAAAATTTTTTAGAGAGATCATATTCTAAATTAGCTAGCTTATTATTATCAATGATTTTGAGAATTATTAATCTTTAGGGTGAAAAATAATAAAATTATTTTCTTCTTGGGTTAAGTCATATATTCATTATATACCATAAAAATTGCATGTTGTCAACATGATCTTGGAAAGTCTCCTGAATCACCCCTAATGTACAATATATGGGATTGGAAGTATACAACCCTACATAGCCATGCATATGCATGCCGAAGGGAAGAATCACTAAACCAGATCACAAGAAAGGGACAAAACAAAACAAAGTCCCCATGCTATAACTCAAATCATTCTGCTATCACAAAAACTGCCAAAATCTTGTATTCTTTTCCCTTGAACAGATGATGGCTTTCCCACACCTTAGTGGTCAGGTACAGGTTTAAAAAAAAAAGAGTCACATTTTACTCTGTCATGGGCTGCCACAGCACAGTGAAAACACCTATATAAATAAAAAGGATGTTGTGTTAGCTTTCCCTGTTGTGTAGCTAGTACCTCGCAAAACTAATTATACACCAGGTTAATTTCACCTTCATGCTTTCGGTAATGCAGAGTGCCTTTTTTTCATCCATGACCAGCACTGGGATCATAATGAGCTTCAACTACATTAACTCCATCTGAGAGAAAAGCATAAAACATGCCCCTACCTAAAAAGACAAGTGCCTGTGGAAGGGGCATTGGTTGACCTGCAGGGCAATGTGCTGCTGCAGATGTTCATTAAGCAGAGTCCTGCAGAGGTGGCCATTAGCAAGGAAGCATGTGAGAGAGACAAGTGAAGCTAGAAATGTGGCTGTTCATTCCTGTTGCTACCTGAATTTTGCTTCCTGCCTATTCCCAGTAATTAATTCTGAGCTTCATGAATTCATCCAAGCTAGATTCCAAATGTGACCAGAGAAACCCAGGCCTAGAAAATGTTAGAGATGGACAGGGCATTGTATTGAACTATTGCATCACTATTTGAAGAGAAGGAAACTGAGACTTAATATAAATGCATGGCACATAGAAGGTAACATTACACAGAAGAAGAAAAAAAATCTTTTCTTAATCTTGCTTCTACACTTCTATTCCAGATGTGCTTGCTACTATAATCATTTTATTTTATTCAAGATTACATGGTGAATAAACGATTGACCCAGGATTTAAACCCAAGTCTCTCTACTTCTAAAGTGCACATGCTTTCATTCTTATACACCAATTCCACGGCAAAGGTTTAGGAATTGTGTCCACTACAGTAGACTTCTATAGATCTTCTAATAAATGAAGAGTTGGCTGGCTTTTATAATACAATTAACATATTTATACCTCTCCATAACATTGTGTTTTTAAAAGCTTTCACATAAATCTCCTAACCGCTTCTGAGGGAAATAGGATGGATTTTCATATCCCATTTTCACAGATGAGAAAATGGAGTGGCGGAATGAACTCATGATTCCAAGGTGAGTTAGTGGAGTTATCAGCCTGGAAACCAGACCTCCTATCTGCAGGAATAGGTCTCTTCTGACATCATGCTGCTCAGAGATATGAAAGAAAGATCACCTTTTGTTTTGACATTTCTGACAATAAGGTACTTACTTCTTTTTTGTTCCTTGGAAAAGCTTTGTTGTCTCATCCACTTAAGACAAGAGGATAGGAGAGCAAATATTTGCTCTATCATCAGTATCAGGAGCTATGGACCTACCATGAACCCCTCCGCTCTCCTGCTTTCAATATTTGCAGCCCAGAGAAACAACAATAAGGACATTGCATTGGGCATTCTTCCTATGTAGAAAGGGCAGCTCTTACATATGTAATCAAAAGAAGGTGCTCTCATAGAAGTAGAGAGTAGAACAGTGTTCACCAGAGGCTTGGGAGAGGAGGGATATGTACTGAGTGGTCAATTTGTACAAAGTTATGGTCAGATAAGAGGAGTAAATTCTGGTGTACAGTTGCACAACAGGGTGACAATGATTTACAATGTTGTAGTAAATATTTCAAAATAGAAGAAAGGATCTTAAATGTTCTTACCATGAAGCAGTGATAAATTTGTGAGGTGATAGACTAAATAGTCCAATTTGATTATTTCAGAATGTACACGTGTATTGAAACATCACACTACAACTTGTAATTATGTACAATAATTATATCAATTAAAATCAAAGAAAATGAGCTTCACAAAGTTCTGCTTTACTCATCATTTAAATTCTGAACTTGACATAGGACTATATATCAGCGTGTTTCCATATGGGGATAAATCCTTAGTGATGATGAAATTATTCAGTGGACTTAATTTGTGTCATTCGACCTCCAAAATCTCATATTATCCCCCCCCACCCTACCACACACACACCATTCTATCAGTTCACTTAATGACCTTAAACTCTAAACTTCAGTGGTTGAATTATATTTAAGAAAGTATTAGAGACCTACCTATAAGGGTCTAGGTATCCAGGGAGCCATCAGTTCTTGAATCCTCCTTGAGACCCCTTCCAAGATGGAACCACCTTCACAGTGGAGCAGAGACTAGACCACTCAGACATCGCCCCCTACTCTGTGAAAAGGAGCAGCTGAGCTTTGCCCATGAATAATACATGTGCTCCTGGCTTGATTTTGCAATCTCTTCTCTCAGTATTTGGTGTGACAGGCTGTGACTTCCTTGCAGAGCCCCAAATTATCTTCCTTTATGTTTATATAGTTCATTTCCAAAGCCTCCAGTCTTAAACAGTAGTTTAATTTTCCTTCTTGTGTAATAAGCAATGCAGAAGAGGGACAGCAGAGCAGTTGATTTGGGCTTGTTGCTACTCTCTTTCAATACAGCTGGCTCTGATGCAAATCAATGGAACTTATTTCTGTGAGTCCTAGAATCTCAGGGCATAATATCTCCTCAGGGAAGTACTCTGTATTGTTTTCTTCCTGAGCCATTTTACTTTGATTATTTCTATTACTCTATAATATCTGACTCCATTTTCTTGATCCCTACAATTAATTCTAGTCCTTTGTTAAAAAGCCAAACTTGTATCTCTGGCTTAGTGAATTCATTGACCATCTCAATTCTGCAGGCATGACCTGCAGAATTGGTCTGTGGAATTTCTCTCATGACTGCATCCAAATAGCTTTTTATGTAGTATTCCTTTAGTAAAAACCTGATTACAAAACATCCATATACCTAGCCTTGAACAAGGAAAAGACAAGTCACACAACTTTTGGGGAATTGCTTCTTCTCTAGAAGACTTACTTTCATCTGTAAAATTAGGGAATTTCACTACATTATCTATACAAAAAAGAAGGGTGGAAGGTAGGTAGATTTGCTATTGTTGTATACGCAAGATGAATGATCAGAATTTGAGAGGAAGAGTAGAATTTAGAGAAACAAAATCTATTGTCCATAATTTTACCAATGGGAAACTAGTATGCTAATGCAACTTAAATGATATGGGTTACAGACTTCATTGAGAATTAAATGAAATCTAGGAACAGGTATAAGAAGAACATGAATGTACTTTTGATTGTAGACACAGCCTACAATTTCACTGAAGCCTAGTTTGACCTCAGCCAAAGAACCCCACAACTGGAACTCAGGTCATGACTCAATACAACTAGTGACTGGGCCGTATATTTGGAATGTGTTTTAGGAAACAGATTTAAGTTGCACATAATTACCTTCAGTTTACTTGTCTCATGTTTATTAAGCTAGCATAATAAATGACACATTGATTAATATGTTTTATTAAACACATATTTTTAAAAAGACCAGAATGTAATGTGCAGACATCTAAGTCAAAGTAAAGAAATTATCAAATTTATGGAGCAGATACCATTTTATATTAAATTAATTCATTTCCATGACATTAATACTTTTATGTAAATATATTTATCAGTAACCAAGCAATAATCATTTGTCACATGGAAGTTTCTAACTTTAGTGTAGAGACTATTCTCCCTGTGATGAGGGATTTGATAACTTAAGTTCAACTTCTTATCCTGAGATATATGAACTTGAAAGATTATGAAGTTAGGTTTTATACTAAATTGATCAAGTGCAAACTAGAGAAAGAAAGAGGTACCTTTCTGCTTGGGTGATAAACGATTGTGCATCTAAAATGTTATTACAATTTCACTGAATCATGAAACATACCTAATATAATTAATCATGAAAACACACCAAATCTGCTGAAGAGAGACAAAGGGGAAAAAAAAAAAAACTCTGAACTCAGCACTATCTCAAAACCTAATAATGGGGTGTTTAAAATGTTGCTTTAGACTTTATTGTTTTAAGTGGCTCTATATTCTTATTTAAAGCCAGTTTTATTATATTCCATAATAAAAATATATTATAATTCACTAGCATAGACAGACTTGCGCCATAACTGCAGAAAGTATTTGAAGGACAAATAAATGAAAATATACCAAATGTCAGAACACTCAGATAGACAAAAGTGTTTTTCTGAGCTGTTATATAATAAATTCCAGTGGAAGTTGAATCTTCATATGTTATCAGTGAAGGAGAAGTTCAAATAATTTATGGGACAGAGAGTCTAATTTTTTACATAATTTCTGGTGCAGCAAAATTAAACTATGAAATCCACAAATGCTGTAGATCTCCTTAAGTACAGGGATCAGTATAGCCATCATATGTGACATAAAAAAGACTTCTTAAGATCTTTGGGTTCGATACAAGTAAGAATGTAAGTGGTCCAGAGTCCAATCCCAATGTGGAGAATAAACTTAAATTCAGGAAGCTTCCTGTTTGTCCCAGGATGTGAAGAAGTGGATATACCTAGTCCTAGCCATACTACAACTGGAGGATCTTGGGGAGTTCATGGATCCAGACTGGCAGAGACATTATATGCTGTATTTATCAGAACATATGCTGCTTTAAATCAGAAATAGTCAAAACAAAATAGCTTTATAGAACAGTAAAATCATCTAATACTCAACAAAACTATGATGTCAAAAGAATGTAGAAGTAGATCTTCAACTATAAATAAATTGAAATACTGAAATAAAAGCAAGGTGGCTTCATTCCACCCTTCATTGCTTGAGTATGCAATTCTTCATCGACAATAACAATATGGTTAAATATGTTCTAAAATCTAACAGAAGAGAGATAACAATTGATTAGATGGTCTTTAAAATCTCTTTCCCACAGATTTTAAGAGATCCTAAGCATACTGATATCTAGTATGTGAAGTATTTTGTATTTATAACATTTTTGGTGAATTATTTTATGTCCATGTTTTTCTTATTATTAATGCTGACAAATTGTCTCAGTTTTTATACTGTGCCCCCATTACTCAGGTAGAGACTCAAGTTCTTTAAAGTTAGCCCAATAATATTTAGGAGGTATCATGAAATTGAGGGTTATATAATCCTAGGTCAGCTGCTTTCTTCTCTGTCTTGTGCACTTGGTCAATTCACCTAGTTTTTAGAAGCTTCAATTTCTCCATAGGAAAAACAAGGATAATAATTCCAACTACTTCAAAGAGTTATTGAAGCTAACATGTCATGTATATAAACTACTTAGCACAGTGCCTGGCTCACAGGATGAAATCTAAAATTTCTCTCCTTTCTCAAATAACACCCTAACCCTGAACTTTTTTATACATTAAACAATATATATTGGATGCCAGGCACTACAGTAGAAACCAGGAATTTTTATTCATTTTTTTCTAATGTGTTATTAATGCATTATAACTATAACATTGGGGTTCATTTTGACATAATTATACATGCATGGAATATAATTTGTTCCATTTCAGTCCCCAGTACTTTCTCTTTCCCTCCTTTCCTCACTTCTCCTGTTCGCCTTCCTCTACTCTATCCATCTTCCTTCTATTTACTTAAAGTTTTTTTTTAATTAGGTATTTAAATTTTGGTAATACATATTCAATATTGTTCAAGCGCTTAAATCTAATGAGATGAAAGGAGAAACATGCTAGGACATTAGTGGAGACATGCTCTAAATCTTCCATGCTATACTGAGAATCTACCCAGTCTTCCCTAATCATGAAGCTTTGTAAGAGAACCTGCATCCCTTGAGAATGAATTCTTTCCCAGGATGTACCTTTGCCCCATATAAAAATAACTAAGCTTTCCACCAATCATTAAGACTTTCTCTAACATGAATGAATGCTAATGATAGGACAGAGCATAAAGTCAAGATGGTGCTCTCATTCCACAATAGGAACTCACACTGTAACAAAAGAGAGCTTGATAGCACATATTCATTGAAGCCAATTATATACTCACTTCTTATAGAAAGTCAGCAGAATTCTCTGATGGACCTAGAGAAAGAGTATCTGTATCAAGTGTAGACTACTTTAATTGCATTTGCTTCTCCCAAGAACAACATCCTGTATTCTGTGAGTCTCTCTGTTTCCTGGAGGCATTTTAAACAACCCTGCCACTGAAGTCAAATTATGTATTCAGCCTCCTAGAATATGAATTAATAGAAATTTTACCTGAAACAACAACTCAAGGACTGAAAGTGTTGCTGAGGGAATGAATTTTTGAAAACTCTCTGTGAATAAGAAACGAACAGATCACAAGATATTACAGAACGTGGATCAGGTACATGGTGACACCGATGTATATCTGAGACCTGATATGTCATTAGTGCTCTATAACGAACACCTTGTGCAGATCATGACAATTCATTGAAGAGGTGTTTCTTTTGCAGAGTCTTATAGGGACATTTTACTCTGTCATCTGCCTCTTTTTCACATACTTGATGGCAAAACTCATGCAAAACGCTGCTTAATATCACCATCTTAGTAGTCTGTTCTCTCAGTGGCAAAGCTGAGATCCCTCAGCAAATTATTCTACTTTGGGATTGAAATTTACAGGACTCAGAAATCTCTAGAGGCTCATTTAGCCAATCAGTTTCTGGGGGAAAAATGACAGGAATGCATGGCAGACTGAGAGCTAAGAGGTTAAGTGAAAATTTCATTCTAAGTCAGTTAAGATAGGAAGAAGTTTCAAAAAAGAAGAAAAAAGCACAAAATCAAACTGATACTTCATATGAAAAACTGAGTCTTCATTATTCTGAAAATAAAATGTTATACTAATATTTAAGTAAATTTAAAAAGGAAACTTCTCTATGAATGTGAAGTTCAATGATATGCAATCACATTGACAAAACACACGAGCCTCGCTTCAAATGATTTTACTTTACCTCTAAGTTTGTTTCCTCCTTTGTTAAATGAGGATAGTATTTATGCCCATCTTCTAGGGCTGTTCTAATAATTTAAAAATCACTTATAGAGCTCCTGATATATAATTTTCCAAAGTGACACTTTTTTCAGTTATTAAAGAGGTAGGAGCAAAATTTTGATGATCAGTAGGTTCATAAATAAATCAAGAATTAAGTTAAGCAGGTGTATTTCCGTATTGCCCAGAACCAATAATATGATAATCAAGTGATGTATCTCTGGGAAAGACTTTTGAAAGGTCAGCAAAAAATAATAGCAACAAAACTTTAGATTTACAAACAAGAGCTCCAATACATTCCTTCTAAGAGTTGTCAGGCATTTCTAACCATTTTAGGCCTGTGTTGCTCTACCCAGAAAAATAAACAAATAAACACACATAACATCTCAACCACAATTTAGTCTTCGGAGTACCCAAATTTAATACTAAAACTTAGATTCATTCAAACTGACTGTAGCTTATAGACAAATCCTCATGCCTTCTCTGTATTTAATACTCAAATTAATACAACTTATTTTTTTAAGTTTGGCTTCCTTTTTCCCCAATTCACTCAAGTCTTCATATTAATAGCAAAAAGCACCTACTTTGGGTAATCTTAGTCAGTAAACTAAATAAGTAACAAGTAGAAGTGAAAAGAGAGGAAAAAATTATTTTAAAAAAACATGAATGGCAAAAGATTCAGATGTTTGGTAAATGAGAAAACAGTCCTATGTATTTCCAAAATCCTGGATGACACTGTTCAAATTCCTCAATATTTAATTAACAATAGTGACAAAATTATTCATATAACATCTGGACATGTTATATGAGCACTGTTCTACTTGAGAGATTTTGGAACAACTGAAAGACAAAATCTCTGCCTCTCAAGTTTAAGTTGTGACAGTAGAGGCAGATGAGATACAGGAAATTGAATATAGTCTTAAGATAGTATGTCCACTTGAAAAGGAAGTGAGAAACTTTCTCTGTTAATTCAGCCATTCACTCATTTATCTTTGGGTCTTAGAAATGTGCATGATACATCATTGATCGAAAGTTGCCAGTATCTGAAATTTGACTATATTTGCCTTATACTTTTTATGCCTGTTTCTTCTTTTCTTGAATGTAGCCATTGTGGTCAATAGAGAAGTAAGTAAAAAAAAAAGGGGTGGGGGAGATAAAGACCAAAGGTGCTTACTCCTGAGACAGGATGCCTGTCCTCATGGAATATGAGCCACCTTCTCACACATAGTGATGCTAGAGGACAATGGAGCTGTGATTTATCATCAAGCACCCTGGAGACCTGTACACACAACTTTAATTAACTCTGAGCCCCCACTCATTAGTAACTGTGCAAACCTGGGCAAGTAAATTTCTCTCTTCTGGGCCCCAGTCGCTTACAAAATTTGGTTTGAAATAATATCTCAATTATAGCATTATAGGAAAATTAACTTGAGCATGAGTTGGGGGCCTCCATATTCACTGTGAACTAGCACATTGATAGGAGGAACGCAAATGGCAGCTGCTTTCCATTTCTTTCATTTTTCACTTAAGAATAAAAGCCAGCTAGAACTGTCCATCATCTAGGACAGATGTATTCAGTGAGGTATGGAAGATGGCCAGTCTAGATAGGAAGTGCACGTTCCTCATCTTCATGGAATATTGGTTTTATCTGTGAGAAGGAACCTACAAGGGAAGTCTCACTCTACAAATCCCACTCATTATCCATAACACTGAGCTAACAAGTCATGATCATTCAACACTGAGTATCATCTAGGCTTGGAGAGAGGGGGCACTTTGCTCCCACTGTCTATCCATGGTGTTCTTGGTTACATGCCAAGCTCTCTCTTTAAAGTCCCCGAGCCCTAATGATCCTGAACATGAAAACATGTATTGTGCTGCCAAAATCACTAATGGCCAAAAGCAAATAAGAGGAAAATTATAGCACTAAAGAGACCTGACCTAATTTTGGATCCTGGCCAGATATTCAGGGAGTGCCAAATGCTTTCTGCACAGGTCACACCTGCTTAATTAGCAATAATAGGAGCTTTTGGAAGTTCAGAGGGAAATTAAATAGTTACAGATAAATGATCTAACAATTTTGTCTCAAACAAAGAAAGGACAGGATGCAATTTAATAATATGATCACAAATGGAATTGCAGGTTAATGACCTTGCACTTTATAATTTAATGGGGCACACACACTACCAGGCTGAAAGTAAATGGATTGTCAAATGCAAATGCATACAGCGGCATTTTATAAATAAATTATTATAGCACTAATTTCAATGAAATTGTCATGTCTTAATATGGCCTAGTAATTAACTCATGAGTAGCCTGTTGCCTGGCTCTTGCCTGAAATGGTACCAAATAAAATTATTTGACTCAGCTAAAGTAGCTGTGAATATGCCCTCAAACTTTTGTATCACAGTGGAGGTACATAGGAATCACAGCTTTATACATCAGGATTATTTTTCTCCTCTTCACCTTTTTAAATGAATATTTACAAAGGAAAATGACACCACAATAAATCGAGTAAACTCAACTCCTCTTACATCTCAAGAAATTTGGTCAATTCTGATTTAGTTTTTTTTTTTCCCTAAATAATTTCTCCCTAAAACTCAGGGCACTTCTTGAGTCATCCATTTTCACTTCTCGTCTATTCTTTAATACTCAAAAGATAATGTTCTTGTCACAAGTGCCATAGCAACTGTGAGTTCTGGTTATATGACAAACTGCCATGGGGTGCTGTCTCTTTCTGGTTTCCCATGATCTATGTGTTTAGCTATGTCATAACACTGTTTTCCCCATATCCAATCATGCACTAATGAGCTTATTTGTGTGGTTTACTGAGGGAAGGATCATGATTATGTATATCCCCAGCTCCTGCAGAATACAAAGTATTCAAAATTATTGATTGTTAAGAAAGAAAAGAGGAAAGCTAAGCCACAGCTCATCATACCCAACAAGAGCCCATATGCAATGAGTAATTAAACCAATTCATATTTATTTTAGTGTCTTTCTGAAGATGCAGATGTCTGAGCTCCAGTTCTCCCCACAAAGGAAATGCAATCTATATACTAAAAAGAATATCCACACAAAGTTAAGATCACTTTTGCCAGGTACTGCCCTGAAAACAATAGGAACTCTTCAATTCTCACAATAAGACCATTAATGCACTATTATTATCTCTACTTCTTACATAAAGAAACTGAAGCATGGAAAAGTTAGCATAGTTTCCAAGTCCTCTCTATGGGTAAATACCACAGCTAGGTTTCTGTGTATCAAGCTAGCTGGCTCCAGAGCCCTCTTATTTAGTTACCACTCAGCCAATCCCGATTCATTGTTCCCCAATTTTTATGGGTGCACTGTATATATATGAGATTTTTTGTTTCATATTCATACATGCACATAATATAACAACTATAAATTGATCAATATCATTAGCCAGTATTTTTTTTCTTTTCTTCCTTTCCTCCGCCTTCCTAAGTATGATTGTGAAGAATTTCTAATTGAGACTATTTAACATTTCTGTTGAAAATTAAGGCAGTCGATAAGTGTCCTTTACTTTTCCTCTCTCATTTAACTCCCCAAACCACTCATCTGAACTCCAATAGCCTACTCTGCATTTCCCAAGGATATATATATATATATATATATATATATATATATATATATACACACACACACACACACACACACACACACACATATGTATACATATATATACGCATACATGCATACGTACACACACACACATATATATATTCATACATACTAAAGCAAATATTTTCTGAAAATTTCTTTTCATCCAGTTGTACAAACATCAACAAATATCAACTACCTTAAGTATCATAAGCCTGTGCCAAGAAATCACCCTCCACATATTGTCTATCAGTGTTCCCTACCACCTCCATCCAGTCATTAACTAGTCCTACCAACTCTTCTCCCAATACCCCCTTAAAGCCAGGCACTCTCCATTTCTAGTACCCATGCCCATCTGTATCACCATAATACTGCTTTGGCATCTGCAAAATCCTTCCAACTAGGTTCCAAATCTTCTATACTCCAACCTGCTTATATATTGTGACAAGACTATTATTTCTGGCATGTAATAGCTGAAACCCCAACTCCTTAAGAGCTCCTGGAAAACCCTCCGTGTGCCAGCCCTGCCTGTCTCAGAGACCTCCACTCAGACTACTCTTCTTATCTTTCTGTCTTCCATTGATCTCCCCTTGAGCTGAAGATCTTCACATTTGTGGGCTTCTCTGCCTGTGATTCTCCCATAGCTTGGTCTGAAGCTTGTTTCTTTTCCAAATTCCTATATTAAATCCTAATCACCAATGTGAGGTATTAGGAAGCCATAAAAGGGTTTGGGGAGGTGATTAGTTAATGAGGGTTCTCTTATAAATAGAATTCCCATAGGACTTCCACCCTCCAAAACTGTGTGAAATAAACTTCTGTTGTTTACAAGCCACCTGCCTAGTCTATGGAATGCTCTTAACCCCTCCAAATGTTACCCCATCTATAAAGTGGGACTTAAATGCCATCAATTAGGAGTGACTAAAAAAGAGAGAGAAATAAGTAGTTGTCACATAAAAGATTTTCAACAAAACTTTTTTTTTTCCACATAAGTACTAGCTTTTAAATTCCTCCAACATGTATTTTAGGAAATCCATTTTGTTTCTTCCTGTATTGATCCAACATGTATTTTAGGAAATCCATTTTGTTTCTTTCTGTATTCATGATTTTATAGACCATCAAGATTGGAAAAAAAAAACTTCAATGGCTTTATCTCAATTCAAGATTTTTTTTTAAATCACAATGTGTCTTAATCTAAAGCAAATTTTTAGCAGCTTTCAATTATTTTCAAGTTTATACTATCTTTAGGAGATTGTATCATTGCCAAATAAAAGTGTTGAAATGCTATGATTTTTCAACACTTCTACTTTATTTTAGAATCACTCATGAAATGCATACATCCTCATAGACTATGATGAGCAAAAGAAGACTTCAAATAAGTGAGCAAGTGCAAGATTATTAACTGATGTTTGATTTGAACAAGCAAAGTGCAGCATCCAAAAATTCTAAATGGACATTCATATTAGGAAAAATGTTAGAATATTTGAGGTAAAAATTTACTTTGCGTTTTCATTGAGGTAGGATTAATATTAACAATTATACTGTTTAGAAAATTGTATTGTTGAAAAAATGAAGATGTATAAGGACAGGGCATTCCCAACTTGGTACAAACAGGTTAAGTATTTGAAGAATACTATAAACCTGTGAAAATAAGAAAAGTGTGGAAATTCTATAGATAAAAGCAATAACCATTGTATGATTTATGTTCTGTTTACATGATTTAAAAATTGCATCAGGATGTCAGCTGATTTTAGAAAAATCAAAACAAGCAACTTTACAGTATTAGTAATTAATGATGTATAGATTATTTTAAAAAGTTATCTATAAGATATCAAAATTATTGAAAGTGAATATTTAGTCATATATTAAATTTTCTTGGGGAAGTCTTCGAAATTCTCAATGTGCTTACTAGGATGGGTTTTAGGTGGTAAGCAATATAATTTTGGTGAAGAGCATTGTAAACAGCTGAGAGACACAATGGACTGAGCATCAGTCATTTTCACAGCCCACAGCTGAGGGGATGTGTTTTAGACATAGATGGGCCCAGTTCCACCTCGTACTCTTGCAGACTACACAGATTTGGCCCATTAAGTCATGTTTCTAAGCCTCATTTTCCTTTTTGGAAAATGGAGATAATATTACCTCTTCATTGGTTTTGAAGATCAAATAGGTTATTGTTCGATAATGAGGCAGAACCAAGATTCCAATGCTCATCTAACCCTAGAACCTCAAATCCCACCTTTCTACTCTATCTACATGATTTGAATGGACACAAGTGTGCCTGGCACACAGCCAGGACTCAGTACAGGTAGATACTATAATCCAGAATCATAGGTTATTTCACATATTTTAGTATTTAACCAACATTGATCAAGAAGATAAACACCTAACATTGGCCCAGCATGTCACCTTCAGAGATTAAAAATCACACATGACATCCAGCAGGAAGTCAGGTGAGGCTGAGGAGAAAGGAAGAAAATTAGTGTTGCAAACATCAGCAAGACATCCATTTCCTAAAGGCACCTGTGGAGATAATATGGCATGCTAGGAGCTTCGGCTGTACTTTGGGGCTTTGATTGCTTTACTCATCACAAGCAAATGTCAATCTCTCCACCAAGCACCTCTATAGAGAATCAATGCCATTTATCCCAGATGGGTTGACCCCTGCACTATGATGAAGGTGCAGTTCCAACTCTCCTGGGGAGAAATCTGTGGTTTATAAATCAATTTCTTTTTCTATAATAATTGGAAGAAATGTTGCCCCTAAATGAAGCTTGAATTTTTTTTTGAAAAATTATATTTTAAATACACCAGAGGAGATCATTATTGCCAAATACTCTCAGATAAAACAATTTTTTAAAGCAGCAAACATTTTATTTAAAAATTCATAGTGGGTTTTGTCTATTTAGTTTCCTGCTGTATTCCTACCATCCAGCACAGTTTGACATATGCAGAGACATGCTATAAATATTTGCACAATGAATTATTGAAAGTATTTGTAAACTGATGATCATAATAATATTTTCCTCCCATATTTGCCACGAACAAGATGATTTATGTAAAGTATATTTATCAAATGCCTATATTATAATGAGTGTTCCACAGGTTACCAGCAGATGATTTGTCTAGCAATACTAGTATGTGGTAGTGAGATTCTATTTTTGAGGAGTACAAACAAATCAGGCAAATAATACAGGCCATACTGAGAAGTTCGTACTTTATTTCATTTGGCAATGGAAGGTATTAGGTAAGAGATGATGTAATTGGTTTATAACATACCAACATCATCTGGGCAACAGTGTACAAAATGATTTCTAGGAATAGGGGACAAAAAATTAGCAAGTTGGACTGGGGATGTGGCTCAGCAGTAGAGTGCTTGCCTAACATGCATGAGGCCCTGGATTCAACCCCCAGCACCACAAAAAAGATGATAATAATAATAATAATAATAATAATAATATTGATAAGTCATTTAATTCCTTCAAGTTTCTGTTTCCTTATATGTAAAATGGAGATGATACTACTTTTGTGCAACCTTCTTTATGATATTGGATGGATGAAAACTAAGAGAAGGTCTAATTGCTCATGAAAACAGATACAAGGTACAATGCAAACTAGTCTACAATACAGTCCTGTC
Organism: Urocitellus parryii; assembly: GCF_045843805.1. Lineage (NCBI taxonomy): Eukaryota > Metazoa > Chordata > Mammalia > Rodentia > Sciuridae > Urocitellus > Urocitellus parryii. The sequence continues at coordinate 3,250,465 of NW_027554054.1, forward strand.
ATCAGTTGTGACTCACAGAGACAGTCTCTTTAGGGAATCAGCTTCCCTTTTTCTTTCTGAGATCTCATTTCTAGACTGTGCTTGGCCCATTACCAGGGTAAGGCTAAGACTGATGGGCTATGAATAAATTAGTGATTTCCTGAAGAGAAGGAAAGTTGGGGAGGGGGAGAAAAGGGGAGAATCAAACTGGAATGTTGAAGAGCAACTGTTCCAGGGAGACCGTTTCTCCTACAGAGAGAAACTCTGATGATACCCTGATGACCCTGCCTGACCTGTCTTCTGAGTAAGTTTCTTTGAGTCCCTGGGCCTTTCAATTTTTTCAAAGCAATGAAGGGGCCTGAAGTGACAGAAAGAGGTCATCTAAACAGATGAGAAATTAAAATCTCCATATGTATTCAATTAAATTAATGTAAAACTGCCCCCTTGCAAAACTATTAGGAAATAACAATAAAGTAGTTAACAAAGGTCCAATCCGGTCCCTGATTATTCTCCTGTAAGGAAACAATGTCTGACATTTCTCTTTTGAGTTGAGTGCTAATTAGCTTTCCTCCTAAGTTTTGACCTTGAAAGGCTGAGCTGTTTACTTGAAATTGAAGCAAGTTGGAGATGAACCTCTAGAAACAGGCACAGATAAAAAAGAAGTCTGGTTCCCTCTAACATGCCTGCATATGGTTGGGGTGGGCTGAGCCTGGCCAGACAAAAAAGAAATCGTTGCAACCGGAAAAGAGCCCAGCAGGAGGCAGCAGCAGCTACTGCAAAAAGCAGAGTCCGATGAGGCCAGTTAAAATATCAGTCAAATGTACACATAAATACAAACAGGAAACATTTTAAGGACTGTGAGTCTTGTGTTCTCTAAAGGCCAATGGACATGCAACATAAATACTCAAGGGGTAGACACATTACTACTGTGCTTTCCATATGGCCTGCTGAGTGATATGGGTGAAAAGATAGTGGGCTTGAATATGTATACTGTAAGAGCTATTAACTAAGGCAAGCAGGATCCCAGTCCTTCCCACTAGCAAAGAGCACAACATTGAGAGATACAGGACTGAAAAATAAAAAAAAAAAAACACTAGATTTAAACATCAAGTGGAAAGCTCACTTTCTGCAATTTCAACCTTATGAAAGCTACTTATGAGCATCTATTTTATTTTAATTTCTTTCTTAATATTAATAAAAATGTTTCAGATATAAGCAGAAGTGCAGAAAATAGAAATAAATATTAGCAAATAAGATAACAGCCTAGAGATGAGTTATAATTTATATATTTCCCTCCATTTTTTATCTTATGCATATATACATTATTGGTTGTCTTATAAATCAGGTATCTAATAAATCATCTTTTCTTGTGCATGATGCTAGAGCTCCATATCCTTGCCTTTTGCATATGCACAGATATCCATGGTTTATACTTTTATACAGAAGCTGATGTCCAGAGTTATTTCACATGATCAATATATATTGAATATTTTCATATTTAATTAAGATTCTTCAAAACCATAATTTCCATCATTAGATGAATGTAGCATCACATATTTAATAATTCCCTTATTTTACAATAATTGCACTATTTCCATAATATCTCAGCCATCAACTTCAGTTTTCATTTGCTTGGATACAAAGTGAGCTAAAACAATTCTTTGAGAATTGAGATTTTTTTTGAGTCACAACTTCCTTTATTCTCTTCCCAAAGGAGATGACAACTATAAATTCTCTGCTTAAAGTTGGACTGCCTTGATAGTGGAGTATGCTGAGGGTAATGTAGCTAACTTCTAAGGATAGGGTAGCAAAATCGAGAAACTTCTTCCAGTTTCTATAGTGATGCTTATTGCTGGAGTCTTTCTCGACCAAATAAGACAACCTGACCTTATAAAGCTGCCATGTGGAAATATCACATGGAGATAACAAATATGGTTGGAGAGAAAGCAGAGGCCCACAGATACTGAGCTTGGTGTTTGAGTCCCAAACCTGGTACCAGATGTGTGCCTCAAGAAGGCTCTGAGATGAACCTAATCTCCAGAACCATCTAAAGCCACCACCATAGTGACTCACAAGAAAGTTGCTGGAGTCTGGTTAGTCCTCAGGTTCCTGAGGAAAATAAACTACTTTTATTCTTTAAATCCACCTTTTGTGGTACTTTTATTTTCCACTCAGTACTAAACAACCAGAAGAGACTAGTGGGGTACATTACAAAACCTGAAATACCTAAGAGCTCTAGTCATACCTTGGGGCTGGCAGAGCTTAGAATATTCTTAATGAGATGGAAGTGAAAGTTTTATGGCCCCAAGTTGGAGGTGGTGGGCAAGAGAAATTTAACAAAGATAAAGTTATTGGGAGCTAAATGTAAAGGTACCCTTTCATGTAATGGCAGAAGAACAAGCAATTCTTTTCGCTTGCTTTGATGTGAAAAAATTTATAAAATATACCTAATGAACCAGCTAACAAGACTTCAAAGCAAAATGTTGAAAGCAGTAATTGTTTTCTTTTAGCTACCTGACATTAAGATCAAGAGATTGGTGAGGAACTTTGAATTGGGAAAGCAAAATTTGGAGAGACATAAAGAAAGGAGGTGTTTCTGAGTTCAAAAACAATACTATTGCTCATTCCCAAACTCTTAGATGATTCTCAAAGTAAAAGGAAGCACCAAAGATCAAATCCATGGTGGGTCCATAAATTCCATTGTTAAGATTTCAGAAGTATCTAGGCAAATTCACATAAACTCCCTCAAACTATAAATGACACTCAAAAAACCATCAGGACACCTTCTTAGATCTTCTAACATAAATAAGAAGGTTCCTACAACTCTCTGGACTTTGTTTCACGGAAGCCTCAGAGAAGCTCAGGTTAGAAAAACACCTATATCAACAAGATCTGTGAGTACAGACTGTGATCTAATGCAGTGGATTCCAACCAGATTCATGGAAAACCCACAAAACGTTTTTTTACAATTTCTATTCTAATAGAACGCATATAGTAAAAGTGGGGGGATTATGGATCCTCAGATTAGTACATGTATGAAACAGGTTGAGAAAAGTCCTCAATTAAAAATTCCAGGCATTTCTTTTAGAAAAAGAGTAATGACTCAGAGGATAGGATAAATAATCCAGAAGGCTAACCCAAGATTCATAGAAAAATTATGCACAACAAATATAACTCATTTCTGTCAAGTAACTGTCAGCATATGCTTGGTCTTATTTCAGAAGTACTAAAGAACAATGATTGCTGTGTTGTGTGTCTTTCCTTTTCAGAATTTCTGAAGACTGTATCTGTACTGGTTATGTCTGCCAGCTCCTCTCTGTGTTGCTGGTGTGCAAGTAGCTTGAACCTTCAGTTCACAAGACTCTGGACTGAGAAGAATAGTTCTCAAAGAACTGGACTTAAGGAACCACAGGGGAGAAGGTATATTTGCACATATATCTGATTTAGATGGGATACATACAGCACCTCAGCCTGAGCCTGATGCTTTAACACTTTGGAGGTACTGAGCATGTTTTGTATTTTGGAAGAATCTAAATAGTGTTGCAAAGTGGGTAGACTTTGGTGGTTTTAAAACATGTTGGCAAATTCTATGGCACTTCTCATGGAAAGGTGGAATTCCTGAATGGCTTTCTAACTCTCCTGTTGAAGAGTATGTGGCAAAATTGATTCTGGGGGCTAAAAACTATTTCAAGAAGTCCTTAATTTGATCCTTATTCCTTTGGATACCACCCTTAACAAAAATGTTATCATGTCCCTAAAGGTGACGTCTGCAAGATAATCTATATTTCAGGGTAAGGGTGTAAAGCCTCATTGGGCTTTATTTTATCTTAATTTTATTTTACTTTATTTTTGATCCAAACTATTCAACTTAACAAGAGTTTACTATCTGTTGCATCCCTAGGATTGTATTGGATTGATACTCAGCTAAACACACAGTTTTTAAGGAACTGTTGGGAATTGTACTATCAGTTCAACACCAGCTTCTCCTCAGTCTTCAGCCTGCTTTCTGTCATCTGTGTGTGTTGGGGTGCTGGGGGGGGGGTGTTCGGTAGATGTGTAAATACACTGGAATACTGAAAATGAAATATTTATCAAGTTTTCTAACTACTGGCCCTGTGTTAAGGATTTGTCTGATTACCTCATTTTTCATTATCTCAACAACATAGTGGATGGAACATTATTTTTACTTCTAAGTTTTAATGAGTGAAGTTCTGAAAGGATAAATAAATGTCCCAAATCATGCAACCTTTAAAGAAGGAATTGTGGGTCAAACTTGGGATAGACTGAGCCCAATACCCACACAAGTGTGGGCTAATGTTTGTGAACCTCAGTTTGTTTATCTGTATATTAGAAATAACAAGACCTTCACTGTGTTTCTGCAAAATCTTTCATTTTGTTAGATAAAAAGGGACTGAATTACAATCTGAGACTTACTACTGACCACCTTTCAAAAGTAATATTTCTTAACATCTTTAAACCTCCATGTCTTTATTAGTAAGATAATTGCACTGGTGTTTTCCATCACAAGTTCTTATTATTGTGTTTTGATGAGGAAATAGAAGCACATTTAGGAGATGGCCTGGCACAGGGTATGTTTTAATAAATCACAGTGGAGGTCATAACATTTTTGTTGTTGATGCTCATCCATCTGGTCTCACTGTTCACTTCTTTGTGCATTTATTCCTGGATTATTTTATTTGTTGATTCAAGGAACATACATCAAGAATCTGCTCTGTTCCAGGTGCTGAATACCAAATATAACTAAATGTTTCTTTTTTCCCTTTGAGTTAGTTCAGGTTCATTGCATATTATTCATTTTTATTTTTATTTAAATTGACACATGACATCTGTGCATATTATGGTATAGAGGATGATTATCTGATGACTCTTCTTTGACAAAGGAATGCAAGGAGCTGAAGTTCTAAGCCAGGACAGGCAGGGGGCGCCAATGAGATCAAATGCTCCAGCAATCTGTTCTTGAACTTAAGAATCCTGTCTCCAACCTCCCCGTGACTTTCTCAGTCACCAAAACATATCAAAATTCTATCCCAGATAGATATCTTTATATGTCTCTCATATTTTCCCCAGATTTTTTTATGACAAGGAAAAAAAAAACCTGTGGGCTCTAACACAGTGGTAGAGCACTTGCCTGTCATGAGCATAGCTCTGGGCTCAATCCCCAACACAAAAATACAAATTTTAAAAAAGGTAAATTCCTAATGGATAGAAATAAAAGGATCCAATGACAGGATTAATTACTTCTCTTCAGAAATACTAAAGAAACTGCCATAAAGAGAAGTCTCTAATCAGTGTGGCACTCATTCCTCCTAAAAACTTTCATCTCTTTCCCTTTTCAAAATAATATTTTTGAAATAATAAAAGTGTGGATTTTGGGCTGGAGATGTGGCTCAGCGGTAGCGCGCTCGCCTGGCATGCGTGCGGCCCGGGTTCGATCCTCAGCACCACATACCAACGAAGATGTTGTGTCCGCCGAGAACTAAAAAATAAATATTAAAAATTCCCTCTCTCTCTCTCTCTCTCTCTCCTCTCTCACTCTCTCTTAAAAAAAAAGTGTGGATTTTATCCTGGCCATCTGCTAGCAGTTTGGGAGATGTGGGGAAAGTGAGGATGGATGAGGACCTGTAAAGAAGTGAGAAAGACAAAGGGGGGTCTAGTGTCCCAGCTGAAAGAGAGAAACAGCCTAGGAAGTGACCAGGGACTCGTGCCTCAAACCTCTCCATCCTGCAGCCGCTGATGTCTCTCTGATGTCATATGATTAGGAGGAAAGAACAGGGGAGTGAGATATTCTTTAGAGAGCAGAACTTTATAAAGTTGTCCTGAAAAAGCCAGAGCACTACAGGTTGCTAAAAATATTTTTAAGGTACATGAATTACTTTGGGCCTAGTTATTAAAGAGCTAGAAATCCCTGTTTTATCTTGAAAAGTAATAATAATAATAATAATAATAATAATAATGCCCATTCATTGCTTCAATGTGTATTAAATAAGGCCAGCCATAGACAAATCTTGGCATAGGGCTTGATTCACAATAAGTGATTCATGTTACATATTACACTAATATAACAAAACCATTTTCAATACTAATGGGCAAGGGTACTGTGGAGTTGCTTAGTCTCCATGTTCCAGAAATATTTATTGTATGGGGTATGGGGTCAATAAGAAAATACTCAATGACAATATAAACCATATCAAAACACGTAGGCTTAACTGCAAATTGAACACGGAGTCACATTTTAAGAAATATCTTGGTAACAACTATAGACAATTGAAATATATTATTATTTTCTTTGAGGCCTATTTGTGTCTACCAAATGCAGATTCCATTCATAACTCTGAGCAAACCTTCTTAAGTTCTCACTCCCACCCTGCCTTATTCATGTTTGGCAGCAACCTTCAAAATCTCTCTCTCCTTTCCTTTATTTTGAAATCTCCTTAAGAATACAAATGAAAATATATATTTTTAAGTCAGCCTTAAGCTCAAGCAAGCTTTTCTCTCCCCACTCTGCCTACTCTTGTTATTTTTCATTCATATCAACCTGATCCTGTTACTCCTTTCAAGTATTCTAACCATCTTTACTGGGATTCTGTTCCCTCAAATAAGCTCAGGAGCTGACATCAGAGAAACCCATAAATGTTATCAGGAAGGGGAGATGAGTACAAGCACTGATGGACTAAAATCACTTCTTTTATTCCTGTCACAGCTAAAAAGAACTGCTGGATGCAATACACACGTGAGCAAGTAAAAACAATTTGCCATGCATCGTGAAAGTGTGGATGCAGCTGTTCTGGTTGCAAGAAGGAGTGGAACATGTAAGGTTAAACATTTTCACAATTAAAAGAAGAATGAGAGAATGGCAGGTATCCCCTTAAGAGAGACAAGGTGGTTTTAGTCCCAAAGTAAACTACATTTAGACTGGTTAAAATAGGTTTCCCTCCTAGATGCCTTTAGAGACTCCCTGTCTCAGACACATGATAAGCTATTAGGATCTATGAGTTTAGTTCACTATTCATTATTTTATTATATGTCATATGGAAAATGATTAGCTTTAGGACCTTGTTGGAAATGAACAAGATTTGGCAGCTTATTTCCATATGATACTGTTTTGAGTTTGTGAAAAGGCTCCTTTGGTTATAGAAGGAGGAGCTCTCTGGAGACAGAAGCCGCCATCCTTGTTATTTCAACAGACAGAACCTACTGTCCAGTCTTGTTAACTAGGTATAAAGTTAGGGGACAGAAAGAACCTGCCAAAAGACAAAGGACACTTGGCTTTAATGGAGGTAGCACATGAATAAATTCTTTTTCAAAGAGATAAGGACTTATCATCTGAGGGGAGGCTGCTGGCTGACTCATGGAATTTGAGGGAGGCGTCACAGTACCTGGACCCAGACTCCTGAAGATGGGCTGTGGGGCAACTGGAGCTGGCATCAAGAATCAGCATGTGAGGGACAGCAGGAGGGCCTGGTAAGGAAGGAACCAGGAAACTGATGAAATGAGTAACTGATGGGATTCGGTGGCTGCTGGAGAGATACTTTTCAGAACCACAAGCTGATACAAAGCAGCTTCTAGGAGCACCTTGCATTTTGAAGATTGCATGAAACAGTCACTCCTGGGACCAGCTCTGCCTCTGCTTATTTGACGATCTATTTACCAAAACCAATGCCATTGTGTACTTACCTATTCCAACCAAGTTTCTGCCATATGTCATCAAGAGATCCTCAAATAATGTTGGGAAGATCCCAGTATGATCACCAATGTTACTATGAGAGCTAAGCTTGATGGCTTGGCTCAGCAGGACAGGTAAACCTCCAGGAAGGAGATAGCATTACAAATGGCATGGAGCTCCCACAGGTGGAGATGGGAGGAATGGTATTGAGGTAGACTAGACTGTGTTCAGAAAGAGGCCAGCTGGGTCAGAGTGTAAGAAACAAAACAAGACATCCCTCTCTCTGACACTTGCATGGTTATACTTGTTTCTTTGACCCCAGCTCAGATGTCACCTCCTCAAAGCAGTCTTCCCTGATCATGCTATCTAATGTCCCTAGTTACTCATTGGCACATGAATTATTGAATGCATAGCACTTGTGCCATGTGCACTGATCTTATTTGTAGCTGTACTCTTGTCTGTAGTCTGAGGAAAGCACCCTGGCTCATCTGGCTCTCTCTCTCAAGACTCTGTGCCTACAAACAAGTCTGTTCAACTGATGATACTCTTCAGCAAATGTCCATGGAGTGAGCAGATGGTAAGACCAGCCAGTCAGCTGGAGCCAGATGTTAAAGGGAGCAGGATCAGGACCTCGACACACAGAAGACAAAACTGGATATTAATGGTGGGAGTTATATCGTTAGGAGATTTAATTTGTAGGAAGGAGGCAGAGACTGCTGGCAGGGATAAAGGGTGGGGAGAGCAGTTTTTTAAGAGACCACTGCAAAGGTCCAAGCAACAGGTAATGTCTGTTTAATTAAGTGAATGACTTTAGAGTTTCTGAAACTCTCCCCCAGGTGATGCTTCATAGCAAAAGAAGAACAGAAAATGGTTTGTGACCCTTCCTTTCCCTTATCTCTCAGAGCAGGCTGCTCTGCAAGAGTTTCATCTTTCTTCAGATGCTGTTTTGTAACCACACATGAATAGCATCTCACACATGAATCTATCACACTATCTCCCCCCAGGTAGCAGCTTTGACAAGAAGACAGTAGCAATGACTACTTGATCAGGTAATGAAAACAGAGTGATTCTCCAAGTTCCAGTGACAGAGCCTGCATCTTACAGTTGGCTCCACTATGAGCCAGAGCAGAACAGTCTTATCTTCTACTGCAAAACTTATTTTGGGCCCAAAATATCTCCTCCCCTGAAGACGACTTTCCGCTAGCCTTTTGTTGGTTTGTTGTGCTTTACATGATCTTACATTTATATACATATAAACACATACACACGCGTATATTTGGCTATTTTTCTTTTACCTTAGATAATGAGTTAAATGTAAATACATAGCACATTAATTTTCACTCACATAGTTTTTCCTTTGAGTGTATATATTACCAATTATTTAGCTATTGCCATGCATAAGCAAATTCTAATTATTTTGGGTTCAACACGTGAGGCTACATCGATCATTCCTCTTATGATTCATTGTGCAAATATGAAATAACTTCTTTGGGACATATACACAGATATAAAAACATGCACACAATTCCAGGTGTCTCAGATATGTATCCCCCCATTGTCTTCTAGGGGTGCACACTTGAAGACAATGTATATGTATGTGGTATCCTAAGGGGAGTAAGTATAATTTTTCAACACAGAAGATACACACACACTATATATACACAAACTATGGAGAAAATATACATGTATATATATGCATACATACACATACATGCAAAAATCATTTATTCAAAGGAATAGAATGAATATTAAGTTCACAAAACATTGCCAACTTCACTCAAAAGGATTTCACCTATTCACACTCCGACTAGTAGTATATAAGTGTCCTCATTTTCTACTTCCTTACCAACTGCATGGAATTTGTCAAATACAATAAGTACAAAATGGGATTTCAGGGTTTATTTTAAATAACCCTGATCATTTAAGTGGTGAGCATTTCTTCATGTCTTCATTGACTATTCATGTTTCCTCTTTTCTTAATGACAATTTCATATGTTGTGCTCTGTGTTTAGCTTTCTCTTTCACATTTATTTGTAGGAATCCCTTGTAATTACTTGTATAACCATTTTCCATTTATTCAATGTAAATAATAGTTCTAGGTAGTTTGTATTTGTGTCACTTAAATTTTTTTTTAAACAATAAAACAATTTTTAATGGTTTGTGCTATTTTCATTCTTCCACTTTCTCTAAGAATAGATATGATGCTCCAAACTCCTTAAAGAAGCACTGAGTGGGAAAAGGCCACCCTGCAGCAGATGGATGACTAGGAACATGACCATTAACTAAATTTATTAAGAGATAGCAAGAAGTGCATTAGCTGCAATGCATAAAATGTCCAAAAGTTAAGAGATCCTAAACCAACAGTTACTTTTCAGAATATCTCAGTTTTGCATCCCCTGAACCTAAGGGGTACATTATTATGTAATTATGGCCCTAGGATCTACAGATACTGCAAGCCAGTTCCTGAGAGCCCACTTGCCCACAAGGAACCCAGCTGCTCAGGAAGGCAGCAGAGCCAAGAAAACAAAGGGTGAACCTCCATCAGCTGAATGAATATCTTCCCCAAAGTTTCTGGGCATGATTTATCTTTTGTTACCAAGATTCTATTCGAAATGCATATGTGCTGCCTACAACTTAACCCAGTCATTATTATAATTAGAAAGTGAGTGCTGACTCTAGTGAATTAGAGTCTAATTAACTCTAGTTAATTAGTATATATTAGTATATACAATGTGTGCACCAGTATTTTGTTGACAATTTCTTGTTAGAGAGAACAAAAACCTATTGTCAGCATCTTGAGGAATGGGGAAAACCTCCAATTTCAGCACTCTATAAAAAAATAAATAAATAAAGCCAGAACAAACTACAGTCAGAACTTTTGAAAACATTCAAAGAAAGGACCTTGTTTCCTTGAGTTATTCCCAGTCTGAGAAGCAGAAACTGGAGAAATGAGTGAGGAAGAGGTGGAAACAGTTAAAAACAAAACAAAAAATTAAAGCATGTATCAGTGAGGGTGTATTAGGAAAGTAGACAGACAGCTGCTTACACCTGAGGACACTGATCATCTGTGTAACTGGTCATCTGGAAGAAGGTAGTTCCAGGCGCAGTGTAGAGCTTCAACAGCATCATCAGAACTCAAAAATTTCTTCCATTGTTATGAGCTTCTTTGAGCTTCTGTGAATGACACTTCTCCACAGCACCAACCACATCAAGAGAGGAAGGGGAAAGAAATGGCATGTAAGAAACTCCTCCTTACAAATTTCTCCTATTAGAAATCACAACATTTGAGTTGGGGATGTAGCTTTGTGCTAAAGGGTTTGCCTAGAGTGCAAGGGGTGCTGGATTTGATCTCAGGAACTACAATAAGAAAGAGAAAGAAAGAAAAATAAAATCACAGTAATTTTCCAGACTCTTCCTAACAGGTGTCTCATTTCTCTTTGACCAGAATTGGGTCACATCAATACTTCTAACTTTGGAATGGAAGCATGGAAAATAAATGTCTGGCAAAGGTAATGGAATGATGACCACATCCCTTAAAATAGAGTGATAGGCTCTTAATAAAGAAGTTGAAGAAATCATCAAAGAATGACTGCCTGTTGGGTAGTCAACAACTCCTGATTCATTTCAAGACAACATCTAAACCACTGAAAGGTAATGATACCCTCACAGTATGTTGACTGCATTTAAAAATCTGAATATAAAATAAGGAGGAAAAGTCATCTAAACAAGCTATTTCCAAAGGGATTCATAGAATAATCAACTTGCAAGATGGGCTGGAATTTGAAGTTCACACTAGTATATTAAAATTTCCTGTAATCCTATAGTAAAAGTATAACAGGAAAAATTATTGAGCCAGGGTTTCTCAAATGCATTTTTTAAATTTATAATTATAGGATCCATTGCTTTATGTGACCCATTCTGGGGTTCATTCTTCTTCTCAGTAGCTTAAACTACAGACATTTATTTATTTGAGTATTTGGTTCCTAGGAAAGATCATCTAGTATTATTGATAGCTCCACTAACTGTTCATATTGACATCCATCAAAATTGAGATATTTTATTTCTTTCTATCTGAACAGGCAAGGTATAAATCAGGAATGTGTAAGCAATCGTAACTCACACTCAACAATCTGACAGAAACATGGGTTTAACAACACAACGGCAAAGCAGAATATCAAGTTAAGAGCATCTAGAATTATAATATGGAACGAGTAAACACTTTTTATGGAAAATAAATGTTGTATTTTTTTTTTTTTTTTTGCTGAGATTCAGAGTCACTAGCACAAATGGAGGCAGCCAATTCACCTGTTAATGTCAGTGAATGATTTCTTGTAACTTTTCCCCAATATCTCTTTTGCAAACAGTTTTCAAGGGAAAATTCACAGAGCTAAAGAGACACTGATATTACAAGCTTTCCTACCCTTTCCAACTCCCCTTTCACTCTCCTAGAGCTGGCAACCTATAGGGAGTGGGAGTTCAGAAATCAAGGAGGGGCTCTCATGCTCTCCAGGGCTGCTAATAACAGCTCCAGTGTTCCTGATTTGCCACTCATGAGCATCATGGTGCAAGTTCTCTCTCAAATATACGAACTCCATTTCCCAAAGGAAATGTCTCTTTATGATCATTTGCTGGCTCAGGGGAAAGGTAGCAGTCAGATCGTTATAGAACCTTTGAATACATATTTGATGCAGAAACCTTCATACTCCAATGTCTCTTTTTGGGGACACTGTTTTAGGTATTCTTTGAACAGTAATAATTTAATCACACTCAGGGAACAGATGCTTCATCATGACTCAAACTCTCCTGCAAATATAAAACTCTCTTTCTTTACCTGTCAAGACCTGTGTCAGGGCCTAGCAGTATTTACCTGTGTTCATTATAGCAATTAGCCTGACAGATAAAAACTTTAGGGTTTAGATCTTACAAATGCACACACAAACACACACCTGACTCCTCCAGAGATTTCTAGATCAAAGCACTTAATCAGAAAAATTTTTTCTCTCCTCCTTTATCTCATATGGTTGTCTTCCTCTGCCTGTTATTAATCTATGTGGGTTCCTGGAGTACACCCCCATGGCTGAAGCCCGTAGATTTTTGGCAAAACCTAGTACACATTTGTTAGAAATGAAGACAACATTGAAGGTGAGAAACCATCCAACTGACAAGTGGATGAATCTTAGTTTTCAATACTAACTTCTCCAGAGCCTCTACCACTGAGATCTATTGTCTCACAGGTCACCAAACCCAGCGTTTGGCTACATACCTTAACATAGGTGTCCCCCTTCATGAAGTAACACCTACACCCAAGTAAAGCCTACCAGAACTGGGTCCTGAGAAGATAAATGACTTCTCCAAAAGTATCTAGAATCAGTGGTTCAACTTGAATTCGAACACAGGCCTTACACCAAAGACCATGTGCATTGTTAACTGATTCGAAGAATTATATCCTTGTTGTTAGGTCTAGTAGAAGGCCCAGTGTGTTTGGAACCCAGGTAGTCTGAGTTCTGAGTCACACCTGGAGCCAATTCAGAGAGCACACTGGACATTAAACTGGCTATCGAGTCACACTGCTCCTCTGCTCTCCCCTGTCACTGAAATGTTGGTGAGGGGAAGGGAGGTAGAGAGAGGAAAAACCAATAAAGTCAGGCCACCTTGGTGTGACATCTGTACAAGAGATAAAGCTATACTGGCAGCTAGAAGCCTATATTTTGATCATAACTGAGGCAGGAAATTACTGGGAAATTAAACTCAAACCCCTGTCAAATGTGTCAGAAGTGTGGTCACATTGAGAAGTGATGACTTGTCTTCACTGTGCCACAATTGTAGGAAAAAAATACCAATAAAGAGTTCCTCTTGCTATTGATCCTAGAAACCTGCAGATTATAAATAAGAACCTGTTATTTCCTGGAAAATAAAAATAGCTCCTGAAAAATGATAGCTTCTTTTCCCAGTGGAATAATCCAGGATTACACCATGTTATAAGTCATGCCACTGTGTCTACTGTCATCTGCTCTGGCTTTCAGCGAAGCTAATTTCTGTGTGTGTGCATGTGTGTGTGTATAAAAATATCAATAAGGAAGACTTAAATTTTATTGAGAAATGTCACCAGGGATGTGTTTACTATCACTGCTAATTGAACCATTGCAGAGATCTAACAGTGAATTTCTTGAAAATATTTCATTCTCTGCTCAACTCCCAGAAACAACTCCTTTCTCTTCACAACTCTTAGTTATTAATGCATCTAGTAAATACCATGCATAGTAATTTAAGAGCTCCAATTTCATCTATTTGATGACAAGACTTTGGATACATTGTAACCTTTCAAAGGTATATCACATATAAATTCCTTACAATTACATTCATAACTTTCTTGTACTTTTTATTGTTCAAACTCATACAAATCATAAAAGAACTTTCATTATATATTCTTTAGAGGAAATCCCTCACTTCTGTGAAACCCCTGGGCTATGGTATATTTTTTCTGTGGCATTTATGATCTGCTCCTTCACTATAGAGTGATTTACATACTACTTGAGTCCTTGATCTTTGAGCATACTTGGGAATTATTTATCCTCTCAGCCTCTACCATATCTGGAGCAGAGCCCGACAAATACAAATATAGCATCAAACCTGACTTAAACAGGGTCTGACTTAATCAGGCTACTCAAATGCAATAATTTAATAGTCAATATCATGTTGGTGATCTGCCATATTTAAACAACTTTAAACCATAGAAAAACATACAGTTTTGTAATTAGAATCCAAACCAAAACCAAAACCAAAACTTTAGGTTTTAGTTCCTAAGTACTTATGTTAGATCTTAGTTAAGTTATTTAACCACACCATGTGTGAGTTTCATCTTTTGTAAAATAAGACTATGGATTAGACATGATAGATCATTTTTTGTAAGAACCAAATGAAATGATGCCTCTAACTCTTCCCAATACCCACTTAAAATTTGTTATTCTTTTTTAAGTTAAAAACAAAAGACAAGGCTGGGGTTGTGTTGCTTAGAGGAAGAGCATGCACAAAAGCCCTGGGTCTGAGCCCCAGCACTCTCAACAAAAAACAAAACAACAGAAAGAAAAGACCAAAAGCATAAGCTATCTCTTCTCCCACTTTTCCTTCTCATCTTGTCTCCTCCATTCAGCCTCTCCCTAAAACACACACACACACACACACACACACACACACACACAAACACACACACCCACCCACTCACACACACCCTTCTGTGAGTATCAATGAGGAAAGGCTAGGTTATGCTGCAATAACAAGCAAATCCAGGTGTCTTAATAGACTTCCTACTTAGACTTTTCATCCATCACCTAGGCTCTAATTAACATTGTTCTATCAGAATAGGCTTTGTTAGCTCCTAAGATGTGGCAGGGAACGAGCAGCACTAGGCTTCAGTGTGGATGAGGAAAGGAACTCCTACAATGTCCAGGTCTGATCTCTCTGGGGGGGGGGGGGATAAGTGCTTTTTTTTGTTGTTTGTTTGTTTTCTGTTTTTTTTTTTTTTTTTTTTTTTTTTTTTTTTTTTTTTAAGAAGGAAGGTGTACCTCCCTGGACATCATTCTTGGCCAAGGCCTAGAACTTCAGCTTTGCCCTGACTTTATAGTGTGTTGCTGAGAGATGCTGAGAAATAAACCATTCCTATTTTCCTTTCAAGTCTTTTTCCAATCCTTGGGGTTTTCTCCCGTCTAGATAGAGAGAGGACAAAGCCCTGGGTGCATACATGCATCCCTCTAGCCACTCCATACCCAGTTATGTCCTTCTGTGTTTGAATTCATTATTATGGAAGATTCTGGGTTCAACTGTGAGGTTTCCAAATTTGATCCTGCCGTTTATTAGATATGACATTTACACTTAGTTTACAGAATCTCCCTGTGCTTCAGTTTCCTCATTTCTAAAACACTGGCACCAAATTTGGGGATTCTTTCTTCCTTTTATTTAAAAAATATACACACACACACACATTTATATATATATATATATATATATATATATATATATATAATTATATAATTTATATATATATATATAATTTTATTTTAGTTGTAGATGGACATAATACCTTTATTTTCTTTAATTTTTATGTGATGCCAGTGCCTCATGCATGCTAGGCAAGGGCTCTACCTCATGATCCTGGCCTCTGGGGATTATCTCTTGTGAAAATTAAGAAAGACAAGTCAATGATGTGTGATGCCTATATTCAAAAATGCCCAGAGTGGTCTCATAGTTTCTCATTTACTAACTATGTGAACTGAAACAAGCTCTCTCATCTCAGAACCTCATCGGTAAAATGGGTTCAAAAGTAAAATTCTATCATGGAGTTCTTATAAGGAATAAGTAGGAAAAAAATCTACAAGTATATCTTTTTTAATACACAATAAATGTCCAGAAAATATTTGTTCTGTAATGCTTCCTATGCCATCCAGCACTGAGGAAAAGGCCTAGAGACCAAGAGACCCAACATCCAACTCCCAGGCTAACATCTGTTTGAGTAGCCTGGGGTGAGTTGCTGTTCCTTTGGAAGGCTATTTCTTCATCTGTAAATACGACTTGACCTGGGAAATTTATCAAGACTATTCCAACAGAGGTAACGGCTCCTTTCAGTAAAAAAAATAACATTCTGCATGCCATGCCTGCTGCTCAACTCCCACAATGGCCCAGAACTTACATCCTTGCCAGAAGCAGGCCATTGCTTTTGAAAACTGGTGTTCTGTTTGGGAAGAAAAGTAAAAACGTATTTTAAATCTCATTGTTTGTATTATAACTATTTTTTATTATTTAATATATTACAATGTTTCAACATCTTAAATATCTTTGTCTCAGGAAAGACTGGCCCTCCTAGAGCTAGCTAATTCTTAAGACAGCAACAACTTGCCTCCACTCTTCATATATAACCAACATTTTTTTAAAAATTTCAGTGCCATGTTGTTATTATTTTGTATTTTTTGTTTGTTTATTTGTTTTTAATTATACATGAGAGTAGAATGCATTTTGGCAAATTATAAATACATAGAGTAAAACTTATTCTACTTAGGATCCCATTCTGGTGGTTGTACATGATGCAGAGTTACTCTGGTTTTGTACTCAAATACAAGGATAGGAAAGTTATGTCAGATTATTCTACTGTCCTTCATATTCCTCTCCCCTACCTTTCCCTTCATTCCCCTGTGTCTTACCCAATGGACTTCTTCCTCTCCCCCAATCCTCCTTTGTTTTGGGTTAGCAACCAAATAGCAGAGAGAACATTTAGTCTTTATTTTGTGGAGATTGGCTTATTTCACTTAGCATTATATTCTCCAGCTCCACCCATTTACCAGAAAATGCCATAATTTCATTCCTCTTCATGGCTGAGTAATATTCAATTTTGTATATATGCCACATTTTCTTTATCCATTAATTCTCTGAAGGACATGTAGGTAATTTCTATAGCTTGGCTATTATGAATTGAGCTGCAATCAACATTGATGTGGCTGCATCACTATATTATGCTGATTTTAAGTCCTTTGGGTATAGACCAAGGAGTAAGAAAATTTAGTCAATTGGTGGTTCTATTTCAAGATTTCTGAAAAATCTCCATACTGCTTTCCATAATGGTTGCACCAAATTGCAGTCCCACCAACAATGTATGAGAGTGTCTTTCTCCTCACATCCTTGCCAACATTTATTGCTACTTGTATTCTTTATAATTGTCATTCTGATTGGAGTGAGATGGAGTCTAAGTGTAGTTTTAATTTGCATTTCACTAATTGCTAGAGATGTTGAATATCTTTCACTTATTTTATGACCATTCATATTTCTTCTTCTGTGAAGTGCTTGTACAATTTCTTTGGCCATTTATTGATTATTTGTGTGTTTTGTATTTTTGGTTTTTAGTGTTAAGTTTTCTGAGATCTTTACATAAATTGCAGATTAATACTTGATCTGAGGTACAGGTGGTAAAGATTTTTTCCCATTCTGTAGGATATCTGTACATGTTCTTGGTTGTTTCCTTTTTGGTGAAGAAGATTTTTAGCTTAACCCCATCTAATTTATTGATTCTTGATTTTACTTCTTGTGCTTCAGGAATCTTATTGAGGAAGTTGGTTCCTAAGCTGACATGATAGAGAATTGGTCCTACTTTTTCTTCTACTAAGTACAGGGTGTCTGGTTCTAGGTCCTTGATCCAGTTTGAGTTTTGTGCAGGGTGAGAGATAATAGTTAAATTTTATTCTGCTACACATGGTTTCCAGTTTTCCCAGCACCATTTGTTGAAGAGGCCTTCTCTTTTCCAAGGTATGTTTGTGGTGACTTTGTCTAGTAAGATATAACTGTATTTATGCGGGTGTGTCTCTGTGTCTTCTATGTGGTTCTGTTGGGCTTCATGTCTGTTTTGTTGCCAATGTCATGCCATTTTTGTTTCTATAGCTCTGTAGTATCATTTAAGTTCTGGTATTGTGATGTATCCTGTAATCACTTTTCTCACAAAGGATTGCTTTGGCTATGAGCTTCTTATTTTTCTAAATGCATATAGTGATTGTTTTTCCATTTCTATGAAGAATGTCATTAGGATTTTAATGGGCATGGCATTAAATCTGTGGAGTGCTTTTGGTAGTATAGACATTTTGATAATATTAATTCTGCCTATCTAAGAACATGGGTGTACCTTCCATTTTTTGAGGTCTTCTTCAATTCCTTTCTTTATTCTGTAGTTGTCCTTATAGAGGACTTTTCATCTCTTTTTTTAGCTTGATTTCCATTTTTTGAAGCTATTATAAAGGGGATGATTTTCCTTTCAGATGATACATCATTGGTTTATAGAAAAGCAATTGATTTATGGGTGTTTTTATGCCCTGAGACTTTGCTGAATTTGTTTATGAATTCTAGAAGCTTTCTAGTAGAGTTTTTTTGGTCTTCTAAATATAGAATTATGTCCTCAGCAAATGTAGATAGTTTGACCTTCTCCCTCCCCCACCCCACCAACTCATAACCTTTTAATTCCTTTCTTCTAATTAATCTGGCTAGGGTTTCAAAGACTATGTTGAATAGGAGTAGGGAAAGAGAGTCTCTTTGTCTTGTTCCAGTTTTTAGAGGGAATGCTTTCAATTTTGCACCATTTACCATGACATTGGCCTTAGGTTTAACATATACAGCTTTTACAATGTTGAGGTTTGTTCCTATCATCCCATGTTTTTCTACTGTTTTGAGTAGATGCTAAATTTTGTCAAATGGCTTTTCTGCATCTATTGAGATAATCATGTGATTCTTGTATTTAAGTCTATT
Source organism: Urocitellus parryii (assembly GCF_045843805.1). NCBI lineage: Eukaryota > Metazoa > Chordata > Mammalia > Rodentia > Sciuridae > Urocitellus > Urocitellus parryii. Next base: position 3,269,402 of record NW_027554054.1, read on the forward strand.
GATGTGGTTAAATACTTTCACTTATTTCTGTATGTTGAAACAACCTTGTATCCCTGGGATGAAACTCACTTGATCATGGTTCACTATCTTTCTAATATGTTTTTGACAGTATTTTATTGAGAATTTTTGCATCTATGTTCATTAGGGATATTGGTCTGAAGTTTTATTTTTTTGGTGTGTCTTTGGTATCAGGGTGATACTAGCTTTACAGAATGAGTTTGGAACACATCCCTTTTTCTATTTCATAGAATAATTTTAGTGGACTGGTGTCTGTTTTTACTTCAAGGTCTTGTAGATCTCAGCTGAGAAGCCATCTGGTCCTGGACTTTTTTAGTAGAATTCTGATGGAGTCTTCAATTACATTGTTTGAAACTGATCTGTTTAAATGTTCTGTGTCCCCTTGATTCAATTTGGGTATGTCATATTTTGCTGATGTTTCAAGGTTTTCTATTTCATTGAAGTATAGATTTTCAAAGTAGACTCTTTTTATTGTCTCTATTTCAGAGGTGTCATGGTGATATTTCCTTTTTCTTCACAAATTTAAATAATTTGGGGCTTCTCTCTTTGTTAGTTTGGCTATGGATTTATCGATTTTGTTTATTTTTTTCAAAGAAACAACTTTTTTTCCTCAATTTTTTAGACTGTTTTTTGTTTGTTTCAATTTCATCAATTTCAGCTCTGACTTTAAAGATGTCCTGTCTTTTACTACTTTTGGTGCTGGTTTCCTGGTTTGTCTGTTTGTTTCCCTAGGGCTTTGAGATGTAAAGTTACATTATTTATTTGGTGATTTTCTGTTCTTTTAATGAGTGAGCTCAATGCAATGAACTTTCCTCTTAGAACTGCCTCCATAGTGTCCCACAGATTTTGATATGTTGTGTTGCTATTGTCCATTTGCCTCTAAGTATTTTTTTTTTATTTCATCCCTGATTTCTTCTGTTATCTATTGATCACTCAATAGTGTGTTATTTAGTCTCCAGGTGTTAGAGTAGCTTCTGGTTTTTATTTATTGTTAATTTCTAATTTCATTCCATTATGTTCTGATAGAATGCAAGCTCTTATGTCTTTTCTTTCTGTATTTGCTAAGAGTTGATTTGTGGACTAAGATGTGGTCTGTTTTGGAGAATGTTCCATGTGCTTCTGAAAAGAAAGTGTATTCCTTCATTGATAGATGAAAGATTCTATATATTCAACTAACCAATCTTGAGTCTATACCCTTAACTCCCTTATTACATAACTATCACATACCAAGCCAATATTTACCCTGATTTATCCCAGGGACCACCCCTGGAATGACTGAGAGTTCCCTGGAACTAGCCAACCCTGTTCACACTACCCCATATTCCCTTCCTCATAGTAACTGCCCTGTGTGCTCCCCTCACTCCTGTCTTCTTCATCCTCACCACCCAGGTTTTCTCCTATGGTCCTAAATAGCATGCAATCACTACCACTTTAGGACCTAGTTGTATAATAAATTTCAAGGTTTGTTCTTTTTTTTTTTGAGGGGGGGGTGGAGTACCAGGAATTGAACCCAGGGGCATTCGACCACTAAACCACATCCCCAGCCCTATTTTGTATTTTTTTAGAGATAGGATCTCACTGAGTTGCTTAGTGTCTTGCCTTTGCTGAGGCTGGCTTTGAACACTCTATCCTCTTGTCTCAGCCTCCCAAACAGCTGGGATTACAGTTGTGCACCATAGCACCTGGCTTCTAGGTTCATTCCTTTTTCCACCTTCAGCCACTATGACAGTACCATGTTGTATCCAATATGAAAATTCTTAAAATGTGGTTTCTCCAGATAATGTGATGTCCTAAACTAAAACCACAATAATCTCTCTCTCTCTCTCTCTCTCTCTCTCTCTCTCTCTCTCTCTCTCTCTCACACACACACACACACACACACACACACACACTTAGCATCAAAAACCACAGGGTTTAGCTCAAATGTTCCTTCTGCAAAATAGCTACTCAATAAATCCCTATTAGTGATGGAAAAGTGATAGAACAAATAAGCACATTTCTCCTTGGTTTGGTCGGGACCACTATGCTATTATTGGATGATTCCACAGAGACCAGCATTTCTATGGCAACTGGTATTACACTGTCCTCTTTTAAATTTTTCCAGAGCTGGGTAAATTACCCACAGCAAATGGGCAATGTAAGGACAATGCCTAATTACAACAAGAGAAGAAACAAATTTTTCTGTTTCTTAACTCTAAAATATAAGGAAAGGAGGCCTAAAACTACAATGATGACCAAGTTTCCCCCAGGATTAACTGTTACTCTTTCATCTCCCAAGTCTTCAACTTATCTTCTGTCCTCAAAAGACCACCATTGTGCATAGTAACTAGATTAAATTATAACATCTAAAAAGCAGATCAATGTTCTACCTGAGGAACTGGAAAACCAATGTCAACGTGGGGCTGTCCTAGGGAATTTCTCATCATCTAATTTTCCAAACGATTTGTGTGGCCCTTTCTAGTGAAATTCAGTGGGTGTTCCTGCACTTGGTGTTTCTGTACACTGCCAGGGCTATCCATGAAGACCACTCAGTAAAGCAGAGCCACCATAAGCATGGTGGGAACTAGGGACTTACTAAATAAACTGAATGTACCTGGAGAGATCTGCAGAAGTGAAGACCTGGAAGGGCAGAGTCAGAGGATCAGAGGAGTCAGTGTTCATGACAGACTCAAGCAGGGTTTGGACGCACAGATCAATGCTTGCAGAAAAATCCCAAAAAGTATGAGCATGGCTGGCACCAGCACAGAAATGCAGAGAGAGTATTCTCTTAAGCCTTTTTGCAGGGGCTGCCATCATCACTTGGTTGGCCTGGGGCCACTGCTAGGCATAGAAGCCAACAGTCAAGGAGAAGAGCTGCAACCTGGAGCCACCAGACACTGCTGTGTGCCTGTGTGACTCCCATGGTGTTTCCATGGTAAGAGTGGCTTACTTCTTATTTGCCTTCCGAATCTATCACATGTGTCTCACTTTTGGAAATGTAGTTCCAAGCCTTATCAATGTAACACAACCAAAGCCGGCTCCCCATCTCTGCATGTATTTTTCTGTAGATAGAGAAGAAATGATTCTCCAAAGCTTCTCTCAGTACCTGGCACAGAGGCATTCACTAAATACTTTGTAGATGGCAATTTGGGACCAACTGAGTAGGAACCACACAGAAGCATTACTGGACTTGTGCCCCACAGAACATAAACCAATCACCAGGCCTGAAGTAGGCCCATCCTTCTTCCATCAGTAATTCCCTGACTCACAAGGAAGGAGATAACCATGAACTGTATAATGCCAAAGAGAAAAATGCTATTGTTATTTTAACAGAAAGGAATATAAATACAGGTAGTGCTGTCTATCTAATCTGGAAGATAAAATATAGACTTGCATTTTGCACAAGTGCTTACCCAGGCCAAAGAGGTTGTACATTTGGCCACAGCTAGTACTAGAGAGCAGGAAGAAACCACATCAGTAGCACTGACAATACAACTCAGAAAGCAACACTTTTCTTTTATACTTCTAAATACATTTGAGTTTATAGAAATGACAGAGACAGACAGGATTTTTTTAAGTATGTCTGTGAAAAACATATGGTGTTAACAAATAATTATTTCATTAAACCAATAGAAAATTCAGAAATAAAAAGAGGAAAAAGAGTCACAAACTAAAAGCCACAATTAAATAGAATCTAGTTTAGGATCTGCAAATGACTTACCTGTTGACTGTGTCTAAGGCCAAACTTCTCCAGGAACATCCATCATCAGCAAAAAGCCCAAGTTAGATCATGCACTTGGTAACACCCTCAGGCTCTATTTCATACCATGTAATTTTAAGGGTAATATTTAATATGGTGAACATCTAGTAACTGCAGTTTATATGTTTTCCCAGGACAATTTCACCTGTCGTCAAATTACAAAATCATGGGTCCAGATTGTTCCAAAGTCATGACAAAATCTACTGTGAACACCTTGGCTGAGGGAAGTGATGTCTTAAAAAGGAAGAAAGAAGGAAGCACATAAAAGGAGGAGGAAAGGCCCTGGCAGAAAGGGGGGAGGAAAAATTAGCCATTTCTAGAAGTCATCATTGAACGGGATCTTAAAACATGATAATTATGCTCAATTTTCCTTGGTGTCCAAGACTATAGAACTACATGGGGGCAAGGAAGATGATTGAAGAGAAAGATATCCAGGGGTGGTGACACAAGCCTGTAATCCCAGAGGTTTAACAGGCTGAGGCAGGAGGATTGCAGGTTCTAAGCCAGCCTCAGTAATTTAGCAAGGCCCTAAGCAACTCAGGGAGATCCTGTCTCTACATAAAATATAAAAAAGAACTGGGGAGTTAAGTGCCCTTGGGCTCAATCCCCATTACCAAGAGAAAGAGAGCCAGACACACACACACACACACACACACACACATACACACACACAATGAAGCTTGTCAAAAACAATACCCTTGGTGCAGTCCTGATTTTCAAAAATGGGATTCTATTTGAATTTATGAGTATAATAAGATCCAAAGGAAATACAGTGTTTCCTTTGGATAAATATCAGTGACAAGATAAGGACTCTGTTCCATAGATTCATACTTAATCAAGACTTATATCAATGTGGCAACCTTGAAAGATAACTGTTTTGAGTTTTGATTCAAATTTCTTTTCCAACTGTGTCTAGTACAACAGTATTTGCAGCAACTTAATATACAAAACAGTTTATCATATTGAGCTACAAATATAAAATCTAATAATAAACATTAGTATGTTAGGCAAAATAAAAAAACCCAAATTCAAAACAACAAAATTAGGAGGAATAATTCAGCATTATGTACCCCAAATAAACCTCCTAGAAATATGGAAATATGCAGACCTAGAAATATGCATATCTTTTAATCCAATGAGTCAAACATGAGCATTTTATTCAAAAGAAAATATTAGATCAGAGCCAATGAATATAACAGTGAGGTTCCTCATCATGGTTTGACTTGCAATAGTAAAGCCATAATGCATGCCCAAGAATATAAATTAGATTTGATAAACAAAAATCACATAATGTATATTCTGACATCCTAAATAATCAGATATTTTGATAAGCAGAGGTCAAGAGGAAGGTAAAATCTGTATTACCTACCGTATGATGACTTTTTAAAAAAATATGCATTGATTGACCTGATTAATCAGGCACAATCACAAAGGAAGTGGCTCCTAATCTCATGGATTTTCATAAACTGAACCTGATTAATTCAGCTGTATGGAATTCTCTCTGCACTCAAGTTGGGGAGGGCCTACTGTTGGCTGAAATGCATAATGGACATAATGGAACAGAATTAGCAGCAAGAGACACAAGAAATATAGCTAGAACAAGAAATCGGGAACAGCAAGCAAAGAGAGAAAAGGTCTGGAAGAAAACACAAAAGCTTCTGAAGCTCAGTGAAAAATAGCCAGGAGAGAACCAAAGAATGGAAGTTGGATAGAGATTGTCAGGCTCTACTACTAAGGGGGCTCCTATCAGGATGCTTTAAAATCATGGTGCAGGAAGTGAAGGTTGTTCCTTTAAAACATAGAGCATTAACTGTAGTAAAGCCTTACATGCGAGATGATGTGTGTGCTTTCAATTTGCATCACACTTTTTGATCTGGAGAAATTCATCTCCCATTTAATCTGGTGGGGGTCTGTGGAATAGACATGATCACATCCATTTTATAAGCAAGGAAATGCCCTCAATGATAAAAATGATGACACTCTCTCACAGCTCAGGAAATCCTTTGGCAGGAGCTGGGCTGGACAGGTTTTGTGCAGGTCAGGCAATTTGCAGAGTGCACATAGGTTGAGCCACACAGCTGCAAAGTAAATTCCACAAGAGTGAGGACTGCAATTGTCCTGTGCCTTACTGAATCATGAGCACTGAAACAATAAGTTCCCCATGAATACTGAATGAGGCAATAAAGGAAGGTCAAATGAATGAAATGTAGCTGAAGATGGTTACCAGCCAAGTGTGGATTCCTTCAGACCAGGGTCCACCCAGTGCTCTCTGACCAGGACCTCAACAGGCAGCAAAACACCTCTGTAGTTCCCTTCACTGAGGTCAGCAAACATTTACCTAGCAACACTGAGGGGCAGGTGCTGGACTGGATGCCTATTTGCCTGGTCCGATTCTGGCACTCTCTTGTTGCCCTGACAACTCCTTTTCCTCTTTGTGTTCCAGCCAGAAGATGCTGAAGGCTATGGGCTCCCAGCCAAAACCTCAGTTCTAATGCATCAGGGCCCCCTGTTTCGATTAGGGGACACATCATCCTTCCCTTTTTCTTCATTTATAATTGGGCCTTGAATCAGGTGGATCTATAGCAGGAAGTAGAGTTGGAATCTTAGTTCTTTCCTTGTCAGGGCCCAAATAAAAGAGTCCAAGGAATGTGAATTTTAGCTTCTTCTGAGGCCACAAGCTGGTCAACAGTCCTTTCCAGTGTCATAACAATATAGGAACTTTCTTTCCCCTTCTGCCCTGAAAACCATCATGGCAGAGCAGAGAGTCAGGAGAACAGAGCCTTTCAAAGACAGTTACATGCATTCCCCTATCCCCTGCAACAGAGGACTCCTTGCACACAGTGAAGAAGCTTGCTGGGGGAGTGGGAGCTACTTCCAAGCTTCTGCTCCAAGGCATAAATGGACCCCTGGCTGCTCCCTAAGAGCTAAAGAAGCATTAAACATGAAGAAAATGTGATCTTTAAAAAGCCTCCCTGACAACTATTATTTCACCATTTATTTCTAAATGCAGTTAACCACTCCATGCTAATGGCGGCCATCAAAGCATGGAAAGTGCTTGCTCCTGTCAACGGGAAACTCAGGCTTTGGGGGGCGAGCGTGCTGTACATTTATGTCAGTTCTCAAACAGGAGCTGCAGGAAAGTTTATATGCTGACAGAGCGACTCTGGGGTAGAGCAGATGTGAATCTTAAGCTAAACCTGGGATATCAGGGGCAAGGAAGGGGAGGAGAAGGGAGAAAATAAAATGTGCAGCTGGCTTCAGGGAGTTGATGAAGATACCAAGCAGCTGTTCCCCTCAATGTGCCATCTTGTACTTTAATTCAAAAGTATCAGAGTAAACTATTACCTCCTTTATTAACTCCTTAGGATCAGGGGCATCAGGTGCTCTTCCTGTTCAGAGGGACAGAAAAAGGAATAAGGGAATTGAGGGAAGTGAGAAGAGGAGAGAGAAAGAAGAAGAGTGAAAAACAGAGAGATGGGAGGGAGTGTTTCTAAATGATATTCCCACTGTGATGTTTGCATCCATTTTTCGACCAGACTGCCAGCTTTCTGAAAAAAGGAAACCATGCCTGTGTTATTCACCATCTCTCTACCCTCTAATGGTGCCTGGTGCAAAGAAGGTGCTCCATGAACACAAGCTGAAAAAAAAATGACTAAAGTTACACAGGCAAGCTTTGCTACAGTTTGGGAAGGGAAAATTTAGCCTCCAATAATGCTTTTGCCAGCAATAACAACCATTGTATCTGCCAGTAGGGTCTTTCTCTGGAAAAAAAAAAAAAAACTCTCAGACAGAAATTTTAAACCAGTCCCAGCAGAGGGGAGATCCTGGACTCAGCAGGGGGAAAATACTTAAAAATGAAAAAGCGGGCTGGGGAGGGAGGGGAGGACACACCGTTGCAGCACTATCTCTATGCAATCAGGTATTTCTTATCAAATAAATTCTCATTTATAGGGATCAGCCTCTCCTGGAAACCAAAAGTCCAAATTTAAATTTAAATTTCTTTCCCTTCCTTGCATATCTTTCAGCATTTTATTTTTTGTTTCTTTTAGGTTTTGAAGAAAAAGGCAAATCAGGTCACACTTGCATGCGCACTGTTTTGTGAGGCTGAATGATAAAACAGCATCTCCTCTTACCTGGTAGCCAGTAGTGCAGTGGTGGATTTAATATTTGTTTCATGGTTAGCTTCCTGGGGATCTTCTACACAATGTTTCAACAGAAAAGCAACCAAACATCTTAACTGTGACTTAAGAACACTAGTGATCTTTTCACTCATTTACATCAGATGGCCAATGGAGCTACTGGGGCCATCTGGGCACCAGGTGCTTTGGTAATGAGTTTCAATGACCACAAATCATCACAGAGTGCCATAAATTAACCTTAAGATTGGCCCTGAGTTGATACACCTGCTCTGGTTGTTACCTGCCTCTTCTGAGGTCAGCTCTAAGTTCACATCATTAACCATAGTTCCTAATTACAAAGCCAGCTTCTAGCCAAGGCAAATTAGATCAACCCATCTGCATACCATAATTCAAAGACCATCTTGATTATGGATCTATCAGAGACATAAATCAGACAGTTGCCTCATGACACAGAGGTTCTATGCACAGGGGAAAAGATAACTAAGTTAAACTAAATCTCACCTGAATATCGACCAACATTGTGGAAAAGCAAGTTGTATCATATCCAATAGTAATTATTTTTTTTAAAAAAGAGGCTTACCTACATCAATAGCTCCAAGCCTGGATCCCCTTTAGATTCTTCTGGAGAATTAAACCTTTACCAGAGTAGTTGAATCAGAATTTCTGGAGACATGGATGTGGGTAAGTGTATTATTTCTAAAGTTCCCCAAAAGACTGTAATATGTATCTCAGGTTGAAAAACACTATAATACCCATAACACCTTGGAAAATATATGTGACATGAATGAATAAAAAGCATACATGTGGAAACAATCTGAACATTTGATTTCATCATGTTACAAAATACTTCCAACTTAATTGTGTGTATATATTTTTGAATAAGCAAAAATACAACTAAAATATATCAAAATGTTAAGTTTAGGAAAAGATGTATTCTATGCAAACTAGTGTCCATTGTGATACCTTTATAATAATTTATATACAATTAGATAAAGATGTATTCTAGGGTAAACTGGTATCCATTGATCTGTTTATACATGATAAAAATATATTATTTTTAATAAACTAATGAAAAAACAATTAAAAACATCAACTGGATACTTTTTGGAAGAGGAGTTGGAGACAGATAAAGTTAACATACTACAATTTAATCCCTTTATAATTTTAAATTTGATACAAAATTTAATTTAGATTAGGTAGAGGGGACTGGAGGTAAGGGAGGGTGTATAGGGGGTGTAAGGATAGTAGAATGTATCAAACATTATTACCCTATGTACATATATAACAATACAACTGGTAGGATTTTACATCATGTACAAAGAGAAGAATGAGAAATTATACATGATGTATCAAAGTATATTCTACTCTCATGTATAACTAATTAGAACAAATTTTTATAAAAGAAAAATAATAAATTTAATAAAAAATTTGTCTTCTCTCTCCTCTCTGTTTCTCCGTCTTTCCTTCTTTCTCTGAAAGCTAAAGCTCATATTTGAGCAGATAACTTGGGAACACCCACCATCCCCAAAGTAAAAGAGACAGGTTGGGTCTTCCTTATTCTCCACTGGTTGCCTCAGGCTGAAAACTCTTAGGGGCATTTTGTGTTTTTCTGAGGCAGCTCTGAATGCTGATGTTAACATCTCTCATACTTATGGAGGCAAGAAAGGAAGAAAAACAGAAAGAAAGGAACTCAAGGTACGTTTCCTTAAGGACATTCCCTCCTTTTTTTTTTCCTGGTGCAGGGAATAGAACCAAGGGCCTTGTGCATAAGAGGCAAGCAGCACTCTCCACTTGAGCTATATCCCATCCCAGCACAGTCCCTCTTGAGACTCCCCAAAATGGCCTCATAAGCCACCTTCACACTTGCATTTACCCCTTTCAGAATTTGGCTTCACAATTTTTCATGCAACTACTATTAAGGATTTGCAGGTAGAATTCTATAATCTAGGTACTGAGATGAACAATTAGTCCCTGGAAAAGATAACTGGAACAGTATCTTACAGATCTGTTAAAATGAGAGGGGAAAGTTGAGATTAGATAACATAAGCATGCAAGTAAAGCAAGCATCAGTTCTTTCTAGATTAAAAAACAGAACACCCTTCCTTTCAATCCAAACTATTACTCTGAGCCAACAGTGACAGCCATGAAAATTGGCTCAACTTTTAGAATGACAATTTGATATCATGTAATGAGAGCCATATGATTATCAACTCCCTATGATTAAATTGATGGCATTAATAGTGACATCATTTATTGATAGAAGGCAGGGTCCAAGCAAATGGGATTACTTGTAACTATACAATCAGTAGCAACTCATAGAATTTTCTTAAAATCTTTTTTAGGGAGCAAGAAGGCCACTGGAGAAGAACTGGGTGCAGTTAAAATGGCCTGATTCATAGTTCACAGTCAGCACATGTTCACGACATTTTTTTCCCCCTCCAGGATCTCAGGGTACTGTCTGCTTTCCTTTTAGTTAGGCTCGTGGGAGCACAGAAACAACCTATCTACTGATTCTTTGAATGATAGGCTCAAAAGAAAGCCAGACTGGAGAGCTTCACCTAAATTAGAAATCAGATCCGGGTTGGAGAGAAAGGGCAACAGGGGGCTGCAACCCTGGAAAATACATTTTAACAAGCTCCTCAGAAAATTATGACACATCCTAAAGACAGGACCTTCCCAGGCTATGATCATCTCTAAATCTGCTTTCCATCTGATGGTTTGACACATACTTTTCTGATCAAAAACATGAGCTCTGACATGATCATTTGCTAGGTTTACATAACTGTCCATGGAGCACAGACAACTCCTTTTCATTATTCCCAATTCAACTAAAATACCCCCTCCTTAGAAAGTGGTTTCTCCAACACCCAACCTAATCTATCCCCTCTGTCACTCTCTCACATCACTCTATCGTATTATCCTTATGTGCTTTGTCATGTCCATTTCACATATTTGTACATTCATCTCTCTCCACATCCACTTGATCTAACACACTTCACAATACTAATACTTTGAATGAATAAATTAGTGCATCGAGTACCTTTTACATACTGGAAAGCCCTGTGGTTCAGAGAAGTGACACCTCTTCCCAGGGCTCTTGAATTATTTCATACTGAAATTAATGATAAGATTGAACTTATTTTCTATGGCCCCAAAGCTCATGCACTTCCCATTACCGTACCCTTAACTCTAAAGACTGACATTTATATGTTTGCCTCAACCATCCATATGACCAGCCCAATATGTACAATGGACGCTGTTGTTACATCTGGGTGGTATGTCCCAACCACACTTGTGTTTCTCCCTTTTCAGATCCTGTGCCCAGGAATCTGGTCATCTCCTGGAACAGCAAAGAGGTAGTTGGTAAACACTATGAAAATCTAAATACAGTATGGGCTTCAGTTAATAGTGATTTATCAACATTGCCTGATTAATTGTGACAAATGTACCATATTGATGTTTGATATTAATACAGGAAGAGCTGAGTGTATGGAGTGGAAGAACTCTTCTGTTTATTCATTTTTATTTGGTGCAGAGGATAGAACCCAGGGCCCCACACATGCTAGGCAAGCCAACCAGGGCCCCATACATGCTAGGCATGTGCTGTACCACTGAACCACACCTCAGCTCCCCATGGAAAAACTCTGTACCTCGTTATCTTCTCAACTTTTCTATAAATCTAAAATTGCTATAAAAATTATTTTTAAAAAATCTGCAACTCTATTCCTAAGAAAACAGATAAAACTAATTAGAGAACATTCTATCAAACAGCTGACCGGTACTCTTCAAAATTGCCAATCTCACAAAAAAAAAAAAAAGAAAGAAAAGAAAAATGAGGAGAACCTGAAAATAGTCACAGATTGGAAGAGACATAATAACTAGATGCAAGATGGTACCTTGTATTGGATCCTAGAGTAGAAATAGGACATTAATGGAAAAGCTAGAAAAACCAAGTACAGTTTGTATTTTAACTAATAACATTGCACCCATGTCAATCTTTTCTTTCAGGTAATATATTATGTATAGTTTTGTAACAGATTAACATTTGGGAAACCTAAGTGAATGGTATGCAGAAACTCTCACCACTATTTTTGTAAGTCTTCTGCAAATCTAAAATTATTTTCAAGTAAGAAATTTCTAACCATGAATGTTCTTCTACAGAATATCCATATTATATTTTTCTTACTTACATCCTAAAATAAAGTCTATTCTTTCATATTAATCATCACACAATAGTTTTTGCTTCACATACATGGTTTGAATATATTTCCCATTCAAAGCAAAGAGAATCACATACTTCTCAGAGGTAACCATTCATCTTGCGCTGGTGTGGCTCTTCCTCACACTGACCTCAGCTCTTGTGTCTCTACATTTGGTTACTGCAGAAATGATGTTCAGCAGCGTCTCTTTTTCAGAAAAGAAAAAAATTGGCATCTGCATTTTCTGGATAGAAGTAACACTAATTAAGATAACATAAAAATATAGAACAATATTTTGTATATTATTTAAGAGGAACAAAAGAAGCTCTTCCATTTCAGTAAGTATATAAATGTTGACAAAGCCACCCCTGTATGTGTTTGAAGGTATTTCAGAGGGAAGAAACTTCATTAGTAAACATGCTTTGAGTTCTCAAATACTTAATAAAGATGAATCCCCTATCATTTACTGTTTATCCCAGAAATCTCATCCTTTATTCTCTCCCTATGTCCTTAGTCAAAGAAGCTCCACTGTGGATTAAAGCACTTTAGATGAAAATCCAGCACTCTTTTGCTGCATTTTTAAACTACACATTTGTGAATTTTCCAAAGATGAGCTCCATTCTCCTCAATCTCTCCAAGATCTTTCTTTCAAAAACACAAAAATATAGAAGTCAAAGAAGTAAGGGATATTTTCATTTAAGTCCAAAGTTCTTTTAATCTTATCCCTGCAAGTCTTACCTATTTCACGAATTTCAATTTTCTACTTAAATATAGAACTTTGATTAATTACCTCAAGGAGCCAGAAAGTTATTCAATTAGTATGAAATTATTCAAGTTTAAATTAAAGGATTAATTATCAGGGTTATTATAGGAAAGATAAGGTGACTGAGTTAGGAAGTGAAGACAAAAGTCTCTCAAATATGAATGGAAAGAGTTTCTGATTCAATTATTTGATTAAACGACTCCAAGAATAATATGAAATCATCACCTCTGACATGAAGACTGAGTTGCAGGGCAAACCATGGATGATCTCATCCTAAATGCTATCATCACAATTTGCCTTCATACAACATATGCTTTTGCACCAAAGGAACCTCAAAATGAGCAGAAGATTATTGTGAAATATACACAACTTTTAATAAAAAGCTTAAGTAGGTAAAGTAATACTCTTCTGAAAAGGTGTCTGGCAACTATATTACAACTGAAAACAGAGGAAGGTACCAGCCTGGTTGAAATGGAGGATTTCCAGGAAGCAGACTAGAATTAAAATGTGTCTGTTTCTTAAATGTTTCCTGGACATTTAGCTTTGGAAGATGCAGACAAGATGGAATACATCTGCAGATTGTTTTCTCACTACCTAATATTATTTCCAAAAAAATATGGGAGAATGGATTAGTTCACAGCTTCTCAAATTCAGAAGCTCTCATCCAACCTCATCCTCCTTTGGATTCCATCTGACTTTAACCCTTTCCACGTTTCATCTCTTTGCATCTAGCCCCAACATCATTTCTCAGCTCATCCTTCATGGTTTTATTATTATTATTATTTTTAATAACAGATCCGTGGGTCATGACTTATTTCTGGGCTGAAACTCTTGGAGCAAGCCTGCTGCCAAGCGCCCTTCAGGCAGCTGGTGGATTGGGCTGGGCCTCACTCACTTGGTCAAGTGCACTGGCCCAGCCTCCCTTCCTCCTCTCTACTCTCTCCCAGTAGAGGGCACCCTGAGCGAAGCAGGAGCGTGGCTGGCGCCTGGCCTCAAGAAATTTCACCTCTTACTTCCTAGGATTGGAACCCGAGGGCCTCTGGGCAGCAGAATTGAAAAGGAAAGAGAAGCAAAGGATCACAGGAGCCGGGTGCTGGCGATGAGTGCGCACAGAGCGCACAGCCGAGCTGGAGAGATGGAGGCGCCACCAGGCAACTTTTCCCAATTTTTGGCACCGTTGGAGCGGGTCCTGAGTGGCGCTGCAGGGAACTCCACCGGGCAAAGGTGGGAGGAGGGATCTCTGGACCTCAGCTCCGTTCGAGCTGGAGGGCGGTCAGCAAAGACAATTTGGGAGGTAGTGGCTAATGTTGACTGAGGGTGAGCCACAGTCACGCGAGTTTGGAACGGACACAAGTCGCAGGAAGAGCAGCTGCGGGGACTCCTGGAACCTCATCAGGCTTTCCTGTCCCGTTGGGACCCGGACAGCTCTCGGATCGCTGGCGCTACCGCCCACCACTGACCTTCGCTGCTGGCTTGCCTATACCGCCGCTACCTGACCCCAGCTGCCTTTTAGCTGTTCCAACAGGAGCCTGTCTGCAGGGCTTTTCAGTGTTATAGGTGTTTGTGTATGTAAGGAGGGGACATCCTTTTTTTCTCTTGGTTTCTGACTGGACTTGGAGCAGAAGCTGAGCGTCCTAGGCTGGAGGACATCCGAGGATGCAACGCAGGAGTAGGGCTTCTTCACCATCCCGTGTGTGTGTGTGTGTGTGTGTGTGTGTGTGTGTGTGTGTAGGACTGTAGGACTGGGGGAGGAAAGGGGTCTGGTAGAGTCAGGAAGGTGACTTAAGATTCTGTTTGTGTGTGTTTGCCTACAGCTAACTGAAATGCCTTCTCACTCCATGGCAGGTCTCAGAATCCTGATTTTTTTTAAATCAATTAAAGAATCATACCAAAAATATGAACGCCAATTTACAAAGAAAAAATACAAGTATTTTCCAGTTTCTAATAGATCTTAATTTGAAATAATACTTACATGCTAATATCCCTGAAAATTCAATCCCTGTGTCTCTAGAAGTCACACCTTGAAGATGGAGGAATCATTGCTATCAAAAATGAATTCTTTTAGGTGGTATCCAAGGAAAAATAAATTGTGACAGATTGTATTATCTGAAAGTGGCAAAAACAATTTCATTCATCACAAGTGCCCTACTATCATATGCCTCTGACATTTCCCATAGAGAGGTAGGGTCTAGTTCCCTTCTCTTAATCTGGGCAGGCTGAAGCTGTGAGAGAAGTGACATTATGTAACCCTCAAGGTTACAGGACAGAAAATACAAATTCTGCCTAGTTCTCTTGGACACCTACTTTGGAGCTCAGCGACCCTTACTGAAGTTGCCAGCCCCCAGTAGGAGCCAAGCTCCCAGCTGACAGTGGGACCCTCACCTGAGTAAGCAAGCAGACAAGCTCTCTCACATGTGGATTCTCATTCCCCAGGGAAGCTGCCCCAGCTGTAACCGAACAGGCTTCATCCAAATGACAAATTCCTGAGCAAAGTAGATGATTGTTGTTTTAAATAAGTAAATTTGGAGATAAAATGTAACTGTAATAGAAAAACTGATACACTAATTGTAACACAATCCTTCACATAAGTGGTGTGATTCAACAGTCCTTTTACCCAAAACTAATGCAGGGCTAGGGCTATGACTCAGTTGGTAGAGGGTTTAATCCCAACAACAAAAAAAAAAGAAAAAAACCAGAAATCTCCAATAGAGATTTGATATTAACTGCAGCTTGAAGGAATCAAGAGAAAGAATCCTCTCTGACATCATAAATATGTCTCCTACCCTTGACTGATGGCTTATTTTTGGACTTCAGGCCTGTATCCCCATTTGAAACTATCTGAGGTTTTTAAATAGGAAATAGGAAGCAGAGGACATTTGCCATCCCTCCATCATGATTAACACAGGCTCTTCATGGAAGCCTGGCACACACGTTCACCCTCCTGTCAGAATGTTTTCTGGAGATGTTCAGGATACTGCAAGATTTTCTCTCCATGTTCTGCAAATGTCTCTTCTCAAGCTGAGAAGTGGGAGTTCCTCTAAGGACAGGAAAAAAACAAATTAAAAAGTCAAATCTACCAAGACTATCCAAATATAGCACTGAAAATTACAAGACAAAAAACAAGAAGACAGTAAGTTTGAAGTTAAGAAACAAGGTTGATTTTGAATGCATGCGAATTGATTATCTAATTCTAAAGCATTTTTGACCTTGCATATGGCTGCAGAACTTGGTGAAAACGTAGCTACATTTTTGTCTCCCCATAAAGATTAGACCCACCATCTTCCTAAATACACGGATTCCAATTATTCTTTAAAGAGGAGGTGTTTAAGATCAATTAGATGCCAATTTACTGGATCCTAAAGGGTTTTTAATGCCTCCTGTTATTCAGTGAAAAATGAGTTAATGAGATGTATATCAAATTGGCTTCGTTTTTTGCATCATTACATTTAACTTTACACATCTCTACTACCTATTGACCTTTGCCAATAAGCAGAAGTGAAAAAAAATCACAAAATTTCCAAACTCCTTTTAAAATCATGTAAGAAGTGAACTAGTCTAATTCATGATGGTTCTAATCCATTAACCCACTAAACGTCCTCAATAGCCTGCATGAATGGACTTGAAGTGAGTAAGCATTCAGTGGGAAAACCACTCATGTTATGAGGCAGGAAGTAGACAGTCATGTAATTTCTACCAAGAAACTCTGTCAATTGTGCATGAAAAAAAATATATATATCTTAAAATCATTGAAATTCCTAGACTTAGAATTGCTACTGCCCTCATTGAAGCTATCATGGGGTTTCATCTGGAGAAACACAGCAGCTGCAACCCTGCCTCCATTAGTACTTCACTCTAATCAACTACAATGTCCCCAACATGAGTTACATTAACTTAGAAGCACTGTGGGACAATAGATGCAAGAATAAGATAAGAGAATATGTTTTCTTTTTCTTTTTTTGTCTTTTTAGTTTGCTGTCTATCGCTTTATAACAGAATACCTGATTCTGGATAATGTATAAATTAAAGAGTTCTATTTATCTATTTTGGAGGTCCAAAAAACATGGACTTAGTATCCACTTAGCTCTGATGAGCATCTTCTGGCTACATCATAACATGGTGGGTGGCATCAGGGCAGGAGCATGTGCAAAAAAAAAAGAAGCAATAAGAGGAAGCATGAGATTCATGGAAGGCGTTAGACTTTGTAACCTTGTCCTGCAAAGGCAAGTGCACACTCCCTGGATCCCTTGTGCAAGTGAAGCCTCTGTGACATAATGACATTCCATTAGACCCCACATCTTAGAGGTTCAACCATTTCAGTACCAACACACCAGAGACCAGGTCTCTAATACCTGAAACTTTGGGTGACACACTCAAACCAAAGGCAAACTTCAGCAAATATACACTTTTACTTTTTACAATAAATTTACTCTTACTTTTGCCTGGTACAAAAAGCATGCATGCTTTACTATTATCTGGTAATAACTTTCAGTCTTTTATTACTTCCAGGTCTGCTGATATATATATATATATATATATATATATATATATAATATGCTCTCAGTGACCCACTTTCTCCAACTAGACCCCACCTCTTAAAGTTGCACCTCTTTCCAACAGCACAACAGGCAAAGAAAGCTTTAGCACATTACCCCAAGGGACATTTAAGATCTAAACTATAATAGTCATATAATAAGAACAATGTTTTTATGAAATTAACAAAATACTTAGTTCCTAATGAGTACCAACAAGAGTATCTTATACTACAGGCAATTTCAAATAAAATTAATATAGAGATGTAGAAAGGAAAATGGTACTCAGTGTACTTAAAACCATTCTAAAGAAATGATAGCATTTCCCCCTTATGAATACTAGTTAAAATACTATCAATCCAGTTAGGACTGTATATACATTGGTCCTTCTTTCAGGCATCACTAGATGTTAATCCTTGCTGACAAAATAGCTTGTCATTTACTAGCTTGGGATTTATTTGAATTGACAAAGCAGAAAATATTCTTGCCCATCACTGTCACTATAGCTCTTCACTTAACTCTGCAAGAGCTTAATGGAGGAAAAGGAATAATGATGTAGAAAGGAAGATTACAAGTGTAATGATCTATAAACTGTATTTTCAGCTTTTCATCAATAATGATGATATGAAATGAAAAAAAGAAGGACTTTTACCAATCTGCAAATAATGGCAAATACTAATAAGATTTTCCAAGTTAAAATAAATGTCATTTTTTTTTACAAATTCTACTTTGAAAAGTACATAGAGAAAGCATATATGCTTTAAATTTAGTGGAGATTACCTGGGTCAAGAATGATAGTTGTGCACATATGGGGAGGTAAGATAGCACATATGAGCTATCCTTATATAAGATTTGGAAAATATGTTTTCTCTCCTAATCATCTCCAATGCAAGGACTAACTTGGGGATTAATCTCCCATCTCCAAGTATAAATAATGTTAATCAGCAGCAGGACTGCATTTTTTAACCTATCTGATTATTACTTCAATATCTAATAAATGTCTGATAAGCACCTACTTTACTGAAAAAAACTATTTCTCTAATACCCATATAGTCATAGCCTTGACTACAAATCCTATATTAAAAGATCTTAAAAATGACTTTTCAACAAGGCACTGATACATAAACTTGAGAATTTGCAAAGCAAGGATAGGCAGATGTTAAAAGACAATAATGTGAATTAATTTTAGAACTTTCAGATCCCTCCACTTGATAAAAAGATAAGTCATTTGCACATAGAAAAATTATTAAAGAATAATTGGAGGTTTTTTTTCTTAGAAAGAGATATTGTGTTTTGATTTTCCCCACCTTTCAGGTAAGCTCACCCTATTTCTACTGAGGGCGGGCATCCTGGGTATACTCAGAATAAATGTGCCTTCTTTTTGTCATGTGTAACTCCCACCAATGATAGAAAAAGAACCCCCAAAGTACCACTTCATGAGAATAGGGCTTGCTGTGGTTTGAATGTTTACTTTCCTGCAAAATTCATGTTGAAACTTAATCCTCAAAGCAAAACTATTTACAGGTAGGCATTTAGGAGTTATGTAGGTCAGTCATGTGGGCTCCTCCCTTACATGTGACATTAATGTCCTTATGAAAGAACCTTCTCAGGGGCTGAGGTTGTGGCTCAGCAGGAGAGTGCTCACTTAGCATGTGTAAGGCCCTGGGTTTTATCCTCAGCACCACATAAAAATAAATAAAACAAAGGTATTGTATAAAACTACAAAAATATATATGTATATATATTTTTTTTAAAAAAAGAACCTTCATACAGTGACATTACTGTTTTACCTTCCGTCAGTTTCATCACACAAAATCACAGTGTTGATTCCTTCCTGAGACAGAGAAATTAAGTGCTATCTCAGAAGCAGAGAGAGAAGCCTTGCTAGACAAATAATGGGTCAGTACTTCCAACTTGGCCTGCCCAGCCTACAGAACTAGGAGATTTTAGTCCCCTTGTGATCATACTTTCAATTTCTGCCAACAACAATAACAAATTGTGATTGTGGTATAGAATATGTTGAACCTGAAGATCAATAAGGGGGCAAGTGCTAGCTGAACAATATTAACTCTTTCCATTTATGAACACGGTATGTCTCTCCATCTATTGAGATCTGACCTTCTCTCATTTTTCAGTACTGGGGATTAAAATAAGGGCCCCATACATATTAGGCAAGCACTCTACCACTGACCTACACCCCAGTTCTTCTTTAATTTACTTAAATGTTACTTTGTAGTTTTCAGTGTACAAGTCTTATAAATATGTTGAGCTTATTGATGTGTATTTTATTTTTTTTAGCATCATTCTTTATTTTTGGAATGATAATTGCTAGTGTTTAGAAATACAGTTGATGTTTGTGTATTTTTTTAACATGCAATCTTGCTAAAATAGTCAGTTTAAATGTTTTATGTGTGAATTCTGTAGGATTTTCTGCATACAAGATCATGTGATCTATGAATAGAGGAGAGTACTTCTTTTACAATATATATGACATTTATTTTTCTTGTTTAATTTTTCTGGATAGAACTGACTGAACAATGTTGAATATAGAAGGATAAGATTGGGCATTCTGGTCATATTTCTGATCTGAGGAGGAAATCTTTCAATGTTTTACCATTAAACATAATGTTAGCTCCTAAAGCTACAGGAAAATATTCTCAGTTCTGTTTCTAGGTTCTTAGAGTGGAATGTTAGATTATCATCCTTTTATACTGCAGTCATTTACACTTGAAGATTTTTCTCTAGCAAGATGTTGGCTATATCCCCATGAGTTTTAGTATGTCTTATTTGGTTGTGTTTTAGTATGTCCTATTTTGTCTGCCTGTGGTGCTGTTGGAAGGAGGTGCAACTTTAGGAGGTGAGGTCTAGTTTCAGAAAGTGGGTCATTGGTAGCATGTACTTGAAAATAATCTTTTGTACCCAGTCCATTTTCTCCTTCTTATTCTCTCTCCCCTCCCCATCCACCATGAGGTGAGCAGCTTGGATCTACCATGCACTCCCTGTCATGATGTTTTCTTATGAGTATGGACTGGAACCTCTGAAATAGTGAGCCAGATTACATGCTAGGCAAGGATTCTATTTCTGAGACAGTGGCTGCAGACTGATGGTTTTCATTGTGTATATAGAATTACTGGTTTTCAATATAAGTATTGGAGGATGGAAAGAGATCAACTTAAAATACCAGAAGCCTTGTTCTTACCAATATTAAAACTTTTCCCCCCTGGAATAAATGTTCTACAATTATGGAATTTGATTAAATTTCAAAATTTTAGAAAAAGTTGATTTCCACAATTTTTGCCAATTCTCTCTTGGATTTTATGAAGGAGTGTGATGTAGGGAGTTCCACCATTCCCAATGAAACAATCTTCTACCATGTTTTTTCAACTACCAATTTATGTAACCAACATTTTCAGATTCTGAAAGAAAAAAATGGAAAGGTGTTTATAACACTGTGAAATTCAAATTATAAAATGACCTCTTTTATTTATTAAATACATAATCAGATTCATTCTCTCATGGTCTCATTTTATTATTTAAGGAAGAGTAGGAACAGCTTTATCTGTATAGAGATGATAAGGACAGAGAATGTGCTTGAATGACTGTCAGAAAGCATTGTAGCCTAGATTCATTCGTGCCTTGTGAAAGGTGTATAGAAAATAGCATCTTTCAAAATGAAAATAAGAATTTAAAAAGGAGTAATTTTTAAAGGAAAGTTGTTTTCACTGAGTCATCACTTTACAGCATCAATTGCAATTTTTTCACCTATAATTTATTGTACTCTAAAACAAATGTGGCATATGCATCTGTCTTAAAACTTTATATATGTAAAACATGTATGTATGTATATAAATATGGCTTATACATTGTTTTAAAATATGCCTTAAATAAGTAGAGTTAAGCACTAAACTGAAGAAGTATAAAAGTAGCAAAGTGTAAATATTGTCTGTAAGTTTTTATTTCATGGCTTCTTAAAACAAAGAAAGAAAGAAACAGAAAACAGATAAACCAAAATGACAAGGCAAATGTAGCCATCTTTTAATGGGGTATGGAATATTTGTTTTAAAGTATTGCTATGTCAACTAATAAGAAAAATAAATACCTTTAAAAAGTAACAAATTCACCCAGACAGCCTTCTAATAAGCATTTATTGGACACTCAGTATTATACAAGAAAACAAGGATTTAATTGTAAATAAAATATAACACTACATCAAAATGAAGCCAATTTAGGAATTATTTTCCACTAGAAATGCCTTTAAAAAATTTCCAGAACGTCTCAAAATATTGCTATCTGTAATTTGTTAAGTATAAACAAATTCAAATTAGAGACATCAACTTGAATTTCTGCTCATACTTTAAACAAATATTTCTCAAAAGGGCTAAAAGCTATCTTTTTTTATTTTTTCACATGTTTTCCTTTCTTTTCCATAACACTAGTTCTTTCTTCTCCAGGCCGAGCTAAAGATTACGGCAAATGTTCCATATTCTGAGGAAAAAAAGATATTGTTAGAAATAAATTTACAAAAATATCATTCCTTTCTAAAAGAAACTCTGACACTGTAAGTCATGGATATAAATTGGTGGTTGCAGAAACTATCTGTGGAGATGTGGTTTTATATGCACCCTCCATAAGGAATAGCAAATGATATACCAATTCAGAATAAACAAGGATTGAAACAAACTTTAACATTTCTGCAGATGAATGACATTCAATAACTGTAAGGCCCAAATGCCACCTTTACTACATAACATGTTAGACATACATCCTATTATTTGATTGTTTCTCCGTATTCAATTCTAAGGTTGAAATTGCCATGGTGGTGTATATATTGCACGTTTAAAAATCCAGTGTAAACTGAATGATATTAAAGGGAGGCTTCCATTTGGAAATGTCTTTCATCTAGTTCTCCATTTGAGTATGTCAAACTAGAAAGCTAAGGCAAGAAGGGAGATCAGTAAGAACACATTTCTGTAATAGGTCACTGGTCAATATGGTGGGTACCATACATTGCTATGTCTGCTTACAAGTAGTACACTGTGTTGGAGTAGTTCAATCATTATTTATAAATGCCTTTAGATGGTTTTTATAGAGAGGTGAATTCCACCTTTTTCATTGATTTGAGTGTTACCATATAGGATGAAGTTGGTTGATTCACTTACTGCTTATGCCAAAATCCTCAAATGTTCCTCCACAGTCATCTGAGTGACTCCTAGTTCAAATTCTGTGCATCATTAGCCCCTAATAAAGTTCCTTAGCAGTGGCAAACAGGTACATATTCATGGCTTATAATTTCTCCACTCAATTTTTTTCTATATTGTAATTACTCAAATACAACAGACTAAAGGAATGTGACATAGTAGCAAAAACTGTTACTACCTACCATCCAGGGCATTTATTTATGAATTAATGCAATTACCAAGTTTATTCAACCCATTGACAGGACCAGGCCCAGAGAGAGAACTATATTCAAATGTGTTAGAGGATAGTTACAGAAGACAGTTTCATAGTGACAATGAGAATTTAAAACTGAGATTTATCTATGTATTAGCAAAAGCACATTCTTTTTGTTTCTTATTCATTAGTAAAAAAAAAAATCCTAAATATGCATTTAATTACTCCCTAATCTTAGGGCAAATACAAAAGTTCATGTATCTTTTCTCTCTTAGATTATAAAATCTTATAGGGAGCATCATATTTACCTGTGAACTCTACAAAGTGTTTATCACAGCACCCAACATGTTAGCTGTTCAATAAAGCAAACATGCTACCTTCCTCGAGTGTTCATCCGCTTATTCCTCAGCATCTGCTTCTTGCTGCTTTCTTTTTCTGTCCAAGGAGAAGATTAGAGACTAAGTCTTCTCACACAGCAGCATTCCATCAGTGAGACTTTCCAAAAGTAGCCATTGCAGAAAGAATTACCTTGCTTGGCCATTAGCATTCACATGTTCAACTCAGCATCTAACCAAGGGACTTTAGATTAAATTTCCCAGTAATATCCACAGGTCTCTATGTTTAGGTTTTCTGATATCTTATACTGTCCCATATCCCATATATAAAGCTTCCCAGCTTGCTCCAGCAGTAGCCTATCATTAGGCAAATCCTAGTCAACTCCCTAGTTCTCATCTTAATTTTATAACAAACTTTACTTCTTTCTACCTTCCTATCAGAAAAACTTCTATTCCATGAAGGCTCCCTAGGTTCAGATATGGCTCTAGTCTTTTGCATTTTCATAAACTGGTTTAATGAAAAAAACGGATTCAACTTGAGATGTTGAGGATAGCTTTGGCACTTGAGTATTTTCCTTTCTAAACAGCATTTTGTAACCAAAACACAGACATGTCCTTTTAAGTCCCTATATATTGGAGTGTTTAAGTTATTGCCTTGAAGAAGTACAGAGTTCAAAGGATGCGGAATATAGGCAAATAAATTTCATCTTATAAACTATACAGAACACACACTTTGTGGATGCAATTTAGCATTAGAGTTTAAAGACTGATGTGAAATACTTGAAAATAAATATTTTAGACTCTCAAGCCAAGATGAAAATAAATGACATATTACACACACACAAATTATACATACATTATAAATACAAATTATATATATTATCCATGTGGAAACTATCATACCATTATTCTTTCTTTTTTCTATAAATCTGACTGCTCAAGGAACATCTTATAAGTGGAACCTTTTGTGACTTGGTTTATTTCACTTAGCATAATTCTCTGAAGTTCACCCATATTGCTGTGTGCATCAGAATGTCCTTCCTTTTCAAGACTGAATAATATTCCAGGTATATCCAAAGTATTTAAAAGGAAAAATAACCTGAGTTTGGATTGCAAAGTCACCCCACATCTTCCTGTTCCCTCTACCTCCACAGCATCAATCCAGTCCACTATTGCTTCCTGAGTTGAGTTAGAATGGACTCCATTCTGTGTCCCTTGAATTAATCACATTCTTTTAATCTCCTCATTTCCTCTGCACTCATGTCTCTCTCTGCCTGTGTCATAAATGTCCCATTCTACATGTAGCAAACTCCTGGTTAATACCAGGCCAGGATTGCAGTCTTTAAATCATCTCACTTAACTCCATAGTTCATGCAGCAAGTTAGGGGTATAGCTGGGATTTAGAAGAGATTTGAGACTTATTCTCTTAGTAACTCGGCTCTGATGACCATTCATTATTAATGCATCTAATTTTATACAATTCCTAATCTGTTACTAGAAAGTTAAATTTAATTTTTCATAAACACATGGGTTAGTCTTCAAATATGTGTACTTTATAGTCTTAGACATGTAATACACTTCTTGCACAAGGCTCCATGGCCTTGTAACTATGCAGCACAGCAGCAAAATGAAGGATTTTTAGCAAGAATAAATGTTTGTGGAGTCAAAGCAAATGGAAACCATCTAGTCTTCCCTATGGGGACACTAGTGACAGATCAAAGAAGAAAAACCATAATTATTATATTCATTGGTTCTGAGCACTAGATTATATCAGCAAGATTTTTCAATGAAAGGCCACATAGTAAATAATTTTCAGCTTTTTGATCTAAGAGACAAAACTAAGGATATTTTTAATATATTACAGAGCCAGTGAGAAAACAAATCTCCACACATTTTTCTGAAATTCAAGATGTAACAATAAGAGTAACTGAAAATGTTTTTATCATACAAGTGCTCTTATCAGAAGAATGACATTTATGAGAGGAGAAGTAATATTGTCTTTAATTTGGTTGAAAGATAGTTTTCAGCACCATGAAACTGATTGCAAATGTTCATTTATTAGCTGATCTGTAATGTTATCTTAGCATTTGATATCTGAACATGTCTAATCACAGTTCCGTATTATAGAATACTGATAGCAACCCACGATCATATGATTTTAATTTTGCACATTTATTGTTTGAGAGCTCTTAAAGAATTCTATTAGATTCTTCTGTATATTTGCCTTTAAATGTGCCAGCATACTGCAAACTAATCATTTCCAATTCAAGATGGAAGCAACTCAAGTTACATGGCTAACAGATTTTTAAACATGGATATTGTTTTTACATTTGCATGAAGGTCTAAAACACAACATTGGAACTAAAGGTTGAGGTTGGAAATTTGTGCGACTGATAATATTACTTTTGTTATAATGACCATCAACATGGGTGGCTTACAAGGCAGTTTACGTTATTCGTGCTTCAAATAACACTATTCATTTTGAGATTAACTTTAAGCTAAATAAGGTCTATGTACTGCCTCTGTTTTGCCTTGACATTTTGGATTGAAATCACTTAGATACCTTATTGAGTCTGCCACAGAATTGAAGATAGTATTTGATGGTAGTTCTTCATATTGAGAAAATTTCAGTCCAGCCATGAGCTTGAAAACCACAGTAAAACTTCAGCAATGGTAAATCACCAGTCTGCTTGTGGTAGAAAAAATTAAGATATTTAACTTTGTTTTTGACAATAATGAATGAAATAATAATTTTTGAGTCCAGTAGTGTACACAAGATTCACCATTGACACCACTGCTTCTATCTTACTATAGATTCAAATATTTTCTACAGAGTATATGCTAATGAATAAAATTATAAATGAACATAAGTTTTAAATTGAATTTCTACAAGCTTTTCAATCCTGTCAATATAAACTTTTTTTCCCCCAACTCACCTATACTTTGCCACCACTAGCTATGATACTTCTCAGCAGTTTCCACTTCAGGTTTTAGTGAATTTTTGCATGCTCAACTGCTTTGAAAATATTCTGGCCTGTAGTTGATTCATGCTGGATATAAATAGACGCCAATTCTTCAGTCACTTTAAAAACAGTACTGATTCTTTAAGAAGGTAAAGTTGTTGGGTCTTGATGAGTCAAAGAAAACACCTCAGAATCATTCATTCATCATACTTTTTAATTGATGATCATTTTTGCTTCTAATGTCTATAATTCTTCAATTAAGCTTTACTGCAGATAGACTAGTAGTATCAAACAAATTAATTTTTCTGAAGACACATTTCTCTAGAATTGGCAATAAAATGTGATTTGATTAACTAATCAACTGGTAAACAGTTTTCCTTGCTTGGATAACAATGAGTCACTCAGACAACATTTTAATTTTTATTTCTGTGAAGAAATTCTACGATGAAGATAATTTATTTTTGTTTTTAAATTTTTATAATATTGCTTTCCTGTTAGCAGGGATATTGTGATGAGTGTTTAGTTTGATAATGCCAAGGTACAGCAAATCCTTCCAGAATAGCTATAATCCCATTACATAATAAACACAGTGCTTTGATGCTGAGTTCAGTAAAAACATAATCCATATGGTATTTACTTTAAAGCCCAATATTAGAAGTTAATTTCCTCTTATTGTTGTTTTGCCATTTTGGGTATGCACCAGTGATAAAATAATACATAAAATATCTTGATACAGCCACATATGAGACACACAAAATAATTATTGTATTGTAACTGTAGCAGTGCAGGTTTCAATAAACTAAATAGTAGTACAAAGTAGTGAAAGTACCACATATGGTCCCTGCTACAACTACTCAGTTTTTCCATTGTGGTAGGAAAACAGGGTGGTCAAAATCTCCTGAGCATAGCTGTGATGCAATCAAATTTCTTGTAGGTTTTCATATTTGAATTTAATATAATTTGATGAGTCAAGAAATACTACTCTTCCTCTAATTTTTAAGAAATTTTAAAGTAGCTCACAAACCATACAAAAACCTGGTTAATATTTAGTCTTCAGTGTTTAATTTTCAGATCTCTTGTCAGTAGTATAGATTTTGATGTCCACATTTTTGTCTCTATGACTTCCTTTGTCAAATGATGTTTTAAACAACATGTATAACTTTTAGTCTTCTCAATTATATAATTAGAATAATAATAACTATCTCATATGGCCATTGTGAAAATTGCACAAAAGTATGTCAGATGCTCAGCTTGGTGTCAAGTACATAATAACATTTGTTAGTGAGCATGTAAATGAATACAGTCATTATGGGAAAAAAAACATGAAGTTTTCTTTAAAAATTAAAAATCAAACTACCATATTATTCAGCATTCCCGCTGTTGAGTATATATATATATCCAAAGGAAATGAAATTAGTTAGTCAAAGAGATCTCTGTATTACCAGGTCTATTGCTGCACTTTTACTAAGGCCAAGATATGGGATCAACCAGGGTGTCCAATGATGGGTGGTATATAAATATAGTATTTCTATACATAATGGAATATGACTCAGTCTTAAAAAGGATGAAATCCTGTATTTTGGAACAATATAAATGCAACTAGAAATGATAACGATAAGTAAAATATTCCAGGCACAAAAAGGCAAATACCAAATGATTCTACTCATATGTAGAACATTAAAGGAGAGCAGAACAGTAGACATCAAAGGCTTAGAAGGGTTAGGGAGTAGAGAGTGGGAGACACCCACTAATAGATACAAAGTCACAACTAGATAGGAGAAATAATTTCTGATATTCTGTTATACAGAAAGTGATGATAGTTAGCAGTATCATATAATTACTTATAGTTGACAATATTTTATATAAAATTGTTTAAAGAGAGGAATTTTAATGTTCTCATCATAAATAAATGATAAATATTTGAGATGACGAGTAACCTGTATATCCTGGTTTAATAAATACTGAATGTGTAAATGTACCAAAAGCAATCGTAACCTTGTAAAGATGTGAAATTATTTTTTCCAATGTCCCTTGACTATGAGCGTAAGCATTAACCCATCTGGGTACTGAGTTATCTTCTTCTAAGGAGGTCTTTAGAGAAATGAAATGCCTAATGTTTACACCTCCACTATTATTTTTTCACTATTAGTTGACAGACGAAAAATTGTCCAAAACTTATCAAAGCAGAGACTTTGGAGACATTTTTGTACAAAGTGTAATCGATTAATACTGCCATTTATATCAAGAACCTATAGGGTGGGGTGTTGGTTCAGTGCTAGAGCGCTTGCCTAGCATGTGTGAGGCACTGTGTTTGATTCTCATCACCACATATAAATAAATAAAATAAAGTTCCATCGACATCTTTAAAAAAATGTTGAAAAAAAAAAGATTACAGAGTAGTCAATCCTTTTTACCCATAGAATGCCCAATTACACCAGGGCATACACCTTTGTTTAGGAATCCATGAGCCTTAAATTGCTTTAGTTAAGAATATTTCAATATTTAGCAATAGTATAAAAATCAATAGACAACTTCAATTTAAGGAATTCTAATAGCCTCTTGTCGTATTTCTTCACCATATAAAATGATCAAAGAGAAAATCAATAGCTGAAGACATTTATTTTGAAATGTCTAAGACATGTTAAATGGAAAAAAGGATTCTATTTATTTATCTTCCTATACAGAACAATGAAGGCACAGAAGATGTTGAATTCCTATTTATTGGTATAAATTTTCGCAGAAACAAAAGCCATCTCTAGTTTGATCACTTAGAGTGTTTCTACATTTATAGAATGATTAAAGTTGAAGGGACGGAAAGATTATCTCAAAAACTGGTGATGTCCATAGGGCGAGCTGGGAGACCCAAGTACAGCAAGCCACAGACCTCTCCATTCATAAGATACCTGAAATAAACAAATAATGCAGATATGAGCACTGTGTTTAATATCCAATGCAGCTTCAATACAGCTCTTGGAGTCCCAGCTTCTAAGCATACGGCCCCTTTTCTGGATGGAAAACTAAACATTTTAGCAGTCACGTCCTCAAACTAATACCAGAGTTTATAGAACAACCAGAATTGAAATGTGTACTTTGCAATAGACTCTAATATTCAGCAAGATTACAGGAAGTATATAAATGGACAGATTTGCTTTGCGAAGTCCTTTTAAAAGGTTATTTCATATCCACTTACACTTGTCCAATACAGTGACAGTAGCTTGAATGTAATTATAATCATTTATCCTTCACCACCTGAGTTCTAGCATAGTTAGTTTATAATCAGTTTACATCAAGTTGGTTATTATCCCTCCCTTTCAGATATAGGGATTGAAATGGTGGGAATAAATTTACCAATAAAACACAACTGCAAAAGTCAGTCCATCACAGTATCCAGGAAGAAACAAAGGGCATTATGCACATGACAGAGGCTCAAGTCCAGTCTAAATTGGTGCATTTTATTTTCAATTGCATTTGATTATGCAAGCAATGTTATTACCATTCTTATAACTATTTTAATTTACCAGTATGGATAGATAGCTTCCCTTTGGGGAAAAAAACTGTGGCTGCAAATATAAAATGAAGATGATAATATCCTCTAAGCATCCATTTGGATGGCAATTGATCAGGCCACATTTCATTCAAGAAGCTTGAAGCAATGTTAGGCAGAACCTGACTCTTACAACTGGGCAGGAAGATGTGGAAAGACCACTGAATATGAAAGCAACTACACTGAACTCTTACATATTGGACAAGTGTCCCCACATCTAGGCAATTGCATCACAAGCACTTCTACTTAATGCTGCCATGACCACCCCCCCTGGGCCTTGATGCTCTCTTCATTTTCTCATTTTTTCCCTCCGTATTGTTTTTCTATGTTTTTCATGGCCTGGCATCATACTTATTATCTAATACATTGATTCTTTCATTCAATCATAGTAAGATTTAGTTCTTCACGTTCCATTGTCTCTCCCAAGATTCGTAAACACTACCTATAAATTCATTTCTAATATACTTTTAGCTTACTTATCAGTTCTTTTAAAGTCATTTTAAAAGTCTGTGTTAAATTTAACATCTAGGTAATTTATAATTCTTTTAAAGTTTATTCTCACGTGAGGTGATTTTCTGTTTCCTTTTCATGTCTGTTGGCTTTTTAATTTATTCAAGGCAATGTGGGAGATAAATAGTGGTTTCCATGACTGCCCTCTGAAGTCTATGGCTTTGCTTTTCTATCAGAATTAAATCACTGGTATGTCAAACTCGACATGTAGAGCAGAGGTCAGTAAACTACACCTCTGCACCAAGTCTAGACCATATTTGTCTGTAAAATTTTATTGGAGCAGAGCCACACTGGTTCTTTTAGATATTAACTATGGCTATGCTAGGGGTAGAACAACAGATGAGTCCTTCTTACAGAAACTACCTGGCCTAAAATATCATAAAATACTAAATATCTGATTCTTTATGGATAATGTTTACCAACCTCTCTTCTATGTTATATGCCTAATGTGCATTTTTTTTGGGGGGGGATATTCCCAGATGTTTCTAATGAATACCGTTGGGTAGAAAATATCTCCTTAACATCTCTCTATGATTTTCTACCTTTTAAAGATCCTTTCACTCAACTGTCAATATGGACACTGAAGTATAACCTCATGAAATACAGGTTGCATCTTTAAGCTTAAAGTGACACCATAATTTTTCTTCTCCTTATAGTAGGGTTAACTCACTGATACTGTGAGATAATGACACAGGTTTTAAAGAAATAGAAAATTTTCATGTTAAATATGAAAAAAGTCATTAGGGAGGTCAACTCTCCAAGAAAAAATAAACTCAAAAATAAATATGTATAAATGTGTGTATCTATCTATCTATCTATCTATCTATTAATGGATCAATCTACTCCCAGATTCAGATCACACATATCATATTTGTGGGTTTTGTTTGCTTTGCTTTGTTTATGTTCCCTCACATCCTTCCCAGATCATGCTGTCTGCATGACCAAGAATGCTACACTTGGCCATGTGAGGCAGAGAGACTTCACAACCAGAGAAGGAACTCAACATAATTTACTTTGGAACAAAGTATGAGAATTTTCAGATGTCAATTGCAGAGATTTGGGACATAAATGAGGTGGGAAATGCTCATTAATCAAGCCCATGCTGTCTATTTCTCAGAGGACATAAAATCAATATAGGTCAAATTTCCTATTTCTCCAAAGCCAATCTCACTTAGCACCTTGCAAGGGACTTTGTGGGCAGTTTTCCTGGAGATTTACTACTTGGCATGCAAGAAGAGCAACCTCTTTGAATGTTGGACAGAGAGAACTTTCAATTGTGAAATAGGTATGCCTGATTGAAAAGTAAAAACAATCAAGCACCAACTTTACTCTATGGAAATTCGTTCTGTAATAAGAAGATATGGGCTGGTGGACTTTGAATTTTCATGCTCTGGATACTGATACTAGAAAGAATAATTCTGTAACTCTCCACTCCTAAAATAAATACATAACCAAATAGAAGCACTCTCTTTTACCAATAGAAAATATGTAATAACCAGAAAAACTATTTAAAATATATATGAGAGAAAAAAAACCTCTTACTAAATTCTTAAATAACTCCTACTATCAATTATCAATTATCTACTATCAATTATCTGCCTAGTTAATAGCAGATCTTTGGTACAAAGGGTTTACAAACATCTTTTTAAAATTAAGATGCTGATTTTAAACACTAAATTTTATTAACAGATTCACAAGTATATTTTATTAACAGATTAACAAGTATATTGTTATTACTGTTATTTTCTCCCTGAATACATGCATACATACACATACACACACACACACACACACACACACACACACATTACATTATTCTTTCAATGGAATTCAAAGTGATTTTTGTAACAGTTTATGGTAATAATTTAAATCATGCTTCTTTTTTTTCTTCTAAGAAAGTATTCTAGGGCTGGGGATGTGGCTCAAGTGGTAGCGCGCTCGCCTGGCGTGCGTGTGGCCCGGGTTCGATCCTCAGCACCACATACAAACAAAGATGTTGTGTCCGCCGAAAACTAAAATAAACAAATATTAAAATTCTCTCTCTCTCTCTCTCTCTCTCTCTCTCTCATTTCTCTCTCTTAAAAAAAAGAAAGTATTCTAGATGGAGAATGTATTCATTATTAGATATCCTTATACATAAGTATTCATTATTTTATATGCATATATATAAAACAAGAAATGTTTACGCCAGCAAGTTGTTCATCTTTGTGTGAGAAGGTTATAATGATTTTAATTTCCTCTGATGTGTTTTTGTTACACTGTTTCCCCACTATCTAAATTATATATTGATTGTTAATACAAATAATTTAAAGGTAATAAGTGGATTTTTTCAAAAGTAGAAAAAACATATTCTCTTCCTGGAGTATTTTCTCTATCATATTTTCCACTCCATTACATTCCTTCTTCAAGGCCAAAGGTAATGGTAACTCAACTTTAAGAGAAGTAGAGGCACTTATAATGAGGCTACCTCCAAAGTTCTTAAGAGTATCCAGGGATTATCAGGATATTTTTGGAAGAAGGAAAATTGAATTTGCTAAGAGTGAACTTGGGAGGAAGATCACTGTCTTCAGAACTAAACCCTTTGTACCAAAGATCTGCTATTAACTACGCAAGGCACTTTACAATAGCAGAACAAATTGGTTTTGTTTATAAAATGACGTATTTCCAACATTTGACAGTTTGATATCTTAGTAATTGTGATAAAATCCGAATTTGTTGTTGTTGTTCATTTTTTTTTATTTTTTGTAACACAGAGCCATATCCCCAGACAATTTTATTTTTTATTGTGAAACACAGTCTCCCTAAGTAACTTAAGGTCTCACCAAGTTGCCAAGTCTGATTTTGAACTTGCAATCCTCCTGCCTCAGACAACCAAGTGGCTAGGATTTCAAGCTTGCTCTACCACAACCAACTAAATTTTTTGAGTTTTTAAAGCATATATGCTATTTGTATGATATTATCTATTAGGATTCATTTAACATAAGTTAAGCAATCCATTACTAAGATACTATTTGTGATGTTTTAGGAAATGGTTGTAGACTCCATAAAACTACTTCTTATCTATAGGCATTCACATATATAAATAATACTATAAAACTATTTGGCATCAAGCACTGACAAATTTAAGATGATTCCATAAATATTAACTCATATAAGAAGTAGCAATAATAAGAGTAGTGATGATAATAGTGGTAATGCAGGAATTTAATGTAGTTGCAAACTCCCTCTACTTTAGATATTGATATGTGTAATGTTTGGCCTGTATAGTCTCCCAAATATTCAATATTTCATAACAAAGTAAATATACTACAGCTGCTGTAGTCTGAAAATGTCCTTCCTCCAATTCAGATGTTGAAATGTCCACCTCTAAGGTGATGGTCATATTTGGAACAAGAATGGTGGCTGCATCAGTCAATTTTCATTGCTGTGACCAAAAAACCTGACTAGAAAACCTCAGAGGAGAAAAAGTTTACTTGGGCTTATGATTTCAGAGGTCCATGGATGCACTCCACTCTTCTGAGCCTGAGGAGAGGCAGAACATCATGGCAGAAGGACCTGGTGGAGGAAGGCTGCTCAGCTCATGGGTGTTAAGAAGCAGAGAGAGAAAAGGAGAAGCGGGGGTGGGGGACAAGATATACTCCCCAAGGTCTGTCTGTAGGTATCTTCCTCCTCCAGCCGCTTACTACCTGCCTACAGTTACCACCACTACAACACTCCTTTGGAATTATTAACCCATCAAATACATTAATCCACTGAGTAAGTTATAGCCCTAATGATCTAATCTTCACCTGCTGCATTAACACAGGATCTTTTGGGACATTTTATAACCAAACCATAATAGTGTTCTTAAGGGTTAAAAGAGATCACTTGCCTCTTTTGTCATGTGAGATAAAAATAAAAAGGTGCAATCCATTAACCAGAAAATGGCTCTTACCAGGCACCAAATATGCTGGCAACCTCCAGAACTATGAGAAATAAATCCTGCTGTTTATAATCCACCCAGTCTGTGGAATGTGGTCACACCATCTGGAATGGAATAACAACAGCTAACTTCATGCAGTGAAGTTAGTATGTACTAACTAACCATCAAAATGACATCCTGAAACTCTCACCCTAAAGTCTCTGTTAATTTCTAGTTTTTGTATTTGAAACTTCATGTTCATTCCAAGTCAGTATGTGATTTATTTCCTTGATTTTAAAAAGACAGCCACTAGCATACAATATCTCCTATTTTAATTCATTGCTGATACTTTTTAAACATTAAGCTCTGATGAAAAACAGAATAAGATAGTAACTTAAATAAATTAAATCATTCAAATGCTCCCTAAATACTAAAAAGTTATTACTTTCATAATTTCAAAATCTTCTCCTAGAACCTGAAATGAATATGCCTGAACTATAATTTCTGTATGAAGGCAAAATTATTATTTTTTGTTCCTTCTTCTGCCTTTACTTTTTTTACTCACTCTTTTCTCTGATATAAAGAAAAAAGCCAAACATATACAACTTATTCTACATAAATTGTATCTCATAAAAAATAACTATAAAATACTTATCTGTAGTTAATGATATGCATTCAATAAAATATTCAGATGTAACTTACATAAGGATGTGTGACTTACTTTGATATGCAGCAAAAAATGACAGATGGTGGATACACAATGTGTAAGTACAGTAAAAAAATTGTCAAATATCTGTGGTAGATATGTGGGTGTTCTTTGCAAAATTCTTTCAACGTTTTTATGTTTGAAATTTTTCATTAGAGAATATTATGTAAAGACAACCAGAAAAGCCCCAATTTCCTAGAATATAAACAACAATAGATATTTCTAAAGACCAGGCATGACATTTTCACAACAATGTAGGTAAGCAACCTTAAGACAATGAGGAGTAGAATAGGCAGACTGCATAAAGATCAGTGCATCAAGGGACACACATAGCCAGACAGAGGACTAAGAAAGCAGGGAAGGAGGAGCAACCACTCTTAGAAATTGCCTCATGTGCAGAGTATGCACAGTGATGAGACATGGGGAGTTGAATATAATTAGAAGATTCTAGCTGAATGGAGATCAATACTAATACATAATCAAATTCCAACTAGCCATAGCAAAGAGGTGCAACCTTTAAGCACAGGCTTTTATTTGAGAGCTTGAGTGTTGGCTTAGGGCTGACCATCAAGTCTATGGCTCTCATCAAAAGCATGAGCTGGATTTTGAAGTGCTATGTGTGGAGACGAAGAGCTTGTTGCCTGGTATAGCAAATTGTTTCTCAAAGGGAAATCTGAGTGGTGAACTTCCAAGAAACCCTCTGTGAACACTGTGGATGCCATATCATTTAGAATTTGAACTGTGTAGTCTACTTCAAGAATTTTGAGTTTAGTTCTAGTGGACAGTTAATAAATATTGAGTTAGCTTGATCTTGTGGAGGGCTGGTTTTAGGCATTGGTGCAATAGGTTTAGAGAAGGGTTAATGTAGGGTTAGAAAAAAAAATGTACCTAAAACATGGCTCTTCAGAGATTTCAAATAAATACTTAGGTTGCCTGGTGATATTGCTTCCCTCTGGCTGTGTATAATTCCTAAAGCAAAGGGGGATAGAGAAATACATTTCCCTAAATAACCCTGAATATATGTCGTTTCTGTTCCCAGAAACCTGGCCAAGTTAGGAAATCATGAGACCAAGCCTGGGTTGAAAAGTCCAAATACATATTGTCTCCAAGAACACTGGCTTTCTCTGTTGCTTACTGGGGACCAGGGCAACTTAGTGTTATCTGTAGAAAGCTACTATCTTACATGGATGCCAGGACAGTTGCTTCTCGGGATGTGGGTCATACAAGCAAACTATGCAAGCTAATGCTGATTATGTGGCCGCTTCTGTAGCCTAACATCAAACCCCTGTCTTAGCAGGAATGGGCACAGAACTGAGGACACTGTGGAAAGGATACATGTCACTTGTCTAACCGGCCATCACTGGATGAAATATAAGGGAGAGGAGGCGCCTGCTTGGCAAAGCCCCATGAGGGATGGAGGTGCTGTCAGTCTGTAATTACTGAATTCTTCTTAGAGCAGTCTCTGATCCCTTGTAAACTTTCTCCAGTAGTTTTCATCAGCATTTTTTGCTGCAACCAAAAGACCTGACAAGAATAATTTTAGAGGAGGAAAAGTCTATTTGGGGCTCATGATTTCAGAGGTCTCTCAGCCCATAGATGGCCAATTCCATTGCTCAGGGTCAGAGGCAAGGAAGAACATCACATCAGAAGGATGTGGCAGAGGAAAGCAGGTCAAGACATCACAACAGGTGAGAGAGAGAGAGAGGAGAGAGAGAGAGAGAGAGAGAGAGAGAGAGAGAGGGACTCTACTCAACAAGGACAAAATACAACCCCCAAAGGCACAGCCAGACTGACCCACCTCCTTCAACCACACCCTACTTGCCTACAGTTAAGACCCAGCTAATCCTTATCAGCAGATTAATACACTGATGAAAGCTCTCAAAACCCAATCATTTCACCTCTGAAGTTTCTTGCATTGCCTCACACAGAAGTTTTGGGAGGATACCTCATTTGTAAACCATAACACCAATAAACCATATTCTCCCATGCTGTTCCTGGGCATTTTCTTTGGCCTGTCTACAATCTACCCCACCATCCCAGCATAGCTGGGCTGTGGAGGAGACAATCAGCAAGCCAGGCAGGAGGCCAAGGAAGCCCCTGTGAACACAGAGACTATGGAAATTGAGAAGGGAAAATATGTGGGGAGGGGGACTCCAGGGGTGATCTTCTACCTCTATGTGGGAAAGGGCTGTAGCTATTATGGATGCCTTGGGGCCACCATGTGTGTATGGTAATGTCTCAAAGGGTCAGGGGAAATACTATTGCTTGTGGGCAAGCAATATGGTCTAAAGAAAAGAAAGAGCTGTGTAAGGGAGCAGCAGCTATGGGGCCACCCCTCCTCATGGCACTGTGGGAAGCAAGGGAGGTGGAGAGCAGACCAAGCCTGTGTTAAACAACTGCAGGAAGAGTTAAAGCTGGAGTGTGAAGTACATTTAACTCAGTCAGGGACTCATTGAGCAATTACTTGTGCATCTGAAATTTTCATCTGAGTGCTGATGAAAATTTGAAAACGTTAGCCTGCCACTTTGCTAAACTAAAATGTGAACATTTAACACAAGCTAGAGTAAAGACGGTGTCTACTCAAAAGGACTGGGACTCCCAGTAGTAGGACCTCTGTGAACCCAGCACCTCAAAAGAAGAGGTTGAGGTCTGGGATGAAGCAATTGAGCTGCTAGTACCAAGGTCAGACCTGTCAGAACTCAAAAGGTAAAGACAGGTCAGCCACAGCAGGTGGGATTGGATGTTGAGAACCTGCCTCCCACATCCATATCTCCATAAAAGATGAGACTGCTACTATCTGGCATAAAGCCAAGGAAAATGTCACAGAATAGCTACTGCTGCTTAAGGACACTGTGCTGAAGCAAACTCCTATCAGGGAGTGACAGAAATAAACTCACCTCAGTCCCCACATGCCCTGCTCTGACACAACACTTACATTCAGCTGCTAATGAGAACCATGCCATCTTTTTATTGGCCTGGCTGATAGCTGCCTATAAGAATGCTTAGCCCCATATAGGGGAGTTACACATGATGGCCTGAGATGGGCAATGCATGACAGAACTGCAAGCCTTCCTAAGAGATTCATGGATAAATCAGGCCATTAATACAGCAAGGACACTAGTCCTGATAATGAAACATTCACAGCAAGAATAAAGGACATCCTCCTCTGGACAGCTCCAGAGCAATATTATGGAGCTCTGATATGGGTTCTGAGTTGATATATGTGGTAACTGAAAAGATTAGGAAGTGAGGGATACTGAGTGTGGATCAAAGGGCAGAAGAAAGAGAGGACAAAGAAAACACACGGTGCTCTATAAGGAAAGTCGGGGACAATTTGTTATCATGTGGAATGCCAACAGTGGACTTTCAACGTTCTTCCCCAAGGAGATTTACATAGCCCAACCCTACATCGTGGGATGGTGGCAGCAGCACTGGCCCTGTGGATAAACCTGACACAGTGGCAATGCTTTGTTATATTAATGATTTGATGTTAACTTCTGAGTCATTCCCACCTAGAAGAGGCAGATCAAATGATGGAGGCAGCATCTCCCAGAGAGAGGATGGGCCATCAACCCCTCCAAATTGCAAGGATCTAGGCTGTCAGCCAAGTACATAGGGTCTAGCTAGTTGGGCACTTCTGCTATAGATAAATTTCAAGTTTTCCTCAGTCCTAAGCTTTCACAGAACTTTTGGCAAGGGTCAAGATGCTGGTATCTCTCCATTCCATATTCAACACAAATGTTAGCATCGCTGTATGATTTAGTTAAGAAAATGCTAATGGGACTGGGAACTTGAACTCCTTGATGCTTTTTCTCAAGCAAAATTATTTGTGGAACAATTATAAGCC
Organism: Urocitellus parryii; assembly: GCF_045843805.1. Classification (NCBI taxonomy): domain Eukaryota; kingdom Metazoa; phylum Chordata; class Mammalia; order Rodentia; family Sciuridae; genus Urocitellus; species Urocitellus parryii. The sequence continues at coordinate 3,307,986 of NW_027554054.1, forward strand.
TCAGACATACTAGTACAGGAAGAGTCCTGTGAATTGGATGTTTTCAGATGCTGCATGTGTATGAGACAGTTACTCTGCCTGTTCCATGAAGCAGCCGGGGCCAATGCTTCATGTGATGGCTTAGATAGCTCAAGGAATGCAACGTTCACAATAGTAGCAGGTGGACTTCATTAAACAAAGGCTGCAAATTTGCATTAACTTTTGAAGACCTGCACATGAGACTGTTGCAGGCACCAGCTTACAAAAGGACCATACCAATTGCTTTCAATTGCTTGACACCTGTGTGCTGCCCTTGTGGCCATAGACAATGACAAGGGGACACACCTTACTGGCCACATAGTGTAAAAATGGAATGGGAATTTAGGCATACATTGGCCTTTCCACTTCCCTTGTAATGCAGCTACAGCAGAATTAATTGCATGAATGAATGGTCCTCTAAAACAGCAACTAAATGTGGAAGATGGACCCTTGGCAGTGTAAATAAAGCAACTATGGAGGGCCATCAAGGCCATCAATAAGCAGGACTCAAAGATCCCCTGATGCCTTCCTGATATCAATACCAGAACCTGATGATACCATCTGGCTTCAAATAATTCTTGAGAAAAACTCCTGTGCTCCAGGAATGGGAGAATAAGATAATTTGCTATTGCTGCTGCCACACAGCTACATTAGGGTACCCTTACAATCCACTGACTGTGGGAATTGCAAAAAAGGCCTGCTTGGTATGGGTTCCTAGGTCCACGGGCAAAAACACTAAAATAAGACATTTAAAAAACTACTCATTAAGGACTTTTAATCTCTAAGGGAAGTGGGTCATTTCATTATGGTCTGTAACATCCTATCTGTTGTCATACTTTTCTTTGCCCAAACCCCAAGAACCATTGAGATTATAATAAAACATGGTATTGTAAACCTGGTCATGGGCCATAGGCTGGTACTATTTTCATTCAGAATGATCAGTTTTCTTATGTGTTGTTAAATAATCAAGATTTGATCTAACCTTTCCTCCTTAGAGCTAATGTATTTGCAAAGTTGGAAAATACTGTTCAGAGATGCAGAATAAAAAGGGATTGCTGGGTATGTGGTGAGCTGCCCTTGTCCTCCTCCGCTGGTCTCCTGTGACATCTTCAGCCAGTCAGTTTGGTACAATGCAAGCAGATGTTAAACTGCAGCAATAATCACTACTCATAAACTAGATGGATAATTGCCCTATGGACTTAAATGTAAATTAACTTTCTTTAAAAGATACCAAATATGCCTTCCATTTGGTGTAGGAATAAATGGCAATGGCTAATTCTTTGCTTAGGTTTTCTGTGTTTGATGATTTGAAATGGCTAAGTAGAACACAGGTAAAAAGAAAAGAAAAGCTCCTCAAAGAACAGAAATACCTGAAGTAATACCTTCCTACCCTCTGGCATGAACCTGTCAATCAATGCAATGTAACCATTGAACTCATAAACACTGGCTGCTTAGAATGGCAGTCAAACAACATGTGTGAGAGGGAGTACATGCCTTCCTTTGCGGGTAGTTGTGGACATGTGGTACCCATGGTGGCAATATCTGTCTTGTGAGGATTGGCCAGTACACTTGAAAAAGGACCATACAGCCTATGTACTTCCCACTATGTCTATATAACTCTTACTAATTAGAATATAATAAAGCTAAACACAAAATAACTTCAGCTGCTGTTATGGTTTGGATGCGAGGTGTTCCCCAAAAGCTCACATGTGAGACAACGCAAGAAGATTCAGAGGAGAAATGATTGGGGTATAAGAGCCTTAACCCAATCAGTAAATTCATCCCCTGATTAGGATTAACTGAGTGGTAACTGAAGTGGTAGGGTGTGGCTGCAGGAGGTGGGTCATTGGGGCTTGGCTTTGGGGTATATATTTGTATCTGGCAAGTGGAGACCCGTCTCTCTGCTTTCTGAATCACCATGTGAGCTGCTTTCCTCTGTCATACTCTTCCACATCAAGATGATGTTCAGCCCCACCAAGAGCCCAGATGATGGAGCAAACCCCTTATGGCTGAGACCTCTGAAACTGTGAGCCCCTAAATAAATCTTTCCTCCTCTACAGTTGTTCTGGTTGGGTCCTTTAGTTACAGCAATGAAATAGCTGACTAAAATAGTTACCCACCTGGTAACTTTTCCCACTTGATTACCTTCTCCTCAAACAACAAACACTGACACTGAGTTACAGGTTAAGGCTTTAGCTAAGCACATGGCTACCACCTTAGATAATACAGAGGCAGAACTTTGCTTACTAAAACTAAAATTAAAAAGAACAAGCCAAATGAGTAAGGTGCTACTTCAAAGTAAAATGTTACTATGCTAATTACAGCACAGGGAAGCATCTGTGGACTCATTGAAACAAAATGTTGTGATGGTTAACCCAACCTACCTTCAGTGATACAGTTGCAAACCCACATTACAACTATAGGTAAACTTAGTATTGATCCTGTTTCTACTTGGTTACCCTTCATGCTACCTGGAGATAAGCTGCATTTGATCTGCATTCTTATAGCTAGGGCTTGTTGCATTCTGTTGCCCTTTGTATGACTGTTGTGGGATTTAGGTAAAACCTATATCCTGATATGCCACCCAGGAGACATTGTGAAAGATGGCCACGTTCAGGTATGTTGGAGGTGGAGTATATCATCCCTAAAGCAAAGGGGGACCATAAAACACAAATCCCTGAATGCCCCTTTCAGTTTCTAAAAATCTAGCTTAATGAGAGCAAGCCTGGGACTGAAAGTCCAAATAAATATTATCTTGAAAGACACTGGCTCTCTGTTCTGCTGGGAACCAGGACAAGTTAGTGTTACCTGTTAAAAACTGATTTCTTACATGAATGCCAAGACAGTTCTTGGGATGCTGGGCACACAAGTAAACTAAGTAAGCTGATGCTGAAAACGTCACTGTTTCTGCAGCCTAACACATAAAGTCCCTCTAGGACATTCCATGTTGAGGATGTGCATGGAATCAAGGGCACTGAGATGGACATCATCTCCCTAGGTACATGTATGACTGCACATATGGTGTGACGCTACATTGTGTACAACCAGAGAAATGAAAAGTTGTGCTGCAATTGTGTACCAAGAATCAAAATGCATTCTGCTGTCATATATACCTAATTAAAATAAATAAATAGTTTTTTTTTAAAGGATATGTCCAGACAACCACAACTAGACAAAACACCATCAGGGTCAGAGATGCCATCTATTAGCCTGTCACCATTAACCTCTTCTTTGAGCAGTCCATGGTCTCTTATAAGCTTTCCCCAATAAACCATATTTTCCCACACTGGGCATTTTCTTTGGCCTATCTGCAATCTACCCACCACCCTGGCACAACTTGGCTGTGAATAAGATAGACTCCTTGGAACTTTAATATTTCCCAAACTGTATGATCTATAAAATCTCTAGTCAGGCAATGGTTCCCAGGCAGCTCTGCTCTGTCATGCCTTATAGGCTCTCTTTTCATGCATATGATGCTTAGCATTTAGCCACAGATTCAAAGGGAACCTGATAGAGTTCTAGGGTTCACTCTCTGCATAATTCCCACATTCCTCATTCCTTTCCCTGCAAAGGACATCTAATATCTTGTTAGACAAGACAAACAACTTGGTTTCTTAAATAATCAAACTGTGGTGGCGGGGATGGGAGGGATTGAAAATAAAATCTACACGATAAAAGAAGGTTAAAAATATATTAAGCAAACACAATGGTGAATTTTGACTCCTAATTCTATATAAACTGCTTTCCCCATAAACTAATCCTTCTTGATTAGAGAAATAAGAAGGCCATGCTGGCTACAGGTTTGAGATGCATTCTGTAAGTTTCTAGAGTCAGGAAATATTGGGCTGCTGAAAACCATTCTAGAGATTTTGGTGATCCCCATTTAACCAGTGAGTTTGTATCTGTGCATTATTATGTAGATCTGTGGAGGGAAAACAGATAAAAGGATCTGAAGACCTCTAACACAAGTCAAACTTTTCTTCCTCTTCTTATTCCCCAACAACACACCTTTAGAAAATGCCCACTATTGGTCCTGATTTCAGGTCACCAAAGACTGACATTTAATAAATCACTTATACAAGATGAACTTAAAACATCTTGTATCTTATATCCATAAATCTCTTAGAAGCCAACCTAAAGAGGCTGCCACTAACCAAATGGGAGACTACAAGCATCGGTAAGAGTAATAACCACAATGAATTGATATATGCTAAATAGTCACACATTTATAACAATACTGAAAAGCAAACAAGTTGGTCACTGCAAGGGAATGCTAAGAAAATAAATTATTTTGAAATGGGTAAAGAAGTAAAAATATTCAAATACTTATCCTACATTTATTATAGAACTGTACCACTTTGTAGCCAAATAATAGATGAGGAATATTTTTCCTTGAATAAGTTGTTCAGATAATATGTGAAGGAGGATTGGTAAGACTTAGATTATCACCACTTTACAACTTCCAAGATATTAACAGATCTAGAATTCATCAACAATAGTACTGGCAAAACAGAGAAAATTCAGGTATTGTCACTTCCTGAAACAAGGACAGAGCCCTTATATTAAGTAATCTTTATGCCCCCTCAAATGAAATATGAACTCCATCAAGGCAAATTCCAACTGCCAATTTATCATTTGAAAAGGACAGAGGAATGCAGTCAACAAAGAATACCATGGGGATGCAACCAGCAAAACTCAGGCCATAGGGAACTCTATGGACACACAACTTGGGTTTATCAATAAACTGCAAGGCCAGCATGGCCCTGTTATTTCTCTAATCAAGAAGGATTAATTTATGGGGAAAGCAGTTTATATAGAATCAGGAGTCAAGATTCACCATTTTGTTTGTTTAATATATTTTTAACCTTCTTTTATTGTGTAGTTTTTATTTCCAGTTTCTCCCACCCCCACCATCACAGATTAATTATTTAAGAAACCAAGTTGTTTGTCCTGTGGCATTCCCTACAGCTGGGTTTGCTGGTTATAATGTATTCCTTTGTCTTGTCCAATGTTGGAAATGAAAATTACACATTAAAAGAAAAATTTAAAAATTAACTCAAAATAGTGATGTGCCTTGACTCCTAATTCAAATTGTACATATTTTTTAAAGTTATTTATTACATTTATGGGAAAACTGATCATTTGAATACTGACTAGATATTTGTGATTAAGCAGTTATTTTTTAGGGTGATCATAGCATTATAATTATATTTTTAAAGAATCATTTAAATATATATAGAAAATTGAAAAATTATGGATAGAATGAAATGATATTTAGGATTTGTTTCAAAATATGAGGGACAGTAATATATGGAAATGGGGACAGGATTTGCCTTAGTTTGAAGCTCATGGCAGGGTTGAGGGTGGGGTCCATTGTGCCATTGCTACTAATTATTCATATTAAAACATTTTACAAGAGCATGTATATTGTATTTTGAAAATGGGAGTTATTATTTTGTTTTATTCTTACTGGTATAAAAGAGAAAAGCATAAAAATTCCTCCTCACTTCCTTTTCTCATTAGCAATCCCCCACAGAGGTTAAACTGTGCTTTGAATCCTGGAGAACTGTGGCTTCCCTGGCAAACAGAACAGAATTAGTAAGCTATTTTCAAAAGCCTTTGTTCAAATAAAGAGCTGATCAGGGTAGTGGGGTTTCTTCACTGGACTGTAGAGGTACACTACTACCTTTGTGTTAGAGGAGCTGCTTTCCAACATCAAGGTGAGTGATGGGGGCTAGCAATTCTGCTGTTGGCAGAATTAGGGATATCATGTCTTGAATCACTCTAGCTAGAATACACCCCCATCACTCTCTTACTCCTCATTGTACTTTATTTTTGAGTGTGGTATTTTTCCTTACATGATATATAGTTATTAATGCCTCAATAATATGCCTCCCATCCAGACATGTACTTATCGACACCTCCTGTTGTCTCACTCCCAACCAGAATTCTGGTTCCACAAGGGCAGGGACTTTGTTTACTAGAACAGTTCCTAGAAGAGAACATCACTACATAAGTATTTATTGAATGAATGAAGTTAAAATAGCATGCATGACCTTTCTACAAAGTCCCTGGGATCATGAGGAAAATGGCCTTCCTTGTTCCCAGAAGCCCTCTAAGTATCTAGACCAAACCTTATTATATAATTGAAAATTAATTACTATGTAAAAATGTTTATATTCATTCATTCAGCAGATATTGAGCACTTTGTAATTTTATAATTACCACTTACCGAAAACTGTATGCCACGATCCTTTATGCTCAGATTGACCTTACAAGGTAGATATTATTTCCTGCCATTTTACAGCTGGGCAGCAGAGGTTCAGGTATATCAAGTGACTTTTCCCAGGGCATATATCCTATTACTGGCATGGCTGGAATTCAAAAGCAGGCCCATCCTTTCCTAAGTCATGCTATGAAACTATTTTTGCCTTAGACTCAAGCCATTTCATTTCATTGATCTGCAATTTCCTCCCATCCAGATCAGCAGCATTATTGCCAATCTGAGCACAGAAATTATTTGTGGTTCCTCTGTCACTTTCTCTACAAAGTCTTCTGTGAGTCCCACAGGCAGATCTGGTGTCTATCTTCCCCAGTCCAAAAGCACTTTGCTAAGGTTACTGAACAATTACTGCTTGGTGTATTTATCCACTGAAATCTCTCAAGGACAAGGCTCTGTCTCATCCCTGGTGTCTACAATAGTATCTGGCACATAGTGGGAATTTAACTGATTGCAGAATGAGCAAATGAATCATATTAGGAAACTCTTTTCCAACCTAAGAAGCTGGTGATAGAACAGTTGACCAGTTGGCCCATTTTTCTGGCTTTGCTGAGCCATCTTATTTCCCTTGTTACTTGAAGGTTTGTGACATTTCTTGCTAACTATTCCATGTGAAAGTGGCTTATTCTCACTAATCGCCTCCTCTAGGTGGTAATTATTCCCAAAGAAAATGTATCTTTTGAATTTAGATCCTGGCTTTACTGTGCTTTGTGTGACTGCATTTCATAGCAGCCAAAGGAGTCTATAGTTTCTTTCTGAAGAAATAGTCTGTGAGGCCCAAATTTGGCACCTCCTAGCATTAATCCAATTGACTCCTTCAGTACACTGTCATGGGCCTTTAAAAGAGTTCCAGTAATCAAACAAAGGTAATTTTTAAAAAAAATTAATGAGTTACTATATTTTGCCTATCAAATTGGAAAAATTAAAAGCATGATTTTAATCATGCTGTACAAAAAGACTGAAAACACACTAATAATAGACTTAAAACTAAGTCTATATAACTTGAAAGTTGAAACAACTGTTCTACTTCTAAGAATGTATTCTAAGTAAATTAATATTTAACTATTTGATGTTTATCACAATGTTTTAAAATAGAGAAAAATTTAAATTTTTAATTATCAAAAATAAGTTAAATAAAGGTACATTCAAATAAGTATATATCATTCAATCATTAAAAGTTTTTATTATAGTTCAGTGGTAAAATCTGTGATTAACATGCATAGGGCCCTACAATCAATCCCCAACCCCCTGCCCCCAAATAGTTGTGTTTTAGTTGAGTATATATTAACATGAAAGATTTTTATGATATATTGAAATAGCATGTTACATATTGGCATCCATAGTATGAGCCTAGAGTAAATGTTTATGTATATATTTCTTCTCCCCAGTAGTATTCTAATTTTTTTTGCCAGAGTATATACTCCTTCTCTCAAGTGCAATTAGAGGCTGGATGACTCCTAAATTCTTGCTCTTCATCATGTAAATCAAAAAGCAAGGTCCACTCTCAGCCTTCATAGAACATACTCAGTTCTCTGGGCTGTCCCTCCCAGTATGTGGACACAAGCCAGTGTGAGGCCATCATGATATCTTCTTCTATAGCAGCAGCATCAATAGGCAATTCTGGCTATATATGGTTGCAATGTGCTTGTTCTCTGCTTCTTTGCCTTCAGAAGCCCCCTTGGGTTCTATTGGCCCCCCACATGTACCCCCACCCCACCCAGTGTAGGCCCCATGAGCTTCCATTTCTCAATCTGTTGCCTTCCAGAGAATCCCCTTTGTTCCTGTTAGGCTGCCTTGCGTTCTGTCTTTAATAGTCTGATGGGTTCCACAGTGATATTCTGAAGAAGTTATAGAATTCATATGCTTGGGTAAAAGTTTCAGAAGAGAAGAAGCAGAATATTGATAAGTGGTTAAATTTCATGGAATTAAAGCATTTTTGCAAAGAACTATTTTGGGATCCAACATGGTGGCGGGCAACGATAGATCAAGTCTCTGACCCCTTCAGCTGTGTGAGCATAGGGAGTCCTAAACTGTCTAAATGCTGTTTGCTCAGGATCACTAGGCAATGCTGAGCTGACGTGAATCTGGGGGGGACAGTCTAGGCCTCTTGGAACACACACTGAGCCCGGATTAGCTGCATTCAAGCTCCGGTTCACCTGCTTCTTGTGACTCAGCACTAATGATACCCCTGAAATAACTGGTTGGCCCTTCTGAACTTACAGAGGTAAAAGCCAACCGAGCCTTCATAGGCAGTGGCCACAGGATTCGAACGAGGCTTGGGAGAGACAGGACCCATCTGTTGCATTGGTCACCCAGCAAAGGGAACGAATGGACACCATTTGCATGGGATACCACCATGGCAGAGAAGTGACATCACTGGCAGAGGAGATAACTTCATTGAAACCAGCGGCTACAGGTGTGTAATCCCCTAGCCATCCCTCTCCACACAGCGGGGAAACCTTAAAGGCCCCTCACAGTTCTCCAGCAAGGGCCCCTCCCCAGTTATCCCGGAGAGCGCTATAGCCACACTGAGGGAATCAGGAGTGGCGTGGGCCTCCTGGCGACCGCTCCCAACAGTGCTGACAACTGAGGTCCCTTGCACCAGCTACCAGGGGCGTGGCTACTGGAGGGCAAGCAAATTCAGTAGGAGTTCTCAGCCCCAAGCTCTACAAACTTAGGGTCTGAGGGAGGCAAACAGGGAGAGTGTGCTCAGGCATTCATGAAAACAGGGCTCCCAGGAGCAGCAGACCTGGCATGTAGCCAGTATTCTGGTGAGCGTCACAGGTAAGCGGGGTCTGGCTTGAGGAAACACAAGAGAAGGCCGTAGGCACTCAGTATTGGAGACCAACCCAGTTTGGGAGGAAGAGCTGCTGCACAGTGATTTAGTAAATCTTTGTTCATTGAATGGATGAATAACTTACAGTTGCCAAACTACATTGGTTTATCTTGTAACAAGTAGAGTTAGACAAATTTTTTAAGCAGGATTCACATTCAGACAACTATCTCGAGAGACAGGAAGTTGCTGTGATAACAGTGTTCAGGTTGGATTGGAAGAAATTTGGAGATAAGAGGCTTTACAAGAAAAAAATGATGGTCCAACAATAGTAGTGATGGTGGAAAAGCGTGTGTGTGTGTGTGTGTGTGTGTGTGTGTGTGTAGGAATTGTTGGTTATGAGTGACACTTGGAGTAATAACACCTGATAGCTTGCAATATCAGGAGTAAAGGATTATTGGAGAGGAGGTTGAGAAAAATGAAAGTGTGACTTAATTCTACATTTCTTTGAGAGAATGTGGCAAAAATAACACTTATCATAGTGGAGAAAAATCTAAGATATAAAAAGAAAGATGAATTTATTTTGCTTTAAGTTGTTTTTAAAAATTATGGAATGTGTATCACATAAAATTTACCATTTTAACTATTTTTAAATGTGCAGTTCAGCAGCATTAAATTCATTTATGTTGTCATGCAATGATCACCACTATTTATCTTTAGAACATTTTATCTTCTCATAATGAAACTCTATACCAAGTCAAAAATAACTCCTTGCCCCCCTCACCCCCAGTTCCTGGCAACTTCCATTCTACTTTCTGTCCCTGTAACTTTGGCTGTTCTAGGTGTCTTGTATAAATGGTAGCATTACAGTATTTGACCTTTTCTGATTGTAGTTTCACTTATCATAGTAACTTTGAGGTTCATCCATGGTGTAGCATATGTCAGAACTTCACCCCTTTTTTTAAAGTGACTATTCCATTGTGTTTATGCATTTGTCCCTTGATGAACATTGTGTTGCTTTAGCCTTTTGGCTCTTATGGATTGTGTTTCTGTGAACATTGTTGTACGAATATCTTTAAATCTCTGCTTTTACTTCTTTGGGGTACTCACACAGGACTGGAATTGCTGTATCCTATGGTAATTCCATGTTTACTATTTTGAAGTACCACTATACTGACTTTCATTTCAGGTGAACGGTGCTTGAGTTGGTGGAGAGTGTCAGAAGGTAGGACTGGACCTTGGCTGAAGGTACTTCTAGGCAGAGATTCCAGTTGAAGGAGCCTCCCAGATGTGATGAAAAAGGGGAGGTGGTGAATTAGTTTGAGGAAGGACAAAGGAAGGTATTGAGTGAAGGACTAAGTCAAGTCGTAGGAAAGAGAAGCAGTGAAGGGAGCCAGTCAATGAGACAGAAAAGGAGCAATCAGTGTTAAGAACAGAACCAAGAGTGTTGATATACACTTAACTCAAACTCATCCATATTCATTGAGTACTCTGTCAAGAACTTCTTTTCAGATGAATAAGCTTCTATTTAAGGATGACATTACTTTCAAGGGTTCAGGTGCAGTAGGTCACAGATCACTACTGAGCGTTGAATTTCTGAGGCATAGATACTTTTCAAAAAGTTCCTAGAAATACTAAAAAAGCAGAGAATCTCTTATTCTTTTGTTGGCTGTTCTCCATTTCCTCTTTTGCATTAATAATTTTACAGTTACATTTTCCCCCCAATGTTTTATGGAATTATGACACACATAAAGAAAAGTGAGCAAGCCAACGTGGATAACTCTGTGACTTCTCAGAGAGTGCCATGTAGCTAGGTAATCAACACCCAGATCAAGAAACACAGCACTGACCTTACCCCAGCGGTTCCCTGCATGCCTCATTTATCCTGTATCAGCATTGTTCACATTTCTGGCACCATAGCATAATTTTTCCACGTCATATTCATATGCAAGTAACTAGACTTTCGGGTAACTTCCAGTTTGAGGCTATTATAAATAATAATATATGAACATCATTACAGTTTCTTATTGAAATAGGAATTTGGTATTATGTTTTGCCTATTTAAGTTGCCATTGCTTCAATCATTCAAATGTCTTTTCTACCCAGTGCTTTCTCCCCTTACCTAATTATCTTTATTGTTAATACAAGATATGTTTTCCTTAATATTAGTTTTGAAAGTACAAAGTACCATAAGGAATTGAGGTTCTTTAAAAAATCTGTATTTACTTTCATTAACATTTTCTTTTTAAAGCATCTATTTTAATTTTTTTCTCATCTACCCAGATTATGCCTCTTAAATGTGTGTTGAATCTGTCAAAATTCTTCATCCCTTAATGAGGTGAATTGTTCAGCCCTGAAACAAATATTTTAATTTTGGCACCATGATGAGTTGGAGGCAGAATAGCTCTTGTATCTTAATGCAGTTTGTTATTAAATTTATATCATAATTTGCATAGCAATAAAAGGAAATTGAGAATTAGCAAAATCTACATTGTGATATGAAATTTTTCTTTTCAGATGACTGCTTTGGTATAAAAATTGAATTACTAATTCAAAATTGATGAGGAATTTTTATCAATCTGGATATTTAGGAATTGAGTTGAAATTTTCTATGCATATGAGACATGTATAAAAATCTATTCTAAACGTTTGTACAGTTATTTGTGTGTGTGTCTGTTTATCTGTTAACATATTCACTGAAGCATTCTTCACAGAAAGAACACTAGAAGACCATGAGTGGATGACTGAAGTTCTGTCTAACTGGGGAATGGAAGAAGAAAATAAGCTATACTTTAGGAAAAAAATATGCCAAATATGAATTCTTTAACAACCCAATGGTAAGTGAAATCTCCATTAACAGTCAATAAAAATCAAATGAATCAGTTAAATTTTACATGAAGAATATGGTCACTATCAATAAAATACAGTTCCATTTAGTGATTCTGGCCCTTTAAAATTATACTCACATTTCTTATTCTAACAATGATTAGTCACCATGATAAAAGAAGTTCAGGCACATATAAAACATTTCTTTAGCCTTACTTGCAAAATCTCAATTGAGATGCATTTAGTCATTTAACTTAAAAAATATAGCTAAACCTACTTTGGAGGCATTATTGCTTTTTTCTTGCCTTAGAGAAAAACTAGACAAAGCAACTGTACATTTAACTTTGAGATAAATTTTTGTAATAAATTTATAATAAATAATTGTCAAATGTATTCCAAAATGTAGTTTAAGTTTTCTTCACAATATTTAGGAAACTTAAGTAAAAAATTTTCTAAAACAAAAATAGATTGGTAATTATTGGGAATGTGTAGCTTAGCCAGAAATTTAAGATTGACATAAATCTTGATGCTTCAAATTATTTTGTTTTTAGTGAAATAATTTTTGAGCTAAATAGAAATGAGATAAAGAGTAGCATATTATATAGCAAATACTACTTTCATTATAATCCTCTTTAAAAGAAAATAAATGTATGTCACATTCTAATGAAGACTAGGGATCTAGAGAAGTCAGAATAGCCTCTGGACTCATTAGTTTAAATTGTTTTTGTCTCTGCAGCAGTAGCATTTTTTTACACAAAGTTTTGGATAATTGGATTGAAATGATCCTTTATAAAAATATATGATACACACCATAATAGAATATTTTCAAACCCTGAAAGATCTCTTACATTCTCTTTTATTTTAACCTATTAATAGAAACATAATGGGATGATCTTTGACAAAGAAAATAAGAGTTCTAACAAAAATTAAATAGATTTGAAGGAAAAGTGTTTTCTTGTTGCAAATCTTTATTAAAAGCTAGAATTTAAAATTTGTATTTAAAGAAATATGGTTTGGTGCTCATTTCTGTTTTATTATTATTATTATTGTTATTTGTAATTTAAATAAGATGAGACATTCACTTTGTATAGTTGGAGCCAATGGTTCAACTGGGTGATCTGACAATATCTGGATATAGTTTTGGTTGTAGGACTGGGGTGGGGTGGGGGTCAGCAGGAGCAGTGCCAAAAGTGGGCAAAGTTCGAATTCTGCTGAACATCCTCTAAGGCTCAGGACAGCCCCAAAACACAGGATTATTAGACAAAATGTTAGTAGAACTGCTGTTGAAAAACTCTGTCCTAGAGGAAATATAGTAGAATATATTTTTTCAAACTTGTCTGATCATAAAATTTACCTAAGGGAGTCCCAGTACTTATTAAAAACACAGACTCCAAGACCTGGCCAGACCTACGGAATCAGAAACTCCAGGAATGAGGTCTGGGAATTTCTATTTTAAACAACTGCTGTGGGTGAATTTTATGATTAAACAAGTTTGGAAAAACAGTAGGTGGAAAGAATTGGACTTTTAGTTCCCACTCTGAGTCCTTGTTTCTCTATGTTCTTGACTGTGAACCTGGGTACAGCCTTTGCCCTAGACTTCTGTGAGCCTTGATTTTGTAAAAGGGTCAGTAGTCTTTTCGTACCTGGTAGAGTAGTTGGAGGATTTGGGGAAGAGATGTGGGAACAAGCTCATTGTCAACTTGAGGGCAGTGTCCTATGACTCCAGGTCGGAGCATCTCTCTGCATCACTGTCATCTGGGCCCAACTCTACCTGGGAAAATGCCTGAGGGTACAGTCCAAGGACCAGCATTTTCAGAAGCACTTAATGTGGATTTTAGATACATTGGCTTAAGGATCTTCTGCTTTAGATTTCTATACTGGTCATAATTCAAACTTTTCTAGCATGGGTTTAGCGATAATGTATCCTTTATTTTTTGCCAGTATTTTTTTTCCAGAGCATATGGTGTCTTTTGCAACTGAAACCAATGGTGAAATATCCCCAACACAAATTTTACAAGTAAATATATATTTCCATTAAAATATGTAAGAAATCACATAATAATGGGAAAATTTTAGGTCCTTATTAGGCATGCTCATACTTTGACATGTTGACTTGAATGTTTAATTTTTTTGAGGGGGGTGGCAAAAAGCTAACCAAACAAACAAACAAAGAACCAACCAAACAAAAAGCTGGGTAAAGAATGGCCTAAATCAATAATCCCCCTAAAAATATATTTCTTCTCAGTTCTGGCCAGTTGTCAAAGGATTTTAAACATTTAAAAATGTATGCTATGAAAGGAAACTTTAGAGTTTTGCTTTGTGATGTGTGTATAGGTTATGTTATTCTTTTGAAAAATCAAAATTCTCAGTAAATTGAAGACATTTTATCAATAGATACATAGTATTAGCATTCATAATAAACACCTTCAATTCTATTTGTGATAAAATACTTAGCAATTAAATGAATGGAGGGATATTCAGATATATTTGTTTCATATACCAACATCTGTAATAGCTGTGACAGAAATACTGACATAGAATTGTAAGATATTCTTAGCTGAATCATGAATGCTGGTTATCTAATTAAAAATCTCCTTACTTTTGTGTCTGTTAGATTCATTTCTTCCAAACTAGCAGTTATTTGGGAGGAGCATTTTCCTAAGATATTGTCATTACAATAAGTGTACAGTTTATTTTAATTTTGATAGATTGGTAGATTTGGTATCAGAAGCTCTGCAGTTGTTTTTCACAGGTTAATGTTGAGCTATGTCTTCATAAGGATTGAAGCTAAGCTCTAGGCATTCCTGAACTCACTCAGTATTCTCTGGTATTTCATAAAGATAACTTTTAATATTTCCAATACAATATGACTTTAATCTATTAGTCAGGCATATCTACCATAGATTTGTTTCCTGTGGGCTTTTCAATATGGGCATGCTTTATTTTCATACTTCAGAATATTTTAGAAATATGATTAATTTTCAGATGTTTTTCTGAAGGCTGCTTCTATGCCACTGGGTTTCACAGAGCCCCCCTCCATCTGAATGTTAGGGTAAATGACAACCTCAGGACTCCCAACTCTCAGCTCCCTGTAGGCTTCACTATTGTATTGTGACTTGGTGGTGGGGTGGAGGTTTTCCTTCTATCTCCTTTCCCAAATCCTCCTCTTACATAGTTATATTGCTTTAATGCAAATCATAAAAACAAGAAAAAATGTAGGCTTTGGAATTAGATAGTCCTGCATGTGCCCCTGACCTCTTCTCTCCACTGAGGCAATGTCTCCACTTTTTAAAAGGTTTCTTCTTTGTCTAGTGTGACCTCCATAACTCTCTTTTAAAAATTTAATTGGTTTGCTTTAATAACTTGGAAAGCACTCAAACTAAAAAAACTACTTGCCTGTTTTACATGTCAATTAATTAATATCTGTGGCTCATTAAATTAAAAAAAAATTAGTAAATTACTTTAAAAATGTAAATATGTACTATTGGCATTTCCCTGAATAGACTTTAAAAATAAAGTACATTGTTGTAGTTAATAATTTCTCTTACTTTCAGTTCTTCCATTTGTTTATTCATAGGGATTTCTATTTTCTTCTTTTAATGAGACACTAATGCACTTCCAGTGTCTTATTAAGGACACTGAGCATGGCCACACACACAGAGTGACTCCCTTTCATTCTCCTTTCCATGACCAATGTGTGCCCCCATCTCAGTTAATTACTACTGTATAACCCAGTCTTCCAAACCTTAATGGTTTAAAGGACCCACCTGCATTTTGCCAACCATTTTGAGGGGCAGGGATTTAAGGGATTTGCTTCATCTCTGAAGCACTTTGACTCAGTGGTTAGAGAAGATTCAAGGTCCCCTTCTAAGCTGTCCCTTTTACCACACATGCTGTGACACTCAACTCCTGTCCTCTCTTTCTCCTTCTGTGAGGCGTTTCGTCTTCCAGAGTTTTTCCAGTTTCACTGGGCTTCTCACCCACGGGGGTTTCCAGATAATCACATTTCCTGTGTGGCATCTGACTTGCAGAAGTCAAGTTGGTTTGAAAGCCATCAGGCTAGGACATATCTAAAACTGGCAAAGGGTTACTTCTACAATTTTATTTTGGTCCAAGCAGTGATAGGCTTACACTGATTCAGGATGGATGGAGAAACAAAATCCGCCTTTTCATGGTTTAAAGAAAAGATGCAATTGCAGAAGGACACGTGGGATGGGAAATATGGTTGCAGTCCTCTTTGGAAAAAACCCAGCCTACCATAATGCCCCATGACAGAACTATGGAAGATAAGAGGTTGTATATTCTCATCAGCAAAGTGAAGTTGGCTCAACTTCTTATCTTTAATAATTGAAGTCAGGATTGTGGTCTTCTATGGTATAACACAAGGAAACCAATACGTAAAACTGTCAACTCACAAAAAATAAAAATAAAAACATGAGAAAGGATGAGAAGTATAGTACTTCACCCTGTAGATGATATCTAGCTTTACAAATAGACAATCAACTAGTTTATAATTTTGATGTTTGATATTGATATTTTTTTAGTTTTCATACTTACATTTGATTGGTAAAAGGCAACAAAATCATTGATTCCATAATATTAGGGGAGAGTCTAATTGTTCTTCCAGATGTTTCTAAGTTCAAGCACATATCCTGAAATCCATGGCTTCTTACATGCGGAAGAACAGGGAAAGAAGTCCTGGAAAAAAAAAATTACGTCCTTCTAAGATGATCTGGTTTATATTTTTCTACTAAAGGAACATCAAAGGTAAATTAAGTATCTGTGATATGTTATGTAAGATTATTAGCTGTAGATTAAAACAGACTTTTTACTTTGTTATATTTATGATTTTATTACCTGATATCAGGAGGTGGTGACATTTTTTGTATTCTAAAGATTTATCATGATATGTTTAAAAATTGTTCAGTTTTATTTCAAACTAGTTTCTATATATCTTTGAGGATATCTGGATGCTCTTATTTCTGTAACACATATGTTGTTCATTTTTTCCCACCCCGAGTTTACTCCTTTCTCTTTATGCAAAGCTGAACGTTTTGAGGTCCAACAGGGGAAATTGCCAAACACTGACAATAACAAATTCATGAATACAAAATTAAAATACCCTCTTATGAAAATCTTCAAAGAAATATTACTTGAAAAATCTCAATTGATTGCACAAAATATCAACACTTATAAACCACAGACTATTAGGGGTCATAGACTATACATAGAAACATAGAATAGACAGTGCTAAAAGCTATGGAATATACACATATCTAAGAGACCATATGGGTGGGTGTGACTATCTACACATCTATAGCTCTCAATTGTAATAGATTCTGTAAGTACTGAACACAAACCCCCAGTCAATTCAAGAAAATAGGATGATGAAGGACTGCAAACTAATATGTTACACATCTTCATTGATTAGACATTGATTAACTATTATTTTCCTGAATGACAAACAGCTAGTGGTAAAATAACTGAGGCGTGTGATTTTTTTACATCTTAGACAGAGATGACCTCTTTATTCAGCTGATTGTGAGCTAATGCTAAAGCAGGAGACAGCGACAGTTTGAGAATCCAGACTGGTGTTGCTTTTTTCATTCTTCTTTTTTAAATAAATCCTCTCTGGCAGACTTCCTAGATTTCTTGTATGTTTCTATTAGAGACAGATTTAACTAAATTTAAAAATGATCAGTCAACTTCCAAAATATGGAACATGTACCTGTGGCATAACTACACTTAAAGGGAAGATCATTTTATGGACTTGATATTTACAAGCATATTGATCAGTGTTTATTGAAATTTTAAGTTAATTCTCTCTCCTCTGCAGTGCCATATTGGCAATTATAGAAAATTTTAGAATGAACTGAGTAGGAGTTTGTGTCTGTGGCTTATGTAAGCATACTGTTTTAGAAATATGTGAAATATGAATCATGGGAGGAAGAAAATGTATAATTTAATATTTGGTTCATATATAGTAGAATATTATGCACAATATCAGATTCATGTAGTGAAATCTTACAGAAGTATAGTAAAATTTCTTAATCTATTTCAAAACATCTCTAATAATAAGCCCAATGTAAAAATTCTACGTTGGATTTTCAGGTAATTTTTTCTCTACTGCAATGAAAAAAAGAAAAAAAAAGACAGTTAATGAAGTAAACTGGATTATTACTACATAAAACCAAATAACAATGAGACTAGCATCCTTTTCATTCTAGAGTATTCTATGCATTTTGAAGATTTGTGGGAAACATTATTAATAAGCAGAAATAATTAATTTGTTCTGGCATTCTTCATAATAATAGTCATGAAGACTTTTGATGTTCCAGAAAGCTTAATAATTTGCTTCTCCATTGGAATTTGATTGTAAATTAGCACTAATTAATGTCCACTTAAGTGTTACAGATGTGTGATATATCTAGTTAGTTACCAAATGAGTAACTGTAGAAAATTTGTTCTGTGAGATTATATGAATTAAGATTAATGATTAGAGTGTCATTTTTAAAAATAAGAGAAATTCATTATCATTTCCAGTGTTGCAAGTCAATTTTAACATGTACATATTTTAGGGAAAAAGAAATTAGTAACCTTATCATTTAAATTAATACCGAGGTGCCTTCAATACCAGTCTTATTAGTTATTGAATTATTAGAGATATAATTGTAAAATTTCATTGTCTTTTGCCCTCTAATGCAATCGTAACTCTAGGTTAATAAATCAAATCTGTTCTTTATGAACATTGACAGCTTTAACATAATAAATATATTAAAATACTTTTCCCCAAATAATTTTTGTTTGTCTCACCTAAGATACTGGGCCTTTGTGTATGTACATATTAACTCAAGGCTTTTAGTTAAAGATATGCTGTACATTTTGGGATTTAAACTATGAGGCAGAGAGAAATATGCGAAATTCCTTTCTAAATTTCAAATTTTGACTATTGAAAAGCTAGTCTTTGTTTAAGAAATCTGGCTGCACTCTAAAGGAAACACATGTTATGCTTTAATAGAGGAAGAATATCTAGTGAAAATATATATGTCTGCAACATTTAGGAAAGAAACTAAGCATAACCTTGACTCACTGAATTGCCCTTAATTTAAGTACATCAGTGGTCACATGCTAATTATAAGTTGCCTCCTTAGTATTATTTTTGAGGGCTGATAAAAGTTTCCCCTTTGCTTTATATGGTGCTTAGAACTTAGGAAAGGGAGTGTTGAGTGGCTAGTGAAGCGAGAAAAAAGAACAAATGGAAAACCGTCCAACATCCATATATCCCAGGGGAGCTGAAACTCCAAAAAGAAGTCTAATAGTGTGCTGTTTCCTTGTCCGTCTGTGTGCAGGTGAGAGCGCCATGGCAGGGGTCAGTGTGTAAATTTAAAAACCAGAAGCCTGGAGTGTTACAGAAGCAACAATGATGTGATATTTCTACTTCAGCTACCTTTTGAGGAAATAAAAGCACCTCCTTTGGTGTTGGCTCAGTGTGTGTGCATGTGTGTGTGTGTGTGTGTATGTGTGTGCATGTGCACATGCTCATACACGTGCATGTGCCTTTCTGTGGAGCTAAGTATGCTCCACTTTTTTCAAGCATATTTAATATCTTTATATTTTTATATGAAAATGTAACTGTCAATTTTAAACTGATTTGGATGGACAGCAATAAAATGCAAACCTCACTTCATATTACAATTTTCAGTGAGGATTTCTAATGCAAAGTAATTGCTGACAATAAGAAATGACAAATTACTAATTACTTAGTTCAATTAGACTTTTGTGCCTTTGGTCCTAAGTGGCAAGCATACAGCAACTCTTGCACTTTTATAACAATTAATGACACTAAAAATATTTAAACTGCCAACAGATGTAAGAAGACATGAATTGAAACTTACCTAATTTACATACTATCCCTATTTTATATCAAGTAAATGGTGTTTATTTTTTTATGGTACAATTAAATATTACTGGTACAGTGCAATTTTCACAGAACTTCAAAGGGCAAAATATAACTGTTCAAAAGCTGGTCAGTTTTAATGCTCCCTTTTCTCTTATCACAGCAGTATTTCTCTTTAGAAGATTCTTAGAATATGAATTTCTATCTATATAATATCTGAAGTTATACATCAGTGTTAATTGAATAGCTGTACTTCTGCTTTTTGTTTTTTCTTCTTTATTGTCTATTCTGTTCATCTTTAATTTCCTAATGATCTATTTAGCATCCATATATTTTCTGCTTCTCTTCTTTCCCATGAGGCTAATTCAGGTGTATAAAAGATTTTTTGTAAGTTCAGCTCAATTTACTGTGTCTGCACTGATATCTTTTGGTTATAGCATACAGAGAAATTAATTTGACATTCCCAGTGCTATCATTTTTGGTTATTTTGATTTATTATATTATAAATATAATATATATAAATAAAAAATATTATATACTTGCAAATATAGAATTTTAAAAAAATGTTTCCAGTTATAATCAGATAGATTTTTGTTTTCTCTGTGGGTCAGCAGGTGAATAGACTACTGCAGATGCATGTAGAGTAAAAAAAAAATGAGAAAGGCAAGGGATCCAATTATGTTTGTAATGATCAATTCCCTATTAAGACTTTAAATATATTTATTCTTTTTTCAAAGCATGTAAAAATTCTGTTCATCTGTGAAAGAAAAATAAAACTTCTGATTAGTACTGAGGCAATTCACATGGTACCTTGTGCTTACAGAGTAAGGAAAATGTTTTTAGGTAACTAATCCAGCCATAAAAAGAAACACAAAAGGATGTTATAGAAAAACAAAATACAAAATACAAAACAAAATACAATTAAAGACTTTCAAATCAATCCACATCTAAGCAAAAAATTGCATCAAAGATAAAAATGTTAAACTGGCTATTATTGTCCACTAGGAGTTTCTTTACCTCATAAGATTCTGCACGTGTCACTAGGAGTTCAGGCATCAGGAACTTCATTTCTTTTCTCAGTGTTTTGAAGAAGACTGTGAACATCCCATTAATTTTAAATTAAATGTATTTTCTTTATACTTAGTACTAGCTGTTTAAGATGGCATGTGTTTTGTCCTATTGCTACTAAGAGTTAATTGTAATTGGGTGAACAGAAATATTTTTATTCAACTGCCCAGTAAGCAAAAGGAAAAATGTAAATATGTCTTGTTTTATCATATGAATGCAGGCATGGGGCAATTGAGTGACCCTAAGACGTAAGAAGAAACAGATTACTAGTGCTTTTTCCAGGGCTTTTATTGATTTTTGCATTTCTTTCCCCCCTCACATCTGAGCAATGAAGCTGTTGTTTAGAAATAACATAGGAAACTAGATCCAAATAACCAAGGGTAGTTTTTGGACAAACCTCTGTTGTTTTACCATAACTGTAGTTTTCTTTTTTCATGAGCTCTGTGAACTTTAAGGGCTAGAAATATAACAGAGCATGTACTAGATAATAGAGGAAAAAGGAAAAGCTGAGGCAGGGGGTAGGAGGCCTGGGCAGGGACCTGAAAGAAAGACTTTCACGAATCACAAGAAAAATGGCACTGGCATTGTGCCTAAAACAAGATAACGTGGAAAAGAGGCAGTAGCAGTGATGGACTTAGCAAGTATATTTAGAACAAGAATGATAGGAAGAAAGAAGTGGCCTAATTAGAAGAGAGGGAAAGGAAAAGAAAGGGAGGGGGACAGGGACACTGATAGAGGGAGAGGGAGAAGGAGTGGCAGAAAAAGAGGGAGAGGGAGCAGGAGCAAGTGCCGAGGAAATGTCAGGAAAGAAAATAAAACAAAAATCAGAAAGCAAAGGACCTAGGGAAATTAGCAAAACACCACTTGAATCTAAGGATACATCTTTACTGGAGTCACAGTGCACCATGAGAACAGGATCTTTTGGATGATTTAAAAATCCAAGGAATGAATAATTTCCTTCCTGTTTTCTATCGTTATCATTAAGACACAAACAACAGAGAGAGTGTCACTTTGTTAATCTAGATTATTATTTTTTTTTCTTTTTGGTGGTTATATAAGGAATTGAGAGGTGTATACTATCTTCAGGAAATACATAAAAATGCCATAGACCTACTTGCATAAGATTTGTTTTGTGTATTTTGTCTGACCTGTGTTTTGTACTCAATGAAATTTTGAGGTTTTCAGGCTCTAAGAATTTTGAACACAATCATTTTTTATATAGGCAAGCATGTTAAATTCCTCCAAAAATTTTTAAAGAATTGTGGGGCATATATTTTCTTAGTGTGGGTGTTTTTCCTTTTTTTAACTTAATTTTTAAATTTGTTTTAGTCAGTTACGCATGATGATAGAATGCATTTATGCACTTTGATATATCATACAAAGTTGGATATAACTTCTCATTTTTCTGAGTGTACATGTTGCAGAATTATTTTGGTCGTGTAGTCACATATACACATACAGTTATAATGTCTGTTTATTTCTACTATCTTTCCTATCCCCACATTCCCTCCCCTCTTCTCCTATCATTGCCCTCTACCTAATCTAAGGTAATGTTATTCTTCTCTAGTACTCCCCCTCACCTTACTGTGTATTAGCATCCACATATTAGAGAAAACATTTGGCTTTTAGTTTTGTAGGATTGGCTTATTTCACATGATATTCTCCAACTCTATTCATTTACTGACAAATGCAACATATACATGTATAGGGTTGGTATGTAGCTTAATGGTAGTGTATTTTTCTAGTATATGTGAGTGCTAGGTTCAATCTCTAGCACTGGAAAAAAATACACACACATACACATTACATACTATACAGGCTTAATGAAGAAAATTTGTTGAATTCCACTTTCTTTATGAAAACCTTATTTAGATGATTATGCTCCCTATTTTGTTGATTACATTTCTGCTAAGGAATCAGAGGTTGATTCTGGTCATAAGTGTCCTCTTTCTTGACACACAGAAGTATTGGAAGATTGTTGTCATTATCTCCTTCCTTCTTCCTTCTTTCTGGATGTATAAGGGACTCTAAAATGACTGGCATAGGTTTAGTTGGATTGATTGCCCATTGAATAGATTAAATAAATATCTATCAACAACTAAAAAAAATTATTTTAAAAATTAAGTGCTGGGCTGGGGATGTGGCTCAAGCGGTAGCACGCTCGCCTGGCATGCATGTGGCCCGGGTTCGATCCTCAGCACCACATACAAACAACGATGTTGTGTCCGCCGAGAAATGGAAAATAAATATTAAAAAATTCTCTCTCTCTCTCTCTCTCTCTCTCTCTCTCTCTCTCTCTTTCTAAAAAAAGTCAAGTGCTTATTATAGCTATTAAATATCATAGTAAAATTTGCCCATCCTGAGGCAAATTTTAACTTACATTCATTTCTTTAATTTCCATTAGGGGCTGAAGGCTAACATAGCAAAGTTAAGATACCTAACAAATGGTTAGCAGTTTTGTTTATGGACAGACTGATATCTACCTTGTACAGAATGATTTTCCTTTACTTGGATTTTATGTAGACCCAAAACAGAGGAGGAAAATCTGAGAGACATCGTGTATATATCTCACGCAATCACTGAGGATACCTTGTAGTAAAATGTGTTTTCTACTCCAATTCCACATGTCCTTACAAAGTTATTGTGTCCAATTCACATTTTCTCTACTAATTTCCTCAAATAATTATGTATATTCTTGGGAGATTTGGATTTAATGCATGATAATGTATATAGTTATCAGGTTCAAAATTTTTATTTCCATTCCATTCATATTATGAGGTTAAAAAATACGTTGCTATTGTGATACAAATATCTTAGTAGAAAAATGTATGAATTTATAATAAGCAAAGCAAATGGAATTTGAAATCATAAGACATACTTATATGGAATATTTTCACAGTTTCTAAAATTTCCTGAACTTCAGAAATTAGTCCTCAGAGAAAACTTATTGTGTTAGCAACTTATAGTTATGGCTTTCTTTTTTTCTTTTTTTTTTTTTTTCTTTTTTTCTTTTTTTTTCTTTTTGCAGTTTTTGCTAATAATTACTGAAATATATGTAGTAACTTGTCTTATTTTACATTAGAAGAAATAAGTCATTGTAGTTTTGCATAATAAAAAGCATAAAATAACTAGCCAATAAATGAAGTGCACTATTTTGGCTTTAAATTATTTTAAGTTATGTCAGATTCCTTTAAAATCAAGAATAGACTGATCTTCTGACAGAGGGAATTTATATTTGAAGGAATCCTATTGCAGATGAGTAGAAAGTGAGAGAGACTGATGGAAAAAATATATTAGTGGAGTACTGTGATTCAAGGACAGATTATTAATTCTAGGAGTCTAGTCTGAGCTTTTGGGTAACTAGTAAATTGAAAATTTTTTAGTTAAAATATATAGTATATTTTCTTTATTTAGTTTAAGAAAAAATAAAATGGAAGTTTCCTTTCTTAAATAAGTTGAGGAAAATCTTGGGGGAAAAATTAAAAAATCTTACCCATCCATCAATTAATGGTTAAAATGGGAAAAATTTCTACTTTGAAATTTTCCCTGACATTCTACTTGATCTTGGAGAAGACATTTAATCCTTTGCATGCTAGAATACACAGCATATAATGAATGAAGACAGCAGTGTCTTTTAGAAATGCAAAATATTGTTTGAAAGATAAATTTAATAATGTAAAAAGTAACATTTGACATGAAAATAGATTGAGACCTTTAAATTTAAAATATAGCCTGCCTGGCATGGTAGCACATGCTGTATTCCCAGTGGCTCAGGAAGCTGAGACAGGAGAATCTGGAATTCAAAGCCAGCCTCAGCAAAGGCGAGGTGCTACGCAATTCAGTGAGACCCTGTCTCTAAATAAAATACAAAATAGGGATACTGGGGTGGCTCAGTGGATGAGTGCACCTGAGTTCAATACCTGGTACTTAAATAAATAAATAAATAAACAAACAAACAATATTTTTACTATAAAGTCATTTAGTCTATTTGAGCAAATGTATTCAGTATAGATTTACATTTAACTTTTTGTTTAATCCTTAAGTTGGATCCAAATTGTACTAAATCAGGATAGTATAGAATGCTAAAAACCTCAGAGTACCATAAATTTAAAAAGAGAAAAATTGGAGAATGAGGTACTAGAATTCTACAGATCCTGCAGGAGGGCTTTCCCAATAAAATTCCCTTTGTGATCTGAGAGTCTTTTACCCAGATCCTTGAGCACTGGCCATTAAAGCTCCCCTTACACTCTACATTGATGTGAGGCTCAGTACCACATAAGGCAGTGTTTGGGGCACAGTATTTCATAACTATTTTGCATAGTTGGATAATGAATATCTACTATTGTCAATTTTGCCATATACTAAAGCTCTTGGAAAGTTTCTTCACTCTATCTTTTTTTAAATAATAAGTTTAACTACATTTGAATAATTGTTATGTACTGTGAATACAGGAAATTGGAAGGCAGCATATTATGAATATGGATCTTAGCATGTAGGACCACATAGCATATTAAGAGACAGCGTAAGACCAATAATTACAATATAGCATACTAAGGGCAACGACTAGAGTCTGAACATATTACAGAGCCATGCTAAAAGAGGATTTAGTCCACTTAATAACCTGAGAGATTTCATCGAGCAATTGAAACCGATGATGAGTAATGAGAAGAAAGGGACTGTAGGTCAGAAAAAATGCATATACAGAGTCACTGAGTCCAAATAAGCTGTGTGTGGAAAACTGCAAAAGAAGTCAAATAAAGTTTTCTCCTTTATTTTTGTGATAGGTTTTTTAAAACAGCTTTATTGTGGTATTTTTTATATATGAAACTATACATATTTAATGTGTATCATGTGATGAGTTTAAACTGAGCACCTCAATCAAGGCAATAAACATCACATCCCAAATTTTCCATGTGCTCTACCTTCTTGTGCTCATATGTGGCAAGAATGAGAGATAGCACTGTGAGGGAAAAGGAAAGGTGTAATGAGAGATAGCACTGTGAGGGAAAAGGAAAGGTGTTGGAATTTTAGATATGATGGCCAGGTATGGTTACCATGTAAAGGAAACAGTATAGTGCTAATTGATTTTTGGGGGGTTGATCATTCCTGGATAAGTCTTGAGGGCAAAGCCTCCCTGGTTTGTTCAGGAAGCAAGTCAGGGTTAGTGTAGATGAAGTGATATAAAAAAGGAGATTAGGATGGGATCAGAGGAAAAAGAATGACTTTATACATCACTGCAAAAGATGTGAGCTCTTACCATGGGGAGAAGTTAAGTAGAGGATTGGCATAGTGTGACTTACATTAAAGCAGGATTATTTTGGATGTTCTTTTGAAAATAAACAAAAGTTGGCCAAGAGCCAAAAGAAGGACCAGGTTCTTTGGGGATAGGGAGAGGAGTTTGAGATTTTGGTGGCTTGGATTAGGATGTAACAGTGCAAGTAGTAAAGATCAGCTATCTTTTCTATATTTTTAAGGAAGACTAGGAAGCATCAGCTGAATGATAGAATGCAAAATGTGAGAGAAGTCATGGATGACTTAAGAGTTTCTAAATGGAGAAGTCTTCTAAATGGAGAAGACTACAATAGAATAAAGGCAAGCAGGAGCTATCAGCAGCTTCTAAGTTTGAGAGATCAAGTGAATATTCAGGAAAAACATGTTGACACATGAGTCTAGAGTTCTGGCAAGAAATATAAGCCAGAAAGATAAATAGCTTTGGGAGTCAGCAGCATATAGTTGATGCTATTAAAAAAATCATAAAACTAGATAAATGATCAAGAGAATGAATGAAGATATAAATAAAAAGAAATCTCATGACTGATCTCTGGGTCGCATCAGCATTTAGAAGTTAGAGAAGAGGTGAAACTGGCCAAGAAGTCTAGGAAAGACTGGACATAGAGAGCAGTGGAAATGTGGTGAAATGGTTTCCTGAAAGCCCCAAGAATAATGGGGTCAAAATGGACAGGGAACCCAAAAGATGCAAGTGCTGCCACTAGACCAAAATGAGAAGTGATGATTGTCATCAGAGTTAACAACAGGAAAGTCATTGTTGGTTCCTATGGTTTGAATGTTTGTGTCCCCTAGAAATTGTTAGGATGGCATTCTAACTCCCAAGACGGTGGTATTAAGAATTTGAGCCTTATAGAAGTCACTAGTCACCACAGCAGAGCCCACATATTGATGTACTATAGACCTTAGGGAGCTAGCTCAATCCTCTCCACTATGTGACAATACAGCAGGAAGGCACTTTTCCATAAAGCAGAAAGTAGGCCCTTAGTAGACACTGAATCCGCTGTGATGTTGATCTTGGATTTCTCAGCTTGTAGAACTGTAAGAATTAAATTTCCATTCTTTATAAGATACACAGCCTATGATATTTTGTCACAGCAGCTCTATGGACTAAGAAAGTGATCTTGGTAAGAGGAGGTTGGTAGAGTGACTGGAAGGAAGACACCTAGTTACAATGAGTTATAGAGATAATGGAAGAAGAAAACTGGGAGCAATGAATTTAAATAGGGTTTTACTTTTTCCTTGTGAGATTTGGTATGAAAGAAAGGAGAGAGATGAGGATGTTAATGAGAGGAAAATGAGCCCATATTTTTAAGATAGGAGAAATTTATGTAAATAAAAATGATTGAATTAAAAAGAAAGAAAGAAAAAAACACTCAGGAGGGAGAAGGGGAAATTACTTGTGCAACATTCTTGAGTAGGCAACAGGGGACAGGCTAAAGTCCCCTGACGTTGAGGGGTTGGCCAAGTTAGAAATGAATTCTTCATCTTTTCTCAAATTCATATGTGTCTTGAGAGAAAAGTACCATATTTCTCTTTTGTTCTGGACTATTTTTTAAAGGATGTTTGCACAGCAAGTTAAAATATGTTTTCTTACTGTTCAGTATAATACAGATAATGTCTCCCTATGGGTACAGGTCAAGAGAAGTTGTTCACATCCCATTATAAAACATTCAGGTTCCCTAAACTCAAAATTCCTTTCCTGTAATGCAACCCATTGCATATTCAGATGTTGCTTATTCTCAATACAAAGCCCTGTGGAAATCAGGGCCAAGGGAACTATATTAGTCAGGGTTTAAAAAAAAACAGAATTGATAGATTTATTTATTTATTATAACAAATTGGTTCACACAATGATGGAGGCTGAATAGTACAAGATCTGCAGTTGACAAGTTAGAGACCTAAGAAAGTTGATGGTGTAGTTGTAGTTCCAGATTGAAGATAGTAAATTGGGAAAAAAGAGAATTCTTTTTGACTCAGACTTTTATTCTATTCAGGCATTCAACAGATTGGGCAAGACTCACCTTCATTGGGGAGGGCAATCTTCTTTCATCAGTCTGCAATTGAAATTACCATATTTACCAGAAAACCAGAAACACCCCAAAATAATTTTAGACAAACATGTGGGGCCCCTATGGCCTGATTAGGATGACACATCACAAGAAAATGTATGTATAGTAGGTGCTTCATTTTCTTTTTTTTTAAATAAAATGTGTTCCTTTTAGTTATAGATGATAGTAAAATGTATTTTGACATATATACATGGGGTATAAGTTCCCATTTTTGTGATTGTATATGATGTAGAGTTATACTGGTCATGTAATCATGAACATAAAAATGTTATGTCCAATTCATTCTACTCTCTCTTTTATTCCCACTCCCCTTCCCACCACTCCCTTCCCCCCATCCAATCTGGTGAACCTCCATTCCTGCCCCTGCCTCCTGATGCTATTGTGAGTTAGTATCTGCATATCAGAGAGAACATTAGGCCTTTGGTTTTGGGGGGATTGGCTTATTTCACTTAGCATGATAGTCTCTGGTTCCATTCATTTACTAGCAAATGCTATCATTTCATCCTTCTTTATGGCTAAGAAATATAACATTCTATATATGTGCTATGTTTTTTCTTTATCCATTTATCTATTGAGAGGCACCTAGATTGGTTCCGAAGTTAGCTATTGTGAGTTGAGCTGCTAACAACATTTATGTGACCACATTGCTATAGTATGCTGATTTTAAGTCTTTTGCATAAATGTGGATGAGTGGGAAAACTGGGTCATATAGTGGTTCCATTCAAAGTTTTCTAAGGAATCTCCATACTGCTTTCCAGAGTGTTTGCACCAATTTGAGGTCCTACCAACAATGTATGAATGAGGTACTGAAATTTCTAAGAGTACTAAACTGTGCTTTGTATAAAAACCAAGACTCTCATGGCTTTTGGTAAGCTAACATTTCAGGCTCAAAGTAAAATAAATAATTAAACTTAAATATATTAAAATTAAAACAATAAATTTAATAAAAAATAATAAAATAATTATAATAAATAAATAAACTTCATAATTCTTGACAGGTAACATCTAGGATCTGGGCAATTTTCTATGTTAACAGAAGGGTAAGTAGGATTTATGATCATAGATGTGAATAGTTGTGATAACTCCAGTTATCTCAATTTAATTGGAGGCAAATTTATTAAAACATAGCAAGGATGGAAGAAAACCTATTGATGACTGGAAAGGACAAAAATATCTAAAACTCTTATTAAAGAGAGTGAGAATGTGAACAAACAATAATTTATACAAATATTGTGATCTTTTGTAGTACTAAAGAATATGTGTTCATGAATTTAAAGTGATACTGAATATGTGATTGAGACTGGCTCAGTTGTAGCCTTGTTAAGATTCAATCATAGATGTAGGTGTAGAGGGTGGAAGTTCAGTAGAGAAAGCCTGCAAGAGCCAAAGGAGCTAAGGACCTAGTAAGAGTGATGGTAATGATTGAGCTGTGAAATGTAAACTGGCTAAATAGGGTAGTGAAGGCATCACTTGGGGGTCAGTGAAGGGTGGTAGAATCAATGGATTGTAGACCTCATTCTCAGGGTAATGGAAGAAATTTGGGCTGTAGTCTAGAGGAAGTGAGCCGGAAAGATTATTCTGGTTATCTATCATACAAGCTATTCTTCCTGGCATGTGTCATCTAAAGTCTGCTATTTTTTCACATCTTGATTTTTTGAGTGTCTTGATCAAAACAATATGGTAATATTTAATCTATTTTCTAAATATAAGAATTATATTGAAAAGATAAATGAAGTCAGTTGTGTGATTTTTTTTTTAGAAAAATCAGGTTGGTTTCTAATGATTATTACATTCTTTGTATCATGTTCACATTGCTTTTCAAATGTCCCTAAAACATCTCTTTTATCATGTTCCTGGTTATTGATATTAGTTTCCTTGAACTAGTATTTAGAAAATGTTTTTGATATGCCTCTCATAAAGTAAATATTTTCATGAATTTGAATACTAATATTATTGATATTAGTTTCCTTGAACTAGTATTTAGAAAATATTTTTGATGTGCCTCTCATAAAGTAAATATTTTCATAAATTTGTATACTAATATTATTGATATTAGTTTCCTTGAACTAGTATTTAGAAAATGTTTTTGATGTGCTTCTCATAAAGTAAATATTTTCATGAATTTGTATACTAACATTTTAATTATATGTTACCGTATGGATCTAGAATATCCCCCAATGGAAAGATTGATCCCCAATGCAGAAGTGTTCAGAGGGGGGGGTGCTTTGAAAAAGTTATTAGATCATGAGGCCTCTAACCTCACAAAAGGCTTAACCCATTGATGAAATTATAATTTGGCATTATTGGGAATTGACAATGTAAACTGTAGGAAGTGGGGCCTGGTTGGAGGAAGTAAACCAGAAGACACATGTCCTAGAAGGACATCTTTTTTTGTTTGTTTGTTTTTATAAGGTAACATTTATTTGTTTGTTTGTTTGTTTTTCTCATGCAATGCTAAAGATCAAACCCAGTGCTTCACACATGCTAGGCAAGAGCTTCCAGGCTTCACTGAGGTAAGCAGCTCTGATACACCCTTTTGCCTTGATGCTTTGCCTTACTTCAAACTCAGAGCAATGATACCAAGAGACTGAAATTTCTGATATTGTGAGACAAAATAAATCATTCCTTCACTGAGTTGATTTTATCAAGTATTTTGTCACAGTGATGAAAAGCTAACACAATATATAAATTATGGCCTGTATTAAAATATAAACAAAATAAAATATATGATATCTAATTATAAAACTTTGCCAATTATAGAAATAGAAAAAGAATAAGGAAAAGGTGAATGTAATATTAATTATTTTTTTTAAATGATTTTCAAAATTTCCCATTAGTAGAAAACTTTCTCATTAGATTTTAATAATTATATTTTAGTCAATATCAATACTATTAATAAACATGACTATATTAGACCTCATGGAAGTATTATTGATTTTAACTCATAAGTGTCTGATAAAAAATGAAGAAGAATCAAGATCTTAGCACTATCAGTTTCTAACTATTTAGTTATACTTATATTGTCCCCTGATTTAATATCAGGAAACTGTTTTCAGTATTTGGCTATATTTTTGTCTTCTATGATTTCTCGCAGCAGTTATAAAATTATATCTTCTTATCATTGTTCTAAAATAGAATAGGTCTAGATCCAATCCCATACAGAAATTTTCCATATTGGAAAATATATGATCATCCCCCATTTCAAATGGTATTTTCCTATCTGCAATGGCTGGCTACCCTTCTGTTGTTTTCTGTTTGTTCTAAAATATTTTCCTTGTAAAGTTTTTATAGCAATGTATATTCAGGGCACATATGAAATAATTTGATAAATATCTGTTTACCTATCATGATTCCAAGGATCAAGTTCAGATACTTTTTTACTTAATAACTTTCCACATCCTCATCCCCAACTTGCAGGATCTCTAGAGCTCTCTGAGAAATGGGCAACCATGCAATGACAACTCTCTTGCTGGCACTACTTTTCCATCCCAGAAAAGGAATTTAGTTTACATAGAGCACATCTTCTGAAATTCCTCAAGGCCCTGGAGTAATTTCATTCCTTGGTACATGTCTCCCATGGTACTCATTTGGTAAAGATGTAAAGTATTCCTTGGAATTATTTATTCACTCATGTTACTGTACTTCTCACCTCCATTTCCTTCAATACTTAGAAATATCTATAGTCCACCATTAATTAAAAGAATTTGTCTTAGATAATTTTGAAAACTGTTACTCAGTTAAAAAAATTAGTTGAGGGAATAGGAAATAAAAAACAGAGGATGTGTTTAGTTGATTCTAGTGTTTCCCTCTTCATCATGCTATTGCATTTCCCCCCCTAGTTTTTCTCCTGTTATGAAAGTGATTCTTAGGCTAAGGATACAGCTCAGTTGGTAGAGTGCTTGCCTCACATGTACAAGGCCCTGGATTCAATCCTCAGCACCACACACACAAAAAAAGATTCTTACCTTCTTCACTGTTACTTTGCCATCACTGTACAGACCCATAGAGAAGTGTTGGTTCTGTCATGTATGTTACTGTGCCACACCCTCAATGACAAGTATGAACTTTCTTTCAGCATGCATAGCACATGTGTAGCAGTATCTTTCCTTTACACGTTCATTATGTTTAGAGGAAAAAAATAAATTTCCCATTGCCTTGTCAGAATGTGAGTCAACAGTTGAAGTTGTTTCCTGCTGAAATGGCTAGTTTAGGAGCACTGGGGCCCAAGGTCTACTCAGCTGCCCCTGGAACTACAAGTGATCAGCATCCCTGATACACCTGTAACATCCACTTGGAAGGACAGTGGGGATTTCTACTTTGAGAGACTGTCCAGACCACTTTTATCATATTTCATGTAATTGTTTATTTTCCTCAGGCAATATCTAAAGTCCAAAACTCTACATTTTCTAATATTATGATATGACATCTTAATATTGAAGAATCAACAAAATAAGAATTTAGGACTAGTAATAAAACTCTTGTTGGGTTAAAAAGATAAAAATACATATTCTTGAAATGAGAAAATAACTGCAAAAATATTTAACTTACATATAATAAGAGTTTTCCTTTTAGTGTGTAGTTTTATGAGACTTGATGAACACATAGAGCCATGTAAGCATCACCACAATCAAAAGGTAAAACAATTTCATCAATTATAAGAAATGCCCAAGAATGCCTCTGTAGCCTACTCCATTATCATCCCTGGGCCATAAGTCATTACTGGTTTATTTACTATAGGTTATCATTTTGCATATTTTAGAACTTCATATAGATGAATTTCTGCATTTTGCATTGTTTCAAGTCTGACTTCCTCCACTTAACATAAGACATTTTAGATTCCATATTGCTGCATGTTTCAGAACTTTGTTTCTTCCTCTTTGCAGGGGAGTAGTGTTCCATTGTATGAATGTATCTAATCTAATAGTTGAAACACATTTGAGATGTTTGAGTAATTAAATTTGTTGTAATGATTTCTATACAGTGTTCTGAGTGAACAGAGTTTCAGATAAATGCAAAACATACACTGTTACCTAATTAACAATAATTTATGTACATCCATGAATATTCCATATTCTATTACAAATTCATTCTGGACTGTCACAATAGCACAGAAATCTTACTATGATCTTCTAAAAAGTTAACTTTCCAACTCTTCAGGCTTCTCGATTTCTCCAGACTAAATTTAATGTGAAGACCTTTGCTTCATTCTCCATTTAAAAAATAGAAGCCAACCAATGCAAAATCTGCCATCTCTCCCCACAGTCCCAAACCTTACTTTTGCATCCCTTTACTCCTGGTTTTGTCCTGTTAGAATAGAAACATTTCTTGTATCTGTCTCCTCAAAGAGGTTATTGATAAGCTGTTTTTATTTATTCATTGTTTATTTACACCCATCTACTTACAATTCATTTCCACCCTCAGTGCCCACGGAGACTACTTTCCCGTGAGTTACAAATGACCTTCATGATGCTAAATTCAATTAAGTTTTGTTCTGTCATTATCTTACTCAAATCTCTTGCATATTTGTCAGCATTTACTGCTTCCTTTTGTTTCATTTTAAAGCCATTGATTGCTGTGGCTAGAATATTTAATGCAATCAAATTTAATTATTTCAAGTCATTTGGAGAAGTGTTATAAAGCAGTTTTGTTTTGTTTTGTTTTGGTACTGAGGTGCTTTAGCTCCAAGAAGCATTTACAATCCATTTATTTTTAAATTTTTTTTTGAGGCAGGTCTCTGTAGTTGTGACTCTGGCCCTGTGATCCCCGTCTCAGCCTCCTGAGTTGCTGGAAATACAGGCTGTGTCACTGCACCCAGCAGTGCAGCCTTTTTTATTCTCTGTTTTACTCTATTATTATATTCTCCCCCCAAATATTTAGTTTTCAAAACTTTCAGACATACAGATAAGTTTCAAAAATAGTGAAAAGAATGCTCATATGTCATGTTGTTTTTTCAATAGTTAAACATGGCATTTGATTTCTCTCTATACATGTCTCTAAAGTGTATTTATCTACTTTTCTATAAACACAAACAAAATATTTTTTGTATTATGTGTGTGGATATCCAACTCTTCCATTTCCATTTGTTAAAAAACCCTTTCTTCATTGAATTAATTACCTTATTAAGTTTGCTGAAAATCAATTGATAATATTAATGTGAGTATATTTCTAGATGATATATTTATTCCATCATCCTATGTGTCTCTTAATGCTCACACCAGTCTTTATTACCATAGTTTAGCAATGTATGTTAATTTCAATTCACACACTGTAAATTTTCCAAACTTCCTCCTTTTAAAATTCAACTTTCTATTTTAATGCAGTTTTACATCTACACAAGTATTGAGAACATGGCAGAGGTTCCCATATAATCCATATTCAGGTTTCCTCATTATGAGCATCTGGTACATTGTCACAATTAGCACTACACTGTTAATACATTATCATTAAATGCTGTCCATACATCATTCATATTCCTTAGATTTCCCTTAATGCTATTTTTTCCGGGTACAGATTTTATCCAGCAAACAACAGAACATTTAGTAGGCATGTCTTCTCAGACTCCTCTTGGCTATAAATGACAGTTTCTCAGATTTTCCTCTTTTTTTTTTTTTTATTGGTCGTTCATAACATTACATAGTTCTTAATACATCATATTACACGGTTTGATTCAAGTGGATTATGAACTCCCAATTTTACCCCGTATACAAGATTTTCCTCTTTTCAATGACCTTGACAGTTTTGAAGAGTACTCATCAGGTCTTTTATAGAATATATCTTGGTTTGGATTTGTCTGATGTTTTTCTCATGATAAGATAGAAGGAATGTATTTTCAGGAGGAAGACACAGAAGTAAAGTGCCTTTTTCAAGACATCAAGGTTATATGATGGGTATGTGCTATGCATACCTTGATGTTTATGAAGGGTATATACTATCAATGTGATTTACCACATGATTGATGTTTACCTTGATTACCTGGTTTGTGTTAGGGACCACCTCCTTGAGAACAGAGTATTACATAAATTATTTGGAATTTATCTACACAGAATATTCTCTAATTTGTCTATTTATGAATTCTTTTATATGAATAAATAAAATGCATTTATTTATGGATATGTTGTTTATACATTGGTTAATAATGAAATGTTTATTTGTTTATTTTGTTGCTCCAGGTTTGGCCAATGGGAACTTTCAGTTGGCTTCTATTCCCATTAACTATTCCATCATAGTAGTATACTTTAGTTTGCTTTTTGGGGGAGAGGAGTTTTACTACAGCATGCTCCAAATTAGTCATGTATATTTACTGGTCAGTTCTAAAATCTAGAATTTCTCTAAGAATCCTAGGAGAATCTTATTAGAAAGTACTATCTGAGTCCTAAGCATGTTTTTTACTCTAGTAATATTATTGCTTCCAGGCCCTCTTAGCCAATTGAGCAAGGAGACATGAAGATGTATTTACATATCTATAAACATTTCTATACCTTCTATCTCTTTATTAAGCTAAACATGAGTTCATAAACCAACTCCAATCCATTTCCACATGGTTCATTCTAGCCTCCTTTCTTTATCCTCTATAATCTCTCATTTCAACAATTAGAAAACTGACTTAATGCTGTCTGCCATTCACTTACTTATGTGTTCAGTTTCTGTATTTATGCAAAGTAATTCTAGAATTGTAAGCTTATACCTTCAGGGAAGCAGTTTGTCAATTAAAATATAGTACTTGTGCATAGTTCCTTCTTCCATTATTCTTACAGATTCTGTCATTTCCCATGTTACTAAGGTAAGCTCACCCCCTACCTCCAATCCCTTCAGTGAATTGGCTTCAGATACCTGTAATACAGTTACATTGTTTTGTCACATTTGTATTCTATCCTGGAGCCCTGTGACTTCTATTTCCTTTTTTTAAAAATAAGTGACTATGTTAAGCTTCTCTCTTGTTCTCTTGGTTTTGACAGATGCATTGTATCATGTATCCACTATAATCTTACCACACAGAATAAGATCATGACCTACAAAATCTCCTGGCATCACTCATTAAACCCTCCCTCTCCAACTCTTGGTAGAGTAACCATAGTTTTGTCTTTACCAGATGTCATATGTTGGAACAATACAATATAGAAGTTTTTCAGTCGATCTTTTTTTCCCTTAACAACATACTAGTAAGATTCACCATGTCTTCAAATGGTTGAAGGGATCATTCCTTTTTTTTAGTCACTGGATGATTGTATTGGTCTGTTTGGGAGGCTATAACAAATTACCTTAAAATGGGAGGCTTATGAACCACATAAATTTATTTCTCATGTTCTAAAAACTGAAAAGTTCAGAACAGGACGCTAGCAGATTTAATGTGAGTTCTTGCTTCCTACATGACCATCTTTTTGCCACAAACTCACATGGTGAAAGGGGCAAGCAGCTCTCTCAGGCATTTTCTTAGGGCATTAGTCCATTCACGATGCTCCCCACCTTCAGGATCGAATTGCCTCCCAAGAGCCTTACTTTCTAATACAATAAATTCAGGTTTAAAATTGAAAAATATGAATTTTGGAAAGGCACTCAGACCATAGCAATAGGATTTCATTGTATGAATGTATCCAAATAGTTTATATAGCCCCAATGAAGCTCCTCTTGGTTGCTTCCAGTTATGTGATTATGAATAAATCCATTACAAATGTTCACATGCATGTTCTTATGTGTATGTGAGTTTTCAGATTCATCAGGTAAACACCTAAGCATGTGATTGCTGTATCAGGTAATAAAACTGTGTTTAGCTTTGTATAAAACTGCCAAAATGTCTTCCAAAGTGACTGTAGTATTTTGCATCCTCATTGGCAACAAATAAGCGTTCCTGCAGGTCTTCAGGAATTGATAATTTTAGAATACTGGATTTTTATAAATTAATTAATTTACTTTATTTGTTCTTTTTAGATATTCATGATAGGAGAATATATTTTGGCATATATACATGAAGTTAGAATGTTGGATTTAAGTCATTTACTAGGTGTTTAGTAGTTTCTTATTGTTGTTTTAATTTTCATTTTCTTAAATACAAGTTATATTAAGCATCTTTTCATATACTTGCTTGCTACCCATATATCCTTTCACATTTTTGTTCATTTTTAAACTTTAAGAGACCCTCAAATATTTTGAATATAAATCTGGTATCAGATATGTGTTTTGCAAATATTTTCTCCCAGTTTCTGTCTTGGGTGTTTTTTTTCCCTCTCTCTCCCTTTTGCAGTGCTAGGAATTGAACTAAAAGCTTTGTGTGTACTAGTCAAACGTGGTGCTGCCAAACTACAACCCAGCCCCATTTTCGTTCTTTTATCAGTGTGTTTTCAGAACAGAACTTTTAGTTTTAATTTAAGAAGTCTAATGTATTATTTCTTAATGAATTATGATTTTATATTATATTTATTTTATGAACTCATCACTAAATGAAAGGTCATAATTTTCTCCAATATTGTCCTCTAGTAATTTTTTTAAAAGTTTTGTTTGTTTTTTTAGTTTTTCATTGATATCTAAAATCCATTTTTAGGTAACTTTATTGGAAGGTATAACATCTGTGTTATTTTATTTTTAATGGATATTCAATTCTTTCAGTGCATTTTGTTGCAAAGCCTATCATATCTTCATTGAATTGTTTTTAAGACTTTATGAAAAAAAATTAGATGAGCCAGGCACAGGTGGCAAATGCCTGTCTTCCCACCTACTCAGGAGGCAGACACAGGAAGAGCACATGAGCTCAGCATCTCAGAACTGGCCTGGGCAACATAATGAAACACATTCTCTCAAAGAAAATTAGTTGACTACTTTTGAGAGTCTATTTATAGGTTGTATATTATTTTACCTTACTGTATATATCTATATTGCATATGTATATGTGGATTTATTTTAGCTTTAAAGTAGGTCTTGAAATCAATGAATTAGTTATTACTATTTTTCTTCTACAGTAATTTATTGGTAACTCTGGGTCTTTTGATTCTGTATTTAAGGTTTAAAATCAGTTTGTTGATATCTCCAAAAGAAGTTGCATGGGTTTTGAGAAAGATTCAGATAAATTTAAAGATAAAATTTTGAAGAATTCATAATTTAATAATATTGAGTCTTTTAATCCATGATCATGGAATATCTTTCAATTTTTAGACATTCTTTGATATAAATTATCAGTGTTTTATAGTTTTTACATACAAACCCTAAATGTAGTTTTTCTTTAGTTTGTACCAATGTATTGCTTTTTTTGGTGATATTGGATATGATATTGTTTTGTGATTTCTTATATTAACTATTTATTGTTGGCTTATAAGAAAGTAATAATTAGCCTGTGATTGACTTTGGATTCTGAGAAGTTGGTTTACTTATTAATCAGTCCCATTTTAATTTTTTTGCTGGTTCTTTGGGAGTTTTCAATGCGGAAATTGTTATTTTATTTCTTACTTTGTAAAATGTATAATTATTGTTTCTTTTTTCTTATTATACTAACTAGAATTTTCAGTGTGATCTTGAATAGAAATAGTAAGACATGACATCATTGTCTTGTTCCCAATCATAGAGGGAAAATGTCTAATTTGTTCACTACTAGATACAATATACTTGCTGTAGACTATTTGTGCACATTTTTTTTTATTTTATTGAGTTGAAGGAGTTTTCTGAGTTTAAATAGGCCTAGTGTCATTTCTATTGAATTATATTGGTTAAAGCAATAATACAGTCCACTTAATTCAAAGAGAAGGATGATAGGTCCACTCTTATCATGAGAGGTATTTCAAATGTGCAGCCATCTTTACCCTTCATGGTTTGCCTTGAATTGTAAATAGTTTATATTTGTTCTACATGGAAAATATACTCACTTCTAAATCTCACTGTCTCATCCTCTTTCAGTATTATTATGAATCCCAAAATTTCATTCCACTTGAAATGATGACTGGTATGTATTACACAGCCTTATGTATGGCTTCTCTGGAGATTAACATGTGATTAAGAGCTAAATTATTTTTTTTCTCGACACACAATATACAATGATGATATAGTCATTAAAACAGTAATAGACATGTTTGTTTAAAAAAAGGAGGGGAAAAACAGGAAGCATATGGGAATGTATGACCCATAGCAATTGTGAAATCTAGTCAGGTACATGTGGCCATTTTAATTATTGGAGTCCAGTGCTGTTGAAGGATAAGATTCTCATCTGGGACATTGGATTTATCTTTCCATTCTATAAAACACGGTTTATGTTTGTAGCTGAGTACTTTTCTCAGCTTTATTTTTATCTACAGAAAATTAGAGACCCAACTGCATTTTTCATTCTGTAATATAAATATATTTTTCCAGTCCAACTGGTATAAATCTTTTAAAAGCTTTGTAAACTTTTTGTGTATTAATTTACAATTCATTCCAACAGACAACACTATACCCACAAATATTTTCAAAATAGATACTTCTATACTTAGAGCACTCTTTGAAGTTAAAAATATGACCTCAAGATTTTTGTAAGCCTACTATTTTAACAAATATATTCTACAGGTTTTGCCTAAGAAGA
This sequence comes from Urocitellus parryii, assembly GCF_045843805.1. Taxonomy (NCBI): domain Eukaryota; kingdom Metazoa; phylum Chordata; class Mammalia; order Rodentia; family Sciuridae; genus Urocitellus; species Urocitellus parryii. The sequence goes on from NW_027554054.1 coordinate 3,347,742, forward strand.
TTTTTTTTCTTTATGTCCTTAGTAGTCATTTGGTCCAAATGAAAGAAACCATGAAAAAACACCTTTAGTCTTGCTGAGGTCTTAAAAAAGGGTTTTACACGTTCACTCTTGGCTTCACTTTCACCCTCAGACCATGCATTACTAAGAGGGACCTGCATGTGACATCTTCTCTGAGTCTATTTCTTACTTTTTAGTTTGGAAAAGATGTCCTGAGATCTTAGTATTTTTTCCAGGTGTTTTTAAGCAGTTTGGATTTTTAATCTTTAATTTTGTCATAGGAAGTTAGGAAAATTTGAGCCTGCAAATCTTAGCAAGATTTCTGAGTTCACAAAGTTCTTTTATGTTTTCCATACTATTGTAAACAATAGTTTTGCTAGCTGCTCTCTCTGTATGTAACTCAACTATACTTTATATTGGCCTTTAATAAAGTTTTCCTCATCATCCATAATGTTCCAGTAGTCTCCCTAAGGCCATTCAAAGGTTCATCAATAGTTCCATCCAGGTCCTGTCCACCATACAACTTGAATTTCAAATATTCTGTTTTAAAAACTTTTTTATAATACCAACACGTTTATGGGTATCAACTTTTGTTCTAGTTATCTATTTCTAAATAACAAATTACCATAGGACTTAGATGCTTATAACAAGATATGATTTATTATATTTCATGATTTTTTGACTCACTAATTTGATAGAGCTTATATAGCCCATACTTCTCTTTATGATGTTGAACAGTGCCATTTTCTAAGATTCATTTGGTAGATGGGATAGTCTACAAAGTCAATATTACTTTACAAACATACCTGGTCCCTAAGTTTTTGATTTGACTCCTGGTCTGGTCTGAGTTCTCTGAGACTTTTGAAATAACACATTTATCTTAGCACTGAGTTCTTCTAGTAGATGGATTTAACATTGCAGTTCAAAGTTCCCAAAGTATTTCAAGAGACAAAGAATTCAAGAGAATCCTCTCAGGCCTTGGGCTGGAAACTGACTTGAGTATACATCCAGTATATTCTATTACTCAGAACAGTCACAAGACCCAGGCAGATTCAAGTTGAGTGAACATAGAGCCCCTTCGTTTGGGGAAGAGTCTCAAAGACTCTTTTTGGTCATTTCTAATTTATCATACCTTCTATTTTCTATTTTTAACCAACTGTAACAAATTGAATCTTGAAATATGAATTTCTTTTTTGTCGTAGTAACTGTTTGTATACTTTTACAAGTCTTGAAACTTGGTTACCAATTAGTAGTCATTTTGTTAGGAAAAAATCTATTTAAAAATAAAAATACATGTTAGAAATTATCTAGCCCTGTTTCTTGGAAGAACATACCTTTAAAAATGGAGGATCAGAAGCTTCCTGGTCAATGCCAGTTCTATTATCTATTACTCTTATAAGAACTTTGTTTTCCTCTTTCATAAAGTAGGAATTTATATCCATAGTATTCATATAATTTAGTCTAAATTGCAGCATGTTGGGGAATACTAAAAATAAAATGGGCATGTTTCATTTGTAGTAGTCTAAACTCGAGATATCTCAGTCAAATTTCAGGTTGTCTTTCTATTTCTCAAGACTTTTTTGATGGTCAATGTTATAATTTAAATGTAAAATATCCCCCCAAAGCTTATGTGTTAGACAATATGAGAAAGTTTAGAGGTGAGATGACTGGGCTATGAAAGCCTTAATTAAATTAGTTCATTAAACCCCTGATAGGGATCAATTAGGTAGTAACTCTAGGCAGGTAGGGTGTACCTGGAGGTGGGTCACTAGAGGTTTGCCTTTGGGGTATATATTTTGTCTGTGGTAAGGGGAGTCTTTCTGTCTATGTTTTATGATGCCATGTCCTGATTGTCCTAGTCTGCTTTTCTCTGCTATGTCTTTCCTCCATGATGTCCTGACTTAACTCAGGTCCTGTGAAATGGAGCCAGCCATCTCTGGACTGAGACCTCTGAACCCCCAAATAAACTTTTCCTTGTCTAAAATTTTTCTTCTCATGTCTTTTTGGTTACAGTGGTGAAAAGGCTGACCAAAAGAATCAAATATATCAATGAATATTCAAAAATATCAAACAAAATAGGAGTAAGGTAATGATACACATCCAAAACTTTGGGGGTTATTCTTATCATTTATTTAGTATTTCTAAATATGTTCAAATCATTTTCACAATAATAAATGTCTACTGCTGATCTTTAATTTAAAAATTGTCATCATATATTTTAAGGTAATTCCTTTGATCACCATCCCCTTAGGCATGGTAGTCTTTCCTGATCTTTTACAGCAACTCATGTCTTTTTAGTTGAACAATTGTCAGATTAAGTAATATCGGGTCCTTTATGTCCCATGTTTCTTCTTATTAATATAGTTTTATATTCATTAAAGTGGTTCCTCAGTGGTTTTAAATTACAAATATCAGGACAATTTTCAACTCATCACCCATTAAATAAAGCTATCCTTTTACTTAACCTCAAATGAAAATCTTTAGCTTAGCACTTGCAAATTGAAACCATTCTAAAACACTCTAATTCAAAATAGCTTATTATAGACAATAGTCAATATTCATTCTGATTTTCCAGGTCCAGAATATAGGGCTCCACTCTGGCATTATATTTTGTGAATTCTCTCCTCACTCCTGCATTGTTAGTCTTGCTGTTTGATTCTGGTACAGTAGGATCAGCATATGGGGAGCTGTATTCTTGGTAATGCTGGGGTAATAAAGACATGGAAGAATGACTCTGAACAAAAACTTGAAGCCAACTGCTCTCAAATATAAAAGTGCTCTTCAAAGACAGAAAATTCTTCTTTGTGGGAAATGGAGGTACTCAGTGACTGGCTGGAACTCAGGTGTGAAGGAACTGAGAGAACAAGGTCACATTGTGCCTAGGAACAATATTGACCCAATTAGCTGTCCAAGGAGTAATGATTAATCCATGGCCTCACACCATTCCATTATTTGGCCTTGGGTTTTTATTTGAAGAGAGTTTTATCTTACAAAAAATACAATTGTGATCTCTGTGTTTAGAATCTATGTAATATATGTGAGATTTGATTAATTTTTCTAAATGTACAATAATAAAAATGTATGCTTACAAAATTTAACAAGAACATGGAAGAGAAAGGTGAGTTTGGAGGTTTGAAAAGTTCCAGGGAACTTCTCCTAACAAGGAATATTTATCTATTAGAGTGCTTAGTTCATGTTTGGGTTCAGATTGGGGAGTGTCACCAAGGTGTTATGAAAGGAAGCTCAGGAAGTGCTATCATGTACACATACACAACACTAGAAAACTGCTTCAAAGTGAAGTTTTAAAACCACTACCATAACCTAATTCACCCATGATTTGATACACTCCTGTCATTTTTATTTTAATGTTGTATTTGTTTAATTTCTCATAGATTTTGCAGTATTTCATAGACTTTGCTTAGAAATGTTATTTTAGTGTATATTTTCCTTCTATTCTAGGCTTATTCTAATGTTAGATAACAAATATTTTCTTGTAGATTAATAAAAAGTATCAATGATGCCTGCTTAAGTGGCCTCAATCTGAGAAGAAGTATCAGCTTTGCACATATTGTCAACAACAGACTTAAGCATAGTGTGAATCATGAGTTCCCACTGTAGTATTAAGAAGAAAATTACAGCACTCTTTTCCCCTTTTAATGTATGTCATTTCATTCTTCTGTCCAAAGAATAATAATTAAAGAAACACTCAACGGTGCATGGTGTCATGGCAATATTTGGTAGAAGGTTATCTGTTTTGATAATTTATTTCACCAGTAGTTTTATTTATAAGAATCACTTACTTAAAAGTAACTGTAATATTCACAGAAAACAGTTCTATTGTTTTCATTTTGAAGAAGTTGCATTACATGGGATGAAAGAGACTTTTCTTTCTTTGATCTCCTTGTCCTTACATTTCTTTATATCTGCAACAAATTTGTATATAACCACTTTTTACTATATAAGATATTCAAAGTTGACAAAATGAATGTTCAAAGTCTTCAAAGGTTTTTAACAAATAGACTTTAAAATTCTAGCTAGTAATCTTTGACATTAAGAAAATATCCAAAACAATAGTGTTCTTTGAGTTGATATGATTAAACTGTGAACTAGATACATTTTATTCATTAAATATAACACTATTTAGCATTTAGTTCTGAGATGATAAAGCTAATGTTATTTGCTTTAACAATCCTCTCAATTAAAATATACACTATGATTGAATTATTGCCAGTTACATAAGTCTTTGTGCTTTTTGTAAGTTTTTCATTTTTAATATTAAATATAAAAATCAACTATTTTCTAATTATATTTGTCTTCATCATACTCATATCCAAAGTTCATAATAACCCTGTTACATCTTTCTTTGAAGATTTTGTGTATGTGTATGGTACTGGTGATTGACTCCAGACCATACTAGACAAATGTCTTATCATTAAGTCACACAAAAGCCCCATAATTTCTTAGAATGTTTCAAAATGAGGAAGTCCTAATTTTTATGTATTTATATCAAGGGTTAAAGTACTTTATATCTCAAATGTTGAGTTTTGATTATATTTAGTTTAGATAATGTTACTAATTATTATACAACACAGAAACATTTTTGTTCAGATATTTGCTTTTATCCTATGTTGTTGTATTATCTATTTTACCTCTTTCTTAATGAACATCATAGCCCCATGATAATATTATATTTCATTTTTTTTTCTTTTTACAGTGATGGGAATCAAACCCAAGACCTCGAATATGCTAGGCAAGTGCTCCATCAATGGTTGCTTTGTTTTCTTACAGCTTGGGCCCCCAGGAGCAGAAGGCCACTGCTTTATCCTTTCAGGGTAATTTCTCATCATTGCACAAACTTTTTTTTGGTTTTTCATTTTCTTATTTCCTTTCATCCTCACTCTCTTTTTAAATTAATATTCTCCACTTCCAAATGCCAATCATTGTGCTCCATGTGAAACTTATTTTGTATGTGTTTTGATGAAGCATATATTGCTTTGATGCTTTTTAATTTTATGTGTGTTTGATTGTGATGCTGGGGGGCTGGCACCCAGGGCCTTGCAAATGCTATGCAAATATTCTGTGTCCACTGAAAACTAAAAAATATATAAATATTAAAAAATTATCTTTCTCTTTAAAAAATAGCTTGTAAAGATAACAATATTATACTGCAAAACTTCATGAACTTTCATATTGCTTGCTGTGTGTGACTGAACAGTATGTGAAAAACCTTGGGGATATGTGAAAAATATATTATGAATATAACGGGGAGAACACTTGAGGTATTTTTTTCCTTATTGTACACACATTCTGAGGCCAAATGAGGATCTTTATTAGAGGTAATTTCTCAAAGAAGAGATAGTGATCGTGAGGGAATAAATTAACCTAGATATTATGAAATAAATATAATATATGATTGATTAAAATTGAGGACATATATGGGCATGCCAAATCATTTGCTGAATCATTTCATTTACAGTTATTTAGTTATTTTAATGTTTTGTTTACTATCTGCATTAGAGACATCATTGACCTGCAATTCAGGAAAAGTGTTAATTCTATCACTGAATTTATCAGTTTTTGTCACTTTGATATATTACTTATTGCCATAGGATCTCTTGTTCTTCAATGTATATATTTATAAATTTACACATTCTAGAAGGTTTTAGGATGATAAAAGAAAATATGTATTAAAAGAATAGGTAAAAAAGTTCTTTAAAATTAATGTACCATTGCTACAGTTATTACATAGCATTTTCTTTTTAAGAATGTATTAACCAGCAATATGTGTATAATAATAACATAATGGCCAAATATGGTATAAACAAACATAAATTAATAAATCTTATATGATTCATTTTATAATAATATTGGTAAAATATAATCAGAGGTGAAAATAAACATTTAAATAATGATACATGCACATGTCCATTTTTATTAAGGTATAGTGAAATATATCTATTTTTGTAATATACTTTTGTTCACAAAAGCATCATAAATATTATTGTAGCTGCACAAAATTAAAAATCCAAATTGTACATATCTCAGTAAATAAATGGCTTTTAGCGACTGAAATTTCTGAGTCTGTTTTGTGAAACACAAATACTCAGTAAAATATGCTCTGAAGAAAACCTCAATTTGAAAATGTAAAAACATAGAAAGGAGTATTTAGAGTTGTTTTACCATGAGTTTAAATTAAAATAGTTTGATGCCCGAACAAATACTCTGAAGTTTTTACCCTTAAGAAATACATATGAAAGAGTACATCAATTCTGTCTCGAGTAATGCAAGCATAAGAGAAAGATGATAAGAATATTAAGTAAGCCTCAAAAATCTGAGGATCATGAAATAAATGAATTGTTGGCAAGAAAATATCTAGAATCAATTTTGATATAAAGTCAAAACCAATAAGCATTCTAATTTACCAAATCTTAATGATTTAATATATTAGAGAAAAGAAATCAGAATTCCAAGCAAAGGCTTGAGAAATGGGTGTGCACAGCAAGGTTTAACCTCAGAAAATTTTATACATCCCCTGTGTCTGTCCATGTGCCTCTCTCACGTCTTTCCACTGTGATACCAAAAACAAAAACAATGAAGAACAAGTTTTTGAGAAATTATATTTAGGTCTTAAAACAGTTAAAGAAAATGGCTAGCTCTCTTTATCTATTTTTAGTAGTAATTTGCCTTAGTATTTCCTCAATAATTAATGATCACCCTGTGCTTGTTGCTCATAATTTAGAATGTGGAGAACCACTGAGAATGAGGCTCTGAAGACTACTATTTGAATAATGTCAGAACAAAAAGTGCCACAGAACAGTAAGAACTGAAAAACAAGGCCAAAGCCAGTGCAGGACCACACAGCATGTAGGGCTATATAAAGGAGGAGTGGAGTTGGTCTATGAGCTCTGACCTCCCTTAGGCAATGCAAAGGACAGACTAGTATACATTGTCTTAGAAAGTATTTTTCTTCAAATCTTATATTTTAATGGATACATGGTAAGAATCCAGAAGTAAAATGTAAAATAGCACATTTACATTCATTTCTGGGATACTTTTACTTCTAGTTCACTAGATTAGCTAATTTTAATGCCTTTCACTATGTCCTAATTGATATTTTAGCTATAGTAGATAACGTTTTCTTTTTCAATATTTATCAGGTAATTTACAAAGAATTCCATTACATAATACAGTGATTTAAAAAATAATAATGATGAAATTGTTCAAAACACATACACAGTAATATCACAGGGTATGAAGTCTGTGTAGACACCATAGTCTTTATGTTTAGTTCCTAGTTTAAAGAAAGGTTGACTGACTTGGAAGTTTAGCTTGAAATCTTATCTCAAAAAAACTTGAAAGAACTTCTCCTGTGTCTTTAGACAGGGAGACTGGCAGTAACTCAGGGACAACTGTGGGTTTGGCACCTTTATTCATGATCACTTTTTCCTTTGTGGAAGACTGTAAACTCTTTGAAGATTCACATTCCCACTCAGCAGTAGGAAATTTTACTTTTTCATGTTTTATTTCCCCTTTTCCATATCTCATTTCTCTCATTTTAGAATTATGTTAGGGAAATTTATTCTCCTGGTCCTATCTTCTGTTTTTTCTCTGAAGAGTCTTTTCAATATTATCTTCCAGGTTTTTTTTTTAATTTAATCTTGTTTTTAATATACAAATTATCTGTGTTAATTTTTGAGTTTTGCACCTGGTGAGGTATGATTCTTTGGGCTCAGGTTTGAAAAAAGATAATCTTTAAGTTAATAAAGTTTCAATCATATGTATTAAGATAAAGAAACTTAGTTTTAAAATTACCCAGTTTTCTATAATATTTTAAGTACAATAATTTTAAATGAAACATATTTAAAATAAATTAATTTTCTTTCTCATTGGGCAATCTTAATTAAGGCATAATGACTCATTCTATTCTTCTTATAATTTTATTATATGAAATATTCATTGTTGTTTATATACCATTCATATAAAATTATTAATAGAAATTCATCACTGGTTAAGAGACATGATTCAGCCAAGAGGCAAGTTAAATATAAGTTCAAGTTTTTCTCCATACACAAAATAACTTTCTGAGTATAATTTGTGATTGGAAAAAAAGCCTTCAAGATGGCAAGTAGCACAAACAAGTTTACTAAAGGCTAAAACTGACTCTGAAGGTGCATGCCTCTCCCACACCACACCGCCATGAAGTGAAGGTTTCTAAGGCCTGGGATACTAACTGGGGTATTTTTAATGGGGACATGTACTCTTGTGATACTAACAATTTGTAGAGGGAAAATGACTCAAAAACCCATGAAATGCAGGAACCCCAGAGTTCTGAGAACTATCTTAGATGTAAGCCACCGAGGAGACCTGCCTGACCATTGGATCTTTTCACTTTAGACCTTTTAGAGTAGGAAATAAACATTGATTAAATAAATCACTGATATGTGGGGTTCTAAACAACATTTATTTTCTCAACTATACAGTCTAAAACATTATTCCTAATGGATTGAAGCACATGTCTCTGGGACACATTTTTCAAGGCTTTTTTTTTTTTTCTTTTTTTTTATTGGTCGTTCATAACATTACATAGTTCTTAATACATCATATTACACGGTTTGATTCAAGTGGATTATGAACTCCCCCTTTTACCCTGTATACAAATTGCTGTATCACATCAGTTACCCTTCCATTGATTGACATATTGCCTTTCTAGTGTCTGATGTATTCTGCTGTCTGTCCTATTCTCTACTATCCCCCCTCCCCTCCCCTTCCCTCCCCTCCCCCCCTCCCCTTTTCTCTCTCTACCCCTTTTACTGTAAATCATTTCTTCCATTTGTATTATCTTGTCTTACCCCTCCTTTCCTCTTATATGACATTTTGTATAACCCTGAGGATCGCCTTCCATTTCCATGCACTTTCCCTTCTCACTCCCTTTCCCTCCCACCTCTCATCCCTGTTTAATGTAAATATTCTTCTCAAGCTCTTCGTCCCTACCCTGTCCTTGTTAACTCCCCTTATATCAAAGGAGTCATTTGGTATTTGTTTTTTAAAGATTGACTAGCTTCACTTAGCATAATCTGCTCTAATGCCATCCATTTCCCTCCAAATTCTATGATTTTGTCATTTTTTAATGCAGAATAATACTCCATTGTATATAAATGCCACATTTTTTTTATCCATTCATCTATTGAAGGGCATCTAGGCTGGTTCCACAGTCTTGCTATCGTGAATTGAGCTGCTATGAACATCGATGTAGCAGTGTCCCTGTAGCATGCTCTTGTTAGGGCTTTAGGGAATAGACCGAGAAGGGGAATAGCTGGGTCAAATGGTGGTTCCATTCCCAGCTTTCCGAGAAATCTCCATACTGCTTTCCAAATTGGCTGCACCAATTTGCAGTCCCACCAGCAATGAACAAGAGTGCCCTTTTCCCCACATCCTCTCCAGCACTTATTGTTGTTTGACTTCCTAATGGCTGCCAGACTTACTGGAGTGAGATGGTATCTTAGGGTAGTTTTGATTTGCATTTCTCTGACTGCTAGCGATGGTGAGCATTTTTTCATGTACTTGTTGATTGATTGTATGTCCTCCTCTGAGAAGTGTCTGTTCAGGTCCTTGGCCCATTTATTGATTGGGTTATTTGTTATCTTATTGTCTAATTTTTTGAGTTCTTTGTATATTCTGGTTATTAGGGCTCTATCTGAAGTGTGTGGAGTAAAGATTTGTTCCCAGGATGTAGGCTCCCTGTTTATCTCTCTTATTGTTTCTTTTGCTGAGAAAAAACTTTTTAGTTTGAGTAAGTCCCATTTGTTGATTCTATTTGTTAACTCTAGTGCTATGGGTGTCCTATTGAGGAATTTGGAGCCCGATCCCACAGCGTGTAGATCATAACCAACTTTTTCTTCTATCAGATGCCGTGTCTCTGATTTAATATCAAGCTCCTTGATCCATTTTGAGTTAACTTTTGTGCACGGCGAGAGATAGGGATTCAGATTCATTTTGGTGCAAATGGATTTCCAGTTTTCCCAGCACCATTTGTTGAAGATGCTATCCTTCCTCCATTGCATGCTTTTAGCCCCTTTATCAAATATAAGATAGTTGTAGTTTTGTGGATTGGTTACTGTGTCCTCTATTCTGTACCATTGGTCCACCCGCCTGTTTTGGTACCAGTACCATGCTGTTTTTGTTACTATTGCTCTGTAGTATAGTTTGAAGTCTGGTATCGCTATACCGCCTGATTCACACTTCCTGCTTAGTATTGTTTTTGCTATTCTGGGTCTTTTATTATTCCATATGAATTTCATGATTCTTTTATCTATTTCTACAAGATATGCTGTTGGGATTTTGATTGGCATTGCATTGAACTTATAGAGAACTTTTGGTAATATCGCCATTTTGATGATGTTAGTTCTGCCTATCCATGAGCAGGGTATATTTTTCCATCTTCTAAGGTCTTCTTCTATGTCTTTCTTTAGGGTTCTGTAATTTTCATTGTATAAATCTTTCACCTCTTTTGTTAGGTTGATTCCCAAGTATTTTATTTTTGGGGGGGATATTGTGAATGGAGTAGTTGTCCTCATTTCCGTTTCAGAGGATTTGTCGCTGATATACAGGAATGCCTTTGATTTATGCGTGTTGATCTTATATCCTGCCACTTTGCTGAATTCATTTATTAGCTCTAATAGCTTCTTTGTAGACCCTTTTGGGTCTGCTAGGTACAGAATCATATCATCTGCAAATAGTGATAATTTAAGTTCTTCTTTTCCTATTTTTATGCCTTTAATTTCTTTTGTCTGTCTAATTGCTCTAGCCAGTGTTTCGAGGACTATGTTGAACAGAAGTGGTGAGAGAGGGCATCCCTGTCTTGTACCAGATCTTAGAGGGAATGCCTTCAATTTTTCTCCATTCAGAATGATGCTGGCCTGTGGCTTATCATAGATTGCTTTTACAATGTTGAGGTATGATCCTGTTATCCCTAATTTTTCTAGCGTTTTGAACATAAAGGGATGCTGTACTTTGTCGAATGCTTTTTCTGCATCTATTGAGATGATCATATGGTTCTTATTTTTAAGTCTATTGATGTGGTGGATAACATTTATTGATTTCCGTATATTAAACCAGCCTTGCATCCCAGGGATGAATCCTACTTGATCATGATGTATAATTTTTTTGATATGTATTTGAATCCGATTCGCCAGAATTTTATTGAGGATTTTTGCATCAAGGTTCATTAGAGATATTGGTCTGTAGTTTTCCTTCTTTGAAGTGTCTTTGATTGGTTTCGGAATCAGGGTGATGTTGGCCTCGTAGAATGAATTTGGAAGTTCTCCCTCTTTTTCTATTTCCTGAAATAGCTTGAAAAGTATTGGTGTTAGTTCCTCTTTAAAGGTTTTGTAAAACTCTGCTGTATACCCATCCGGTCCTGGGCTTTTCTTAGTTGGTAGTCTTTTGATGGTTTCTTCTATTTCCTCTATTGTTATTGGTCTGTTTAGGTTGTCTATATCCTCCTGGCTCAATCTGGGCAGATCATAGGACTCAAGGAATTTATCTATGCCTTCAGTATCTTCTATTTTATTGGAGTATAAGGATTCAAAGTAATTTCTGATTATCTTCTGTATTTCTGAAGTGTCTGTTGTGATATTGCCTTTTTCATCCCGTATGCTAGTAATTTGGGTTCTCTCTCTTCTTCTCTTCGTTAGCATGGCTAAGGGTCTGTCAATTTTATTTATTTTTTCAAAGAACCAGCTTTTAGTTTTGTCAATTTTTTCAATTGTTTCTTTTGTTTCAATTTCATTAATTTCAGCTCTGATTTTAATTATTTCTTGCCTTCTACTTCTTTTGCTGTTGTTTTGCTCTTCTTTTTCTAGGATTTTGAGATGAAGTATGAGATCATTTATTTGTTGGTTTTTTCTTTTTTTGAGGAATGAACTCCAAGCAATGAATTTTCCTCTTAGAACTGCTTTCAATGTGTCCCATAGATTCCGATATGTTGTGTCTGTGTTTTCATTTAACTCTAGGAATTTTTTAATTTCCTCCTTGATGTCTTCTAAAACCCATTGATCACTCAGCAACCTATTGTTCATTCTCCAGGTGATGCTTGATTTTTCCTTTCTTCTTTTATCATTGATTTTCAGTTTCATTCCATTATGATCAGATAAGATGCATGGTATTATCTCTACCCCTTTGTATTGTCTAAGAGTTGCCCTGTGACATAGTATATGGTCTATTTTTGAGAAGGTTCCATGTGCTGCTGAGAAAAAAGTGTAGCTACTTGATGTTGGGTGGTATAGTCTATATATGTCAATTAAGTCTAGGTTGTTAATTGTGTTATTGAGTTCTATAGTTTCCTTATTTAACTTTTGTTTGGAAGATCTGTCCAGTGGTGAGAGAGGTGTGTTGAAGTCTCCCATGATTATTGTATGTTGGTCTATTAGACTCTTGAACTTGAGAAGAGTTTGCTTGATGAACACAGCTGCACCATTATTTGGGGCATATATATTTATGATTGTTATGTCTTGTTGGTGTATGGTTCCCTTGAGCAGTATGAAGTGTCCTTCTATATCCCTTTTGATTAGCTTTGGCTTGAAATCTATTTTATTAGATATGAGTATGGACACTCCTGCTTGTTTCCGTGGTCCATATGAGTGATATGATTTTTCCCAACCTTTCACCTTCAGTCTATGTATATCTTTTCCTATCAAATGCGTCTCCTGTAGACAGCATATTGTTGGGTCTTGTTTTTTGATCCATTCTACTAGCCTGTGTCTCTTAATTGGTGAGTTTAAGCCATTAACATTTAGGGTTATTATTGAGATATGGTTTGTTCTTCTATCCATATTTGTTTATTGATGTTACTAAACCTGATTTGTTATCCTCTTTGACTACTTTCCCCCCTTTACTGTCCTACCTCCCATTGTTGGTTTTCAAAGTTATTTTCCATTTCCTCTTCCTGTAATGTTTTGCCAAGGATTTTTTGAAGAGATGGTTTTCTAGCTGCGAATTCTTTTAACTTTTGTTTATCGTGGAAGGTTTTAATTTCATCTTCTAATCTGAAGCTTAATTTCGCGGGATACACGATTCTTGGTTGGAACCCATTTTCTTTCAGTGTTTGAAATATGTTATTCCAGGATCTTCTAGCTTTCAGAGTCTGTGTTGAGAGATCAGCTGTTATCCTGATTGGTTTACCCCTAAATGTAATCTGCTTTGTTTCTCTTGCAGCTTTTAAAATTCTCTCCTTATTCTGTATGTTGGACATTTTCATTATAATGTGTCTAGGTGTGGATCTCTTAAGATTTTGCACATTCGGCGTCCTGTAGGCTTCTAGGATTTGGGATTCTGTCTCATTCTTCAAGTCTGGGAAGTTTTCTCGTATTATTTCACTGAAAAGACTTTTTATTCCTTTGGTTTGGAGCTCTGTGCCTTCCTGTATCCCAATGACTCTTAAATTTGGTCTTTTGATATTATCCCATAATTCTTGGATGTTCTGCTCATGGTTTCTTAGCAGACTTGCTGAGCTGTCTATGTTCTTTTCCAGTTGAAATACTTTGTCTTCATTGTCTGATGTTCTCTCTTCTAAGTGATCTACTCTGCTGGTAGTATTCTCAATTGAGTTTTTAAGTTGGTTTATAGCTTCCTGCATTTCTAGAATTTCTATTTGTTTGTTTTTTATTACCTCTATCTCCCTGTGAAATTGATCTTTTACTTCCTGGATTTGTTTGTCAATGTGATCTTTCATTGTCTGATTTTGCTGTCTCATGTCTTCCTTGAGACTCCAGATCATCTGAAGCATATAAATCCTGATGTCTTTATCTGACATTCCATCTGTTGCAGCTATTACCTCTTCTAAAGTTGAGTTGACCTGCATTGCTTGTGGTCCTTTCTTTCCTTGTCTTTTCATACTGCTGACGTTTCTTTCTGCTTGGTGCCACTGTTGTGTTTTTGAAATTTACCCCCTATTTATTTATGTTGCTCTTGTATAGTTGGGAAGTCTCCCTTGCAGGGTGGGTATTGGCTGTGCTCCTCCTCTAATTATGGTGGTCTGTCTACCCCGCTGATCGGTCGCAGGTCTGCCCCCGCTGCGGGCACGGGTGGTGGCTTTGCTCTGCCCCCACTCCAATTGTGGTAACGTAACTACCACGCCCTGGGATCGTTGGTCCTGATCTGGATGTGGGTGGCGGCTCAGCTGGGCCCCCCGCTCCAATTGGTGTGACGAGTCTACCGCGCTGGCAGACCTCTAGGCCGGTGGGTCGCAGTTCTGCACAGCCCCCACTCCCAATGGGGGTACCTAACTACCTCTCCAACGGGTCGCTGAGCCCCCTCCGGACCCGGGCGGCGACCCTGCTCCACCCCCACTCCAACCAGTGTGACGCGACTGCCTCGGTGTTATGTGTCCACCCCGCTGGCAAGCTACCTGGCCTGTCTTGCCAGTTGGCGGCAGGTCTGCCTGCCCTGCTTGCTTGGATGGCAGCTCCGCACAGCCCCTACTCCAAATGAGGTTACTTGGCTGCTGCGCCGCGGAATCGCTGGTCCTATTCTATGCGTGGGCGGCTGCTCTCTTCAGCCCCAGCTGCGTTTGGGGTGTCATGGCACCACGCCGGCTGGTCACTTGGACTGCTCTGGGCGCAGGAGGAAGATCCACTCTGTCCCTACAACACCCCGCTGGACCCTGATTGAGAAGCAGTCACCGCCGGTTCCCTAGCCTTGGGCCAAAGCAGCTTAGGTAGCCGGAACCCCGCCTCTCCGATCTGATACACTCTCCGCTGGGAGCTGGCTCCAGGGAGCGACCCCACGGGTTCCCCAGCCCCAGGCCAAAACTGTTCCGGGAGTCAGAACCCAGTCGCCCCAAGCTCAGCGCACGCTCCACTTGGAGCTGGCCTCCGCCGGCAGTCTCCGCAGTTTCCTCAGACCTGGGCCAGGTTAGCCCCGGGAACCCGAATCCAGCTGCTCAGTGCCCGGCGCACACCTTGCCAGGCACGAGCCTCTAGGAGTATTCTCCACAAGAACCCCCGCCCCGAGCCTGAGCAGAAAATCTGTCTGCTAGAAGCAGGCAAATACCAGCCTGATATCACCTGTTCGTAGTTGAATGGGCTGAGATCAGTAGAACACGGGGATGATTACATCATCTCTCCGAAATGGCGGCTGCTGTTCTCCACTGTGGTCCGACCGGTGTCTGGAGCCAAACTGGGCCTCTTCTCTCCTCTGTTTCAAAGCCGGAACTCAGCGCTAAGGGCTCCGATGTACCACAGGCGGGAGCCCCCCCGGATCCGTATCGCTGTTCCCCGCTCCGGCACCCTGCCGCTCCCCGGCGCGCGCCACAGACTCCAGCCGCGGGGCGATCGCCTGTCAGGCTATGCGACCCTCCGTGCGGGGAAATGGAGCTCTCAGAGCCGAACTTCGCACGATGGAAATCTGTCCACTAGATTCTGGAGCACCTCAATTTCACTTGAACTTCCCAAAGATATCCTTCAGCCGTTTTGCATCGTCTTTCTCCCACTTAGTGACGCGGCGCCCTGGGGTGATGCAGTCCCTTCGCCGCCATGTTAGATCTCCTCAAGGCTTTTTAATTTTATTAAAATATACACTTCATGTGCCACATTCTTTTCCAAATTTCTTAAGAAACAATGTCAAAGATTTGACATTATGCTTAACCATACTTAGGGAGTCACTTCAAGAAGTGTAGAGTCGAGTTCGGGACCTGCTGTGGCTGCGCCCTCTGCTGCTTCTGCGCCTTCTTGCCAGCTCGGGGGATGTGAGAGCGCAAATCCCTTGGTGGCCGGGCACCAAGTCCAGTCGAGATTTGCCAGCGGGGGTGGGGCTCCACCTCCGCCAGCTCCAGACGCACCCGGCGACTCGGGCCAATGGCCAGCTCCGGCGGGACAGCGGCTGCCGCGCGTTGGGGTTTGGCTTCGATGCGCACCCAGAAGATGAATCGGTCCTCGTCGCCCCCACCGCTCCCACCGCCCAGGCAGCAAGTGATCCACGTCACGCAGGACCTCGACACGGACCTCGAGGCCCTCTTTAACTCTGTCATGAACCCCAAGCCCAGCTCGTGGCGGAAGAAGATCCTGCTGGAGTCCTTCTTGAAGGAGCCCAACTTGGGCTCGCACTCGCGGCAGTCCAGTACCGACTCGTCGGGCGGCCACCCCAGGCCGCGGGTGGCCGGCGGCTCGAAGCTCGCCCGCTCACATTCCTCTCCCGCATCCCTGCAGCTGGGCACCGGTGCGGACGCTGCTGCCAGCTCTGCGCAGCAGCACGCGCACCTCCGCCAGCAGTCCTACGACGTGACAGACGAGCTGCCGCTGCCCCCAGGCTCGGAGATGGCCTTCAGCTTCCCTGGCTCAGGGAGCACACCTCTCCATGGTCCTTGAGTGTCCTGGGAGACATCACCGGAAGAAGCACATTCTAGAAGCCTATTCTCCCAGGAGAGCCCACACAGTGTGTCCTGACCCCTTTCCAGGCCTCCCTGAGAAGCCAAAGCAGTGACAGGCTGTAGGTTTGTCCTTTCAGCAATGCGGCATGCTCAGCGCAGGTGGTGTGGGCAGGGTCTTCTTTTAAAGCAAAACTGTCCCTGTGTCATTCACCTTGCCAGACCATCCTCTGGACCAAGAGGCTTGCAGACGACTGGTACACCCATGGCACCCAGGCTTCTAGCAGATGTCTCCTGATGTTGACGGTGACCACCTGGACATTGAGGAGGTCAGCCAAGCGGAGAAAGTTCATTTTGTGTGCAACAGAAAAATGACGCCAAATCCGTGTTTCACTAAGGTCCAGGGTGAAGTCAATTTGGTGTAGACTCTGAGCTCTGCATTTCACAGAGGAAGACCTGAAGCCCCCACAAGGGGGAGCCCGAGGGCAAGAAGCCATACTCCTGTCCCCCAGCATCCCACCTGCCTGCCCTTGTTCAGACCCTCCACCCACTTAAGGCAGCAGGACAGTATTCTGCTCATTTGCATGTTACCCACTCACTCAGTGCCCTTCACTCTGCCCTCAGGCCATCCCCTGACCTGTCAGGGGTTAGAAGGAAATTCTCCTTCAAAGAATAGCCTGACATTTACAAGAAACAGCCTCCTGGGAGACATCCTGCCTGGGAGACATCCTGCAGCTACCTATCTCCCTGGGATATCCTGCAGTTATCAGGATCATCAGACATCTTGCAGCTGGCAGTTTTACCACCCACATCCAGCAATTGCTGATTAGAGAGCTTCCCCATCCCCAGGATATAAATACCCCTGTGTGAACAATAAAAGTTTGCAGCTTGATCAGAACTCCTGTCTTGCTGTCCTCCCTCGTGTCTCTTGTCCCTTCATTCCTCCCCACCTAGGTTCGCTGCCCACATTGATGTGTCCTGCTGGTCCTTCTCCCCACCTCCAAAGCGTATGAAGCCCATATACTTCTTCTTTTTTTAGTACCAGGGATTGAACCCAGGGGCACTTAAGCACTGATCCACATCCCCAGCCCTTTTTATTTTTTAATTTTGAGACAGGGTCTTGCTAAGTTGCTTAGGGCCTCTCTAAATTGCCGAGGCTGGCCTTAAACTTTCGATCTTCTGCCTCAGCCTCCTGAGTGCTGGGATTACAGGCATGCACCATGGCAGCTGGTGAAACCCATGTACCTGGTGAAACCATGTACCTGGGCCCCGACCTTCTTCTCCACCCACCTGCCTGCCTTGTCCTTTCCCACGAACTCTCAAACCCATGGCCTCCTCACGCTCACCCTCTAGCCCAGGCCGAAAAGCAGGTGTGTTTTCTCAAACCACTTGGACCCACTTGACTGATGAGCCAATGGTCCGAAGAGCTGCTGAATGCCTGGGGTCCTATGTCCCCACCACCCTGTCACCTCTCTCCCACTTGGCCAGTTCCCAACACAGTTAAAGAATGAATGTCCAGTGACAGCATATAACTTAAAGAAATGTCATCAGTGGATGGAATTGAATGTGTATGTGTTAATCCAGAAGATTCAGCAGATAGGACAGACCAAAGAAAATCAAGACCATAGTAATTTTTTGTTAAGAAGGAATTTGTACCCATCTGCCATGTAATGTCATAGTTTAGGCATCAGCAAGCTCTTATTAAAAGGTCCAATAGTAACTACATTAGGCTTTTCAGGCCATCATCTCTGTCAGAACTACTTGATTCTGCCATTAGGGCATGAAATAGGCCATGGAAAGCACATGAATGGATTCACATGGCTGTGTTCCAATAGAACTTCATTTATAAAAACAGGGAGCCCCACTTGGCCAGTGGACTGTGGCTGGCCCATCCTTAGTGTAGACCACACTGCCTGCCTCATACTCTCTTTATTAACAAGTATAAGACATTACACAATGTACACATGTGTCAAAACATCACAGGGTACCCCATAAATATACACAATTTTATGTCATTATGTATCAGTTAAAAAGTAAAGATTAAGCTGTTGGCTGAGGGTGTGGCTCAGAGGTAGAGCACATGCATGAGGCACTGGGTCGGATCCTCAGCACCACATGAAAATAAAATAAAGGTACTGTGTCCACCTATATCTAAAAAAATCAATTTTTTAAAAAAAAGGAAAGATTAAGAAAACATTTGAGACCACAAAAAGTAGATATCACTAAGGAAAAAAATATATAATTCTACTCCACCCATTTTTTCTGCCCTTATATTTTATGCTTCTCTGTTTAACACTGGATTCAAGTTCCAACACTCTGGGTGCTAACAGGATTCCTGTGTCAGCCTTGGAATCCACAAGTCCTCACATCTGCTGACCCAGTGGGGACGTGGGATGCTCCACAGCACCCTTTCCCTCCTTCACCTGTTTCGAGGTGAGACCGTGTGAGGTGTGTAATTGAAGACCTGTATTATTAAAACTGTCTTTTGAAAGTAGCACATAAGGAAGGAGCCACCAGTCAGCAGAAAGCTCTGCTGTAGCCTGAAAAGCATAATCAACCACCCGCAAGCCAGCAAATTTGACTCGTTATCTTCCTCAAAAACAGGTTGGCCCAGGAGTGATGTTTAAATTGAGGCAGCTGTTTGTTAAAGGCAAAATACTGGGGAGTCTGTTCAACCCAGCGGCTTGCTGGCATCTTCTCCTCACCACATGGATGGATCTTTATAAAAAAGGATATGACTAATTCCTTTTGCAAATCAGGTGAACCTTGGTCTCATTTAACTTATAATCATGATTCAAGTGACAAAATAGAGCCAGCTAAATGCTGAGGACCTGTCTTGCCGACTCACACCTGTGATCCCAGTTACTCAGGAGGATCACAAGGCCGAGGCCAGGGTCAGCATCATGGTGAAGCTCCAGCAATTCTGCCTATCTCATCTTAAAATAAAAAAGATAAAGGGCTGAGGATGTGGCTCAGTGATTAAGTACCCCAGGGTTCAATCCTCACTACCATTTTTTTTATAAAATTTTTTAATTAAAATAACAGTCATCCCTCTGTCTTGTGGGTTCCACATTCCCAGACTCAACCAACCTCAAGTAAAAAATATTCAGGGAAAAAAAATATGTCTGCACTGAACACTTGCAGACTTTTTCTCCTGTCACTACTAGTGTAACAAGGATTTTCGCAGCATTAACTACTAGAAGAAATCTAGAGATGATCTGAGGGTACAGGAAGATGTGTTGGGTTTTGTGCAGTTGCTCTGCCATACCCCCCATGGGGCTTGACATCCTGGGATTTGGTGTCTACAGGGATCCTGGGACCAACACCTCAGATCCTGAGTGACTGTGCAGTGCTGCTGCTTTTCCTATCGCTTATTTTATTTTATTTTTTAAGTTGTAGATGGACACAATACCCCTATTTTATTTATTTATTTTTATGTGGTGCTGAGACTTGAATCCAGCCTCTCACCCATGCTCGGCAGGTGCTCGACCACTGAGCCACATCCCCAGCTTCCCATAGCTTTGGGAAGCACAGTGAAGAGGGCCATCAGAGGTGATGGCTCCTTACCCACGTGTCCCTCTGTCCCTCGTCTGAGGTCCTCAGAAGTAGCTCCAGGTGGGAGGTGCTGATGTCGGGCACCACCACCTTCACCAGCTGCTTCCACGCAGCCTCCTTCACCGCAACCTCGGTGCCCACCTTGAACTTCAGAAGGCGGAATGCCTCCAGCACCTGGGGACATTTCAGAGAGGCCAGTTTTCGAACCCCGTTCTTAGAAAAGCAGAGTGGGGTATTTTAAGAGAAGATTCAAGAAGATGTCCGTTTCTTCAACACCAAACATGTGGGGGTCAAGGAGGAGTTCAGGGAGAGTCACTGACGGGTCAGCCAATGACCAAGACGTCACCCTCCCGGCTCCACGTCAATTTTGCTGACCACGCCTGCAGTCACAGACTCATCTTACCAAGTGTCAATGAGGGAACCCGTGGAGGACAATCTGTGGTGAGAAACAGACCAACAGCAGAAGGCTCCAGACTCCACTCCGCCCCAGAGGAAGGATTCCAGAAAGGAAGGGGCTGGGGCACCACTGAGGGGAGAGAGACACAGGGAGAGGGACACAGGGCTCCATTAAGACAGCCAGAGAGACGAGGAGACAGCCGAGGCTGCCTGCTGCCCCCTCCCCTGACTCAGGCAATGGCAAGGCCCTACTGAGGTGGATGGCGCCAGGCGTCCATCATCTGGAAGAGCGCAGTATGTTTCTGGGAATGGGCTGGTTTGGTTTTGTATTCCTTTAATAAGTCTAGTTGTGACTTCTCATATGACCATTAAGTATGAAGGAAAAAACATGAATTTCCCAATTAATGCAACTACTTCTAAAGAATAGATCTGTTTGCTCTAAATGCAATGATTCAACTGTGGAACGTAAATTGTTAATGTTTAATGAGAAACCCCCTGTAGGAAAAACAGTCGAGGAAGTTTTTGAGAAATTAAATTAAAATCTAAAGAAGAAGAATTAATGTTAAGAAGACAGATTAGTGCTTAGTACTGGGCAACTTGTTCTTATCCCTGTGCACAATGGTTTGTGCTCTTGCTCTTGTTTGATTAAAATTAGTAGCCTCTCTTTCAAAGTTAACCGCTTACCATAACGGTGGCACCAATTCTAGTCAAGAAAGAATAGTCAAGGTGTAGGCCAGTAGTCTGGGACATTTCTAACTTATTAAAAACTAAGTGGAAAGAGCTCAAAGCAAAGTGAACTGAAAGTAAACATGCTTGCTTATGCATAAGCCAAGATACATTCTTCTATTCTAATTGTAGCTATGTAATACTTTGCTTCTTTGAATAATGATTTCTGTTTTGTAACCACAAAGTACTGTGAGTCTGCCAAAATGAAAAGTATATATGATTAACTTCACAAGTAAAGATTGGGTTCAGCACCTTCATCTTGGTGTCTGCGTTGTCTCTCCACCCCTTTTCGACGACTCCTCACCATCTGTTCATCTCCTGAGACCCCCTGTGGGAGCTGGACTCCTACAGCTGCCATCTGGTCTGACCACAGGGAACTTTCCAGAAGGGGAGGAAACTCAACAACGCCCCTCAGGTTAGAACCAGCCATCCAGCTTCCGCGCTCAGTCCTACTGCTCCCTGAGGCTGTCCTGCAACACGGCAACCAGGTGATGGGCTCCCACAGCTGGACGGTACCAGCTTAAAGGGTCTCAGTCACTGTGGATTCCGCAGAACTTTGGGTGGTTCCAGGCACAAAAAACACATCTAAGACATGTGTGCTGGATGATGCATGTTAAGGAAGGCTGGTTTCGAGGCATAGGAGGCACATCAACTGTTTGTCCAGCAGTTCAAGTGAAGAGAGACCCAGACCTTGAGGAGCAGCCTCTTCCACCAGGGGAGGCCTGGCCTTGGTGCCAGGAGGCCCCGAGGTTCCTTGGGACCCTGATAGAGCCAAATGTCTTCAAAGTCCAGCTCTGAGACTCAGTTCCACTGCTCTCTTGCCCTCTACCGCAAGCCCTGTCCTTCTCCCCAACTTTCTACCTGCCCCCAGTGGGGACACCCCTCAGCAACAGGAAATTCAAAACAGGACCAAAAAGTCAAGAGCCAGAAGTAAAACTGACCTTTCAGGAAAGGTTTCTCTGTGCAGTAAGTTTTACAGTAAAAGAAGGTCCATGCAGCGAGGGAGTGGGACGGCTGGGCGTTGGGCAGCTCCAGGCAAATGCAGCTCCCTACCACCCGGGCACTCAGAAACATCTGCCCAGCCTCTGCCCACAGGAGGCCAGTGGTCACAAGCAGAGCACACAGGGCTGGCTCTAGAGTGTTCCCTTCCGTTTGAGGGGGAAGGGGTGGAAGCTTGGAGAACATCCCCAGTCCCATTGCACATGCACACTGCAAAGAGCCATGAGCTTCAGGAGGCATTAAAAGCAACAAGCAGAGCCAGGAGCTTTGCCACACAAGGGTGGGTATCCTGGCTAAACACTGTCCTTCGGATCTCCTCGGATACATCCTGAGCCCCACCAGGAAGACTGTTAAGAGACTTCCGTGGAGCAGAAAGGAGCAAGACGTCAAAGGAGCCCTCAGCTCCACCCAAGTAAACAATAGGGGACGCCTCCAAATGGTCAGCAGAGACGCTCCCACCTCCCGGCCCCCAGCTCCAGGTTCAGGCACTTACCTGCAGGTCATTGTTGTAGACCATGGCCAGGAAGACAGACATGAAGATGTGGCTGTTGATGATGATGCAGGTCATGAAGTACGAAGAGAACAACCAATGCAAGGTATAGGCAGGCATCCTAGGAGGATTGGGTCATGTTTCCCAGTGCCCATCCTGGTTCTGTGGCCTTTCAGGCTGGCCTCAGGTGACATCCCCCCTCCCACAGGCCCTGGAAAACCTGCCCACTTTCCCTCTCCCCTGTGGGCTGCGAAGGGTCCTCAGAGCCATCCCCGTCCGTAATGCTGAAGCTCGCTCCAAACCTGCCCTTCTGACATTCTCGGTGCCTTAGGAAGGCGCCAGCATTCAACATGGACAGGACCTGAGCCATGTCGCTGTCCAACTCTCTCCCTCGCATGCAGTTATGGAGACCTAGGAGGAGAGCCACCTGCCCTGAGCGATGGAGGGAACCGGAAGCGTGGTCACGCTGCATGGCGCAGATAGATTCCCCTGACGTCAGCAAGAATGAAAGGGGCACCCACAGTGAACGCCTGGCCAGGAGGAGACGCGACAGTTAAACCACTTCCATGGAAACTGGATTTCCTACAGGAGGGATTGGAGGGCTGGAAGAAAAGACCCAGGAGAACACAGCAGGACAGGGACTTCCCTGGCTTATGTTTTCACCAGGGCCAGCCCCAGAAGGAGAGAGAGCCACACTGAGGGTCCTGCCCATCACTCCATGACAGATGCCTCCCCCTTCCCCACGCACTTCAGGGATTTGTGCAGGGAGAGCCCCGCCCACACTCTGGAAGGGCTTTCTGCTCAGAGCAGCATGGCTCCATCACTTCAGCCCCAGGAACCAGGCAGATCCATAACAAACAGAACACCAGAAAGAAACACAGGATTTCCTCCCCTGCAGCATCCACACAGGCAGAGAACTGGCACGTGGAGGGTACGGCGATGCCAACTGCTGTTCACCTGCCTCTCCTGTTTCCTGCGGCCAAACCATGACAAGCATGCTTGGGAGAACCCACCACGGCTCCCCCCGCCAAAGACAGAGCAGGCCCTTAAATCAAGACTCAGAGAAGATTCCAGAATAGAAAGTGGGTTCCAATACTTAAGAGCAGAATATCTAGAAATACCTCTTGTAGCTTTCCATTTTAAAAGAACCCATCTAAATTTAGGCTACCATTACTGTCAAATTTTATATCCTTCAATGCTTGTACAATAAATATGATTAAACAGCAAGTCTGCCTTTTCCCTCTCTGAGTGATGCTCTGTCAGGAGACAGCTGCTTCGTCTGTCTGTCTGCTGGTTGGTTTGTAGGCACATACTGTCCTTCTGGATGGTTCAGCAGGAATCTTCTAGGTCCTGATGGTTGGTAAGGTCAAGGTCAGAGAGAGAAAGATGGGCAGAATTACAGCCCCAAGGATTCTATCCCTTATCCCTGGAAGTGTATAATCTATTTCTTTTCAGATAAATGAGGAGTTTACAGATGTAATTCAGGTTCCTAATCAAGTGACTTTAAAAATAGGGAGGTCACCCTAGATGACTGTGTTGGCCCCATGGAATTCCAAGGGCTCTTAATGTCAGCAGAGGACAGAAGAGGAGGTGAACCGCTCCAAGCCCACCAAGGACCCTGGGCAGGTTGGAAAGCTGTTACCTCCACCTGCAGGGGCAGCCCCAGGCCTCCAGGAAGGAGCAGGGCTCAGCCCGTGCATTTATGGGCACCTGTGAGACCCCACTCAGAGGATTCGGCCTCGCCTCATGGACCTCTGGCAATACAGGCTGTGTGAGAAAGTACTTCAGTCTCCTCAGTGTGTTAAGGTGGAAACCTGGCAGAATGCTGGCCTGTGCCTCAGAGCTCACATCATGCTCCAGTCACAAGGCTGGCCCGCAGTGCCGACTGTGTGGCCTCCACTCCTTGGGCGGTGTTGACAGGAAGCCAAACCGAGACCAAAGGGACAGAATAGAATGCCCAGAAGTAAGCCCTGGTGTATGTGATCAAATGACTCTTGATAAGGGACACAAGACCATTCAGTGAGGAAAAGAACAGTCTTTTCAGCACATCATTTTGGGGAAAACTGGACATGCACATGCAAAAGAATGAAGTTGAACTCTTACCTAATACAACACCTACAAAAGAAAACATAGGGCAGTAGATTCAGGACACCGGAGTTGACAATGATTTTTTTTCTTTTGATAAGATGCCAAAAGCACAGGCAACTAGAAAAAAATAGAAATATTGGACTTCATGAAAACTGAAGTTTTGTTCATAAAAATATAACATCAATCCACTAAAAAAAAAGTCCATTGGATGTGAAAAATAGTGTCCAACCACATATTTTTTGCACAACCACACCAGGTGGGAAGCGTAATTCTTAGCAGTAGACTGTGTATAAAACAGGATGCTGACTTTAAAAACCCCAATGTTTTTAGTATGCCTGCTGTTTTCTTAAGCAAGGCATAATCTTTTGATGTTTTCCATAATATATTATTTAAAGATCCCTCTACAACAAATACAGACTTCTTTTATGAGGGGTAGAACCATAGAGACCCAAGGAAAATTATAACAGTGTATCGGAAGTAACCTATACAATTACTAAAATTTGAGTATGCACCCTATCTCCCCTCTTTTGCCCTGGGGAAGAGGTTTTGTTTCATTTGCCTTTGATGCTCCCAACACTAATTAGTTAAATGTAATCTGTGAATGGTGACAATCTTCACACACACACACACACACACACACACACACACACCCCTACCTTCCCCTCAAAGCTTGCTTAATCTCAGGCTACACATAAACAAGTAGCTAAATGACAGACTCTGGGAGGCCAAGGCCACGTCTGTGCTGTATCCCGGAATGTTGAACAGTACCTGACACCTAGTAGGACCTCAACATCTCTCTGTCCAGTGTATATAGGACCAGAAATACCTGGCTCCCTGTAGAGCAGTGTGTTCAGTTGGATGCACCATTTATAAGTGAGATTTCCAATCCATGAAACTACAGAAGGCCTGAGGGCTGACAGCTCAGGAATACATCCTATGAGAAAGGGTGAGGGTACAGATGTTTGTAGCTCACAGATGTGATGGTTTGTTACTGTCCCTCAAAAGTTCCCGTGTGAGACAGTGCAAGTGAGGAGAGCCTTAACCTAATTAGTGCATTGAACCCCTGGTGAGGACTAACTGGGTGGTAACTGTAGGCAGTAGGGTGTGGCTGAGGAGGTGGGTCTCTGGGGACTGCCCCTGGGGTTGCTACTCTATCCTGGTGAGGGGAGCACTCTCTCAGCTTCCTAGGTGTCCTGTCCTGAGCTGCTTCCCTACTCTGTGCCATCCTGCAGTGATTTTTTTTAAATAATAATAATATAATAATAATAATAATAATAATAATTGTTGTTGTTATTTTGAGTGTGTGCAGTGATGTTCTCAACTGTGAAGAGGTGTTTGAAAATCGACTCAAATATGCCGCCCCCCACAGCAAGAAGAATGGCAGGCGCCTTTTCAGGGGTTAAGTGACTTTCAAAAGGGTTTCCCCGGAGTTTTTATTAAAAACCCCGATGTTTCCTGATGCATGTTGTTGTGGGAGATAGGCATCCATTCTCCTGTGACCAGGGATTTGTATTCAGCTTGGCAGAGAATGGGATGGTCGCCTGTAAGAAATGTGAAGTAGCACGTGTTCTGAATGCTCAATGGACAGTTAGATCAGAACCTAGGACACGTGAGTGTGTAAAAGAGTACGTGTAAGAGGTTGTGGTTGCATGTTGCCTAATGCAAGTTATTGAGTTGAAGTTGCATTTGTTAATTCTAAAATATGGAAGGAAGTATGGTGTTTGGTCCACTTGAGGATTCACTCAATAGAGTATCAGACTTTGTTTCTTTTGGGGGGCACTGTGGAAATGTGAATGAGAACAAGTTGGTGACATCTTTCAGGTGGAAGCATTGTCCAAGGACACACTCATCAAGTTGGCCAAGAAGTCATTTTGTGAAGCCCCTGTTGTCTCAAGGCTTTTGACGATGAATTCATGTGTGGAGATGGTAATTCTTCATGGAACTTTGCATTTGGTGAGTCATGGAACGTATCTGAGTAGATAATCATTTACCAATATGTCCACAATAATCTCACATATTATGCATAACAGGTCATGGCTGGGTAAATATTACCATTTCCTTTTTTGCATTTAAGAAAAGTAATAATGACATTATATTTTCTCCTTTTTTTGCCTTGAAGTATGTCAGTGTCTTAACCAAGCATGATTGTTGGGAGGTAGGCTAGCAAGAACTTGAACTCAGGGATTTTACTGTCATGTAAATCTATTGTTTTTCATTGATTTCTATTAATATATTCAGGTTGGCATCCATTACCTTTTAAGCATTTCACTTTCCCAATTGTGGGCACCCTGACAGCCCTCAACCTTCTGTAAGCACAGACAACTCTATAAGGAACCTGAGGATAAATTTCCCTGTGGATGTCCCCTTGTGAAACTGCTTAAGCACCACCTGGTTTACACACAGGTGAAATTTCTAGGTCAAAGTGTGCATGTTTACTTCTTTGACTAAGCACTGCCAGGTGGCTCTTCTGAATAGCTCTACCTGTGGCCAGGATTGTATTATCTAGCTTTCTAACTTTTGCATGTGGAGTAGATACATAGTGGGAGCACACTGTTTTTGTTGGTATTTTTCTTGGTATCTATTCTGATGTTTTTCACTGGGGGATTTTCTCCTGTGAAAATGGGCTTCCTCTGGATGCCTCTGCCCGTTCCTCTACTTGACCTTATTTTTTCTTCTTTTTAAATTTTTTTTCGAAGTGACTTTTTAATTTTAGTTTTATTAAAGACATTGTCCCTTGCTTGCATAGTCTATACCTGAAGCACTAATCCTTGCTCCAAGGCCCAGCTTGCTCTCAGCTGCCCCGGGAGGGGAACGGTCTTTGGTGATAGCCAAGAGACACCCATACAGGGGGCACAAGTGCTCTGGACCTCTGGTGTCTTGTCAGCAGTGCTTCCCATGCTCACAGAGGGTTTCAGACATTATAAAATTGAATGAGTTCATGCAGAAATTAGAAGTGCTATTGAAAGATATTTGCATGAGCCAAATAAAACCTATTTCTAGGCATCCTGGTGAAGACAAGGTTTCATCTTTATGTCTATGTTTTTTTCTATGTTTTGTTGTTGTTGTTAGAATGAAATTCATATGTTGCCAGACCATTCTATCAGATGTGTAACTAGATGCCATTTAAATTACCACTTTTAAATGGCAGACATTTTTTAATGAACACTGCCTATCTGCACCTTTTTTAAAAACAGGACTGGGCTGAGAAGCCCAAATACCAATGGTTAGCTGGAACATATTTTTCATTTGGCCTGTCAGTATTCCCTGAGGTCATCTGTGCAATCAGCTTCATTACTCCTGCTCCCTCACTGGATTTCATAGAAACCATATGCTATGTATGAATCAGGGACACCAATCCCTGATTAGATGCTACCCTACTTTCCAGAAAAGACTGGGCACACCATGAGTTGCACAATGATGGGACCAGGGTCCAAAAGCTGCTGAGAGGGAAGGACTGGTTGTGAATGCATATTTGAAGGTTCCAAGCTGAAACTCTAGTGGCACCAAGCAGGGCAGATGCTGGTGGGGGTATTTGGGTAGTTGTTGGTGAACACCTGTGCACCTGAGATGGGTAGGCATGGAGGAGAAATCAGCAGCCCATAGGGCTTTTGAAAGTGGTCTTATGTGAAAAGAGGCTCAGGTATGGGCACAGGAAATGACATCATTGCCTTGACAATGGATCAAACAGAACATGGAACCCTGGTATCCAGGCACCCACTTCACTGACCAAGCCATCCGAGCTCACTTGGTTGGAGACACTGGAGTGAGAAGGATGTTCCCCTGTCCTTGCAAACAATGCCGAGCCTCAGGCTCCCAGGAATCTCAGGGGGGGCAACTAGCCCTTTTGTGGTTACACTGGGTGAGGCTTCATCTTAGATGCCAGATCCTCTGGCAATTGTCGCAGAGGAGCTCAAGAGTAACAGTGAGTAGCACAGGGCAGGTGAGCCCAGCAGGCCCTCTAGTCTGATCCCTGATGAATGGCAAAGGACTCCTATTCTTACTCTGTGTGTGTGTTCCTGTGTGTGTGTGTGTGTGTTTGTACTGATGGGAACTGTCCCATTGTGCTTTGACTCTAGTGTATTGGCACAAGTCATTTTTCTGTTTGTCACCATTTCCATTTTGAACCCACCATTCTTGGTTCCAACCCAGGGAGAAAATAATCAGAACACGGAGGAGCCCTTCAGGGTACAGAGCCTTGAACCTTACAGGCAGGAGCAGCTTAGGAATGAGCTCCTGCCTGTCATTGGTGGGAGGAACCTACATTTCAGCAGCAACATGGCGTTAATCTCCTGGGATTCCATCCCCACCCAGCAGGTGCTGGATCTCTTGTTCCCAAGGTAAGCACCAGACCACCAAGCCCAAGTGTGCAGCCCCCTCATGCCTGGGTCTTGGGGCTGCCATGTACCTCTCAGGGACCCAAAGGTTTGTGATAACTAATGAGATAGAGGACCACACTCATAGTGGAATGTCAGCCCCGAATGGGACGAGTCCTGGAGGTGCCTGCCACAGCCTTGCAAGGGGAGTGAACTTTCCCTCTCAGGCAGAGAAACCATCCTGACTCCAGCTGATCCACAGAGGTCCGTGGAGCAGTCCCCACACACTGGGCACCACACTGAGCTCATTCCCAGGTGGACTCAGAGAGGCCAGGTGCCTTACTGGTTGATGTTGGCTTTGTGAAGAACGTAGATCTGTGCCAGAGGCGTCTCAAAACTCAGGCCTTGGGAAAAGCACTTTTGGGTTAATAAAGACATGTTAGTATACATAGTGGGACAGAGCGTCCTATCTGGGACATAGCTGGACAGGCGCTTTGGACATGGCAGCTCCCATCCCCAGAGATATGTGGGAATCAGCAGTTTGGGCTCATTCACTGATGAACATGGAGAAAGCACCCACTGTGTGAAGACACGTTTCCAGTCACGTTTCATAATTCAGTGAAAAATGGGGTGCAAATTACTGCCATTGTGTCCCTTTTCATGGGGGTCAGCCTAAAACCGCAGGTGCCATGAATACATATCCTACATGTGACTGCATCCCTGACTCCATGAGGCATAACTGCACGTTGTCCTCTTCAGTGACTATGGTGGACCCCTGGACCAACTTCAACATGGAATGGGCTTGGGGTCAGGAGGGTGGGCTCCTGTTTCCAGAATAGGGACCTGCAAGGTGATTTGACTTGGGAAGGCTGAGGAAAGACTGCTCTCCCGAATTCAGTTTTCTGCCTGCAGTGTAAGGTGTGGGGCTTCAACAGTAGGAGGGGTAAGGCGGGGAGTTGTAGGTGGAGTCATGGTCCTCTGGGAAGCCCCTGGGACAAGGGATCCCCCCACACTACACCTCCCTGTCCTCCCCCAGGGCCACAGAGATGTGGTCTGCACTCATGGGAAAAGAGAGGTCCACCGCTACTCAGGGGGACTCAGTGAGAGCTCACAGAGAATGAGGTAGCATTGCAGCCCACGCCAGGGGAGGAGGTGTCTCTTGAGCCCCGAGAAGAGTGGGCAGGAGGACAGACACTCCCGGAAGGTGCATTCCAGGTTGGAGAGCACGTAGCCAAGGGGAAGAAGAGTGTCAGGCCTGCCCAGAGGAGGGGAGAGCTGGTCATACCATGGATCTAGCGCTCCTTGGTTTAAGGTTCTTTGCCTGTAGCGACCTGTCCTGTCCCTGCCTGTACAGCCACTGTGTCTTGTCTGAGGTGGACTGGTGTGTTCAGAACCAGGGACGGTTCAGAAGTGTAGGGTCAGAGGTTCTCTCTGGAGGCCATGGCGAAGGCAAGGCCAGGGTTTTGCTGACTCCACACCTGCCTCCCCACAGTGCCTCACCTTCCTTCCTGGGGACCTGGGTGAACTTCTACTCCGAGGCTTCCCATCAGCCTCCAGGCTCTCTGAGACTGCAGCAGCTGCTGCCATATATAGGTCTCTTGCTGGTTGGCTTGTACCTGGAGCATCAAGCACACCACCTCCTGGCCCCAACTGAAGATGGCATATCAAGCCAGGCAGAGCCTGAGAGCCAGGCGGACCAGGGTGAGTACCTAAGGGTATATGAGGAAAGGTCCGACTCTTGTCCCACTGTGGGGAGTCTGTATGCCTGGTGTTGGGCTGGAAATTAGGATAAACCTTTGTCCATTCAGGAAGTGACCCCAGTCTGCAAAGAGGTCCTGTGTGGGCTAAGGGCCTGAGTTCTTCCTGGCAGCAGGGGTATTGTCTGTCTGTGAGAAGCTCAGGGCAAGGCAGTCATGTTGGCATCTTTTCGCCTCTAGCTACAAGCTCAGTTCCTGTCGCGGCTCCTCAGCCAACCCCAGAGCCAGAGCCTTCTCCCTGGGAAGGGGCAGAGCCAGAGTCCAGGACATCAGGGGTCTCCACTGGGTACTCCCCACGGCCCCAGTACAACAGGCGGGTGAGAGGCAGGTGCCTCATTCACGTCTACCTGGAAAATGAAAGGACGACACAGTATACACAGTATAAGAGCATCCTGGTGAGTCTTCCAGCAGGGGAGTCTCCTGGGAGCCCATACTGGGGAAGACCGAGTCCACAGCAAACACCTTGGACTAGGCCTGTCTTCTTGAACTGGAGCTTCTGGAAGGTCAGGAAGGAGAGCATAAAATGAGGAAGAGAGAGGCGGGAGAGCAGCAGCATGCCAGGTCTGGGTGCAAGTGGGCCTGCGTGTTTTGGGGTGTGCAGGTCAGAAGTGCAGGATTGAGTGCTGGGTTCAGAGGAGGTCAGAGAAATATCGAGGGTACAGGCCATCCTCTACTGATTTTGGTATTGAGGAGGAGTATATTGAACCGTGGAGGTTGAAGCAGAGGAGTTGGCAGTCATTTTCTTGTGTGTGGGAGGGGATATGTTGCTGGTTGTTGAAGGGAGCTATTGTAGAATGATTAGGGTGGGTAGGTGTGGGTCACAGACAACTGGGTGCCTTGGAGGGGCCCATTAGTGTCCTAGTTGGCATGTATGTGAATAGAGATTTAGCGGGTCTCTCTGCAGAATTTTCCTGGGTGTGGAGTATCCATCATGAGACTCTGGTGTCCACCACCAGGGGAGACATGTTGAACCACTGCACCTGCTGGGTCCAAACCTCCTGACACCCCAGCAAGCACTGACACTCTCAAGCCCAGCAACTTCCATGCCTATCATTAAAGAGTCCTAGTGTGTGTTGTGCCCTGGCTGTCAGGACCAAAGCACCTAGGGTTTGTGCCTGGTCCACACAAAAATGCAGCTGCATCCCAGACCAGAGCAAGGATATGGAAGTCCACTGGACCATTCCTCCCAACTTGATGGGACTAGAGTGTGTCTGTACAAAGCCTTTTGGTCCTTATTCCCTTGTCCCTGTAGGGCATAGCAGGTTGAAGCAAACTCTTGTACCAAGATTGGACTAGAGGCTCATAGGAAGACCCCACATGATCACATGAAGGCCTCAGGTAGCAGGGTAACAAGATGGTGCCCTTGTGTTGAGAGCTCTCTTGTCTCTGATTGTCCTTGAGCACTGTCCTCTGGGTAGCTACTCCCAAATTCCCTCTCTGATGAGCTTTCTCCAACCCTGCTCAGGTGACCTGCCAGGACAGCACTCCAGTCATCATCCGCAGGGCCTTAGATGCACACTTGCTCCAGCAGGAGGATCCAGAAAACTATGAGCTTCTGCAAATTGTCTCGAACCATCAGAGTAAGTGGAACCATCAGAGGGTAGGGAGCAGTGAGTCACAGTGGGCTCACGATAACTGGGAGCCAAAACACAGTGTGCATTGACCCAATGCCCAGGAAGAGTATGGTGGGACTTGTGCACAAAACAAAGTGTAATGATGAGGCATAAATCTGCAGGTTCTTCATGTTCCCCAGGGGCTGTGGACCTGCCTATCATGTGTTCTTACCTTGGCCTGAGGAGGCATTGCAAAGCTATTATCCACGTGGGGCCAAGAAGAGAGGCTTCTTTGTCTTGTGTCAAAGAAGACAGACAACCACAGGGTGCCTACTTTGGCAGCCTTTCCTGACCTAGACGAGTACATGAGAAAAGCAGTTCAATGAAGAATCATTTCTGGCTTCCAATCTTTCTATTCATTGCAAACTGAGTCCATTTAGGACCAGAGGCCATTTCTAGAGAGAAGTATATAGTAGAATAGAACCCTTCACAGCTTGTAAACCCTTCTTGGAGAGAGAGAGAGAGAGAGAGAGAGAGAAAAGAAGAAGGAGGAGGAGGAGGAGGAGGAGGAGGAGGAGGAGGATTAGGAGGAGGAGGATGAGGAGGAGGAGAAGGAGGAGTAGAAAAATGAAAATAAGTTGAAGGAGGAGACCATGAATAAGAAGGTCAAGATGACTATAAGAAGAAGCATGAGGAGAAGATGAAGAAGAACAAGAACAAGAAGGAGAAGCACAAGCCGAACAAGAAGTATAACAATAAATTGATTAAAAATGTGAATGAGAATTATACTCATGAGGAGGAAATGCAGAAGTGGGGAACTCAAGAGAAATATATTGCTCTGGATGGCACAGCCCTGCTGTGGACATCCTCCACCCAAGCTCAACACACCTCCAAACCACACCCCTCAAATTAGTGTAGACCTGTATGAGTGGATGAATCCACTGGAAAGGTGGAGGCACCCACCATCAAGTGCTTTTCCCCAAACCCACCTGTGATCATTGCTGCAGTGGGGAGAAAACCTTGAACACATGAGTCTTTGGGGACCAATCCAGATACAAAGTCTAGCTGTTTCTCTTTGGTGGGTCCAACATGAACTAAGAGGTTCTGGGGTACAAGGGGCTATTTCCTTGAAAGGTGTTCCTGTAGTGGACCTCCTATGCATAGAGGGTCCTCAGGGAGGAATCAGTGGGGAGTCTTTGGTGGAACAGTAGCTGGATTCGGGGGCTCTCAGTTCTGTGTGTGAGACCTGAGCTGGCAGAGGCTCTCAGTTGTGGGGGATGTTGGGTAGTGTATTCCTTCAGTATCAGCTACCATGCCTCTGCCCCTGCCTCTCCAGAGCTAAGGATCCCTGCTGATGGGAAAGTATATTACGACCTGGATGGAGGAGTGGATTATAACTTTCTTCTTCGGGAAACAGCTGCCAGCAAGTCGTTGAAGGTCAAGCCAAATGAGGTAAACAGCCACCTTCTTCACTCTTTACTCCTGGTGCCACTCCACATCCTCCAAGGGGACAAGAACCTCAGGTTCTGGATGGATGTTGTAGAACGCCCACAGAACCAACTGCCAGGCTGGGTGGGGTGCAGTTGCTGGGCTTTGCTGATGTTGTCATCCCCCATAGTTCTTGGAGCCTTCTGTGGCAGTGGCATCCAGGACCCCAGCAGCTGTGAGCAGCAGCTCTGCAATGGCTGCAGGATCATTGCCCCAGGCCACCCAAAGCAATGAGTGCTGCATGAGAAAAGTCACCAGTAGCAG
Organism: Urocitellus parryii; assembly: GCF_045843805.1. NCBI lineage: Eukaryota > Metazoa > Chordata > Mammalia > Rodentia > Sciuridae > Urocitellus > Urocitellus parryii. Next base: position 3,381,728 of record NW_027554054.1, read on the forward strand.
CTCCTCACTGCTTCACTCCAGCGAGCAGGTGGAAGACAGCCGCTTTGTTCACGTCCTCCTAGAGGGACAGAGCCTGAGGGAGACAAAGTGCATCCTGGTAAGCCCGACAGCAGGGCTGCCTCCTGAGTGTCCACACAGTGGAAGGCAGGAGACACAGCCAACCCCGGGGCTGTGGTGGGAAATAAAGAAGAGAGAGGTCCGTCCTAAGGGCTTGACCTGAGGAGGGAGAGCATCAGCATGCCCAGCTCCAGTGGTGAGTGGGCCTGTGTATTGTGGGTTTTGCAGGCCAGAAGTAGAGACAGAAGTGCTGTGGACAGATGAAGGCAGAGATATGTCCAGGGTGCAGGCTGCAGTGCGTAGAACTTTATATTCTCAATGAGTGAAGTTGGAGCAGAGGAGGTGGCAGTGACTTGTCACATGTGTAGGAGGGGATGTGTTCCTGGTGGCAGGGAAGAGAACCTCCTTAGCATGACTAGGTGTAGGAATTTGGGGTCGGGATCACCTGGGGGGTCATGCCAAAGCTTCGGAATGTTAGCCTTTGCATGTATGTAAATACGGGGCTAAAGGGGTTCTTGGCAGAATTTCTATGGATGTGCAGTAGACACGCTAATGCTGCAGGTGTCCAGCTGCAGAGGAGACATGTTCAGTGACTGCCAGTGCTGAGTCAAGTACATCATTACAACCAGACCCGCACCGAGCTTCCAGAGGCCAGGGCCTCTCAAAGCTATCATGAAGCACTCAAGTGCACACTCTTGTATCTGAGTCTGTTTTGTGTCGTGGCAGTCAGGACCAAAATTTTCACTGCATCTGCCTCTTCCACCCACAAAGGCAGCCTGCATCCCAGAGCACACTTGGTGCGCAGATCCCTGGCCCATTGCTCTCATCTCAGTGAGATGAGAGTGTGTCTGTGCATAGACAGTTTGGTTCTTTGACCTGAGTGGAATGTGGCTCCCCAGGGGTAGGGGAGATGGCAGGTACAGGCAGATATTTGTACCAGGATTGTTCTACTTGCACATTGCAAGAACCCAGAGGGTATATGGAGGACACACTCAGGTAGCAGGATAACAAGATTGTGCCCTTGTATATGTAGCTGAGATATCTCCTGAATGTTTGACCACAGGCTTCTGGGTAGCTCCTCTAAAAGCCATTCTCTGATGACATTTGTCCCACCCTGATCCAGGTGACCTGTCAGGAGACGGTGACAAGCCTCATCCGCAGGGCCTTGGACCAAAATTTGTTGCAGCATGAGGATGTGGACAACTTTGAGCTGCTGAGTATGATGTCTGAGGATGAGAGTAAGTAGGACAATCAGACAGTGGGGAGACATGATCCACAGTGGGCTCAGGATAACTCACAGCCAAGAGAAAGTGGGCCTTGGCCCCAAAATACCAAAGTGTGATGGGCCTGGCAGAGACTCTTAGGGGTTGTGGGTGTTTTGTGGTATAATCCTTGAGTGCCACCTAACAATTCTCTCCACTTCACTCTGCAGAAATCAAGGTCTCTGACCACTCACTCGTGTGTCTGTCCATGAATCCGGGAATAAAATATTTCATCGTGAGGAAATGCCCACAGGTCAAGGGAAAGGAGGTAAACACCTACCTTATTCAAGCTGTACTTGTGCTGCCATTCCACTCCCACCTGAGGAAATAAGAAGCCTCAGCACCTGGACATATGTGCTAGAAGCCCATAGAGCCAACTGACAGGCTGGGGTGGCTTTCTGTTTCTGGGTTTGCTGATGTTCCATCCCCCACAGTTCTCAGAATCAACCTGCAAGTCCTCCAGGCCGCTTTCCCACAAGCAGGTGGGAGACACCTGCTTAATTCGTGTCCACTTAGAAACACAAAGTCCAAAGATGGCCAAGAGTGTTCTGGTAAGCCTGGGAGCAGGGGTGTCCCCTGGTGCTTACACCTGGGTGGGGAGCAGACACTGGTCCAATACCATGAACTACTCATGCCCTCTTGAATTTGGAGCTTCTGGATGATCAGGAGGATAGAGGGGAATCAAGAAGGGAGAGGGCAGTGTGAAGGGCTGGAGCTGAGATGAGGCAGAGCAGCAGCTTGTCCACTGCCATGTCTGAGGGAGTCTGTGTGTCAGGTGGCAGCATGTAGTCCAGAAGGGCAGGGGCAGGTATGGGTGACAGATGAGAATAGGATAGGACCTAGTTTGCAGGTTCCCCTGTATGGGATGCTGACATCTATGGAGGAGGACAGCAGTGTGAGGTTCTCCATGTTCCTTGAACAAGGAGCTGAGAGAGTCTCTCTGCAGAGTCGATATGGATGTGGAGCAAGCACACTAAATGTCCAGGTAACCCAATGACCACCCTTGCCGGATGAGGTGCTCTCCTTCATCCCAGCCAGCACTGAGCCTCTGGAGGCCAGGAGCTCTCGTGGCTATCTTTCAGCACTCCTGTGTGTGGTCATGTTCCTGGGTCTGTTTTTGGCCCTGGCAATCCAGACCAAAGCCTCTAGGTTTTGTGCCTAGGCCATTCCCAATTCTGCCTGCATCCTCGGTCAGACCTGGGATCTTGGAGGCTATTGTCCCATTCCTCCCAACTTGTGGGATGAGATTGCATCTGTATGCATGTAGTGGGGTCCTTTCACTCCGAGAGGAGTGCAGCTCCACAAAGAGCAATGGCAAGCCCAGGAAGTCCTATATACAAGGATTGGGCTAGTAGCCTATGGGAAGAGCCCACATGATGAGCAGGAGGTCAGCCTCAGGTAGTAGGGTCATGGATGTTGCCAATGTATTTAGAGTGGAGATGCCTCCAGAATGCCCCTGCCCACTGTCCTTGAGTAGTCACTTCATGACCCATTTCCTGAAGGCCTGTCTCCCATGCTGCTCCAGGTGACCTGCCACGATAGGGCTCCTGTCGTCATCCGCAGCGCCCTCGACCTACACTTCCTTACTGAGGGGAATCCAGAGGATTATGAGCTGGGCCAAATCATCTCTCGCCGTCAGAGTAAGTGAGACAATCAGATGGCAGAGAGCAAGGGTCAGGATGTGGACTCAGGTCAACTCTTAGCACCAAAGAGTAGTCTCTGACCCCCAAGAACACTCCAACAGGTGTGTTGGTTCGTGCACAAAGCCAACTGCACTTCTGCTGGTGGAAGGTCTTGAGGCCCAATAGTATACCCCAGTGGATATTGCTGCTCCCCACCAGGTGCCCTCCCCTGGACATGAACAGGCATACAAAACTGACATCATTGAGGAGTGAGGAGGAAAGCCTCTTTCCAGGAGCAGTATGCTTTCATGGTCTGTGATAGGAGTGGTTTCAAAGGAAAATGGGAATGCATGGGCTAAAGATGGAACTGGCATTTTGTGGACTGAAGCAGTACTATTGAAAGCCTTCTGTGTGACCAGAAATCCACTGCCTGGGCAGAGCATTGCCAGGATTCTAGCAAGCAGTAACAGGAAGAAATTGGGAAGAAAACACAGCCTGGGAGACAGCCTGAATCATTTGTTTTTGCATAAATTCCATGGTCTTCCGCACCTGAGTCCACTTGCAAAGGAGTGATCACAATAGCCAGGTTGTGAGATCCCTAACTAAAGTCAGATGAGGGCTTCCTGAGCACTTAGCCACAAAGCTCATCTGATAATAATGCCAGTGCTTTTTCTTTGGTTGGTTGGTTGGTTTTTGTGAGCTAAACACCACAGCAGCCATTATCCCAGCCTATGTACCCTGAAGACCACCATCCCTATGAGTTCTAGGATCACTTGTCTCCTATCTTAACCTACTGTTAGGTTATTAGAGTCAATGGAAGAGGAAGTCTGTCTGGGGCCTTGGTAGCCTAAGAAATTCATAGCAGAGATCCCCACATCCAACCCAGAAGTGATGGAGAACAGGCTCTAGGTTAGAGGAGGGCGACAGGAAACAGGTGTTTAGAGGAAGGAGAAGCAGGCTGTTGTATTCCCCAACTCGGTGTCATGGCACCACTGGGCCATACACCATGTTGGAGGGAAGCAGTCCATTTGCTGTTCTTTGGAACCATTGTTCTCAGTAGGGCAGCATTTGGAATGTGGCCTCCATTCTCAGAAGCCTGGTTCACATGGAGGCGGGCTCCACCAACGCAAAAACATGGCTCTAATGTGGTATCCGTGCTGGTCAGCCTGTCCTCATTGTGGCCATACTTGAGGAAAATAACTCAGAGGAGGAATCCTAGGCCTTTTCTCTGGGTTTCATAGCTTTCTCTTTGGTTGTGCACTGAGGCTGTCCTTAAAGCTCTAGTGTGTGGCAGTGGAGAGCTCCTCAGCCCTTGCCACACAGGCATAGACTGGGAGAGAGAGAACGAGGCTGGCAGAGAGGGAGAGAGAGAAAGATGGAGAGGAGAAGGAGGACCTCTACTGGGAGAATGAGGATTCAGTGGAGCCAACAGGAACAAGGTACTGTTGCCCAGGGCACAACCCTGTTTAGGTCTTCCTCCAACCATGCTCAACCTTTCTTCCAGGCCCTCCCACCTCCCAGTAGTGTATTCATCTTGAATGAGAATTTCATGTTGACATTAGAGCACTCACCATCCAATGCTTCCCTCCAAACCCACCTAAGAAGATGGCTCATGTGGGGACTGAATCTTTGGCACAGGAGCCTCATGCGGGAGATTTCAGATATAAATCTAGTGGTGTGCTTTGGCAGATGCAAGAGGACCTGAGATGTTCTGGAGACCAAAGCCTTTGATAGGAACAGACATCAGGTCTGTTGAAGTGCTCTGCTTAGTTCTTCCTCAGGGAGGACTGTGGAGGCTGTCTTTGTTGGTATTGGTGCTGAATTGGAGAGCTCTCAGGTGTGTGGCTCTGGCCTTTTCTGGCACAGGCTCTCAGATGTTGGCATGTCCTAGGGAGCACCTCCTGAGTGCCACCTTCTTTTTGTACACCCCTCTTTCCCCAGAGCTGAGGATTCCAGCGCAGGCCAATGTATTTTATGCCAAGAATTCTCACAAAAAATCCAACTTTGTGCTGAGGAAAAGGAGCCTCTCCCAAAAGAATGATGAATGGATCCAGCCTCAACCTCCCTCTCATCCTGCAAAGAAGGCTCCAGCCCTCCTGAGGATGCTTTCAAAACCATTCTGCTGCTGTGTGCCTGGGCGGGGCTGAGGCAGCCCAGGAATATTTACATTGATGATTATTTGCTTCAAAGTTTGAATCTATAGTTTGCCATTGTCCTTGACCTTGTTTAGTAACACAGTTGTTACTCTATCCTGTATTTGTTGTTTCCATTAATATATTATTATTTTAAAATATATATGTTTTTGTTACCTGATCTACTCTGATGATTTGAGTATACTAAATGTAGCAGTCATTCCTAAAGGACACATCCAAACCAACAGGAAGGAATGTTTCATTCTATCAGCAAGAACTTTGGTGTTTAGGAGTTTGGCAGATGGCATTATCTGAGTCAGTTTTCCAATGGGGGCAATGAAGTATCGGCTATCATGGTACAAACACAAACAAAGACACACAAACACACACAAGAGCACACACACTCACTGAGAGATAGATAGACAGATGGAGTTGGTCTCTGCTGAAATACTTTGGAGACGTGGTTCTGATTTCTCCCCTTTTGGAGTATTTTCAAGTGCACAAGGTGTCTTGCAAATGAACCCATGTCTGAGGAAGACATGCATGTGTACTTCACATGCCACTTTCACATAGCAGGAAGGTCATGTCATGTAATATTTTTCATGCAGCTGTCTTTTGACTGTGAACCATCCCATGAGGTCAGCTGTGGAATTTTCAACTTGTAGCATCACAATGGGGATCCACTCTTTGGATTCCGGGATATTTCTGATTTTCTTGATTCAGATTGGAATGATATATATATTAGTTTTTGATGAAAATTCTGCATTTGATGGTAATGAATGCCATGCATCTAGGAAACTGTAGACTGCAGACAATGAATGGATGCCTACTGTTGCCTGGACTGGTCTGAAAAGTCCTGAGCATCTGAGCACGTGTGAGGGCTGTACAGGTCTTGCAAAAAGTCCAGGTCAGATGATCCTGCACAAAGCTGGACTCATAGTGGTCTCCACAACAGTGTAAGGGTCAAGGAGAAACACACTTCCACACAGAAGTTGGGAAGCTACCTTATGAAGGTGATCATAGATACGGGATCCTCTTGGTAGGACCCATTTTCTAGTGGGCCAGAACTGTGCTCTGAATGTGGTTGCTAAAAGAACTTGGAATTTTCTAACTGAAGCAGTTCGTGCAAGCTGCTTCCACTTTCAGGAACAAAGTGTGTTCTCGTTGAGCACTTTAGGCTGTCCCTGGTTGAACTAGAGTGTCAGAAGCACTTGTAATGATTGGGATTCACGGTTTCACATTGAAGCCTCTGTGCCATCTGTCAACCAGTGATGGCTGCAAGTGGGGAATGGAAGCCATTTGCTGCAAGCAGTTTCAACTTGCAGGACTAACTTTGTTGTAAGTGGGCACATGGTGTTTTTCCTGTGTGAGCTAGAAGAAAGCAAAACTGCTTCTTACAGGTGACAGGCATGCTTTCACATTGAAGCTTTGGTGCTGTTGATCCAAAACAGTTCACTCATGTGGGCACCTGCACTTCAACTGTATATTGTAAACAAGTGTGACAAATGGATGTCAGTGAGACTTTGGAGAACGGACCTTCTTAGCTGGTCTTCTTTCCTCCTGCAAGTTGGTGATCTCTTTCTGTCACACTTTGTGTTTCATGCCTGAACTGTGCTCTGAATGCGCTTGACGAGAACAGTTTAGAAGTGCAGAAGTGAAGCTGTTTGCAGAAGCAGCTTCAAGTAGCACAGCTAACTTGTTCTCAGTGAGCACATGGAGACTTTTTCCTGGTTGAAGCAGTGTGAAGGAGAATGGCTTCTCAGAGCTGGTAGGCATGTTTGCTTTTGGCGTTCTCTTCTAACACCTGTTTCTCAAACAAGGGTAGCTCTTAGAATTTTAATATAAATAGTTAACAGGGCTCCATTCCTCAGAGAAAAAAAAAAAACAAAAATAAAGCCTGAGGGTAATTAGTTTTAAGATTAGGGTGCCTGGAAATAAGACTGTGTTACTGGAAAAATGTTTCAAGGTATTGCTCTTCAAATCAGAATTATTAGTATTCAGAAGGAGAAGATTAAATTGTCCTTCTAAATATTGGCTCCAGAAATTTGGGGAAACCAGTAAGGTCCAGACCCTGCTGTCTTCACTTTGATGCTGGCCTATAAATTCTAGTAGAGTTATCCTTTTGAAAATGACCAGAAGTGGGGGACAAATCCTTGAAAGTTAAACTTTAACTAAACTTAAGGCTAATAAGATTGACCTTTATTCCATAATTTCAAGATCCATCTCATTAGTATAGTATATGTCAAAGAAATCTCTTTTAGATATACCATTAGTAGTAGAAAAAAGTGAAGTTTGGGGCATAAGACAAAAAGAATTAACCTCCAAACCTGACACATGAGCCCTGGGGTTACAAACAAAAAAAATCTTTGTGTTTCCCAATAGGAGCCATGGTGCTGAGCCTCCAAGATGAGTTTTTCTCAGCTCACTGTCATTTGTAGGACAAAAGGCAGCATGGCCTTTCCCTATGAATCCCTTAGTGCCCCCAGTATGTTGCCACAACACAGGGAGAAGCCTGGGCTTAGTGCTTCAATCTAACCACACTCCAGTTTCAGCCTCTTAATGAGAAAGTTCCAGAATGTCTGTGACTAGCTATGCAAGTCTGTCCCTTCCCCACATCAACTTCCCAGAAGGCTGACATGGCTCCAGACCTGGTCCCCTCCTTCCAGCTAGAAAAAACTTGAGGCTCTTTCAAACCAAAGAGGTAAAGCCTACTGCTTACTTTGGAAGTGTAGACAGAAGGAGCCTATGCTCTTCACTTGAGTTAGGAAATGCAGTACACTAGTGGTCAGGAGCACAGTTCCCTAGCCTTGCTCTATATTTAAAATCTGTCCCTGTTTTCTCTCTGTGAAATGCAGATGACTAAAACACCTATTTTAGGCTGGGGATACAGCCCAGTTGGTAAAGTTCTTGCCTCACATGCACAGGCCCTGGATTCAATCCCCAGCACCACCAAAAAAAATTATTTTTTAATATCACTGTAAGGATTAAAAAGTTAATGCATTTAAACTTTAGAATGATGACTCACTCACAGGCAGAGCTCATAAATGCTAGCCATTATTATTATTAATTATTACTATTACTGATGTTATCACCATTGCCCATCAAAATCATATTCCCTGTTATTCATTATTTGGATTAGAAGAGAGAAAAGAGTGATAAAACTTCATAGGGATAAAACATTTATGTTCTCTGGGCTGTACTTCCCCTAAATTAGGCTAAGAATCAATGCAGAAGCTGATTATACATGTACCTTCTGGTTCTTTCCCCAAAGGACTGACTTAGCAGACATGGTATGAAACCTCATCATCTGTATGTACAACATGCCAAACAGGAGTTTGTGGTGGTGTCTAAGGTTTAGGAATCACTGCTCTGGAACAGAGCACCATCCCTCTAAGCCAGAGGTGACCACAGCTTTCCAAAGGGACTCATTCTTCCATTCCATCAATTTCTTTTTTCCACTTCAAGTAACTCCTTCAAAAGCTAATTGATGCAAAGTGTAAAGTGATTTCTTATGAGACTCTCAGTTTCATTGGCGTCAAGAGAGTCTATTTCACCAGAGTGATGCATGAGTAATAATAATAGCTGTGTGAGCTGTGTTTGCTTATTGTACCAGGCAGTTAGTATACATAGCATCTACACTTTTCAGGAAAAGAATATCATTCTTACTTTACAGATGAGGAAACTGGAACAATACGAAGTTAAGTATTTTGCCCAAGGTAACACTACCACAAAACAGAGCTAAGATTCACGTCTATACAACAATAAACCTCAGGCCTTTCTCTCAATTCCAGTAGCTCTCAAACTTTAGTGGAAGTGGGAGAGTTACCTGAAAAACATTCTAAAATTCCAACTTTTGGGCACAATGAACAAAGATTCTGGTTCACTAGGCTCAGTTTGGGGCCTGAACCCCACATTGCCAATAGGCAGTTGATGGGATTCTGAAGCAGGTATTCAAGCCCACATTTCGGGAACCATTACTCAGTAAATATATCTTATTTGACTTTAAATCTCTCCAACCCCAGTAAATATAAAAAAAGTTTAAATAAGTCCCTTTTTTTTGTACCAGGGATCGAACTCAGGGGACTCAACCACTAATCCACATCCCCAGCCCTATTTTGTATTTTATTTAGAGACAAGGTCTCACTGAGTTGTTTAACACTTTGCCATTGCTGAGGCTGGCTTTGAACTCACAATCCTCCTGTATCAGCCTCCTGAGTCTCTGGGATTTCAAGCGAGCACCACTATGTTGGGCCCAAATATTTCTTAAAATGATAGTTTTGTGTTGATGTTTAAAGGTTTGGATAAAAGTTGCACAATTTGTGCTTGCTCCAAGAAAATCTGTAGTTATCTCCTGAAATGGAAGGAGAAAAACAACCAAGGTCCCTTTGGGGTTGTATCTACAACAGAGATAACACTCTGAGAAAGATTAATTGTGTATAAAAAGTGATGGTGGTTGTTTTCTGCATTCTAGCCATGGCGCCTGCACAGAATATACTTCCTTTTATATTATCTTGAAGACACAGACTTGCCAATTTTTCCTTATTCCAAAATAACAACTCAAATCCTATCAACACCTGCAGTGCAGAATAATAGAAAATTACTACCATTTACAACACAGGATTCAATAATATCAATAAAGAAATATATGTGCAGAACCAAAAAAACAATGACTTCATTTAACCTTGAAATCCAAATCTGATCTTGGTGTCATTCCCTTGTCCATGCTGATAGTAAAAATTTGGCTCCAGACATAGATCATGAGTTCTCCTTCTAGAAAGCACAAGCCACATGCCAGACCCATATGGTTAGGGAAGTAAAGGATACTCTGGTCACAGATCAGAGTCCCTGACAAAGTGAACTTAAGATGGGACAGTGAGTCAGCAATTTTGAGAGTCAATTTTGACATTTGAAAGAATGTCAAAATATCCTATTCTGAGAAAAAGGTGTCAAGAGACAGCCCCCACCTGGATGTTGCTCTCAAAAGCATCAAAATGGGCAGTCTGGCCAGTCATGGAGGGAAAAGCAAGACTTCAGTCAAACCATTGAACTTTTATAAGCCTCAGTTTTCTCATCTATAAACTGGGGTTAGGGGAGAGGAAGCTGACAGACCCTTTCTAATAGAGGTGTTATAAGAATTAAATTAAGATCATTTTTATGGAGCTCTTATGAGAATACTTGGCACAATGGCATGTGGAAAATACTTCAAAAATGTTGCCACTGCTATTCCTCCAACAATAAATAAATTAGAAATGCTGAAAAGGCTGCAGGGCATAGTAAAAGAGAAAGATAAATTGTTGAATAGTGTTCTCCAAAGTCTTATAACAGTCATGACATTGCTCACATTAGCCAAGTGCCTACATTTAAAATAAATGGCTGCACAATCTGATTATATAAAAGTAGTCATCATTTATAAAGAGGGCAACCTGGTGAGTACACCTTTCATTAATATTTGAGGCAACAAATTTTCACTAAATACAAATGAATTCACATTAGGCTCTTCTAAAGTGCCAATGTTCTCTGCTTACAAGAGAGCTAAGGAAATCTGTTTATGTTCTTTTTTGTAACAAATACCCATTAATCGAAAGGAAAAGATTCTCTCTGTGGCCCTTTCTCCCAGATACTAAGCACTGTTTCTCTGAGTAACGATCCAGGAATCTGCAATAACTCCATAGCCAAAATTCTGTAGTTCTAACAGAGTCAGCTACTTCTGCCCAGGTGTTAAACTAAAGCCCTCTTCCTTTGGTAATAAGTAGGGCCAGCAGGTGTTTGCACTTGGTGCTGTTCTTGGTAGTTGAACATATGTGTCAGGCCCCTGTTGGGAGGAGAAAGAGAGTTAAACAAATGGTCCTCCCCAACTCCAGCAAGGTCAACTCCTCCCAGGAAGAGAAAGCAAACTTTCTATCTCTGCATCAAGCAGCAGCCTACCTCACCCTCTAAACTCCTCAGCTAACTTTGAAGTTGGGTTTGGCCCTTCTCCTGCTCCCATTAGTAATACTTTCTTATCATTGCTCTTTGCAGACAGCTCCCTTGGAAGTCGCTGTGCTCTGGGCCTTTCTGACCTGATTTTCTTCAACTGAAATCATTCTGTCTTGAATCTTACCACATTATCTCAGATTCTACTCCCTGACTTCCAAGGGGATCCTCAACCAGGCTGATAATGTAATTTTGCTGAGGTATGAGTCCTAACTGTTACCAGAAAAGGGCTTAATCCCACCTTAATCTCCTTCCCAATATATTTAAAGGTCTGCAGGTAAACGGGCTCTATTGGGGACAGGGAGCACAATTTAAAGCACTGGCCAGTTTTCATGGTATAAATACCACCAACATGGCCAATGTCAACCATCTAGAGTTGCAGAGTTGGGAAGAGATGTACAGGACCAGTGTTCACAGATTCAAACAAATACTCTGAACACTGTATGGTTTATAACAGTTTCTTAAAGAAAGTGTCATTACTCCTTGGGAGTGAAAATTTTATGACTAGATTTAATTGGTTTAAGATATTTAGCCATGGGCTGGGGTGGTGGCTCAGCAGCACAGCACTTGCCTAGAACTATCTTCCAGAGAGATGTACATTAGTCAGTGCCCTTGCCTAGAAGGTGGGAAGCCCTGGGTTTGATCCTCAGCACAATCAATCAATCAATCAATGTATTGTGTCCAACTACAACTAAAAAATAAATATTAAAAAAAAACACACACATTCAACTTTAAAAAAAAGAAAAAAAATATTTAGCCACTCTGGTGGGAGACACCTGTAATTCTAGCTGCTTGGGCGGCTAAGGCAGGAGAATGGCAATTTCAAGGTCAGCCTGAGTAACTTAATGAGACTCTGTCTTGAAATTTTTTTTTTTTTAATGTCTGGGATGTAGCTCCATGGGAGAGTGCTTTCCTACCACGTATGAGACCTGGGTTCAATCTTCAGTGCTGTATGGAGGAAAAAAGAGAAAGAAAAAGGAATATTTTAGGGCAAAAGAGGTCTCACAGAACACTTTAGATTGCATCGAGGACTCTCGAAATACAGCAAAATTACCTTCATGCTTTATTCCTTTCCCTCTGGGGAACTCTTTAAAAATGCTAAAAGCTAAAATATGTATGAACCTACAGCAAGAAACTGGAGGATGGAAGCCATCAGAGGATGATAGATAATAACATGTCTCTGTAATTCAGAGAACAGATGCAGCTGTGATTGATGCCACAGAGAGAGGAAGCTGCCCCAGGAACTGGCACAATAGGGACTGGGATAGAAACCTGACACAGCTGCCCAGCAGCTCCCTCCGAAACTTCCTTGGCACTCTTGGGAGGCAAAAATGAGGGAGTGTGGGAAAAAGCTGAAAGCCATAAGGAATAGAGGGAAAGTCAAATGGTTCTCATTGCTAGAAATGTTCAGCCCCTGCTGGCTGACGAACAGTTGGGCGAGACAGAAGAGAGGGAAACCTTGAAAATCTGGTGAAGCTTGCACAAAAAGAGCTCTGTCATTCCAACCAGATCAAAATCTTCAGAGATCCAGCCTAATAATTCAGACTAACTGCAAAGCATCAGTGGCAGGAGCCGGGAGGAATCTTCCAGATAGATGTAGATTAGTCAGTGCACAACAGTGCTCATGTACACTTTGAGCAAGAGCAGCCTAAACACCTTGTAAGTGTAGCCCATCATCCAAGAAGAGAAAATGTTAGAGAAGATGGTTGGAGTGCTTAGGAGTCTAATTCATATTTTGTGAAACTCAAACCTTAGGTGGCAGATAATTTTACTCTCAGACAAAAGGCTGTAACCATGTAGAACCTGCCTATTGAGTGAATGTTCTCAGCTCAAAGGACCTGTGAATCCAACAAACAAATATGGGCACACCAGCACACCTACCAGGTACAAGTTCTCAGCAGCTTGTGGAGATAAAGAATCAAGTGAGGTTTGATTTCAGTGTGCTTCAGTAGAGGAGGGATGATACCATTGCCCCTATGTAATGCAAGGCCCTATGTAATGGGACCACAATGCCTTAAGAGAGGAAGGAGGTGACAGTTCATAAGGGAGATGAAACATTTTCAGCTGGGTTAAGGTATTGAAGTGCTAGGGTTGCCAGATAAAGCACAGGACACAAGTTAGATTTTAATTTCAAAGCAAACACGGTATTTCTTTGTGTGCAAGTATATACCTGACAACCACAGGGACTTAGTTTTGAAGGTAGGTGAGATAGGAATTGTCATGGAGATTAGAACCAAGAATGGGAAATAAGGTGGTTCTGTTTTGTTTTGTTTTGTTTGTTTGGTGGGAGGTTGAACTCAGGATCTCACACATACTTGGCAGTATTCTATCACTGAGCTACATCCCCAGCCATTTAAAAGCTTAGTTTATATCTGTTGAAATGTGAAAACACATAGGTAGTCTCAATTCTGATGTAGCTTTCAAACTAAAGGGGGACAGAAAAACACAATAAGAAACTTATAAAGAAGCATAAAGGTAGCAGAGAATCACTGTGTATGCAAAACCTATTCACTTCTGCCAAACCACTGGCAGTCGCAGTGGCCATAGGATTGAAGTCAACAGCAGCGATAACAGAGGAAGGGGGAAACTCAACAATGATCTTGGAGACAAGAAAGAAGGTAGAGCCTCTGGTCCCTTGACGTCCAGAATAGTCAAATCCCTGATCACTTCCCCCCTTCAGACCACAGCTCCTCAAAAGATAATCACCACAGCCTAGCACCCTGAAGATCAGCTCCTCCAAAGTCATTGCCCAACCTAGCAGATGCACTGCAGAGGTGACCAAGAGACCAAGTGCAAGGACAGCATGCATTCTGAGCAGAAAGGGATTATGAATTAGAACAAAAATCAGGAAAACATGCCTTTGTATACCACCTGCAGAAGTCAGGCAGTGTTGGGACTTTCTTAAAATCAAGGGATGCTCCAAATTCTGGTGATGCCCTCCTCCCAACATCAGAAGAAGCCTACACAAAAGCATCACCTACAAACTCACTCAGTTAGGGTCCCTGTCAATCTGTCTCCCATATAATGTATTGTCCATCAAGAAAGATACATGTGTCCATAGATATGAATTGATGGGTTGATTTAAGGTAGGAGACTACTAGAAAAGGTGTACCTGACAGACTTGCACTAAGCAATTACTGTGTCACTAAGACCCTTTATCACTTAACTAATATAGCAAGTGAATTCCTGGTGCTTTTTGAATGTACAGGTCACCAAACTGCTACAAAAGAGAAAGGAAAATAACAAGTGTAGCTAGAATTCCATTTCTGATGTGGCGGTGACTGCGTGCCTCTGGCTTTTTGGTTTTCTATTTCCTAGTGACATGCAAGACAAAAAAACACTTTTCCTGGGGACTTTTCTGTGTCACACTCACCATGAATTGAATTATTAGAGGCTGTTCACATTTAACATTACTGTGGTTTGGGTTTCATTTTCCTGAGATTTTATGTAAACAAACTTTTGAAAGTATTCCCCATGAGGTCTTGGATTCAATCCCCAGCACAAAAAAAAAAAAAAAAAGAAAGAAAGAAAGAAAGAAAAGGAAAGGAAAGAAACACATCCCAATGACTTCAATTAAAATTTCAAAGAATATTTTCCAATGGATTATGTGGGCCACAACATGTATAACCTAATAACATCCTATCTTTGTCATTGTGCAACCTATATTAATTTAATAGCCTGTCCTATAATGTGCCGGGCAAATGGAAAATCAATTCATGTGTTCTTTAGATGCTAATTATTAATGCATTTATTAGACTAAGTTATATCAATTCAGATTTTCACTGGATGCTCTCACTGATCTGGAAAACCTGAGTTTTAAGAATTCATTGATTTCTTGCTATTTTTCCAGATATTTGATATCATCCAACAACTTCTTGTCTAAATAAATATTACTTTAAGCAATTCCCAAGTAGGCTACAAGATATTACCAAGCATTTCAGTATTGTGATATGTAAGTATCGCATACATAATGTAATACATAACTAAGGAAACTGACTGTGTTAGGAAAATAATAAATATAATTGGTACTTTATTAAATTACATATTGTCACAGTGGGTACTGTATTCTGTCCTCCAAAGGCAAAAGCAGCCAAATCTCAGAAATAAGAATCTAAACACACACAGGTACCTACACAACCCTGCATTTAAAAGAGCCAGATATCAGTCAGGCATGGTGGTGCACACCTATAATCTCAGCAGCGTGGGAGGCTGAGGCAGGAAGATTGCAGGTTTAAAGCCAGCCTCAGCAAAAGCAAGGTGCTCAGCAACTCAGTGAGACCCTGTCTTTAAATAAAATACAAAATAGGGCTGGGGATGTGGCTCAGTGATAGAGTGCCCCTGAGGTCAATCCCTGGTACCCAAAAAAGAAAAAAAACAAAGAGCTAGATATCTACGTTTAGGAGAGGAAATTCTACAGCAGCAGAATTAGAACTTCCCAGTGCAGCTCAACTCCCTGTTCTAGTCCATGTTCACTACAAGAAAATGGATTTACAAATCCCAGGAGGAACTGGCTCTGAAAATTCTTGTATCTCCTTCACAAGAATTTTCAAAGCACATAGAATAGACAGTGATCTTTTTCATGCTAACTTCCTTGTATACCTAGCAAATTAGTATGAATCCTTAACATTTCAGCTCAATTTCCAACTCTTTGGCAATATTTTCAGTGTCCTTGCACAGCAAAAAAAATGACATTTTACAAACATTTTACTTGAGTTCCTATTGTACTCATATATACTTCCCTAAGTACACTTTAGTGACTGTATTGGATTGTTTATAAATCACCCTCCCCACTGTTTTGTGAGCCCATTAGGAGTATGAATTGCATTCATGTCTTATCAACTTCAATCTCCAATGTCTAGCACAATACCTGGCATGGAACAGACAGGCATTCAATAAGTATTTGTTAAATTTTTGAAATAATTAAATTAAATTAAAATTGATGATAGACTCATTTCTCATCTCTGCCAGAGAAATTGGATAAAATTGATCCAATACTTTCACACTTGACTTCATTAAGTCAGTCTGTACTTCCGTTTTATAGTTCTCAATTATTTTTGAATACTTTACTTGACATTACTTTGACCTAATCATGTATATTTTTATGGAAGTGATTACCTCTCATCTGTATGGATGAATAAAGTGAAATGAAGGAAGGAGGAACGTATCCTCATTGGGCAAAAAGAGTGCAAACTGCGGCTCCAAATCATGGTTCGAACACTGCTGCCTGAATATTCATAGGCAGATCATTTCCGCTCACTGAACTTCAGTTTTCTGATTTGTGAGTTAAGGATAAAATGCCTCCCCCTGCATACGGTTATGGGAGTCGGCTGTTATACACAAAGCCTTTACAGGGCACATGGTACACAGAGGGTACCATAAAACATAGCACTGTAAAGTATTAATAAGTCAAAGTACTTTCTAAGCTAAAGCACTATATAAATGTTAGTTACAGCATTATGCTCTCTTGACATTTCATAGCTAGATTTATTATAATACATAGAAAAGGACCTAGGAGGCCGGGTGTGGTTTGCACACCTGTAATCCAGCAGCTCAGGAGGCTTGAGGCAGGAGGATTTTGAGTTCAAAATCAGCCTCAGCAACTTAGTGAGGCCCTAAACAACTCAGTGAGATCCTGTCTCTAAGTAAAATACAAAAAAGGGCTAGGGAAGTGCCTCCGTGGTTAAGTGCCCCTGAGTTCAATCCCTGGTACAAAAAGAAAAAAGAAAAGCACCTAGTAGAAAGCCACAGTGAAGCCCAATGCTAGCCATAGTAACTTAAAAAAAGGAAAAACAGGGCTGGGGCTATAGCTCAGCGCCTGCCTCACACATGTGAGGCACTGGGTTCGATCCTCAGCACCACATAGAAAAAAATAAATAAAGATATTGGGCCCATATTCAACTAAAAAATTTTAAAAAAAGAAAAACAGAAAAGAAGTACAATGTGCTTATTCTTTATGGATGAAAAAAAAAAAAAGCTTCCCTTTTCCAGCCAAGTGAGTCCTGTTATGACTTCTGTTCATTTTTATATCCATAGATGTCCTAAGGAATTGCCTGATTCTTTGTATTTGTACAACAACCATCACTTGCAAGGCTATGACTTCAGTTATGACCACCATACATCTTCTCTGGGCCTGCTCTTTCCACTCCCCATCCCCCATTCTCTCTGAGGTTCCTATAACAAAATCCCATAAACTGTATATCTTAGAATCAACAAAATTTATCTGAAAGTTCTTGAGGATATAAAGTCAAAGATCAATGCACCAACAGATTTGTTGACCAGTGAGGACACATCTTCTCATATATGGTACCTTCACTGTGTCTTGCATGGTGAAAGGCACTAGCTACTTCTCTAGGTTATCTGTTACAAGGATATTAATTCCATTCATAAGGCCTCATAATTTAATCACCATCACAAAGGCCCATCTTTTAATTTTTTTCTCATTGAGGATTAGGTCTCAACATGGAATTGGGGGATGGACAGAAAACATTCAAACCATGGCAACCTCCAAAGGGAGAGACAGAGACAAAAAACAACTGAAATGGGAAGTTGGATCAGTACACCTTGCTACATAAATAGCCAAACCCATCTCTAGCCAAATGGCCAGAAAAGGATCAGGCATCCTGATGGAAGTGAGACCAGAAACTGGAAATGCATTCCAGAAAAGTGTTATTTTTAAATTTTTCATCTCTGCTTGCCTCATTGATTCATTTGTTTTTAATTTTCTAAGAACTATTTTTCCTGTTTCTCAATTCAGTCTATAACTCACACATTTCCAATGATCCTCCATTTTTACATGGTCTTCCATTCTAGCCACACATAGAAGTTAATTGAATTGGTCATGAATTCTGTTCTCTTCAATTCTGGTAGGGAGAGGATGAGAGAGCATAACATGTGGTAGTGTGTCACTATGACAAAATACTTAAAGGAGAAATAGTTTATTCGGGGCTCACAGTTTCATGGTTTAGTCCATGGTCAGTTGACTACATAGATTTGGGCCCAAGATGAGATAGAATATCATGGTGGAAGGGCATGACAAAGCAAAGCTGCTCAGCTGATGATGGGCAGGAAATAGTAAGAAAGAGAGACCTCAAGGAGTCAGGAACCAGATAGAGTCCAAGGCCACACCCCCAGTGTTCTACTTCCTCCAGTCATACCCCATCTGCTGACAGTTATCACCTAGTAATCCATTCAAACTATTAATACATCAAATGAATTAATCCAGTGATGGGATCACAGTTCTCATAATTGGTTCACCTCTGAACATTCTTGCATTGTTTAACACATGAGCTTTGGGTGGAGGGATGGAAGATACCTAATAGCTAAACCATAACAGGAGGTTAATCCAATCCCTGTGGATGAATAGGCAATTCTTGGGCATAAAGATGATTACACAGGTAATCAGGTGTGCCTACAAGTATCCAGATTTGCACAAATTAATGTATTTGAGAGTCCAAAGCATACAGTAATACACGAATTAATTAAATCAAGTCTTGCAGATTTTAATAATTCTAACTACCATTGCTTCCCCCTGACCAAAGGCTGTTCAGGTTTTAAATAGTCAGTAAAGTTGCAAGATAGACATCATTTGTCTTTATTCTACTTAGAATTCCCTCTGTCTGCTGTTACATTGCCTTGCTAACTATATGTCTAATCTTTGGAGAAAGACTGTTTAATAGAATTAGGCCTGCATCTGAGTTCTGATTCCATGACCTTGGGCAAGTCTCTTTACTCCTCAAACTTCTAGATTCACATTTGTAATATGAGGAAGTCATGTCTACTCTCCCTGCTCTCAGGATTAAAAGGATATTGTCCACAAATAAATGCTATAAACATTTTGAAAACTATAAAGCATTTTTTGAATTGTAATAATCACTGTGGTTAAGGGCTCTGACCCTGAGAACCATCCAAACTGAGATTAGATCCTGCCCTACCTCTTATTAGGATGTCATTTGAGCAAGTTACTTCACCCCTTTGCATTTCAATTTCTTATCAATAAATTTAACATAAAATACTAAGTGATAGGTTATTATGAAGATTTAATTTGATAATGTAAATAAAGTACTCTATATAATACCTAACATTCAAATATTCTTAATATAAAATATCGATATCTATTGAGGTTACAGATTAAAACTTTGGGTTCTATGCAAATCTAACTTAAACATTCAGTTTAGATTTGTAATCCATTCAAACTATTAATACATCAAATGAATTAATCCAGTGATGGGAATCACAGTTCTCAGTTCCCTCTTTCTTTTTTTGAAAGGCAATTGTGGGTTTTCTTTTTTCAAGTAGGACACAATTCACTTTAATTTAAATATACACTAATACCAAATCAGGGCTGAAGATGTTCTTTAGTTGAGTGTTACTCTGGTACATTGGAATTTTTAATTTTTATTTTTTTATTGAAGCATTTAAATTATATATTGTAGTGGGATTCATGACACCATATCAGTCTCCCAAATAATGCAGTGTGTAACTTTTCAAAGTGTTGGGAGGGGGCAATACTCGGGATTTAACTCAAGGGCACTCTACTACTTAACTACACTCTCAGCCTTTTTGCTTTTTATTTTGAAACAGGATCTCACTAAGTTGCTAAGACTGGCCTTGAACTTGTGATCCTCCTGCCTCAGTCTCCCAAGTCACTGGGATTACAGGTATACACTGCCTTGCCTGTCTCTCAGTTACCTCTTTTACTAGAAAATGATTGTGGTATTTGCTCTGACTCTAAAGAAGACTGTTTCCTCATATCCACATGTGCTTATTAAGTTTTATGAATTTAATATTTTAATCCTAACATATATTACTTTCCCTTTTTAAAAAAATATTATTCTGACTGTGTAGTTCTATCAACAATCTTGAATTTTAAAATATATATTGTGAGAATTTAACACTCCAGCCTTATATTTCCCCACATCCCTGGCAGGCTTGCCTTTTCATTAACTGAAACATACACTCTTAAATCCATATTCTGTGCCTTTCAAAGAGACAGATAGATAATATCATTTTAACTTAATATATTTACATAACTCAATTTAATGTTAATGTGATGTTTAGGAGCATCAGGTAACATATAAATCTAAATAACAATATGTTTAACTTGTAGTGTACCTAGCCTAGGGGCAGATCTTGCTGGACAACCTTCACACCTGGTAGGAAAGACCCAGTATTAAAGCAAATATTTGAAGCAGAAGAAAGTCTTGAAGTCATAGCTTCAAGTCTCACCATGAAGGTGGTTCCCTCTCTTAAAGCTTGCTCTGCCTGGAGGAGCTGGGAAATCTAGGAGACTAGACCTGGCAGGGTGTGCTTCCCCACCCAATGCGTCTTAGCCAGGAAATCAAGAGAATGGAAAATGGACATGAAGGGCAGGAATCCCAGAAAGTTTTCTTCCAGATCTAAATTACACCCATCGTGTACAGTCTATCTCAGGAAGCAAAGGAGAACAGCTTTGCTAAGGAAGAGAGCTCTTCGTGGCCTTTGCATCAAACGTAGGGATCTGTGCAGAGCGACACCTAGTGGTCTCCAGAATTCTTTAGAAGCAAGAGTGGCTAAGAAGGTGAGTGTGTTTGAGCATTTGTAAAGGAGTCCTTTTTCTTCCTACTTATTCATAAGCTGTGAGCAAGCTGAGTTGTTAACTGGTTTTGATTCCAATACAGCATCTCTCTGGCTGCATATACACTCATTGTTAAATCACAGAGAGAATTAATATTTAATACTTGAGCAGCCCGTACAAGTCACTGAGTGGAAAGAAACAGTGATTCTTATAGTTGAGAGAAATTGTTTTTTTTTTCCAAATCTAGAATATTAAAGCCACAGTGTGAAACAAAAGCACTGTATCCAACCCAATAGATTTCAAAGAACCAATAGCTTTTGTAGATGGATTCTTCCAGATTCATGTCAGAATTCAATTCCAAGAATCCTCACTGGGCCTTTTACCCTTCCTTGCAGTGGACCTATCTAGTTACTCATCTCTACTCCTGGTACAGGGGAAGTTGGAGGCTAAGACATTTATAATGTACTGAGGAAATTATAGCTTACCCTCTGGATCTGTTGTGGTCCAAGAACCATTTACAACTCATTTGTGATGCTTCAATATTTGTACTTCCTCTTGCAATATATTGTGTTCTAAAGTGGGCTCTGTAAGTTAGAATTTAGCTTCCTAAGACCTGAGTAGACAAGGACTTCTTAAGTAACATGAAAAATAAAAATGGTGAGGCTACCCCTCTAGAATCTATCAAATTTAAACCTTCTTATAAATATCATTTTGATGCTCACAGAATTAGAATATGATAAATATGACTGAGATTGATTACCAAAACAGGTAGTGAGAGTAGAACCTGGAAAATAATAACTAGAGGAAAAATTTGATTGAAGAATTTCAAATAGCTCCCATTCTAGTAGAAATCTGGGAGAAATGGATTTCCCAATTGGAAAAACTGAAGTTTAACTGGCCCAACATTTGCAGGACCTAGGCTATTTTTCACCTAGGACCTGGGATCTCTTCATTATATTCTGTAGCTGATTTTAAAACTTCAGGCCATAGTAGGCAAAAATCATATTTCCTATCACAGAATTGAATGGTATATCCTGATAATTTGCAAATGTGCTTTTCTTTGCCATCTCTACAGGCAAGACTCTCATGTTGTACTTAGAATACAGTTCTGCTGACCCATTAGCTTAGTAGTTGTTCAATCTCAAATGTTAGTTTCCTTCTTGATATACATCACATCTGTTCAACCAAAAGAACAAGCAAACTTTAGGCCTACTTCTCTCTCGACTTGCTAAAGTTTTGTGGGTTTTGTCAAATTGAAGTAAAATCTGTTAAAATTACAACATACAATTTTGCCCTGTATAAAACTTTCAGTTCTATAATCAGTCAGTTATAACCTACATTGCATTAGCTCAATAAATATTTCCTTTTGGTGGGAGGAAGGTACTGGGGATTGAACCCAGGTGTGCTTTACCACCGAATTTGATCTTCATCCCAGTTTTGTTTTGTTTTGACACAGGTTCTCCCTAAGTTGCTATGGTTGGCTTTGAACTTGTGATCCTTCTGACGCAACCTCCTGAGCCAATGGGATTACAGACATGTGTCACCATGCCCAGCAGATTTCCCATTTTTAAAATGAATATAAAACCTATCTCTTGCCATATGATTAAGGATATGGCTATTAGTATGTTAGTAAAATGTTTTACAAGTTATCTTAAAAATCTTTTTTTAAGAAATAATTTCAAATAAGGTAAAATAAGGACATGTAAGACCTTCCCTTTAATCAATATATAGTGCTTGGTTTGGGGGCTTGAGGTTTTGTTTTTTCTCTTTTTAATGACCTGAATACATGTTTCCCCATCCTCAGAAACCAAAATAAAATAATAAAGATAAGCATCTTCTCATGTAGCTTTTTCAGTCTGTTGTCATGCATTTTGTGATTGTTTCAGGTAATAACATTGTTAACAGACTGTCAGCCTTACTTCTTACACCAAAAATAACAGTCAAACAGGTAGTAGCCTAGGGTATCATTTCTGAAAGATATCCTCAGCACAAACATTCACAGGATAAAGGTTAAAAACCCATAAAACAAAGTAAGAGATTCAAGTACTTAGGTGAACATTTTATAATTCTTAGCTTGTCCAAGGTAATATATTGTATTTGTGTTTTACCAATATGTCCTATATGGGCATTGTAGGATACCTGTTATAAAATATCTCTAGCCTAATAATATAACGGCAATGATTAAGTATCAAAATTTTAGTGTTTAGATTATCATTGTTCAGTAGACAGGAATGAATCTGAAACTACTTCTAGTGGAGAGTTTAGGCCCAGCCTAGGGGTGCCACCTGTCTTCACCTTTTCATGCAGGGCTCCAGGGAAGTTATCAGGGAGGAATGGTGTTTTATTCTGAGTATGTGTCCTTCTCAGTTTCTTTGCTTTTTTGAGACAGGAGAAGCCCTATCCCCAGCTCTGCTCAGTGGAAGAATGCTCACCATCCTTCACTAACAATATGCACAAAAGATTCTACCTGGTGCTATTCCCATCAGAGATGAGTACTTTTATCTCAAAGTCACTCAATATTTTTCAAAAGTTGAATTCAGGTTCATAATACTTACAGAAAATCTTTGGTAGGTCTTCTAGGTTTTTGGCCACATCTTGAATCAAAAAGGTAAGTTAAGAAAAGTGAAACGATAAACACAGAAAATTACTGCCCAAGAAAAGGCATTAGTTAAAAATATAAATCAAAATTTAAAAAATTAGATATTCCTAGAATTGTTTTCCTAGAAAAGTTTGATGTATCTGTACTTTTTTGAGATAAAACCATGGAAGATAAATATATGTATTATCAGAATACATGAATATAAATTTTCATGAGAGTGTGTATGAGTGTGCCTGTGTATTTGTGTGTGGAGAAATATATCTATTCTTCCATTTACAGGTAAAAAGTTTAAAAAAATCTTGGTGTGTCTGGAAGATGTCAGACCCTAGAAGACATGTATTCTTGTTTCCATTGACATAAATTCACTTCTTTAGGAATATTATACTCAAGGTCCCAAGACAACATGGAAAACATGCAAGTTCAAACAGCCTTCTAGGTTTCTGGACCATTGAGGTAATACTTTCCTCCATTATCCCTTGATGGTGCAGTACAATTTTCCACATAACATAAAGGGGATATAATTCTGTCTTCCACTCCACCCACCTCCCTGATCCTCTGCTCCAACATGTCTAACTCAAACAGAAAGTTGCCTGGTGCTTCTCAGGCAGCTTGTATACCAATTGCCTAACTGTCTCTCAGGTGTTTGTTGGGGAGACACCAAAGGCAGAACAGATTGTTTAGAAGAGCCTTTGTGGTGGGGCAAAAGCACCTGCACATGATCTCTGTGCATATGTGTCTAGGGACACCCACTGCCTGATGTTTTCTCCCTTAAGAATTCCCAAATCACAGGTCCCCAAAACGTGAAACAAAACCTGACAGAACTGAATATAAGACAGATAATTCTACAAGAATATTTCGAAACTTCAATACTTCACTTCCAATAAGGGAAAGAACAACATAACAGAAGATCGACATGCAAATAGAGGACACAAATAACATTATATATCAACCATATTTTAAACTGACAGTGATAGCAATGCCATCCCATAGTAGCAGCAAACATTTTCTTCTGAAGTGCACATAGGACAGTCCAGGGCAGACTATGTGAAGGGATATAAAATAAAACTTACAATTAAAAAAAATAAAAGAAAATACAAAGTATATTCTCTGAAGACAATGAAATGAAATTAGGTAAGTCAAAACAAGAATAAATATGTGTAATAATAAATAAATAAGTCCCAAATATGTGGAATGACCAATGTGTCACAGAAAAAAATGGAAGAAGAAACCTTTCAATCAACCTTACAGAAGCAAACAAAAGAAAATTATAAGAAAATATGAAAAACTATTACATGCCAACAAAGTAGATAAAAATCTAATTAAAATCTTATCTAGATAAAATGGACAAATTCCTAGAAAGATATAACCTACCAAAGTTGAATCAAGAAGTAAAATATCTGAACAATGTATACCAAAGTAAAGAGATTATATCAGTGATAAGAAATATTTTTTTTAATCTTCCCAAGATGAGGTGGCTTCACTGGTGAACTCTATCAAGTATGTAAAGAAGAATGAATAACCAGGAGTGGTGGCACACACTTGTAATCCTAGCTACTCATCAGGCTGAAACAGGTAAATCACAAGTTGAAGGACAGTCTAGGCAACTGAATTTCCCCTAAATAAAAGGAGGACAGTAAAACACAACATCCTTAAATGTTCCTTTCTGTTTCCCAAAACCTAGCCACGCTAAGGGATGAGATCAAGCCCGGGTTGGAAACTCCAGATACATTTTATCTTGAAGGCCACCGGCTTTCTCTTATGTACTCTAGAAACTAGGGCAAGTTAGTGTTTTCTGTCTAAAACTACTTTCTTGCATATATGCCAGGACCATTGCTCCTGGGAATGCTGGTCATTCAAGCAAAGTAAGCAAACATGCTGATGATGTCACTGCTTCTGCAGCCTAACATAAAAAAAAAACTATCTCAAAGTGAGGACAGGCACAGAACTGAGGGCATTTTGGAAATGATGCATGTCACTCATCTAACCAGCCACTACTGGACAGAACACTGTGAGGGCCTGAGGTTCTCTCTGACTATCAAAATTGAAATCTTCTTGGAGCAGTCCTGATCTCTTTTAAGCTTTTCTCAATAAACCATACATCTCCCATGCTGTCTTCAGGCACTTTCTTTGGTCTGTTGGCTACCTAACCCATTTCCCTGGCACAACTAGGCTATGGACTGCATAGAAAATTAGTAAGACTCTATCTCAAAATAAAATAAAAGTGCTGGGGATTTAGCTCACTGGTAGAGTAATTGCCTAGCATGTGTGAGGCACTGGGTTCAATCCCCAGTACTCCAAAATAAGAAGAAGGAGGAGAATGAGGAGGAGGAAAAGGAAGAGAAGGATGAGGAGTGGGTGGGGGGAGGAGGACCAATTCCTCACAAAACTTTCAACAATTTAGCAGAGAATATTTCTTAATTTATTCTCTGAGGCCAGTATTACCTTGATTCCAAAATAGACAAAGACATTACAAGAAAGGAAAACTTTGGATTACCCCTTATAGAAACAAATACAAAATTCTTCAATAAAATGTTAGCAAGGGCTGGGATTATGGCTCAGAGATAGAGTGCTCACCTACCATGGGTTCAATCCTCAGCACAACATAAAACTAAAATAAAGATATTGCATCCACCTATAACATATATATATATATATATATATATATATATATATATATATAACATATAAAATGCTAGCAAACCAAATACAGATATATATATTTTTAAAAACAAAACAAACTACAACAACAACAAAAAAAAAACACCATGACCCAGTGAGATTTGTCCCAGGAATGTAAGATTGGTTCAATATATAAAAACCAATTATGTAATATGCCATAGTAACAGAATATATAATAAAAACAACACAATCACTAGACACAGAAAAAGAATTTGACAAAATCCACCACAATTTTATAAACAAAAATACTCAACAAATTAGGAATTCAGGGAACTTCTTCAACCAGATAAACAGCATCTATGGAAAACCCACAGCTAACATTGTACTTAATAGAAGGGGGTGGCTTAAATTTTCTTAATTAAGACAAATATGTCCATTCTATGTACTTTTATTGAACATCCTACTGGTTAGGGAAATCAGAAAATAAAAGGAAATAATAATCATCCATAGTAAAATTCAAAACCTAGCCAAGCTAAGGGATGCCATGATTTTATATATAGAAAATCCTAAGAAATTCACTAAAAATAGATCCTATTAAAACTAATAAACAAATTCAGCAAAACTGAAGAATGTCAGATCAACATACAATGTCAATTGTATTTTTATATACTACTTTTAATGGATGATCTGAAAATAAAATTTCAAAAATCCCATTTTAATAGTACCAAAAGGAATAAAATATCTAGGGATAGTTTTTTTTTTTAAAAATAAATTTAAAAATATATTCTGAAAATTATAAAATATCATTGAAATAAATGAAGATTCAAATAAGTAGAAAGACATCCCATGAGTTGAAATGTTAATATTTTTAAGACAAAATTGATCCCTAAATTGATCTACAGATTAATGGAATCCCTATCAAGATTCCAGCTGATTGATAATATATATATATATATATATATATATATATATATATATATTGCAGAAATTGACAATCTCATATGAAGTATAGATGGAAATGTAAGAGACTCAGAATAACCAAAAGAATATGAAAAAGAACATTGTTGGATAGCTTAAATTTCCTGACTTCAAAGCTTATTGTGAAGCTACAGAAATCAAAAGTGAGATGCTGTTGTAAGAATAGACATAAAGAAATTATAAATCATAAACGAATCCAGAGTCCAGAAATAAACCCTACATTTATGGCCAGTTTATTTTGAGATATCAACTGAAAATAGGGAAATCCATAGAGATGGAAAAATGGATTAGAGTTATCCGGGATTAGAAAGAGAGAGGTTTCTCTTTGAGTGATTAAAATATTGTGGAATGTATAGTGGTAATAATTGTACAACTTTGTGAATATACTAATACTACTGAAATGCACACATTTTTTAAAAGGATGAATGGGTGGATATTCTGAATCATTCTCATATTTCTGGGCACTTATCAAAGTTTACCCTATTATATAATTATTTCTAAACATATATGTTCTCACCATACAGGTTGCATGAAGATTGAGGATATGAATTACATATCACTCGCCATTGTGTCAAGCAAAATATTTGTACCTTGAACCCTGTTGAATTAATTGGTATCCCCAACATTTCGGGTTTTCCATCACCTTGTGTTTGTCTAAAAGCCTTGAGATGACTTGAGTAGACTCCAGAAACCACAGATCCAGCATCGCCCACACAACTTCTTTGAGATTTGCAGCAGTTACTTGCCAAATAATTAGAACCAAGAGCTTGTTTATGTCAATGCTGATTTTAATTCATTCCTTGTCTGAAGAGTTACTTTGCTGGAGTGTTTTTTCATCAGGAGTTCAGTCATCCAATTTTCTCTAGTGGTCCTCTTCCAGTCTCCCAGGTCCCTCCTGACCAACAATCCAGTCTCTATACTTTCCTATCCTTCTTCCTCCTCCATCTCTCCTGTCCTTCTAACATCCCCTCAATTTGGAACTCTGTATCCAACAGTGAATATTTAACCTTTTTTTATTGTACTGGTCTAGTGCCAGGCTGACGGTTACCTCTATCTTCTGCTTCAGTACTCATTCATCCAGTCAGTCCGTCAGTCAGTCAGTCAGTCAATAAATTCATAGCAAGTAACTAGAATGTAACTCATGCTGTTCAAGTTGCCCTGTTGCCTTCATTACCTTTTATGTTTATTCATGATGTGGAAATTGAGTGTTTATTTTCTTATACAACCAAATGGATTTATGTCACATAGATAATAATGTTAGAGGAATTTGGTGTTTGTAATGTTCTAATACCTAGTGATAAACCAGCAGACTCACTGATTAATAATTTCCATATTTGAAGGATCTCAAAAAATGAATCAACTCTTTTCATCTACTATAGGCATCAGTATTTTAATCAATTCCAATTTCAAATCCATCTTGCAATATAAGCAAATTGCCATCTGTTGCCTGGGTTGTACTGGTTATGGCTTCAGTGTTACTGTAACCTTCACAGCTTAAGTAAAAAAAAAGAAAAATGAATAAGAAAAATTGTTGAGCATTAACATCTCGTTTGTATATGCATTCATACTGTATAATTACTGGCAGCTCTCCAGAAAATGTGGCCTAGTTTCTAGAAACCTCTTCAGTCTGTGATATTAAAAGATGCACAACAATTTAATAAACTCAATAATTTGATCATCTGCACCTATTTTTTTTTTCCTTTTTAATAGTGCAACAAAACCCTTCAGTCCCATTTGAAGAAGGTCCCAGGAAAAACTGGTGAACTTCACAATGAGGCTGAGATCATTGGTCCCAGGGATCCCTGGATGTTCCTGGATGGCAGCCTGAGCAATGAAGGATAGGGTGGGCAGAAACCCCAGGTCTGGCCTGACAGATCCTGTTTCAGAGACAGTTTCTGAGCACAGTGCTTGCACAGGCCTGCCCCTTTCTCTCACTTCTCATATTTTGTAGGTGCTGCCTGCAGAGAAAAGGAACAAAACAAAACAATTTAAATCAAGTCTTGTTTGGTCTTCATGGACAGCTGCCCACCTTCCTAAGCTGCCACTCAGACTGTGTGTTTGATCTGTCAGAACTGGCCTTTCTCCACAGATTCAGACCTCTCTCTAGTAACTGACTGCCTACACCTGAAGTTTCAAATGTTTTTAAATCTTGTAGACAACTCAGGTTATTGTAGGGCTGGAAGCACCCTCAGAACCTCATTACTTTAAATTTAGTCCATGGACTTGCAGTATCAGTGTCTCAGAAACTTGCAGAAATGCCAATTGTTAGATGCTGTTCCAGACCTTGACCAAATAATCATCTTGGGGGCTGTATTTTTCAAAGCCTCCAGGTGATTCTGATACTAAGTAAAGTTTGAGAAACCCTGGCATGTCTGTTATCTGGTGCCACTCTCCATACCCTGACCTTGGCCTAAAGCCTTTCCCCACCCCCCTCCCACATCCTGTGTCTTAGATTTCTGTTCAATGGTTTCTTATCCCTTCCGCTTTGTTTTTCCTAGATTAGGTTCCGGATTCCAACCTTTACTGACTGCTCTACACTGAAGTCCATATTGGTACCTCATTCCTGCATTTACCCTCTCTTCTTTTTCAGTCTCTTACCTACTGCCTATAAAAGCCAACTTTAAGCTTCATTATCAACCTACTTCCTGCCCACAGCTCCTGACCTGATTGCAGAGGGTGAAATCTACACATGAAAGCCACCAGGGCATAGTGCCACTAACACAGGTCTCCTAAGTGCTCTCTGTCATCTGTCTTTCCCCTTGCTGTCCCACTTCCACATGGCTCCCACTTGCTTCCCTAAAGAACAAAATTGATATCGCCCTCTGCCTAAAATTTCCTGCGGATTTTTAGTTTTCTGCAGGATCGAATCCAAACTCCTCAGCATAACATCCAAAGCCCTCCACAGGCTGTAGCTACTTTCATTGTTATTGCTCCCCTCACCCCAGCTTCACCCCTCTGTCAATTCACTTTTCAGGCTCATCTAGCCATTCACTTGTCAGACCTCAGTCCCTTTGTGCTTGCTATTTCCTCTGGCTAGATTGCTCCTCTCCTTACTTTTTCCCTGGGAAAATGTCTACTACTCAAGACTCAATTGAACTGCCATCTCCTTGGTAAGACCCTTGCCACCTCCTCCAGGCTCAATTATATGCACTGTCCTCTGGACACCTCAATCACAACTCTAAATTCATTACTTGTGATATTGTGTTTGAATTCACAGTTCACACATTGTCTTCTCACACTGGAAGCTGTTCTTGGCCAGAGGTAGTGTCTGGTCTTAATTGAGATACCCAGAGCCCAGCACAGTGAGGGACACATTGTAGAAACTCAATAAATACCATCAAATGAATATTCAGATTTTAAGAACTATGCCTCAAGGAATATTGTTGTAGGTCAAGTCACTTTATCACTGTAACAGGAAGCTTTATAAAAGTGCATGAAGTAAACCCCTTTATAAATCAGAGAGCCATTTTGCGAACAAAAGAACTACTCTGTAATATAAAATAATCAATTCCAATTTCTCTGTAACAGTATTTTCACATCTATGATTATCCTAATATGGAAGCATGCTTATTATTTTTCTAAGAGTGTCTGCAATCTCCAGTATCTTTCTAACTCAGGAAGTTTCTTGTTTCTTTTGAGTACTTCAGAGTTTGTTGTATTCCAAGTTGTGATAGGATAGGGTTTCTTATAAAAAGACAAAAGAATGGTGTGCAGGTTGTGAATTCATGATTATATAATTTTTTAAAATTTAAAATACCTTATAAGGCTTAATTTTTAATATATGTAATAAATTTTATAGGTCTATGAAGAGAGAAACATAACAATTAAAAAATTGTTACTTAAAATATGAATATGATATTTTCACATCCAATTTCACTTGAGCCACCTAGCAAGCTTAAGGTTTTTATTTGAGAGAAAAAAATAGTCATTTGACTAGTTTTGCCCTCTGGGACTATGCAGTGTACAAACTGTACCATCATTTTTTTTTTCTTTTTTTAAGAGAGAAGAGAGAGAAAGAATTTTTTAATATTTATTTTTCAGTTTTTGGTGGACACAACGTCTTTATTTTATTTTTTTGTGGTGCTGAGGATTGAACCCAGTGCCCTGCTCATGCCAGGCAAGCATGTTACCGCTTGAGCTACATCCCCAGCCCTGTACCACCATTCTTGATGGCCTTGATGCAAGGGATCTATACTTTAATATAGACAATTCTCTCCTAGCACTCAACTGGGCCTCTCCTAGACCAGTAATTGAACTGAGCCTTGCTTTAAACCAGTTAAATAGACTCTGTGGGTGGACACACATATCACCTTTCCCAAATCTATGGGTCATTTTCTGTGGGCATAATGATTGTAGGAAGATGATGCTCCTCAGTTGGCAGAACACACAGACCATATGCTTCCTACACTGTACTGGCCAGTCCCTGAAACAAAGACTCATCTTATGTCCTGCACCATTATTTAATGCGCTGGATTTTTTCCTGTTGCTAAAAAGAATTGTTTATAGCCATTTTATCCTTGAACCTAATTATGTTTAACATAGAAACACAAAGTATTTTTGACATTTCTGTTGTTGTTGTTGTTGTTTTTGAGTACCAGGAATTGAACTCTGGGGCACTCAGCCATTAGGCCACATCCCTAGTCCTATTTTATATTTTATTAGAGACAGTGTCTCACTGAGTTGCTTAGCACCTCTCTTTTGCTAAGGCTGGCTTTGAACTCACAATCCTCCTGCCTCAGCCTCCCCAACCACTGGGATTACAGTATTTTTGAAGTTTTAATATGGCATTTTTCAGGAATGCAAGTATCCAATAAGTAGAAGACTACTCTTTTTTAAAATTCAGAATTATACAATGAGTTCTTGAAAGTAGGTCTTTTCCATTTTAGAAATGTGTGTGTATCACTTGAAGCAATGCTACTTAAGTCACCCTCATAACACACCTGCATTAATCTGTATTTGTAGCTGTTAAATTCATAGGAGATACTATGCATAGGTGCAAGCATATATCTACTGTATGCTACTTCTATGTCTAATGTAATTGTATCTAAGCACTTAAATATTGAAATACATAAAATTTTATAAGTGTTTTCTTTTAATTATCCTTGTATTTTAGTTAGAGAATTGTATTAATTTTTAAAAATGTATTTATGTAGGTTAACTATGAAATATATCTAAAGAAAATAAAGAAAGCCGTACAAAATATTTTTTCTTAATGAACTTCGGTCATCCAGTGATCTATTTTTCCATCACAATTTCTTCATTCATTGGTTCCTATGCTTAACCTCATCATCACCAGTAACTATAGCTCCTCTATAATCTCAGTTTCAGGCATACTCTTCTCTGCTCATGTCTCTCTATTCTGACAGTTCACTGCTCTGAGTTTTCCTTTGCATCAGCAATTCATTAAGACTTCCAACACATTGACTTTGCCCCTTCCTCACTAAGTCTGGCTCCCCTGTATTCTTCATCATCCCTCTTCTTCTACCACCACCCCAATGTCCTCCTGTCTCCTAGGCTTGTTCTCAGCCTAGTGCTTGGGATTAGCTGTTCCCCCTGCCAGAAATACTCTGACCTCATACTCAATGGCTCACTTCTGCTCATTCCTATTTCAGCTTAAAGATTACCTATTCAAAAAAATGCTCTCTCCTGACCCCTTCTAACATAGCCATTCAGTCTATCTGGGATGACCCTAACACTCTTCATTTTAATTCCATGTAAAGTATTTAGTACCAATAAGATTTTTTTCTTTGCTGATTTATGCTCCAATCATTTCAGTATAAGCTCTATAAAAGCAGAGGCCTTGTCTGCCTTGTTCATTGAGAAACTCTACCTGACACCAGACTGGTTACACAATGGCTATCTGAAAAGGTAGAATGGAAATGTTATATGTATAAACAGTGGAGTTTTATTCAGCCTTTATGAATGAAATTGTGTCATTTGCAGAAAAATGGATGGAACTTGAAAACATTATGTTAAGTGACACAAGCCAAACTCAGAAAGCAAATGTTCCTGTGTTTTCTATCATATGTGGAAAGAGGAAAAGAAAATGAGGGGATCTCATGAAAATAGAAGAATTGAGGGAGATCAGTATAGGAGCATACTAGAGGAAAGGAGGAAGGAGAATGATATTGACTGAAATATATTGAGAAATACTGGGGAATTATATTGGCCAAATTATGTTGTTATGTTGTCTGCATGTATGAGTATATAACATTGAATCTCACCATTATGTGTAATTCTAAAGCACCAATAAAAATATGGAACAAAGGGGTAGTGAGGCTGGAGTTGTAGCTCAATTGTAGGCAAGCACTCTATCTATGCTTGCCTAGCATGTGTGAGGCACTGGGTTTGATTCTCAGCACCACATATAAATAAATAACAATAAAGACCCATCAACTCATCTCTCTCTCTCTCTCTCTCTCTCTCTCTCTCTCTCTCTCTCTCTCTCTCTCTCCCCCTCTCTCTCTCTCTCGTCTATATAGACAGACAGACAGAGAGAGAGAGAGAGATAAAAGGGTTGGTGTGGCTGGGGTTGTAGCTTAGTGATGGAGCACTCACTTAGCATGTGTAATACACTGTTTAGTTCTCAGCATCACATATAAACAAATAAATAAAATAAAGGCCCATCAAAAACTAAAAAAAGTATTTAAAAAAAAAAGAGCTAGCAGGGTGTCATTCATTGGTGGATACTTGCCCAGCATATGAAAGACCTTGGGTTCAATTCCCAGTACTGAAAAAACAAAGGAAAAAAATAAAACAATAATCACAACAACACAAAGCTGGATACCAAATTAAATATGCAACATTAGTTCATTTTCTCATTTTTGTTTATATGAATATATATCCCATTAAAAATCTAAAGAATATTTTTTATTGTTGCTGATCTATGGCTTCTGATTCTTCCATGATGAATATGTATTATCTATGTATTGAAAAAGCCATAAAATCATTATTTTAAAAACAAATGCTGAATATTATTTATCTTGGAATAAAACCATGTAGTCACTTTCTAAAATATTCATTATTCCCAAATAGATTTTATATGATATTTGGGATCTTAACGGAGTTATAAAATTAACCAACTTTCAAAGCATTTGCAGATTCATGCACACGGACAAATCTGTCACAGTTTTTTTGGTCTTTATTCCAACCCCCACTTATCACTTCAGGCCAATTTGTATCATTTCCCTGGCCTTCTCAACATTTGTGACATTTTCAATTCCATCTGCAGATTTAATTTATGTGCTGTGTATTCACATTTCCAAAGCACTAATAACTGGAGATATAAACTGGATGTAGTGCTCCCTGCTGCTCCACCTTGATACCTCCCACAACTGGACAGCTCCTTCTGCTTTACCTAGTTTTCAAGCCAGGCTGATTGAAACTGATTTTGCAAGTAAAATTCACTCAGACATTGCATCAAATGATTTATGAAATCCATGCAGCCGTGTGGTGTCCCATTAATCACAGACACTACAATAATTTATTTGTGTGCAGCAGTCCTTATAAATCAAATAAAATGAATTCCACAAGCACATATTCAGCTTTTGCAATAAGGTACATGGTATTATTCAGGGCACCATCCACATAATGCAATGTTAGCAGACTTGCAGATTCCTGAGCTTGGTCAAGCAACTAAAAATATGCTTTCATTTACTAATGCATGCCAAAGCTAAAGGGATTACTGCCTGTTCATACACTGAGTGAGTGAATTTCTTTAGGGGTCAGGTCTCAAATTTTTTAATGAAAACTGATGTAAATAAACAGAACAAATGAGGTACAAAAATAAGATCAGTATGAAGATTTTGATAACAAACAGTCCAGAATTATACCTTCAAATATTGAGCACTTGAATGTCTTCACCATTTGGAGAGCTTCTTTCCATCATATTATAAAACAATTTTGTAAATTCTCATTTGAGACTGATCCACGTTTCACACAAAGAAAGCTTGTCTTCCTACATGGCAAGTCCACTTCATTTGTGAATATGTTTCATGTCTTAAAAACAGTTCAAAATTATTGCAGTCTGTGCCAATGTAAATCATATGTGTGTGAACATTTTTTCCAGAATTTTATTTATATATGATATTTTTTGTATAGTGATAGGATATAAAGTTAAGTATAAATATAAATAAAATGAGATTCTACCATGATTATTATCATATCATTCCTTTTTAAAAAAATCAACAATGCATCATGAATATCTTTACAGATACAATAAAAATTTGTGGTATCTGAGCTGGGAGTCAGGGCACACACCTATAATCCCAGTGGCTCAGGAGGCTGAAGAAGGAGGATCCTGAGTCCAAAGCCAGCCTCAGTAAAGGTGAGGCATGAAGCAACTCAGTGAGATTCTGTATCTAATTAAAATACAAACAACAAACAAAAAATAGGGCTAAGGATGTGGCTCAGTGGTCAAGTGCCCCTGAGTTCAATCTCCAGAACCATCCGCCCCACAAAATTATGATATCTGGATCAGGAATACATCCTGCTAAAACTTCATATATGTTGCCAAACTTCTTTCCAGAAAAAAAGGAACTGTGTTGTAGTACTATCAATAATTCATGAAAGTCCTTGTTGCCTCCAGCCTTGCCAGTCCTGGATATTGCCAGT
The DNA here is from genome assembly GCF_045843805.1 of Urocitellus parryii. Classification (NCBI taxonomy): domain Eukaryota; kingdom Metazoa; phylum Chordata; class Mammalia; order Rodentia; family Sciuridae; genus Urocitellus; species Urocitellus parryii. The sequence continues at coordinate 3,417,136 of NW_027554054.1, forward strand.
CATTAAGGTTTTTGTGAATCTAATAGATGAAAATTGTTTTCTCACTATAATTTGCATGTCTTTGACTATATTTGCTTAAACTATTTTTGTATGTTTATTTGTCATTTTTATTTCTTCTTTGGGGAATTAATTGATTTTGTATATTTCCATGAGGGACAATATTCATCAATTTTTTTGATTGAAGGAACTATTTTTATACTAAGCTAATGGTGTTTTAAAATCAAAACCAGGCTAGGAATCTAACAAGTCTAATTTTCTAGTATATTTATAATTGGATCAAAGGGCAGTACCAAAAATATTTTGGGGAAATGACAATATTCTTAGGAAATGGGTATATATATATTGTTTCAAGGTAACAGCATTATTACTTTGAAAAACAACACTATCTATAATTTTCTATTTGTTTAAATAAAACATTATAATTCTTTATGTTTGATGGAAAGCTTGTGCTCTGAAATCAGATACCCTATCTCCAAATCCTGACTCTCCGATTGATAACCTATAACCTGATCTAAGACAAGTTGCTTAACTGATTTGTGCCTAGTTTTCCTCATCTATAAAACCAAGATAATGGTCCCTGTTATGTAGAATTGTTTGGGGATTAAACAAGAGAATGTACATAAAGTCTGGGAACAATATACATAATCAACAAATAATAGTTACCATTAATTTCATTAACTGTAATAATATCTGGATTCATGGCCTGCTGAAACCTAAACCACCAATTTTATTTTTACACACACACACATATATATATATATATATATATATATATATATATATATATATAGTAGATGGACACAATACCTTTACTTATTTATCTTTTTTTCATATAATGCTGACAATCGAACTCAAAGCCTCATGCGTGCTAGGTGAGTGATCTACCACTGAGCCACAACCCTAGCCCCAAGTTTTACTTCCTGAAAGCATTTTTAATGTGTGTTTCACTGCATCATTGGCAAATAAACTGCTCTGATGATATGCTTAGAGTCTCAAACTTTATTTTAGTAACTAAAAAAAAAAATAAAGTTTAGAATGAGAAACAAGGAACTCTCCCTTTAATCCTTTGATGGCTTCAGAATGTAACAATGTCAGAATAAAGATGTAAAATCTTCACACAGATCTGGACACTGACATGTACAGTTTCTGCCTCATCTAAGCAGGATTTAGCCTAGTAGTAAGATCAGGATGAGCTGGATGTTGGGGAGTTAAGAAAGACCTGTAAGCCCAGTTAGCCAGTAAGACTTGGGCGTACTCCTAGTTCTAAACAGGTAAATGGCCACCACCCTGATCAGCAACTAGGGACGTGGAAACACAGTGAAACCTAGCAGAGACATTTTGATGTGGAATATGATAAGCATTTCAGACTCCAGGACCAACAAGCTGCTCCTGGATGGAAAGCAACATAGTGTCAACATGAAGTCACCAGAACCTTGACCTGATCTTGACTCAGGCACATTGCCTATGGCCCTTTGGAATAATTAAATCATTTCTCTGAGCCAGTTTCTCTTCTGTAAAAAAAATATGTCTCATCATAACTTATGATGAGATTACTCTGAGGATTAAAAGAGATATCAAAAACATTTAACATATACTCAGGCTCATGTGTTCAATTAATGATTTCTAGAAAGCAGAGGAGACACTATGTTTAAGAACTAAACTGCATGGGTGCTGATCAAGCATTACAGATGGCTGACCAAAGAGGACAATTAAAAGTGACCCCCCACCCCCCAATGAACAGGAAAGTTGGACCAACCAATAAGAAGAGATGCAGCCCTGAACACCCTATTGGTACATATTGCTTCTTAAAGAAGAGAAAGGAGTTTCTCATATTGAATAAAGATCCCAGAGTTGGGAGTTTGGAGCAAATATTCAATAGAGCTCCATCTAGCAAGCCACATACACTCTGAAATCAGACAGAGGGAAAGAACTCAAAACTGCCTGGCACTGGTGTAGCCTTCTGGCCCTGGGTGCTCCTAGGCTAGCCGCGGTGGCCACTGTGCTGGCGGGCGCTCTGAACGCGGCGATTCTCCCATTTCTCTGGGTGCGCCCCGAACCAAGGCAAGCAGAGAAGCAGCGCCGAGCAGTAGCGCGTCAGGCTGCTGGAGGAAGAGGAGAAGGAGGGAAAAGATGAGGAGGAGGCGTGCAAGGGAGGAAGGGCCTGGCCGCCCAGGTGGGAGGAGGAGGAGGAGGGGGAGGGGGCCAGCCAGGCCAAGAGGGGTGGGGGGGCAGTCAATTAGGGGAGCGCTGCTGGGGGGGCGAGGTCTGGGGGATGAGGTAGGATGGGGGATAGGGCAGCCGGAGCAGCTGAGGCTCCAGCCATAAACAAGCACCTGGAGGAGCCCTGCAGGAGTGAGGTGAGCTGAGCGCACAGAGTAGACCCGTGGACCTTCTGCAGCGCCACCGCGCCCACTCCGCGGCTCAGGAGGCGGGACAGGCTCCGAGGCTGCGCAGCCGCTGCTGGCGGGCCAACTAGGAAGAGAACACTGAGGAGGCGCCGCCAGCCCCGCCTGGAGCTCAGCGCGGCCACCGCAGCCGCCAGAAGTTTGGGTTGAACCAGAGCTGCCGGGAGGACACTTCCCCCCCCCCATAAGATAAGAAAGAAATTTCAAGAAAGGCAGATGAGGCCAGGAGTGGTGGCTAATGCCTGTGATCCCAGTGACTCTGAAGGCTGATTTAGGAGGATCACAAGTTCAAAGCCAGCCTCAGAAATTAAGTGAGGCCCTACACATCTTAGTGAGACCCTTTCTCAAAATGAAAACAAAACAAAAAGGAGGCTGGGGATGTGGTTCCGTGGTTAAGCACCCCTGGGTTCAATCCCCAGTACCAAAAAAAAAATGCAGATTATAACATCTAAAGAAACAGTACATAAATGAGGAAAGAAAAGGGTCCGGAAGAGATTATTAGAGACCTTCTTCAGAGGATTTTCTTGGGTTGGTAAAAGCCAGATTGTAGAAGATCAGGGGGGTGAATGAGAAAGTAAATGAAGTGGAAACATCTAGGCTGGGAAAGGAAGGAGCAAGACAGAGGAGGCATGTGGGTAGATAAAAGGGTCTAAGAGACTTTGGGAGCTTTAGATAAGAAAGAATTGAACATTTTTCTTATATTGAGGAGAATAGTCTAATTAGACATCCCTGTCTAGTTATATACTAGACTATTCAACCTCCCAGTTGAAGACATATGAGATATGATTGAAATCCTTGAAGAATCCCTGGGAAGTCAACTAGGCTGGGAACGGTGGGATCACATGAAGAAAGATGAATCAACTTGGGAAAGAAACTGGGCATTAGATAAAGTGGAAACATTAAGGGAAGAGGTAAAGGTACTTTATTTGTGATTGAGCTTTCTCTGACTTTGAAATTTGAGGCAGACTCATTGGGCAGACTACCTGTGAAAGCTGAAAGTTTGTAATCCTTGCTGAGGTGAATAGAGGAGGGACTCCCCAAAAATCCCTGTTGTCTGTGGCACACAACTCTCAGGTACTCAGCTTAGATTTGGTTTAAGGGCACTAAACTCTATCAATATTGTTTAATTCAAGTATTTTTTAACTGTGGGAGAATAATTCAACTTAAACATTTAAGACATCTGGTGCTTAAATACCTGTTGGAATGAAATGTGACCATTTCCCAAGATTGTTAATATTCTTATTTGTTACACAGCCCTCTATGTTAATATTAATTGCAAAATACTTTGTTTTCATATGTATGTTTTCTCAGCTTTTAATAATATACGTTTATCCTTTAAAATTAAAATTAATTCAACTTATTTGATTCAATTCATAATAGCTGATTGGTGTTGAGGTGCTGAGTGTAAGGCCAGGAGGTTTATGATTTAAAAAATGATCATACATTTAGAAAATTTGAAACTGATTTTGTTTTCATTAGGACCAAATGAAATTGCTGATAGCTCATCATTTTTCCCCTCCAAAAATGTTAACTTCACATAGTTTAACCTAGAATATGTGTTATCTTTATTAGGAAATAAATACCTAATATTTTCCAAGTAAAAAATAACTATCCATCAGTTTAGAGAAGTTAATACACAAAATTCTAGTAAGGCATAGAATTATATACTAAGAAAGACATTTGGCATTATTTAGGCATTTACTTGTAAATCCGTTTGAAGGAATTTCTTAAAGGTATTTATTGTGATATTTTATATGCCATTTTCAATTTTCTGCTGAAAATTTCACCAAAATTATTTTTTATCTAAGATGAAGATCAAATGGAAAAATAGTCCTGTCCAGTATTAGGAGAAGGACTTTACAGTTGTGGCCTCATTCCTGGAAAATCTCTTATGTTTGCAACTATGGAACTATTGATGTTCATTTTAGTTCAGCATATGCCACATCTGAGTACCAAGATGTCAGACTCTCCAAGTCACATAGCCACTAAAACCCGGCTGTCAGAAGAAAGTGCTCCTCTGGTGTCAGCCACAGTCACTATTCCCTCTGATTTACAGTCCCTTTGTTCACCTGCTGGTACAGTATTGATCAGTATTTCAAAATGCATTATAAGCAGTAATGAAAGTGATCTTGCCTTGAATTTTAAACACTTATAATTTATTTTTCTCTTAAATCTCAAGTGTGAAATGAGAGGTCAGTCTTTTAAAAAGATTTATGTACTTTTAAGATCCTATAAAGATTAAAGATTCAAAAAATGAAAGACCTAAGCTGACTTTTCAGATATGTTTCAAACAAGACAGAACTGCAGACTGGGAAGATAGTAAGGTAGAATTACAAAGCTCATTATTTTCTAATCTGGTTTACATTCATGAGCAACATTGAAAAGCTAAAGAATTTCAGAGGAGAGTGATAGCCATCTCTAAGGAGTATCTAAAGAAATCATGACTAGTAAATATAATAGATATTGAAAAACTGTTGTATGGAAGCAAATTTTCCTTGTTTTGCTGGAAAGTAAAAATAATTATTAGTAAACATACTGGTAAATTTCAGTATAACCAAGGGACAATTTTTTGATTCTTACAGTTACCCTACATGTGTAAAAAGAATGACTTTCTCTCCTTGGAGTTTTGTAGGAAGCTACCTATAAGAATAGTGAAGGGATTCTTTTGTTAAGTGTGTGGTTGATTTTTTTTTAGTTGTAGTTGGACACAATATCTTTATTTTATTTATTTTTATGTGGCGCTGAGGGTGAAACCCAGCACCTCGAACATGCTCAACCACTGAACCACAACCCCAGGCCCCCCCACCCCCACCACCATGGTTGAATTTTTATCCACAAATTCTGGGATTCTATAATTTCTTCTTTGCTTACCTCAGTAGTCTTCTCATTTTCCTGGCTTGATTAGGCTGCCTTTAGTACACTGAAGTTTAATTATATATTTTAGAATTACTAATAAGATTCACCAGGTAACTTAGATGCTTCTCAATGTATATGGTAGTTTTCTCTTTCTGTTTTTCTATCTTCTTTTTCATTTTAATTATGAAGGGCATGGACTACTAAATAGGTGAAATATTAGCAGTAACAAAATGGCTGGGTTGGAAAAAGAAAATATCAGTTCTCTCTTCTCTAAAATAAATGGCAATTTCTTATGTTCTTTTTCAAACATTGAATTATAGTAAAAGTAATGTAGCAAATTTTATATAAAAACAAAGAAAATAAATAATATGAAACCATAGTCAGCCAGGCATGGTGGCATGCACTCTAGTCCCAGCTATTCCAAAGGCTGAGGCAGAAGGATCACTTTAGCCTAGGAATGTGGGGCCAGCCAGAGAAACAAAGTGAGACCCTGTCTAAAGGAAGAGGGGAAAAAAAGACAAACATAATTAATTGTAAAAAAAATAAGGAATGGAAACTTCTACAGTGGCATTGAGTAGTTATGAGGTAATCTGATTTGTTTTTATTTTAGGATGTATGACAATCCTGCCTACAATTCTGTTCTTAATTGCAAGAATATTAAAAGACACAGCAATAAAGTCTGCAGACAATCAGGTTCCTCTACCAGTCAGTGCAGCTCTTCAAGGGATTAAAAGTATCGTGACGCTTTCAATGGCCAAAACTGACAGCTCTAATTCATAGCACTCTTGCATGTATCCTGGAATATTCACGACCAGGTAACCTGTCAGAGTTTTTTAAAACCTTTGATCTGTTCAGATATCTATCTGTTCCCTAATTAATTAATTATTTAAGTATTCTAATCAGAAAATTGCTGTATAACATTGAATTAACTCAGAGAGGTGCATTAGTCACATTTTTTGGATTTGAAGTTTCAATAACTCTGTCTGAATCATTGACTTTATATATCTTTGTCTTAGAACTTTCATATATACTGGAAAGTTTAAAAAAAAGATATGATATATACCCAGAATTGACATGTGTTAGTATAATTGATATAAAATTGGAAAGAAGTTCAAGTATCTGTCACTATTGCAGTGTACCCTAAATGGAACCATAAACTTGGTATTGATATATTTTATTCCAGAAATTTCCCTATTATAAATTATATTTTCTATGTTAATATGTATCAATTATTCTAACAAATATACTTAGTTTATATATATGTATATATGCATTATATAGAAAGTAAGATAAGTAACCATGAATGATATATATTTTTGTACTATTTAATTTACATAAGTAATGTTATAATATCCCATTCTACTTTTTTTCCTTCTGTAATTAATTTTTGGTTCTATTAATGTAGATAAATAAAACCTTCATTCATTCTTAACTCCTATGTAGCTTTACATCACATTTATTTGTTCAATTATTCATTCCTGTCAATGGATATTTTTGCTGTTTTTAGTTTCTCCCAAATAAAAACGTTGCTTTAGCAAACATGGATTGATTTTGCATGTGTGCTGTGAGAAATTTTCTAGGGTATATATCTATAAGTGGAATTGATGGCATATATTAAATTCCATTTTATCAGACATCTCCAAATTGTTCTCCAAAGTAGCCAAGTGAATTATCACTCACATCAGCAGCATAAGATGATCTTTGTTTCCCCATATCCTGACCAATACTTGGTATTATTTGGTTTCCAAATTTTGTTATATGATGGCTAATATGTCCTATCATGTTGCTTTAATTGTTACTTCTCATTTTCCTAATGAATATAAGTATTTTTCATGTTTGTGTTTCATTTGGAGGGAAATCCTTAGTCATGTTTTTGTCCATTTTCTTCTGTGTTTGGCTTTTTCTCTCAAGTTTTTTTCTTTTTTGGCCATAAAGAAAATGTAGAAGAACTAAAAAAAAGAATAATAAGGAAAGATTTGTCCTGTTGCCTAATACAAAAATTCCACATAATTTAAAAATGTTTAGTAGCCCAGGAATCAGTGGATGGGACAGTAGAACAGAAGAGATTTCTATAGAAGACACATGTATTTTAAGCAAATAAACAATAAATATGATTTATTTATGATTCTTCAAATGGGTGTACCAATTAACTGTTTGAGAAATAAATTCTCATTATCCCTTCATCTTATATCATGATTTAAAATAAACATGAGATAAATTTAAATGGTAATATAAAATGTTTAAAATAAGAAAACAAAGAAAATACAGATGAGCTTTTTTTGGCAGAATGGCAAAAGACTAACTATAAGTCAGTGAGAGATACTGCAGAGGAAATATACATATACATAGACTGATATATTGGCCTATGTAGACATCAAAGCATCTTACATTGAAAAGTATCTGAAAAACTAATAATAATATCTATGCCACTGTTTATTCTATTAACAAATAAAGAGGTCTTATAAGAGAATTAATAACCAATAGAAGAAAGAACAAAGGAAAGAAGGCACATTAGGTAAAAGTGGTGGTGCACGCCTGTAATCCCAATGACTAGAGAGGCTAACACAGGATTGCCAGTTTGAGACCAGCTTCAGTGACTTAGTGAGGCCCCGAACAGCTTAGTGAGACCCTGTCTCAGATTTTAAAATAAAAAGGACTGGGGATGTGGCTCAGTGATAAAGTAGGTTAAATTCCCGATACCAATTAAAAAAAGTAAAAAGAAAGAAAATGCATACTTGGGGCTATATGTTGCTCAGTGGTAGAACAATTGATTAGCATGCATGAGGCACTAAATTTAATCCATAGTACCACACACAGAGAATGCATACTCTTTGGCCTTGTTAATTAAAAAATTAAATTCAAAATTATTTATCATCAATACATTTATTTTACAATAATAAAATGTGTTATAAATATATTTGTCAGTGGGAAAAATTATTCATGATGATATATTAGTTTGAATTATATGTCCATTTTATCTGTTATATATCATATTTTTAAGAAAACATATATATATAATTAACTTAGACCAGAAGAAATTAAGTCAAAACCTAGAAATTAAACCTAAACTGTCACTGGATGGTAGAATTACAAGTTTTATTTTCTTATTTTCTTTTCCATATGCTTTTTATATTTTGAATAATGTACAGATATTTAGAATGTGATTTTTTTAAAAAAAATCATGTATAAGGGAAAAACTTTAGTTATATTAATGTAACTGAAATTATTTTAGCTTTATAAAGTGTTAATATTTTGCATCTTAACATAGATTTTAACAAACTTAAAAAGATTAAATGCCTCATATATGAATGTATGTGCAGATTGATAGATAAATAGAAATATCAGGAAGAAGAAATGCTTAAGAATTTGTTATAAGTAGTTTAGTTTTAATTTTGTTGAACATATCTAGAATATATATATACACAAACACACACACACACACACACACACACATATATATATATATATATATATATATATATATATATATAATGTAGTTGGACACAATACCCTTATTTTATTTTATTTTTAAGTGGTGCTGAGGATCAAATCCAGTGCCTCGCATGTGCTAGACACTCTATCACTAAGCCCCAGCCCTAGCCCTACAATATCTTTATTTTTTATTTTATTTTTTCTATGTTGTGCTGAAGATTGAACCCAGTGCCTCACACATGTGAGGCAGGCACTCTACCACTGAGCTGCAGCACGAACCCTAAATTGTCAATTAAAAAAAAATTTTTTTAGTTGTAGAGGGATACAATGCCTTTATTTATTTATTTTTTTAAGTTTAATTTTATACGGTTCTGAGGGTCAAACCCAGTGCCTCACATGTGCTAGGCAAATACTGTACCACTGAACCACAACCCCAGACCTAAATTGTCAACATTAACAGAAAGTGTTTGCTATTTTATCAAGCTGGTTCATTATATGAAGTGAATTTGAAGGTCTGATAATACAATTAACTTGCCTAAGATATTCTGTCCAGAGCTGAACTCACAGGAGTTATACTTATGAATGAAGGATCAAAGCCATGGGAATATTGATATAGTATAAGGCTAGCAATTCCCTTAATCCTTTTTTTAAAGATAGAGAGAGAAAGGAGAGAGAGACAGAGAGAGAGAGAGAGAGAGAGAGAGAGAGAGAGAGAGAGAGAGAGAGAGAATTTTTTAATATTTATTTTTTGTTTTCGGCAGACACAGCACCTTGGTTTTTATGTGGTGCTGAGGATGGAACCCGGGCCGTAAGCATGCCAGGCGAGTGCGCTACAGTTTGAGCCATATCCCCAGCCCCCTTATTTCTTGCTTAAGAAAAAAATATATAATGAAGAATTTCCATTTGGAAACCCTACTTCTTTACTCTAAGAGCTGAGATATTTTATTTTGAAATATGTGTATGCGTATTTATGTGGACATACATACACATGTACATAAATCCCATCAAGAATGCTGCAAAACATTTTTTTCACTTTTAATCCTTTGATTTTTGAAATAAATTTCAAACTGAATTTTTTTTTTAGAGAGAGAGAGAGAGAGAGAATTTTAATATATATTTTTTAAATTTTAGGTGGACCCAACATCTTTGTTTGTATGTGGTGCTGAGGATCGAACCCGGGCTGCACACATGCCAGGCGAGTGTGCTACTGCTTGGGCCACATCCCCAGCCAGTCAAACTTAATTTCAAGTGTAGAAAACACCAATATACCCTCCTCCTAGATTCACCAGTTAACATTTTGCCTCAAGGATTTATTATTATCCACATAACCCTTATACCTTTATTTTTTTTAAAAAAAATTTAGTTATACACTGATACAATATCTTTATTTTGTTTATTTATTTTTATGCAGTGCTAAGGATAAAACTCAGTGACTTACATGTGGGAGGCCAGTATTCTGCCACTAAGCAACAACCTCAGCTTCTGTACCTTTATTATTAATTTTGCTGAACCATTTGAAAATATGTTGAAGTCATCATGACTCTTTAAATACTTCACAGATTTCCTAAGAACAAGAACATTCCTTACATGATAATAGAAGAATTATAAAATTTAGGCAATTTAACATTGATAAAATGCTGTTATCATTCATATGCATATTTTAAATGTCCTAATCATGACTTTTATAAAACTTTTTCTTTTCCTTAGTTGTCATATTTCTTTAGTTTTCTTTAATCTGGGATAGTTCCTCAGGCTTAATCTTTTGTGACATTAATGTTTTTTTGTTTGTTTGTTTTTAAGTTGTAGTTGGACACAATACCTTCGTTTTTTATTTATTTATCCACTTGTTTTTTATGTAGTGCTGAGGATCCATGTGGTAGGCGAGCACTCTACTGCTGAGCCACAATCCCAGCCCCATGACATTAATATTTTTGAAGAGTGCAGGCCATCTACTTTTGTAGAATGTTTCAGAATTTTGAGTTATCTATTTTTTTCTTTACTTTTATGCATTTTTGGAAAAATACTATATAAATATTGTTATGTCTTCTCAGAGCATTATATAAGAAAGCATATAATGTTGCTTTGTCTCATTATTGGGAATCTTAACTTTAATGACTTCGTTAAGATCGTATCTGCCTTGTTTCTCCACTATACAGTTGTCATTTCTCCCTTTTACAACTAACAAGGAATCAATGGGGAGATATTTTGAAACTACCTTAATTGGTTGCTGTCTATATAACTTGCACACAGTGGTTTTAGTATCCTTTTTGCCTGAATTATTTATAATTACATGTTTCAAAATGGTAACATTTTAATTTATTTTCTTGATAAACTTTGATTAATGTTAGGAGCAGGAGAGAGTTGTTGAAGATTAAATTTCCAAAAGTTTTGGAAATGGCACTTTTTTTCCATTTTTCATTTTCAGAAGATTCTGTGTCCACACCTGATGAAGTTAGCATGCTGACAGCAATTGCACTCTTCCTGTGGTCTGCTGTAGTGAAATAATAGGAGTTCAGTCATTACAGAATGGCTGCATGAACACATTTAAAAATGCATTAAATTCATGTGACCCATGGGTAAGTTACACCTAAGCAAACATTCCACTTTATCAGGAGAATATCTGGTTGATTCACTAAAATGTGTTATATATAAGGAAAACCTAAATATTTACAGTAAGAGTTTTAAATGGAAAAACTAGAAAATATCACTGGGTTTAACTATAAAGGAAACACATTTGTATGTTTACTTAAATATGCAGAAATTCTCTAATATCTTTGATTAGTTCTCGGCCATATTAGGAGAGATTTTCAGGGTTTCCAATATTTATTTAAATGATACTCACTACATTAATGGATAAATTTATTATTACATGTTTTAATAAGCCTATTCAAAACTTGTTTGTTTAGAAAACATGTTTTATTATTTTACAGTGGTGAAGTCTTAAGTTATGATTATCAAATCTTCTGTGTATCAGGAAAAATAAAACAACTTAGGAACATTCCTGGCTCCCTAGCTCCCTGAATCAGGGTCTTCAGAGTTGTGACTCAGGAATCTGTATTTTTAAAATGCTCCCCAGGTATTTCTGATGTCAGTGAAGTTTGGCAATTTGTATTCTACAAATTGCTGAAACAATTTTATTCCACTATTTTCCCCCAATACTTACAACTTTTCTTCCTTTCCTTCTTCCTTTTTTAAAAAATAATTATTCATATGAAGTTTTTTCTAATCTAAAAGCCAGTGAGACTTTATTTTCTATGGCTACAAAACTTAAATTGGTATAAAGAATTATTTTGAGAGATTCCGATTTTTTTGAGAGGTTTATTCAGTTAGCTTATTGAAAGAAAGTTCCATTACTCTCTTTCATTTCTCTTATATGGAAAATAACATTTATATTTTCATTGTGCTGTATTACATACATATTAAGATGTAATGTGATTGTAGAGCAGATAAGAACTATCATGTGTTAATTGATTGAATGATCTCCTTACATAGGTTCAAGCCAAATGTTACCAGCTTCTCCTCTCAGTCTTCCAGCATTCCAACCATGCCCTTTCAACTCCCTACATCCATTCATTAGCCCCCATAGTGGTTGAAAAGCTAAAAGCTGTTGAAAGAAACAGACCAGCCAGTAACAATGAACTTTTGGCTGTTCAAGAGGGAATTAAAGTTCTTGAAACATTGGTTGCTCTTGGTGAAAAACAGAACAGTAAGTATTTTTAATAAAAAGCCATTACTCCAAAATGAAGATCTGTATTAGACATAAATCTTATTTGATATTGGACATAGGCATTTTCAACAGTAAGTTTACTAAGGAGCAATTACTGTCTGAAAGCATAATATATTTGCTTATGTTAGTAACATAATGCATTGAATTGATTATTATTATTATTTTTTTTATTGGTCGTTCATAACATTACATAGTTCTTAATACATCATATAACACGGTTGATTGACGTGGATTATGAACTCCCGCTTTTACCCCGTATACAAATTGCTGTATCACATCAGTTTCCCTTCCATTGATTGACATATTGCCTTTCTAGTGTCTGATGTATTCTGCTGTCTGTCCTATTCTCTACTATCCCCCCTCTGAATTGATTATTTTTATGAGCAGAAATTCTAAATGAATTACTGATGACATTTCAACATACTGAGTTTTAAATTTTCTGGGAATATATCCTTTAAGACTGAGGAAAAATACATATGTCCATTAGATTTTTAAAAAATTTTTTTAGATGTAGTTGGACACAATATCTTTATTTTATTTGTTTATTTTTATGTGGTGCTGAGGATCGAACCTAGTGCTTCGTACTTGCTAGGCAAGCGCTCTACCAGTTTCAGTTGAGTTGACTCAACTGAAAATTATTTTAACTATTAAAGGCAGTAAGATAAGTGCTGGGATTAAACAATGAATTAGATTTAGAACTCATCTTTATGAAGTTCACAGTAGTAAAATAAAAATACACATAAAATTATATTGATTTTTCTAACATGCCATACTGTCAGTGATAAATTTTCTACCAAAATAACCTATATATTAATTTATTACTAATTTCAACTAAATTTATCAATTTCTCTAAAACAGTTGTCTCTAACTTTCTCAATTTTGACACTCCTTCCATGCATATATTAGTAATTGCCTCTTTTTCTTTCTCCCCATAATCTGTGAATCATTAATCATCAGATCAAATGAATTTGTCTTTTACATTCATCTGTTCATTTTTCTCTTCTGCTATCATAGTTCTAGACTATAGATTTTTAGAAGGGAGTTATTGCAATGGACTTCCTTTCTTTTCATTTTTTCTTTCTTCTCCTTTTCTTTCCCTCTTTTCCTCTGTTCAGGGCTTTGTGGACCTTGTACATGCTAAAGCTTATGCTTTTTCACTGAGTATCAACTCCAGTCCTGCAATAGATTTTCAAAAACCTCTACTACCTTTCCAGTTTCCTGTGAAAAATTTTTAAGAGAAAGAGTATTTGCAAATGAGATAATTAAGAAAAAGTTGAGGGCTGGGATTGCGGCTCAGTGATAGAGCACTTGCCTAGTGCATGTGAGGCTTCAATTCTCAGCACCACATAAAAATAAATAAATACATAAATAAAGATATTGTGTCCATCTACAACCAAAAATTTTTTAAAAAGCAATTGAGTGATAGTGTTGAATGACAGGATAAAAGGTTATAACTCCCTTGACAAGGATGGAAGAGACATTGGGCCAGACAGTAGGCATTAGATTAAGACATTGCCACTTTCTTCTATGACATCTAACCATTATTTTTTCAGAAAAATAGAAGGGACTTTGGAAGAGTAGAAGTGTGCTTTGCAGGTAGGGGGACACATTGGGGAGGAAGGAGGCAAGGGGAAGGGGAAGAACTGGGGAATGTAGTTAACCAAATTATTCTAGGGACATTTATGAATATATCACAGTGCATTCCAATTTATATGTAACTATAATGCATCAAGTGAAAAATAAGACCATAGAAGGAAGACCAATAGAAAAGAGGAAGGGAACCAGAGAGAAAGCAAACGAAAGGGAAGAGGTAAGGAGTATTAGGATTGAAATGGAGAAAACTATGTTACTTCTTTTATGAATATGTCAGAATGAACTCTCCTTTTATGTATAACTATAATGCACTGAAAAACAAACTTTAAAAAATCAAGGATAAAACAAATTCAAGAATTGAAAATTCATGCAGTGGCTCCGGAGGCTGAGACAGGAGAATTGCAAATTCAAAGAAGCCTCAGCAACTTAGTGAGACTATGCTTCAAAATAAAAAATATAAAAAGGGCTGGGGATATGCTCAGTGGTTAAGTGCCCTTGGGTTCAATCTGTAGTACCAAAAGAAAGGAAAAAGAAAATTTACCCTTTTGGAATCATATCACTCAATATAAAGGTAAGTCTAAAAATGTTGCTGTCAAATTAATATATTTATTCATTTATTTGATGGTACCCTCCTAATGAATGTTATATTCATTAATAAGATTCATTTGCCTGTGTGTGTGTGTATGTGTGTGTGTGTGTATGTATTTGTGTGGTACTGACATTGAACAGGGCCTTAAGCACACTAGACAAGCATTCTACCACTGAGCTACACCTGCACTGTGTTTAGCCTTAGATTCTAATTTTTTAAAAAGCCAGCTACTTATTCTATCTTTTAAAAGCCTTGGTATAATAAAAAACATTTGTAATCTGAATAAAGCTGTCCAAGGCTATAAAATGACTTCACATATTATAAAATTCCTCTATTTAAAGTGTACAATTCAGTTGTTTTATTATAATCACAGGATAGTACAACTCTCACTATAGTCAATTTTGAACATTTTAATTACTCCCAAAAGAAACTCCATATTTTTTACCTGTCATCTCACAATTTTCCAATTCCCATCAGCCTTAGGCAACTGCTAATCTACTTTCTGTCTCTATAAATTTTCTACAGTGGTATTTCATATAAATGAAATCATATAATATGTGGTCTTTTGTGACTGTTTTTTTTATCTGTGCAAAATATTTCAAGGCTCATCCATGTTGTAGTGTGAATCAGTAATCCATTCCTTTTTATGGCTGAATAATATTCCATTGTATATATGCCACATTTTATCATCAACTGATATATTTTATGAGTTGAAGGACATTTGGTTACTTTCACTTTTTGCCTGTTATGAATATGATGTTCTGAATAATTATGTACCAGTTATTGTGTGTGTGTGTGTGTATGTGTGTGTATATATATTTGTATACTTATATATACATATTTTTTTTGTTGTTTTGGGTACTGGAGATTGAATCCAGTGGTGCTTAACTACTTAGCCATATCCCCAGCCTTTTATATGTTTTATTTTGAAGCAGCATCTCACTAAGTCCTCAGGGCCTCACTAAATTGCTGAGGTTGGTCTTGAAATTTCTATCCTCCTGCCTCAGCCTCCTGAGTCACTAGGATTACAGGTGCACACCACCATGCCCAGCTGGATACATGTTTTAATCTTTTGAGTATATCCCTAGGAGTGGAAGTGCTGACTCAAATAGTAACTTTATATTTAACTTTTTAAGGCACTGCAAGACTGTCTTCTAGTCTCATTTTTTTGCACACATGCATGTGTACACATATCTCCTTTTCAGTCATCTATTTATATATTTATTTCTGCCTTGGCTATTTTTTGCTGTTCTTGGTATCTCTCAAACTTTTTCCATCATTACCCTTTTCAGGGTAGACTGCATCATATCTTAGTAATGTCTCTCTTCCCCTCCTCCCTGCCTCTCTCCTTTTCTTTCTCTCTCTCTCTGTTAGTACATCTTTATTCTTTCTCTAAATATTTTTAAGCCATTGATAACTTAAATTCTAATTATCTACAATCAACTATCAAAGGAAATTCTTTTTGATGCTTTGTATTTATTAATATTTCCCCAGCCCATGAGATTTTTACAACCCAAAAAATCATATCTATTTAGATTATAAACATCCAGTGTCATATAGCTAAAAGAAGAAGCAGCATTATAGCCAGTGAATTCTGAAGCATGATCTAAGTAGTTTAAATAGCATAAGCAATAAAGTATCTTCTGTTTGCTTTCCAAGTTCTCATTAATCAATATTATAAGTTTGGCTTCTCAATTTATCTAGAGAAAAATAAGCTCTGAAGTCAGGTGTTCCTGTTCTGAATAGATTCTACTAGTCACAGGGATAAAATACAGGACCACATCTACAAAATGAGTGGAAAATTTACTAGGTATTTTTTTTTAGAGAGAGAGAGAGAGAGAGAGAGAGAGAGAGAGAGAGAGAGAGAATTTTTAATATTTATTTTTTAGTTCTCGGCGGACACAACATCTTTGTTGGTATGTGGTGCTGAGGATCGAACCCGGGCCGCACGTATGCCAGGCGAGCGCGCTACCGCTTGAGCCACATCCCCAGCCCCATAGGTATTTTTTCTTTGATCTTTTATGTATCTAAAAAGTACATCTGTCTTCATAGTTATCTGCTTATTTTTATCAAGAGTGAATCTTTGAATAATCCTTTAATATTGGCAAATAATAATAATATTAAGTTTGATAAATAGTCTTTACATGTGTGTAAAATTTTTGTTACAGTATGACAGCATAAAACATCAAATATTTCATGCAGGCACAGAAATTATAAAGTATTCCAGATCATGGGGCTTGGGATGTGACTTAGTGGTAGAGAGCTTTCCTAGCACATGTGAGGCACTGGGTTTGATCCTCAGCCACATAAAATAAATAAATAAATGAAGTTGCAAAAGAAATATTGCAGATCATTAACTATCAATAAAAGCTGCCATTTCTTGGCTGGGGCTATTGCTCAGTGGTAGAGCACTTGCCTAGCAAGCATGAGGCCCTGAGTTCAATCCTAAGCACTACATAAAAATAAATAAGATAAAAGCTTCCATTTCTGTTGAATGCCAGACTTGTGTTAGACACTTTATATTCATTATGTCTTCCGTTCAAACAATACTGAATGATGGATATAATTAGCCAATTTCCAAAACATTTAATTTATGAAATAACTATTTAATTATATGCATTACTATTCCTCACATTTGGGGGGGGTGGGTATCAGGGATTGAAGTCAGGGATGTTTAACCACTGAACCGCACCCCCACCTCTTTAAATAATTATTTTAATTTTTTTTTTATTTTGAGACAGTGTGTCACTAAATTTCTGAGGCTGATCTTGAACTTGCAGTCCTCCTGCCTCAGCCTCCAGAGTCAGTGGGATTACCAACCTATGCCACCATAACCAGCTACACATTTTCTTCATTCTTAATTGGAATTTTTATGTTTGTGTAAGAAATGACTAAAGTATAGCTATAAATAAATTTCTTTCCTTAATACTTTCCATCAGATGGGTTATTTTAAAAACCTGATTTAGTCATTATAAGTTCATCTCTAGTTCTTTCTTATACAGCTCACAGAATTTTACTTAAGTAAGAATTTTATATATCAATCATAACTATCCCAGGTTTTTATAAAATTTATCCTAAGCAAGCATGTGATAATCATGTCTACCAGTGACAAGTTACAACTACTCTTTCTTTCCCATTTACTCTATTCTTTTCCCAAAGAGGAATTTGTTTACACCCTTTGTCTGATATCCACAATTCTCTGTCTCTGTCATTGGAACTCATGGCTTTCTACCTCAGTATGTTCTCATACCTACCCCACTACTGTCAATTCTAGTCAAAGAATCCATAAAATTTAAGTGGACTTCTTCGAGTATTCTAACTTCCATTATTGATACTTTCTTCCTTTCTTTTTCCTTTGTTTTTGACTATTTTCTTTACCTCTTTCTTCATTTCAAATTATTTCAAGTTAGAGAGAAAAATGGCTTTTGTTTTGTTTGTGAAAAAAAGGGCTTTAATCTTTTTGTTGGTTGGTTGGTTGGTTGGTTGGTACTGGGGATTGAATCCAGGGGTTTTTACCACTGAGCTGTATTGTCAGCCCTTTTTATTTTTAATTTTGAGTCAGGGTCTTGTTAAGTTGCTGAGTATTTTTGCTGAGGTTGCTGAGGCAACCTTGAACTGGGGATCTACTTGCTTCAGCCTCTGGAGTTGCTGGGATTACAGGATAGTGCTACTATGCCCAGCAAGGGCTTTAATCTTGTCCAATGAGCATATAAAGAGACTCAGAGGAAAAAGGAAAGTCAATTTTATATCTTGTTATGAATTAATTTATTTCAATCATTAAGTTTACATTCAGCAAAATTTTGGAAAAATTCCCAGAACCCACCAACCAGAACAAATGTTAATATTTGACTTTATTTATTTCCATAGTTGCAATCATCCTACATAGTGGATGTTGTATCTTGCTTTCCTCTATTTATTTTATAAGCATTTCCCCCATACTACTACTCTGAAAATATAAGAGGGATTTATCAATGACATTTTGATGGCTGGCTACTTAATGTTGGATGTGCCATTATCAATATCCTGTACATGTACACTTTGTTTCCAGTTTTTACATTTCAATAAGTAATGTTGCATTTGACTTTTGAAAAGTCAAACTTTGTGTATTATTTTTTTAGGATAGATTTCCTAAAAGGGTTATAAAAATATGACCGTTTTCTAGTCCTACCAGGGACAAAAAAAAAAAAAAAACAGACTTGAATTTTGATAGATTGTTGAATCTTTAGAATGTAATTTTTTTGAATAAACAGATTTGAAAATGAAACTGGGTCACTCTTTTCCAAACTCCAAGAAAATAATATAAAGGAGACCTTTTACATTGCCATATATTTTGATATAACGCAGTGTTATATTTTTTTAATGGCATTTTAGTTGAGCAGCAAGTAGAAAAGTTAATGAGTTTGGCCTGTTTTTAGTGAATACTAAATTTTTGATAGTACTGTTTTAAATACTGTGAACCCCAGTGTGTATACATAGGAGGTGGAGAAGGGTAGAGAATGTCAAGGACAATGACAAACTGATGTTCATTTAAGCCAAGTGATTTAGAGGAACTCAGGTTTTAAAAGAACCATGTGATCATTAATTTTTACGTAGGAGGTCCAGGATAGCCCACCTGCATAAACAGGTCAGTATGTCACTGTAATTTGGAAAACACTTAAAAATGAGTTTCCTGGGGCTGGGGTTGTGGCTCAGAGGTAGAGAGCTTGCCTGGCATATGTGAGGCTCTGGGTTCCATCCTCAGCACCACATAAAGTAAAATGAAGACATTGTGTCCACCTATAACTAAAAAATAAATATTAAAAAAGTTTCCTAAACTGTAAAATAAAAATGGAGCTGGGTGTGGTGGCTCACACCTGTAATCCCAGTGGATCTGGAAGCTGAGGCAGGAGGATTGTGAGTTCAAAGTCAACTCAGCAACTTAGTGAGACTCTAAATAACTCAGTAAGACACTATCTCAAAATAAAAAGTGCTGGCCTAGTGGTTAAGAGCCTCTAGGTTCAATCCCTAGTAAGCCACCCGCTCCTCAAATGGATTGCCTTATGACAGTGCTTTTATTCACACTGGACACATGAATAAGGAGAACTTGTATTCCGCTTTATCAAAAAATTTTGTGATATGATTCTCCAAGGCTGTCTTTTATTCATTCATTGGACAAATAATGTATGACAGATGTTGGGAATATAGTGGTCAAACAAAAAATCTATCATAATAGCCTTACATTCTGGCAGGAGATGGAATAAAACAATCACAGATGGTAGTAAAAAGGAAGGAATGGTATGAAATATGGCATGCAAGAGGACAAAATGTTCTTTTTAAAGGTTATCAGGAGCCCTTAAGATTTACTTTTTTGTTGTCATCTTTTTTTTTTTTTTTTATAGCAGACATTGAACCCTGGGTTTCTTTACCACTGAGCCACATCCTCAGCCATTTTTTATATTTTATTTAGATACAGGGTCTTGCTCAGTTATTTAGTACCTTGCTAAGTTGAAATTGCTGACTTTGAACTCGTGATCCTACTGCCTCAGCCTCCTGAGCTGCTGGGATTACATGTATGTGCCACCATACCCAGCCACATTTACATCTTAAATAACCTGTTAGTTGTCTCAGAAACTCCTCAAACTTGGTTAATTTAAGATTGAACTCTTCATCTCCTTACCTAAAACCTGCTTCTGTGACCATGATCTCCCACTCAACAGCTAAATTCTCATTTTGCTTAAGACATAAGCATATCATCACTTACAATTCCGGCCTTCTCACTCACTGTGCTTAATATATCACCAGATCTCAATAAATTTTTTAAAAACATGGAATGCTTCACAAATTCACATGTCATTCTTGCACTTGGGCTGTGCTAATCTTCTCTGTGTGACTCCAATTTTAGTGTATATGCCGCCGAAGTGGGCACAAGTCTCAATATCTTACCAAATCCTTCCATGTGTCTTTATTATTACTGTTACTACCCTACTCCAGTTCCCCATGCTCATTTGCAGTACAGATGATTCTTGACTTAACAATGTTTCATCTTAAACTTTTTTGACTTTATGATGGTACAAGCAAGAGTGCTACACATTCAGTAAGCATCATACTTCAAATTTTGCATTTTAGTCTTTTCCCAGGTGAGGAATAGCCATAGGATAGTCTCTCTCCATGTTGAGTAGTGGCTGTGAACTGCTGCTCCTGGTCAGCTTCAGTTGAGCCTCGTGCTACTAAGAGGAAACACAACCATGTCTCTACAGTGTACCCTGTTGCTAAGCTAGGATGTTCGGTAGGTTAGGTATATTCATACATTTCTGACTTATGATGTTTTCAATTTAAGATGATTTTATCAGGATAAAACTCCCATTATAGGTGAAGAAGTAAAAATATAGCTGTGGATGGTAGGCTCAGCCTGGGTAGGAATGCAGCTATGTCACAACTTGTATAACACTGGTAAGTCACTTGTTTGTTTGGTTTTTTGCCTCAGTTTCTGTTTCTGCAAAATAAGAACAATAATACTGTTTATCTCATAGAGTAGCTCTGGATTTGCTGTTTTCTACACACAAAATCAAATGACATATATTAAAATTTGACACCTTATTAAAAACTCTTCAGCTGGTTACCTTAGATAAAGACCAACTCCTCAACACAATTCTCAAGGTCCTACATAACCTGGCCCCTGCCTTCTGGTATCTATGGCCATGTGTTAGTATCCTTAGATGTCCAATAAAGATCGAATTTACCTTATGGGGACATTGTAAAGTTTGAATTAAAACACATGAAATGCTCTTCTTAGTACATGTTCAATAAATATTAACTATAAAATAATTGTTATTACTTTTTGTGTCAGCAATATTTGGTTTCTTTCATCATACTTTTCTTCCTCTGAGTATTTGAACTCTGCTTTAAAACTCCATTCTGCCCTCTTCCTTTTTAAAAAAATTAAGGAAGAATTAATTTTTAATTAATGTTGCAGCATTAATTTGGATATTGCCAAATACTAAGAATCATTTTATTTAAATTGTCTTGTTTTCCCTAGTAAATTTATATGTATTGGCTAAATTTGAATGCAGTCAGCTTATTGGTCATATTAAACATTGTGAGTTCATGGGAAAGTCTGGATTAGCTGGTTCAAACCAGTCCCACTCTCCTACTCTTGTTACTTTATGTCCTGCTGCTGAGGGGAAATCTGGAAAAGGAGATAACATAGATAATGGTAGAATTTTCCATTTTAGAGAACAAGAACAAGTAATATAACACATATTGAACAATAATAGTACCCTATGGAGAGCCTGCAGAATAGAGTTGTAGTACATTCAAAATATATTAAATCCTGTTTTAAAAAAATCTAAGTAAAGCATGTGTCTTCAAAAACTTAAACAGACATTAACTTCATTTTTCTTTGTTTTCTGGCACAAAGTCCAGATATTTTTCCCCTGTCAGGTTTGTAAAAAAATAATGTGCAAAAGTATATCACATTTTAATTCTTTTGAGAAGCAGTCTAACAGGAGTTTGGAGAGGTGGTGCTGTTCTGAGTTATTCACACCTAAATGAAGATTGTGTGTCTTCTGCTGAGAAAGTGGCTATACCTAGAAGCCAGTGTATTTCAGTTGCATTCTTGGCAGGAATAGCCAGTGTTCAAAAATGTTCTTACACACACACACACAGACACGCACACCCCCCCCCACACACACACAGAGTTATTTTTAGAGAGTGAAGGTTATATAATTGTTTGAAATTCAGTTCTTAGCTTAGAAATGGGGACACTTTAGTTATTAAAAAAAACAATATTTGTTGAGTAGAATTTTCATTCACTGGAAATTTTAAAAGGGAAAAGGGGTAGAGAAACAAGAGATGGAGTTGAAGGGGAGAAAACTAGAATGTGGTTTTGTATGTGGTTTTGAATATGTCAAAACCCAGTCTTTGCTTAGAAAAATAGAATTTGATCACCATTAATATTCCAAGAGAAGTCTTGCTACAGTTTCAGAACTGTGTAATCAATTTGGTCTTTTCTGTGTTATTTAAATTTATTAAAGTAATCCTGATTTTGGATTTGAAGTATTTATTTCTCAGATTATCAATTATGATAAAATTAGTTTTAATTTAAAATCAAATTTAATTTTCATAAACTTATTAAACATAATTAATAAAATAATTTTAAAATTAGGCAGCTCCTTAACCTCAACCATACTCATCGAAGAGAAAATAATAATAGTAATAATAACAACAACTAACAGAGGCTATTTTCCCATCATATCACAAGCCTATGATGTAGATTTAGTTCTTGGACTCAAAGAGAGTTTCAAATGATAGATTTCCTTCATTTCTAACTTATTATTGGCTGTTTTCCCAACCAAGCCATTAGCAGACTTCAGATCTAGGCAGTAGGTTTGGCTGGAGTCTAAGGGAAGTCAGATGCAGAAGCAGGTAAGCAGTCGGGAAAAGGGAGAGAGATTGCCAAGAAGCCAGATGGTAGCAGAGGAGCCTAGACAATGGGTTATCACTTGTTCTTCCCCCAAATTCTCTTCACCCTTGGGGCGACCTCTCTCTTAGCTCCAGCTGTTCCCCTTTTTTTCTGCTCAGAAATTTGAAAGAACTGTCAAGTTCAATTTGAAGTTTTTCTTTGGGTAAATTCTCAAAGACTCAAATAACTGGTCATTTAAAATCACTTGAGGAAATGAGCCCTCTCCCCGCCCACGAGGGTTTCAGGTCCAAGCAAGGCTGCGATGCCTCGGCTCTCCGGGCCTTCCCGGCTCATCCATAAACGCCCAGGCTGCTCCGTGTGGTCAGCGAGCAGAGAGCTGGTCAAAGAGAAAAAACAAATAGTTGGTCTGCTCATCTCCAAGAAGAGAGTTTCACTCTGGTTTACCTAATACATGAAACATCCGCCCTCTGCGAGGCTTGGCATCCGGGTTTGGGGACCTCTGTCATCGCCAAGCATTTCTTCAAGGACCTGAGCCCCGAAGCTGCGCCCTGGGTGAGACCCCTGGTCAGCGGCGCCTGCTCTCCCTACCTGTGCGCGCGGGCCTGGCAAGGCGGGATTTAAGGCAGCGCTGCTGCGGGAGGCTCTACAGTGTCAACCAGCCCCGAACAGTCCCGCCTCATCGCTTTAGTGTGTGTGCCTTGCAAGTCTCTCCTTGGTCAACCGTCACCACCATCGGCGCGCGGGAATGGCGTTGGAGCGTCTAAACCCGGGGGTCCTCGGCCAGACAAGGGAGCCCGGCGGGCAGCTGGTGCGGGCAGGGCGCGCCCGGCGGGCTCAGGGCACACGCGGCTCACCTGGGCGAGGCCGGGCGCACAGGCGCTCAGCGCCGGGGCCGCGGCCGGGCGTCTGAGCCCCACTCCCGAAAGAGTTGGACAGTTCCGGGGCCGCGCTGCGCCCAGCTGTCGCCGTCGCCGTCGCCACCGCCGCGGCTGTCACGGTAGCTACCGTCCGGGGCTGCAGCAGATCTCGGGAGAGCGTCTGCGCGGAGCTTCAGGGCAGCCCTGGCGGGACGGCCGCAACCGCTGGAGCGCGAGCAACAGCTTCCAGGCTGGAGGAGCCACTGCCCTACGTGCCTGCGGCCGGCGCGCCGAGATGGTCTACGTTTCAAGTTCATCGAAGATTAAATTGATGTTTATGGGCTGATCTGGAAACCTAAAAGCAATTTGTTTTTCTAAATCTATAAGAAAATATGCACAATTTCCCATCAACCGACTTAAAAAGGGGGTTTTAGAACACAACCCAGTGTATGAAGTACCATCTTGAAGATGGAATTATGAATATGGCAGCTTTTCTACGGTGCTTTGAAGAAAGGGGGATTAAGACCGACAGGCCTGAGGACTAGTTAAGTAAAGAGAAAAAGAAAATTCTGTTCTCCTTCTGTGAGGTGTGCAACATCCAGCTGAACTCTGCAGCCCAGGCCCAGGTCCATTACAACGGCAAATCCCATCCCAAACGAGTGAAGCAGCTGAGCGATGGGCAGCCCCCGCTTCCAGCCCAGAGCTCGGGGACACTGCTGGTCAGCCCCAGCCCCAACACCAGCACAGGCAGTTCATGCCATACTACTACCCTTCCTGCTCTTGTGCGCACTCCTACTCTGATGATGCAGCCTTCACTGGATATCAAACCATTTATGTCTTTTCCAGTGGATGGTAGTTTGGATATTGGGCTCTTTCCAAATTTTAACACAATGGATCCTGTGCAAAAAGCAGTCATTAACCACACATTTGGAGTATCCATTCCCCCAAAGAAGAAAAAAGTTATTTCTTGTAATGTCTGTCAGCTTCGCTTTAACTCAGATAGCCAGGTCGAGGCCCACTACAAAGGAAGTAAACATGCCATGAAGGTCAAAGCACTAGAGGCAACAAAAATAAACCCAAAATGGTTTCTTCCAAGGACAGCGCAAAGGCTAATCCCAGCTGCTCCATCACTCCAATCACAGGCAACAGCTCTGACAAATCAGAAGATAAAGGAAAGCTGAAAGCCAATAGTTTCAGTCAGCCATCATGCTCTGAAAGTGGCTCATTTCTCCTCAAATCTGGCACAACTGCCCTGCCACCTGGGACAGCCACTTCGCCCTCCAAAAGCACAAATGGAGCACCAGGGTCTGTTGCTGAATCCAAAGAAAAGAAAGCCAAAAAATTGCTTTATTGTTCACTATGCAAAGTGGCTGTGAACTCCCTGTCATAGCTAGAGGCACACAACACAGGATCTAAACACAAGACCATGGTTGAGGCTTGTAATGGAGCTGGTCCAATTAAGTCCTATCCTAGACCTGGATCAAGATTAAAGTTGCAGAATGGCAATAAGGGGTCAGGACTACAGAACAAGACATTTCATTGTGAAATCTGTGATGTTCATGTTAACTCGGAAATTCAACTCAAACAGCACATTTCTAGCCAGAGGCATAAAGACCGAGTTGCAGGGAAGCCACTGAAGCTGAAATACAGCCCTTACAACAAACTCCAGCAGAGCCCAAGCATTTTAACAGCAAAACTTGCATTCCAGAAAGATATGATGAAACCTTTGGCCCCAGCCTTCCTGTCCTCACCCCTGGCAGCAGCAGCGGCTGTGTCCTCTGCACTGTCACTGCCACCCCGGCCATCTTCCTCGCTCTTCCAGGCTCCAGCCATCCCTCCAGCTCTCCTGAGGCCAGGGCACGGGCCCATCTGTGCCACTCCGGCCTCCATCCTGTTTGCCCCATACTGACATCTGCAAGCCCCAAGACCAGCCAGGCCAGTAGGAAAGTCGAAAAGCCAAGCCAAAAGGATTTCAGCAACTTGAGCATTTTGTGTAACAGTAAGTATCCCACCTACCCACAAAATGCAGCCTACCACCTGAAACCCCAGCTTCAGTGAAAAACAAATCACTAGATTCAAGAGTGCTTTTATGGACCGATCAAATCATTTTGGAATGTGAGCAGCACAGGTTCCCTCTTCCCTCCCCAACTCGACCCCATTTAATTGGTGTATCTGAGAAATCTGGGTTCTTGAAAATGTACAGTCAGAAAGTAAAGAAAAAGAAAAACAGTCTCTGTTTTCCCATGGGTATAATCTGGCTTAGAACAATATGGAATATTTTCCTGACAGACTTGAAAACTAGGATCTTCCTCAGATGTCTGTAAATAGCTCTGGAATCCAACTGGGCATATTCTAGTGTGAAAGAAAAATAGAACACAAGTGCTTACTTGTGAATACCATCTTACCAACGGATCACGTTTTCTTTTTGGTGTACTCTCGACAGGGATTGTGTACTGTTTTAGACCCAAGTACTGTTGTATCCTGTGTAGTACTAGATTGTATCTCTTGTCTGAATTCAACATCTTTAGTTGCTGTGTAAATGTTAGGAAGCAAAATAGCTTTGAATTTCTCGTTAAGAGAACAAAAGATAATGTATTTTCTTTATTTCATATTTTATTTGGAGATATTTAAACAAAATAGAAAGCCATATAACATAGCTATAATTACTACCTGTTTGCTATTTTTGTCTAACTTATTTTGTAGCTTCCTCACTGGTTTGAGTTGCTAAGCAAATATATACAAACACAAAAAGAGCTTCCTAAATTGTACATTTTGACACCTCCTGTGCATTCTGCAAGAAGACAATGAATCCATGTATTTCTACGTAATTATCTTCATTTTTAACCTGTTTTCATTTGTAATGATGCTACATAATTTTGTGGCTCCCTAATGCAATAATGTACAGAAGATATAAAATTTATAATTGAACAATTTGTCTTTCTGTTCACTGAATATGTTGCAGGTCATCCTCCCATGCCCCCCTTTCGAAGTTGGTATCAACAAGACTAGAATATTTGTGATACAGGGGCAAAAAGTATCATAAAACAATAAAATAGTGAACTCTTTTAGAGTATTGATATCTGCAATCTGTAAATGGTAAAATGTCTGTGTATTTTTTAAATGTACCTTTTCAATAAAAGCATCAAAAATAAATAAAATAAAATAAAATAAAACCACTTGAAAAAAAATAACCACTCATTTTAATGAAACACACACACATACACACACACACACACACAAACACACAGAAAAGCAGATGTATTGTCATTTTATAGAACTATAATGGTCATCCCACAACACATACACATATATAACAAAAAGTAGAAAATATTCCTATTATCAAAATAAACTTTTAGTATTTTACATTTTTCACTTCAATCTGGTTTTAACTCTGTGTTCTTAGGGAACACTATTTTTATATTATTTAGACTTCATTATAAAGGAAAAGACCAGAAAATCAACCACACTATGAGGTCTTAAATGTTAGACTTAGGCATTAATTTTGTTTTGTTTATAAGATTATTTTAACTCTACTACATTAAAATTCTGAATAGGGGAAGAGGGATGAGAAAGTAAAAAGAACAATAATCGAACCCCTCATATTTATCAGGGCCTGTTTTTTGTTTTTAATTTTTAGACAAATTGCTTAGGCAATTTTGAGACAAATTTGCTAAACTCTCCAGGCTGACCTCAAACTTTGTAATCCTCCTGCCTCAGCCTCAGAAGTAGCTGGGATTACAGGAATGTGCCACCTTGCCCAGCTCAAGGCCTGCTTTTTATATGCATCATTTTAGTCAATATTCTGAATTGTATTAAAATATAGCCATTATTAGTATTTACCATATGCTAGGCACTATGCAAAGGGATTTACATTTCATCTCTCATATAATCTCACTGTTACTTTGTAGTGTAACTGATATTACCATATTAAAAACAAAATAATCAAGGATGAAAAAAATCTCATTTGCTCAAGGTTTCCAAATCTGGAAAATTAAGTAGAGAGTAAAATAAAGTTTAACTTTGACTAATTACAAATGCTATGTCATTTTTGGCATTAACTTTTAAAGGATATTTCCCTGGAATTCAAGAGACATTTTTGCTGTTATAACTGAGAATGTACATTGAGAGGAAGCTTCTGGGATGCCTATAATGTTGTATGTCATGATTTGAATAGTGGTTATATGGATATGTTGAATTTGTCAAAGTTCATTGGCTTTTTCTGTATATATGTTATATTCAATAAAATAATTTTAGTAATTCATAATTAATATAGAAAATATGAAAAACAGAAAAGCACAAAGTGGGGCAGGGGAAACACTAGTAAGTTCACTACTAAAAAAATGAATAATTTTAGAAGTTGATTCATTTAGGAGGAAATTTGGGAATGCATGTATCTTATTATCTTAAAGCAATTTGAGGCAAAAGAACTACAAGGGCAGTTCTCCTATTTAAAAGTATTTTTTGTTACTAAAAAGAAATATAACCATATATGAAAGATTTTGAACAAGTGAAAATTGCTCCATAATCCCATTTCTACTATAACCACTTTTAATATTTTGGTAAATTGAATGATATTCTCATGACATAAATCATCAACATTATCTTGAGTATAAATAAATTCTTGAAAAGGAAAAAAAGGTAATAAAGTTAAACCACGAATCAAAACAGTGCTTTTTGCATATATATGGTAGTCCAGGTTATCTCAATTTAATTATGTTTCATAGTCTGTTATGAATTGAGTTGAAGGATGAATCAGCACCCGTCTACATTAGAGAAAAACAGCTAATATTCAAACCTGTAAGATTACTTAAACCCCTCAGATTAAAAAAAAAAGTGGTTATTGAATAATTGTCTCCTTGGTACTCTGGTAGATCAAATGAGAAGAGTCAACCTGTTAATTAACAAAAAAATCCCTGAATTAGCAGGCAGGAAATCATTGTGGACAAGAATCAATTTCTTTGGACTTTTGTTATTTGAGTTGTAAATGAGAAAACTGGGTTGTATCTCAAAGGACACTTAGCATCCAAAATAATTTATGACACAGGGAATACACCAGGCCCTGATCAACTTCTTATTGTACTAAAGGATAAATTCACAAAACGGAAACATTCAATAACAGAGAAGCTAGAGCTTGCCATCTTTATTTGCAACTAGACCAGATATAATGTGTTTCCTGTTCTTTGCACAAGTATCCATGGGAAGAGGGGGAGGCCAGAGAGGACAAGGACAGGATGTCCTTCCCTTACATATCACTCATCACCCTATATTTTTACGTTCCCCCTCTCCATGGACATCAGTTCTGATATCCCAAAAGATCATCCTATGTAACAGAGGATTACAAGTAACTTTGTAGGTTGAAGAAATCAGTGCCCAATAATTTCATTTTCAATCCTTAAGTGTTTTTCCTTCCTTTGTCCCTTCGTTGTAGTGAGGTTTTTTAGTAATATAATAATATCAAGGTATTCAGAAAAGAAAAACATTTACAAAACGTCCATTTAAAAGGAATGGACTTGGGTGTGCCTTTGGTAGATTGATAGTGTTGCTAGTATGCAAGTGAAATGTGGAAGAAACTGGGAACCTGACAAGTGAGAAAGGAGAGGTCCCTAGATACCCAAGGGAGATCTGGTCTGGAGCAGACAGGGACTTTGTTCTTTCACATAGTGTAGTTTTTTAATTAATTGTTTTAATTAGCTATGTATGACAATAGGGTGCATTTTGACATATTGAACACATATGGAGGATAACTTCTCATTCCTTTGGCTGTATATGGTGCTGAGTCACACCAGTAGTGTAATCATAAGTTTATATAGGGTAATAATAATGTCAGTGTAGTTTCAAGGCATTGTGTGTGTGTATGTGTGTGTGTGTGTGTGTGTGTGTGTGTGTTTCTGTGTGTATAAAATCTCAATCTCTGATGATAGGAACTCTGAACTGTGTCATCTATCTTTACAGCTCCAGGGCACGGGATATAACTGACAAATCAAAATATCTGCTCTACTGAATTGAGCAAACATCTCGGGGAGTGGGGGATGATAGGAGAAATGAGACCGAAAAAACATATAGCATGTCTCATTTCCACTCTCCTGCCATGCTACATGTTACTTGATATCTGAAACATTTACAGGATTCACTGCAGGATTACTACAAAGGGAAATGTACTTCAGATGAAAGAGTTTTTCTGGAGACCTCAACAAACTAGAAATGGGAACAAGCCCCAGGAAGCCGCTGTGTTGTCTCAGGGAAGAGATGACCAGAGTTTCCTGTAAATGAAAACTCATCAGGCAACAGGTTTGAGCCCCTCGGGTAAAAAGGCAAGCGCCACGGCGACGACGACACGGAGTGGGCGAGTGGAAGGTCTTGGAGTACCGAGAAACTCCCGACGTAGGGGCTAACGAGAGGACGGAGTGCGGCCGGTGGGAGGACCAACGTCCTGCAGGTGGACAGTACAGCTTGCTTTCAGCTTTTTTATTTTTAAAAACAAAATGATCAGGAAGCTCTAAAAGATGTGCAACTCTGGCTGATATGTTAGCGTGATACTTCCGTGTGTGAGTGTGCGTACAACAGGGAGCGCCCACCATGAACTTCTGCAGCTTCTGCCCCGGGGCGGGCGCGGGGCACGGCTCCGCGTAGCCCATACGTGGAGGAAACCCGCGCTGGGCGCTTCCAAGGCCCCTGGATGGACATCCGCGGGCGCGGGGCACAGCGCCGCCTAGCCCAGACCTAGAAGAAACCCGGGTGGGGCGCTTCCAAGTCCCCTCGGTGGAGATGGGGCGGAGCAGGACCTCGGCCACGCCCAGCCCAGGCGCAGCCTGCTGGCCTCCCGCGCCCCGCCCCGCGACTACATTTCCCAGCAGGCGCTGGACTGGGGCGCAGCCGCAGTTGACCCACTTTCGGCCCGTCATGGGCTAGGCTGGCCCAGCGCCCAAGCGACTGCTCCCTGCTGACTGGGATGTGGGCGGGGAGCTGCGGAGGTAGTGGGAGGTGCTTCTGGCTGCCTCCGTTGCCTCAGCTGCTGGGCGCCTGGGCAGCTCCCTGGGTTTCTGCGGCCGCCATGGCCAAGCAAGGCAGGTCCGTGCGTCTTCTTCAGCAACAACCACCCCGGCGGGCGCCGGCGGTGCTAAGGGGTTCCGGCCTCTGGCGGAGGCTGCTGCAGCCGGCGACGGGTCCCTTCCCCCTTGGCTCGCCACCATCCCACCCAGAACCTCATCCCCTTCTTCCCTTCACCTTTGGCTTTCGCTAACCCCACTTCTTCCACCCGGGTTCTCACTCCAGCTCTGGATGCGTTGTTGACCCTCCCCGCGCCTTTTCCTCTGCTGCTTCCCACTCTTAACTCCCAGTCTCATTTCCACGCTCCTGCCATGCTACATCTTAGGGCGTCCCTTTTACTTTACTAATTGGGCTGACAGTAGTTTTGAGAGACACTGAGCAAAACATGCTGTCCTACCGTGTCCCATCCTAGGTCTGGACACGTTATCTGCCAAAGGTATTGGTAGTTGATTTCTCTTTCTGCAAGGAAAGTGATCCAAGAAGACAGCCCAAGTTGTGTCCCTGGGGCCTTGGCTTTCAGTGAGAGACTGATGTTGGGCAATAGTGTTAGAAATATCAACTCCCTTTTTTTTGTATGTGAATGTCTTTTTTTCTGGCCTTTTCTTCTTTTTCACCGCTCCTGTGTTTCGTTTAGTTTCATGGATTTTGAATGAAGGACCTAGGTAATTGTGGTCCAGTCTTGGTTTGCAGATGGTTCCGGTTCTCAGAATCTAAAACTTGCCAAGAGTTAATTTTATGTTCCATGTTTTGTGAGACTGGCATGTATTTTTAAAGGAGCTAAAGAGGCTTCAGTATTAATTACTTGCCTTACATAATCTGCCAGATAAAATATATCCAGAGGTGAGCTATTGTGGGCCCTGAGAAGAATGAAAGTGAGTTGATACTTTACAGGCCATTCTGAGTTGGTAAGTTGGTTTTCAGTGCTGGTTCTTAAAAGTTATAAAGCACAGGCCTGGGGATGTGGCTCCAGCGGTAGCACGCTCATCTACAAACAAAGATGTTGTGTCCGCCGAAGACTAAAAAATAAACATTGAAATTTTCTCTCTCTCTCTCTCTCTCTCTCTCTCTCTCTCTCCCCCCCTCTCTAAAAATAATAAAATTAAAAAAAAATAAAACTGATATAATGAGAAATTTGTAGAAGTTTATATATTAAAAAAAAAGTTATAAAACACACACTTAATTTCAGGAGGAACTTAAAGAACTGTTATTGGTTGTGCCTGTTTTAGGGGCTAGTCCTATATGCTTAGGAAATTTGAGTACAGTTTTTGTTTGTAAAGTACTTGAAGTTAAAATGCTATCCAGTTAACCCCCCCTCACCTCTTTTTGTAACATGTATTTTCTTTGGCAGAGAGAGAGGGCAAAATCCGTTAAGTAGAATCATGTGCTAAAACAGACTGCTTTTGTGGAGAAGTGGTTCTGGAAAGACCAACAAGGCAAGATTATAGTAGACAGGGTTATCAATAAGGACCATGCTTGCTGCTGGCTCTGTGATCTAGAGGAAATCCTTTAACCTCTCTGGGCTTCACTTTCATCATTTATATTCATGACATGTTTACTGAATACACACCATGTGTGTCTAGGTTATGGGATTAACAAAAATGACAGAGCTTCTGCCCTCCTGGAGTTTGTTTTAGTCTGAAGGCAAATAATAAGCAAGTGCAGCTGTGTAGAATAATGGTTTACAGTGGTAACAGCTGTGGGGAAAAACAAGTCAGCGTACAGGAATAAAGTGTGATGGGGCAGCTGTTTTAGATGGGATCATTAGGGAAGATCTCTCATGGAGATAATGGATGAACAGGTTGAATGAATGTGAAAGTGGTCCATGGTGTCTATGATTTCTTCTAAGTCTGTATTTCTACAGTTTTATGTTTATATTCTTTGGTGACTTTCATTTCTACTGTTATGGTGCTCTAATATAGTCTATTTGAAATTTGTAAGTTTTCTTAGAATGAGTCTGATCATGTCTATATAGTACCCAACATGTTTGAATGCTTATACATTTTTACCTTTATTAGTAATGCATTGTGTAAATGAGCTTGTGGATTTCAGGCTTCAAGAAAGAGTTAAAGGCAGGGCTTAACTTTAATGTGTGCATTTGCAGGATATGATTTTTTATATAGCAGCTTATATTTTAATTTCTGATTTAGGAATTGTAAAATAAGTCATGCTAATTTGGTCAAAAACAAAAAAGAACTCAATACTATAAGTAGGAGTTTGAGAATTTCTAATCCATCCTGTCCTGTTCACCCTCTCCCTCACATTTAAACTTTTTGATTTTCCTGTGTTGTCAATCTTTACTTTTTGACACAGACACACACATGCACACTTTAAACTTAAGGAAGGTTTCTCATTCATGCTCATCATATTAAGAACAATACATTTTTACAGTGTCTTGACTTGTGCTAAATTAAGTTCCCATAGATAAACTTAAGAACTCTTTCATATTTTCTGAACCTAAGTATTAAAGGGGAAGAGGGTTTGCAATATTCTGTGATCTTTGTCTCCCTTATTAGTGAAATTGGAAATTAAAAAAAAACATTTTTTTTGCATCAGATCATCATTAAATTCAAACATTTCACTTCATTTTCTTCTTCTTCGCCATTAGAAATATTCCTAGTAAAACAATAGGAAATAAAATAGTTAAATGAATTTTGATGAAAAATATGGATCGTTTTAAAATTTCTTCTTATGTTATTAACACCAACAAAGATTTAATATTCTGTCTAATTTGTCCCTTCAGGAACCTGTCAGTTCTGCTCTTTCAAGTTGACAAGGCAGAGTTTTCAAAGGCAATCCAAGATCCCAACTACCTGGCCTGCCTCTGCCACCTTCAGATTTTGAGAGTAAGGAAACAGCTATATTGTACCGAAAACTTTTGTCATTTATTTCCCCAGGCATATTTTAATAGACTGTCTATTAACTTTTGGCAATGTTCTCCCACTCTAAGAGAATAGGCTATTCATGGGAGGAAAAAAAGAATAATCAAGGTATTACTGAGCTTTACATGTGTGAAAGGAATTGGAGAAGGAATACTAATAAGATTTGAGAATATTTTCTGTATATGAGACATTGTGCTAAAGACCCCAAAGAAACATGTAGTCTAGTTAGTAAAATAGAAAATAAACAATATGTAGAAGAATCAGAGTTTCTAATTTGCTAGGAAGGTTAATTTTATTAGAATAGCATAAGAGGGAAGAATTGAGTGCTGGAGGAAAATGCTTTGAGTTAAAGAGAACCCAAAGGTCAGTATTTGAAAATTTCTAACTATTAGGAAAGCAAATATATGAAACACAAAAATTAGTGGCCCTAGCTGGGAGCAGTGGCACAGTGCTCACCACCCCAGCATATTGGGAGGTTGAGGCAGGAGGATCACAGGTTCAAACCCAGCCTCAGCAACTTGGATCCAGTCTCAAAATAAAATGTAAAAAGGAGTCTGGGGATGTGGCCCAGTGATTAAGTGCCCCTGGGTTTAATTCCTGGTCCTTCCCCATAACCTATGCCCTAGATTTTTGGGGATTACTAGGGTTTGAATCCAGAGGTGATTTACCACTGAGCTGAATCCTCAGCATCCCTCCTTTTTTGTTGTTAATTTTTAAATTGAAACAGGGTTTCTTTAAATTGCTGAGGCTGACCTCGAACTTATGATTCTTCTGCCTCAGCCTCCCATGTCACTGGAATTATAAGTGTGCATCACTCACTGTTCCTGGCTTGGCCCTAGATTTTGATGATTATGTGTGGTAGAATTGGAAGAGGCTTGGATATTTACCAGAAAGTGCTAGAATTGTATGTAGTTGGTTATAAGATTGTGCAGGGCATGTGGTGTGGAGGTTGTATGCTGGAGTATTCATGAATCTGGGTTTTGTCAGTAATAATTTATATTTTCATTCAGCATATATTTCTTAAGTACCTACCTCATGCTGTATCCCATTTGAGGTACCAGAAAAGATACAACAATGAAGAGAGAATGAAGAGATCTTGCTCTAATCAAGTTTAAATTGGGAGCAGACAGTGATAAATACATACATAACAGATTGGAAGGTGATAAATGCCCTGTTGGGATAAGGGGGATGTGTAATCCTTGAGAGGGGAAGAAAGCTTTTACTGATAAGATGCCATTTGAGTTAAAACCTGAAAACGTAATAACCTGAAGTGAAGCTGTGTAAGCAGGGGAAGCAGCCAGGAGAAGGGGGAATGCTTGGAATGTTTGGGGAATAACAAAGAGGCAGATGTGGCAAGAGTAGAGAAAGCTGATGGAAGAAATAATGTCATAGAAGTACTGAGTCTTGCCTATTATACCTCAGCAAGATGGACAGCCATTGTAATGTTTTAATCAGAGAGCAGAGGTAATGGCTGTCTTTAAAAAGATCCCTTTGCCAAAATGAGAATAGATGTGGAAGGGTAGAAGAAGCAGGAAGACTAGTTAGGAGGCTGAGTTAATTCAGGCTAGAAATGAGTGAGGGTGGCAGGGATATATGAATGTATATTTTGTTATGTCATCAAAGTATAATGGATTCTGAACAGCTTTGAAGATAGAACCAGCAAGATGTACTAGGCGTTGGATGTAAAATTTGAGAAAAGGGGGAGTCAAAAATGATTGAAATATCTTTTGATGAAGTGGCTTCATAAAACTGTGGAGAAGACTTTCTAAGCATTTAAGTGGAAAAAGTAAGCACTTAAAATGATGTTTATTTTTGTTATTATGATAATATATAAAATATTGTGAAAGGCACAGTGGTATAGATCTTTGTTTAATTCCATGCTCTACAATTTACTGTTGTATATCATGCCTTTAATACATATTTGCCAAAATGACCTTCCAGAGCCTTGATTTCTTGTGTGTAAAGTGAGGATAATTAATTGCCTTGTGAGACTTAAATGAGTTATTTTAAAGTATCTGGTACAGGTGTGGTACACAACACAAATAAGTGCTGAATAAATAAATAGCAGCAAATGCACTGTGTTAAGTTTTACTCTATTTCTTTTATCCCCAGAGAAAAGTATGATCTTCAGTCATGAATTCTTTCAAAGCTAGAGTATGTATGTGCCGTCCTGGGTCCATGCAGTCTAGTATTCTGGTTCTGACCCTTGCACTAAGGACATTTTAATAGGAATGATGATCTTGAGTATCTGCTTCAAAATAGTTATATACTTTGAAAGTACTTGCTCTCTTTGATAACCCCCAGGCATCTATTATCTTGGAATTCATATGAGCTCTTCTGAATATAATTATCTAAAGTTTGCATTATACCTTGGGTAACATTGTACACACTTACTACTCTATGCAACTAATCCTCAATTTCAATTGGTCCTTTAACTTCTTTATTTTGGGAACAGGTAAACCCCATGATGGTATGGTATAATTTTGTGAGCAGGTTCATTTTTCATTCTATTCATAGCCTTGATAATTTCACAAGCTTTAATTATGAGGTTTTACTCTTTTAAAACATATCTTGTTATTTGTTATTTAAGTTTTAACATTTCTCAAACCTTGCTGAAGTCTTAGAATAATGTGTGGAACTTTAAAAGTTACATATTCCCTGGGCTCCACCCCAGACCAATCAATAATATTTATCAGAATCTTTGGAAATATGGTCCCTGGCATTACTGGGTTTTGTTGTTGTTGTTTGTTTGTTCATTTTTTAAAGCTACCTTATAGTTGTAATATGCAAGGTTTAAGAACAAGTGCTTTAGTTATTGTTTTTTGTTTTTACATATACAAAACACACAGTATGTATTAAAAAAAGTTTGGCAGTTTCAACACTTGTGTTGGTTTTCCATATATGGATAGCTTTATAGAATTTGGGATATGATTTCTTTTTTTATTTCCATTGTTCTTTCTGATGATAGCTAGCATTTTATTTTTAGGCAGTAGAATATTATAATTTGAATCACTTCCCACTGACTGAAGTATATAATGACAGTGTAATCTTTGAGCTGGAACTAACTTTGAAAATAACCCTTACTTTAGGTATAGGTAAAGTAAGGCCAGAGAGAGAAAGATTAAATGACCAAGAATGAAATAGTTTTTTATAAGCTCTGTCACTTAAATTTCCAGATGTCTTTTTTTCTTTTTGGTATTGGGGATTGAACCTATGGGCGCTTAACCACTGAGCCACATCCCTAGCCCCCCCACCCCCTTTTTAATGTTTTATTTAGAGATAGGGCCTCACTGAGTTGCTTATGACCTTGCTAAATTGCTGAGGCTGGTTTTGACTCCAGATCCTCCGGCTTCAGCCTCCAGAGCTGTTGAAATTACAGGTGTGTACCATCATGCCCAGATCCAGCTACTCTTTTAAAAAGTCTTTTCAGATACTACTTCTTTTTTTTTTTAAGAATTTCTTCTTTAGTTGTAAATGGACACAACCTTTATTTTGTTTATTTTTTAATGTGGTGCTGAGTATTGAACCCAGTGCCTCATGCATGCTAGGTGAGCGCTCTACCACTGAGACACAACCCCAGTCCCACTATCTTTCTTTTTATTGTTGATTTTATTTTATTTATTTTTTGGTTCTGGGGTTCAAACTCAGGCCATTAGACATGCTAAACACACACTTACCACTAAGGCACACCCTAGCCCTAATATCTCCTTCATTCCTAAAACTTTCAGAAGTAATCAGAGCCACACTAGTGCTACTTTTTATTATTATGATTTTTATTTGTTCTCCTTAGTTGTGACAGAATGCATTTTACTTATTTTATTTAATATATCAGACACAAATATTTTATTGTGTTTTGCCACTTTCTTATTTTACATTTCATATTTTCTTTGTCTTTAGTGTTTTGTAGTTTTATTGATTTGTCAGAGTATGGATTCCTTTTTATTTTGTTTGGGACTTTATTAGGTTTCTTAAATCTTTAGGTTGGCATTTCTTTAATTTTGTCTAATTCTCATAATTTCTTTAAATATGTCTCTGATTGCACTTTCTTTTTTTGAAAAAAGGCTTTAATTATATGTATATCGTAGGTCCTCTCCTTTTCTCTAGTCTATATTTTACATCTTTTTATCTCTGAATTTCTTTCTTTCCTATTTTTTTTGAGCCTGGATCTCACTGAGTTGCTAATGATGGCCTCAAACTTGCAATCTTCTCCTCATTCCCCAAGTAGCTGGGATTACTTGTGTGTGCCACCATGCATGTCATCTCTGTTCTATTCTGGGTAATTTATTCTCATTTATCTTCTAGTTCATTTTCTCATGTCTTAATTCTAATCCTTTTATCCAGTGAAGTTTTGGTTTTGTTGACATTCACCTTGGTTATTTTTTCAATCAAATCTGCTGGGTATTTTTTATCCCCCTCCAAATAACATTCTGTTTGTAGTAGATATTTTCAGAATGATCTTTTATTCTTTAAACTTAGTAGTTATTTCATAATTACTGTCTCTGTAGTTCTTACACTTGAGATATTAGAGGAGCCTTTGAATGGTCTCTTGTTTTCTAGTTCTTGCTCATGATGACTTGACTTATTCTTTTATATTCCTGGTTTATTTTTGTGTTCTACTCACTGTCCTTTAGAAAGTATAAGACTAATATGAGCTCTGAGATAGAGGTGTCTTCTTTAGGAGGGTTTTGTTTTTGCTTCTTGTGGATATCTGGAGGCATTATCAAAATTCAAAGATACTTTAAAGTGAATTCATTGCTAAGATTTTTTTGAACACCCAGCTGATATAAATTATGATTATAAATACATCTGAGTGTCACTACACTTATGCCATTTTTGCTTTGAGTTTGTTCTTTAGTGTCTTAGCTTAGTGTGAAATATGTTACCTCTCAGACTCTTCTATTTTGGATTGTCTGGGTCTTTGATTTTTTTCCCTTGGGTCTTACATAGCTGTCCAAACTAAAGTTCAAGTTTTTTTTCTGATTGTTCAATACCCAAAAGGGGAAAAAATGGCTTTTATTCCATGTACTTAACTGGATTCCCTTGTCTTGTCAAATTTTGACCATGTCATTCTTTGTTATCTTGTCAGCTTTGTGTTTCTTTTAAGAAGATTGTAAAAATATTTTGTACAGAATTTATAGCTGTTTTCAATAGGAGAGTTGCTGTAGGGCACCATTATTGGAAACTGATTTTTTTATGTTACTTTCCAAGTCTAACAAATAAGAATGACTCTAGTAATTATCTTAGGAACAATACCACTCACTGATGGCAAACAGTTCTTTTTTTCCCAATGGATTTAAATTCCAAATAGACTTGTAGACTTTTCTTTTGCCACTTAAAAATGGGTCATCATCCCATTGTTTCCTAGATTCCAATAATTCTCATGACAACTCAATAATCATTTTTTATCATTGTTTTCCTGTATATAATGTGTCTTTTTCCCTCCCTCTGGATGAATTTTGAGCAGTATATCATTATGTCCATAAATGTGTTTTTCTTTTATATGTATTCTGATAATTTTTGTTTTGTCATTTATTCACTAAAAGTTGGAATATTTTGACCAATACTTCTTTAAGTGATTTTTTATACCTCTTTTTCTCTCTCTCTTTTTTTAGACTCCAGTTATATATATGATACACCATTTGATGCTATCCTACAGGTCACTGAAATTTGTTCATTCCCCCCTCCCCCATTTTCTGTGCTTCTGAAACTCTTTCAATAATTTTACGGACATACCTTGAAGTATATTCACTTGTGTCCAATCTGTGTTGATCCTATTCAATAAATTTGTAATTTCAAATGTACTTTTCAGATCTAGAATTCCCATGTCATTCTTTCAATTTCGCATTTTCACCTTGTCTACCATTATATTTACATGCTTATTTAACATATTTATCAGAATATTTTTTTACAGTCCTTGTCTGCTAACTCCAAGATCTGATTGTCTCTCACCCCTTTCATATTGTTGTTATTGACTGCCTCCTCAACCCCCACCCATTACCCTACTCCTGTCTCTGAATGACATTTCCCTATGTTATTCATTTGTATAGCATTGCTAAAAATTGTATTTTGAACATTATGGATAATACATTTTAGAAACTCTCGATTCTGTTATCTTCCTGTGAAAATATCGCTTGTATTTTTTCAAGCAATTAAGTTATTGATGGATCAAATATCTCTTGAAAAGGTTTTGTTATGTTTTATTTTTAAGTTTTGTCAGGGTCATCTATATAGGTTTTGCTATCAATCTTATGGTGGTTTTCTTCTTTTTTTTAAATATTTTTAGTTGTAGATGGACACAATACCTTTTTAATTTATTTATATGTGGTGCTAAGGATCAAACCCAATGCCTCATATGTGCTAGGCAAGCACTCTACCACTGAGCCACAACCACAGCCCTATGGTGGTTTTCTTAATCCTGGAAAGTGTTTTTTATTCTAAGTCATACCCTTTCTGTAGACTCAGTGAAAAACCTGAGATATTTGCCAAGACTATCTAATTCAGCAGGACATGGGATTCAAATTCTGTCTCACCAACAGTGGATATCTGCAGAAATCTCTCCTTGACTTTTTAAGTCTTCCTGTTGATGTTTTTTTTTCCCCCTGAGGATTCTCAGAATCTCATTCCATACAATCACGTTTGAACATGTGCCAAAAATTTGAAGGGAGTCTATAGATTTGGGGTTTCCCCTTCTATGACTCTCTTAATCAAACATAGGTTCTATGCTATCACCCAAACTCTTTCTTTGAAAATTCTTTGCCTTGGATAGAGCATATGGAAGACTAGTCTTTCCAGAAGTTGAGTGCCATTGCTCTTTTTCATGTGCCAGAAGAGGAGGATTTTGAGATGGCCTAATAATATTGTCAGGTAATAATCATCTTGATAACATACATGAAGTTTTATCCCCTGGTTTGGACATGGAAAGTGAGGTTCTTTATAGAGGTTCATTGCTTTTCTTATTGCCTATGAGCCTTCAACAGCCACAGGTTCACCCAAGAAAACAACTGAGAAGTGCCCTAGGGTATGGGATGGAGGGAAACTCCTAGTGCTTTACTGTCCAGGACTTGAATTCTAAGTCCAGCTAGCTACTTGAAGTAATTTTCCAGGTAGAAGAGGAATGTACATGGAAAGGAGAGGTATTTGGGTAGATATGTTGATTTTCCCTAACTCTTGATGTTTGGGTCTATCATTTTACTTAGGCTTCTTCTTCCTTTTCTTTTTCTTTTAGTTGTAAATGAACACAATGCCTTTATTTTATGTGGTGCTGAGGATCGAACCCAGTGCCTCACCCATGATAGGCAAATGCTCTACCACTCAGCCCAAACCTCAGTTCTTACTTAGGCTTCTTATGTACTTCTGAATATAGAGGCCACACTCTGTCTCTGAATATCACCTGTTGCCCAAAACCATTAACTTTTCAGAAGGTATCCTAATACTGCCACTATGAATGAAAGAGTAGGAACTCTACCAAACTTAAATATTTTTTAAAAATGGTATCAAACAAAATTCATGGAATTAATTTCAGTTTCATAATAAGGTAAGGACACTGACCATTCAGTGAGGATCAGCCACCCACTTCCTAAAAATGAATTCTGTTTGATCTGCTTAGATTTAGTATGTGGCAACAGAGTCCTTTGATACCTACATCTATTAATCATACCTTCAGTCACAAGAATCACATGATCGAAATTTGTTGCATGTGTGCAAAGGGCATTTTGCTCAGTGAAATTCAAAAGCAGGTACTTCCTATGAAACAGTTATTGACTGAGATCCTTGAGCTATTAGTGTCAAGGTAAAAAAGAGTGGTCAGCAGTATATCTAGCGAATTTTTGATAAGTAAATTAAGCTATTTCCAGGCAGTAAAATTTGTGTCCCTTTTAAAGGTAGATTTGATTTGCCATTCTTGGGGTTTATCCAAGAATAGGCTGATGTTTAGTAACTGAAGGTTTTCAACACATGTGCTCAAATACAAATCTTCCAATTGCTATTATTTTGTGAGCCACTAACAGGATAATTCAACATAGTATATTTCTTTCTATCTCTAATCATTTATTTATTCAACATTTACCAAGTTCTGCCTGTATTACAATCCAGGCCCTGAGGATAGACAGGGACTCAAGGAATTCAAAGGTACACAGAAATCCTTAGAGCAAGTGGCA
Source organism: Urocitellus parryii (assembly GCF_045843805.1). Classification (NCBI taxonomy): domain Eukaryota; kingdom Metazoa; phylum Chordata; class Mammalia; order Rodentia; family Sciuridae; genus Urocitellus; species Urocitellus parryii. The sequence continues at coordinate 3,459,078 of NW_027554054.1, forward strand.
CATGCCTAATAGAATTGCCTTCAAGGTCTTGTGGAAACCCAAAGAGGAGATGACGAGTAGGTAAAGAAGGATGAGCCGGAGTGTTCCGGGCTGAATTTTAGAAGAAGGACATTCGGTGAGAGGGGATGCACCTGTAGGACACAGGCAAAACAGATGTTCCCATGACTGCGCCAAGGGCACAGTAGGATGGGGTGGGAAAAGTCTGGGTAGTGAAGGGAAGCACCTTAGGACTGCTATGACACACCCAGAAGTTTGGATGTCCTGCAAACAGTGGGAAGCACTGGAAGATCTTAAGTGGGATTTAAGCAGCGTAATGCTTACAGATTCCTCTGGGAAGAGTGGGGAAAAAGCACTAAAGGAAATAATAGTAAAGCAAGGAACAAATCAGGAATTTGTACAATTTACCACAGAAGAAATGATGGTAGGATTATCTATCCATTGAAAAGAAATAAAGAACTGGTCCATGCTACAACAGGGATAAACCTCAAAAGCGTTATGCTAAATGAAAGTCACATATTGTATGATTCCATTTGTATGAAACTTACAGAATTAGTAAATCTATAGAGTTGATTGTAACCAGAAGAAACAGAAAAAGTGGAATGGCAAAAGTTGTGGGGTTTCTTTCTGGAGTTATAAACATTTTGATTCTGGGGGGGTAGATATACAACTCTGTGAACATAGTAAAAGCCATTGAGTTGCATGCACACTTAAAATAGGTAGATTTTATAATATGTGAATTATACCTCAACAAGGAGTATTTTTTAAGAAAAAGGAGAATGATAAAGCCAGATCAAGAGATGCACCAATGCTCTGATTACAACCTGGCCATCTGTGTGGATGGGCCTACCACAAATCAGGACAGGGAGTCAGAAGGATTACAAGCTTCTTTCTGCATATTTGGTTTGAGACATCTACAAAGTTGTATTAGTCGCCTCAGACTGCCATAACAAAAGGTCATCAATTAGGTGACTTAAACTACAATTTTTTTTTCTTATGATTCTGGAGACTCTAAAGTTTAATGTCAAGGTACCTGCAGATTTGGTTCCTGGGGAGGGTCCTCTTCATGGCTTATAGATGGTTGCCTTCTCTCTGTTCTCACATGGTAGACAGAGAGATTTCTGGTCTTTCTTTCTCTATATAAGGACACTAATCCCATTATGAAGACCCCACCCTTGTAACCTCATCTTAACCTATTTGCCTCTCAAAGGCCCATCTTTGCATGCCTAGTCTCCACTGGGGACTAGAATTTCAACATATTGGTTGTGGGGTAACAAAAATATTCAGTACTTAACAACAGTATCACAATGATGATGAATAATAGCTAAGGGAACTTATAAGAGAGTCTAGAGATAAGAATTTGAAAGAGTTCATCATATACTTAGTATTAAAACTACAAATGTGAATAAAACAAACTGAGGAGGAAGAGGGAGGAGAAGCAACAGTTGGGGCTAGACCACTAGGAAGGCCAGAGCCTCAGGAGCAGACACAAGATCCACCTGAGGAGGGTGAAGGAAGCTGGCAGGAAGCAGAGATCAATAGAGAGCATAAACCCACCCAGTCTATACAGGTCATGGAACTGATTTGAAGTCACTGAGAATACAATTTTGCTAAACCAGGGAATTTGGTGTTCAAGTGGGCCAATCCTGGACTGTGCACAGTGACAGGACCCTCTAGCTGGACACCAAGCCCTGGTTTGGGGGCTTTCAAGCAATGCAGAGGACTCTGGCTCACCTGCCCCATGGCTGGGAACTTCATTTTCTTCCAAGTGCCATTTCATTTTGCTAATGAAGTGTTTATGTTCAACTTTCATCAGAATTAGGATTCATTTAGTTCGTGCTTTGTAATTAATCTCTTATGTTAATTAAACATTTTAGGGCTGGAGATGTGGCTCAAGTGGTAGCGCGCTCGTCTGGCATGCGTGCGGCCCGGGTTCGATCCTCAGCACCACATACAAAAAAAAAAAAAAAAAACATTTTATACATTAATACATCCCACAAATGTGCTGGGGATTGAATTCAGGGCCTTGTACATTCCAGGCATGCACTCTACCCACTGAGCTATATCCCCATCCCATTATTTGTATTCTTGATGACTGGCATTCTATTTGGAGTGAGATGAACTCTCAGTGTAGTTTTGATGTACATTTCCCTGATTGCTAAGGAGATTTAACCTTTTTTTATATATATTTGTTGGCCATTTGCCTTTCTTCTTTTGAGAAATATTTACTTAGGTCATTTGTCCATTTATTGATTGGGTTTTTTTTTGGTGTTAATTTTTTGTGTTCATTATATATTCTGGCTATTAATCCTTTGTCAGAAGAGTAGCTAGCAAGGATAATAGGTTTCAGATCTAAAGACATAGAGGTTATTATGTTAAGTATCTATCAATTCTTATTTTTTGAATGTTTTTTTATCAACAAGAAGAAATGTAAATTCAGAAAGAAGGTACAGGGAAAAAGGACACAATGACACACCTGGACCTAATAAAATATGCTTGTGTATTAAATCTAAGAATCTTTTTGAATAAGAATTATAACACTTTAGTTTGTATTGCAAAAGGGTAATATTAAAATTATTAACAAAAACTATGGGACATGAGGTCAGAGTTAAAGAGGCCTAGGATTCTCATCAGGTTAAGAGGAGCGTACAAGTAAAAAATAACTTAAATTTTTTATAGCTGCGCATGAAAGGACAACACTAAAAGTTCAGAAGCATAATATATAAATTCTGAAAATAACAGAGAGGGAGGAGGGAACATAGAACAGGTGGTTATTCTATCAGAAGATAGAAAAATAAATAACGTGGCTGCATAACCAACGTGATACTGCAATCTGTACATGTGGAAAAATAAGAATTCATACCCCATTTAAATAAAATGTATGATAGGTCAAGATCATTGTAATGTTTTGAGCAACTAATAAATTTTTTTTTAAAATCAATCAATAAATAAAGTTAAGAATAGTACATAAAAACAAGTAATGAACTTAAATAAGACCAGCAATGTTTGTAATTCTAATAAATATAAATAAATTAAGCAATAAAATGAAGAGATTCATGAGTTAGAATTTTTTAAAAAAATTCAGTTGAATGTTATTTCAAGATTCACAATAAACATAAGGACAAAGGAAAGGTGACTATTAAGGACCTGTGTGTTAGACTGGATTTCTACTGGTCCCAATTTTTCATTCCCCTCCGATTCACACTCTTGCCATAGCCTCTTCCTGAGTAGTGTAGATTCTTGCTTCTTGGCTTTGGACTTGGTCATGGGACTTCCTTTGGCTAGAAATGACAATGTGCCAGTTCTGAGCATCCCCACGTGTTTTCCATTGTCCTCTTGCTGCTTTGCCTTTGCCATGAGCACTTCTCTTATAAAGTTGCTGTCCCAGTATACATCCTTGTAGAAGAGAGAGATCCCCCCCTCTCCTCCCGCCAACCCGCAGGCCTGCAGCAAGAAGCAGAGCTGTCTGGCCCAGCCCAGCTTAGATCAGCAGAGCCCAGCTTATCAGTGTTCTGTGAATCAATCTTTTATTTTAGTCTCCATGTGCTTACTTGGCATAATAGGGAGATATAAGGCCTATAATCTCCTGCCTACCATTTTGAACCCTGGTTTTGTACAAGGTGCTTTTGTATTTTCATACCTTGCCAGCTCAGCAGCCCTCAGGAATACTACAATCTGCAGGATGGCCTCCAGTTCTCCATATCCTCCTTTAGGTCTTAATCCCTTTTATGCTATTTAAATCACAGTGACTTATCTGCATTTATTTTTTGTCAGATTGGCCTAGAATGTTGTGGGTGCTGTCCAATACTTGATACAGTGTTTTCTGGCTCACTGGTTGCAGGGAAGCACTTGGGAGTAGTGACCTTTTCAACTTTTAAAAAATAACATAAGGAAGAAATCCACCATCTCGTTTCCTCTGCTGAGTTTACCTTTAGCTCCTAATATGAGTGGCTCCTATTTATTATTTAATCAAAATTGTACCTCTTTTTCTTTTTTTTTGGCATGCTAGAGATTAAACTCAGGATGCTTTATCACTGAGGTTCATCCCCAGCCCTTTTTATTTTTCATTCTGAGACACGGTCTCACTAAGTTGCTGAGGCTGGCCCCAAACTTGCCATCTTTTTGCCTGAGCCGCCTCAGTCAGTGGGATTACAGGCATGTACCACTGTGCCTGGTGCCTCTGATGTATTCTTAACAACATCTTCCTTGTGGTTTTGAGAGCTTTTTTGGGACACCTATCCTCCACCTATTTATAAGTTGTCTATGGTCCCCATTTGGCTCCTTCAATTTTTGGAAAGCTATGTTTTTCCTGTAATAACCTCTTTGCTTCTGATAGTTAATAGTGATGTAACAAGAAGGCTGTGCTATGGCTTCCAGAGAAAGTCACAAAAGTTAGATGAGCTTCCCTCAGGCATGAGATATAGTGCCATTGGTTGTGAGCTCAATGTTAATTGATAATTTGGTACTTTCAGCAATAGGAGAGGAGATTTGCTGATTGGTATGTGAGTGTGTTTCAGAAAGTGCTTAAGTAACATCTACCATGTGTGGTGAAGCTGTGGAAAAGATGGAAAAGAGACCAAACTCAGGAATTCATGAGGTGACAACTGACTAAAAAGCAAATCACCAAACAAAGCCTAATGAACAGCACTGTTATGAGACTGAAAGCCAAAGACATTTACACATTATCCAAGGTCAAGAAAAGTATTAAACCCTTCTCACCTAATGTTGTATTATTAAAAAAACATACATATCATTAATTTTTAAGAAATATTAACTTTCAGTATCTTCAAAGACAAACGCATGTAAAATAGGTAATGTGTTGATCTGTTGATGATACTACTATGACCAGAGGTACACAGGAATGGATCCCTGTGTTTCTTTTAGGTAACACGTCACTGTCCCCTACAAGCCAGTGATTGTGGTGGCTGAAAAACATGACCACAAGGAATAACAAGACTTGCTGGGTGTAATGATGCATGCCTGTAATCTCAGCCACTCAGAAGGCTGAAGCAGGAGGATCGCAAGTTCAAAGCCAGCCTCAGTGGCAAAAAGCGCCCATGGATGCCATCCCCAGTACCACGAAACCAAACAAAAACAAAGTAACAAGATGGTATAGAACACAGGAAAGAGTGATCAGTTCATTTTGGCATTTTGACTAGAATATAGGATATCTTGGAAAAGAAGAAGAGAGGAGAGAAAAAGAGAGAGGAGTATCACCATAAGTTAGAACCAAATCATGGAGGCTTTGAAAGCCAAAATATGAAGCCAAACAATGGGAGTACATGAGTCTGGGTTTTGTTACTATAAAGAAATTATTTGAGGACTGGGGTTGTGGCTCAGCCGTAGAGCATTTGCCTAGCATGTGCAAGACCTTGGGTTCGATCCTCAGCACCACATAAAAATAATTAAGCAGAATAAAGGTATTGTATCCAACTACAACTAAAAAATAAATATTAAAAAAAGAAAGGTTTGAGCCTCCATCCATCACTGGATTGCTTTGTAAGAGTGTAAGTGTGTGACTACCTCCTCAGATAAGGACACTTGATGCTCAGCTAAGAGGTCCAAAATTCCCCATTTCCTGATTGCTTTGCTGTTTTTACTTGTTTTCATTTAATCCTCACCATGGGACTTAGTTTTCATCTGGTGGGGAGTTGCCCCAAGGCCTTACCTTGGTTGAACTTATTTTAAATTTCCTGTCTTCCCTGAAAGTGGCTTTCTATCTCCTGACCCCAGCTTTACATCACCTGCCATTTTGATTAGCACAGCTTATGGAAATAACTCAGATCACCTTGAGATACCTAAGAAGATTAGAAAAGAGGGAAGAAGGAAGGGTGGGAAAAGAAGCAGAGAATGTCTCCTGTCTCTTAGATCCTGGTGACTGGTTCCCTGGTGACTGCATTGTCTATCCCCAAGAACTCAGTAGGGATCTACTGTCAGGCACCTTTGCCGCCCAAAGCAACTTCTCATTGATCTACTTCTGGGGATCTTGGAAAAGATGCTTTGAAAGTCTCCTCCCGGGTTGGGAGTGTAGCTCAGTGGTAAAGCTCTTGCCTAGCATGCAGGAGGCCCTGAGTTCAATCCCCAGTACCATCAAATTAAAAAAAAAAAGGTCTCCATGCCCACACTTGAGGACTTAGTAACCTAAAGCCCAAAATAGCCTCATAATATGCAGGTCCTCTTTCAAAAATTGTTAAGAATCCCAAATGGTGGTAGCAAAGCAGTAAACCAACCCCCATCTGACTACATGGATTGCACACCCATACAGTGTGTCACAGTTCTGAAATAACCTCTCTCCATCCCCTGTGAAGGATCCCGGTCTCTGTCTTCCTATCACTCTGCCTACAGTGGAACATTTTATGAACCACAGTTTAAGGCTTTGAAGCAGCTTCTCTTTGTATATAAAAGAATTAAGTATTATTTTTACCTTTCTTGACAGTAATAACTTTTGAGCTAATTTTTATTTTTTTTTCTACCTCTTCAATGACAACCCTGCTAACCAGTTTAACCTCAAAACTCACATGAATTCTCGAGACCTGAAGACAGCTTTTGAGAAAGTTACCCAGAGAGGAGGGCTTTCTAATGTAGGTATGTGACCCCACTTCAGATAATTCTATCTTGTTGCCATGGTTCTCTTTCTATGTGGTTGTCTTCTAACATTCTATATTAAAGGAGGAAAAAAAGAATCCATGAAGAAATGACTCATGTAACATCTGTGTCTTTTCTAAAGTATTATAATGAGTTCAGGTGGCAAGAATTGTCAAAACATGTGTGTCATCTAGTTCCAGCTTGCTTGGTTCCTCGGGATGCCAACATTCTTCGGGACAAGCAGGACTGCTGTTGTGACTATTTCCTGGTTGAACTCCAAGTTGCCAAGATTGAACATTAAATCCCACCACCAATTCCATCAGAAAGCAGTTCAGTGCTCCTTGGGAGTCTTGTTCCAATCGGCTACTGTTGCAGCAATGACTTTGCAAACAGAGTCTTGTCCTCTATTTCAAGATGAATCTTTTGTGATGTTTGAGCCTTTGGAGGGGGAAACAGAGGTTCAAGATGTAATCCTCACTGGAGCAGGTTCAGAAACTCCATTTTATCATTTCACCCAGAGGTGACGGGGCATTAGGAAACAACAGTTTCACATTTTCACACTAACCGTGTTCAGACTGTCAAAGAACCCATGCCAATGTGTAATTAATGTCTAAATGTTAGCCTGATTTGGGGGGACACAAGGGGGGATGATTATATGCTTCTCAGGGAACCTGTTCATACCATCAAAATCCAAAGGACTGGAGATGTGGGCCACATTTGCTTGGCATGGAGAATCTACGTGCAGGGTGTAGAACTATCTTATCCTTGAGGGAGTTACAATAAATCTGATTAATTATTTTCCTCCCCCAACCCTGAGAGAACATTTTGTAGCCATCAAACATAAGAATCAAGTAAATGCAGAGCCTGTCACTTTTGAACAATGTTAAATAACCACTGACCAAGCTGCTGTTCTCCATGCCCCAAATTCAAAAGCATCTTCATTACAAACATGATAAAGTTGATTTCTGACTTGTTCTCCACTTAATCCTTCCATGAGCAAAACTTTACTGGAGAAAAACTTCAGAAGACAATTAACTTCCCTGAGGAGATCAGAAAGGTGTTTCAACCTAATCAGTATACCTTTTTCAGTGTAGCACAGGTTTTAATTCTGCCTCTGGTTCAGGATTTGGGTTCAGAGGACAGAATCCAACCAGCTGGTTCAGGTATAAAGTGATTTATTTCAGAGCATTAAACATTATGAGAATTATAGAAAGGACTGAAGAAGCAGAATTTGGGAGGTTTTTTTTTGCAACAGGGCTTCCAAAGGAGCTGCTACCTCTTCCAAGATCTAGAAACAACTTTCTGAATTCTGCCACCATAACCTCTTCAGGAACCTGCTTCAGCAGGAAGCCTACAATTAGGAAGCTTCTTCTACAGCTGCCACTCCAGAACCAAGTCCTCCCTGACCCATTCTTATCCACAAAAGGGCTATTCTGCACCCTCTCTCCTAACACCATCAAAGCTAGCAACCAACACAAACATGTCTGTCAAAGGTGCTCCAAGAGAAGTCAAATACTCTACAGATTCTCATCAGCATAAACTGCTGAAAGAAAAGTACAGCCCCTGCCTGCTGTCATCTTCTAAATCTCATGTAAATATATCAATTTGTGAAAGTAAAAGAAAGCTGAAAACCTAGATGCAAGAGAGTATGGACATTGTATTTTTCAGACATCCAGCATCTGGTTTCAAGACCCACTACAAGCCCCTCACAGTGGTGTATGCCTGTAATCCATCAGCTCTGGAGGCTGAGGCAGGAGGATTGCAAGTTTAAAGCCAGCCTCAGCAATTTAGCAAAGCCCTAAGCAATTCAGTGACAACCTGTCTCTAAATAAAATATTTTAAAAAAATGGCTCATGATATGACTCATTGGTTAAGTGCCCCTGAGTTCAATCCCTAGTACCAGAAGAAGAGGAGGATGAGGAGGAGGAGGAGGAGGAAGGAGGAAGGAAGGAAGGAAGGAAGGAAGGAAGGAAGGAAGGAAGGAAGGAAGGAAGGAAGGAAGGAATCAACAACAACAATAAAAATCCACTGCAAGGTGGGTGGAATGTGCTTCAAGCACTGGTTCACTGTGGGCTCAACTAGTCTCAAGATTAGGTGGGGTCAAAGTGATCTTTTGGCTCCCTTATGGTGCCTAATATTGAGCCAGAAAGGACTACTGGAAGCTTTGGGACTTGATGGAAATTATGCCTTGGCCATGGAAGCAGTTTTTAGCAGCCAATGTTTTCCCTTAGCAACCAGGTTCAGTGCAGACAGTTCACAGGGGTTCACTAAGACACTTCTCCAGGACTTTAGATGTAACCATTTGATACTTTCATTTGACAGGTAATATTATACTGCCCAAACCAGAGAAGCATTTAGTGTGATAATATTTACTTAGCTGTTATTAGGGACTCATTTGAGAATCTCCAAAAAGAATATGTATGGCCTTGCTACCCAGATAGTACTCATACAAAAGATCCTGTGTATAATTTCAGAGGATGCATGGCTATACATACACATCTCTCTCACACACACATACACACACACACTGGTTCCACACAACCCAGCAAGGGAGCCTTGTCATCCCAATTTTCCCAGGGGAACTTGGGCTTTTAGCACTGAGACTGGGAAATTGCTGGGAAAGTAGGATAGTTTGTCATCTAGTTGACTCTGAAAATGTCCTGAGACCCTGCACATGGGAGAAAGGCATCTCAAGGTTTCACAAAGCCTCATGACTGTTGCACTTAGCTGAAGCAGATCATTGGCCTGGAAGTCTAGACCCAGAGACCATTAGGGACCACCCAGCGCCACACAGCCAGTGGTTGGCACAGCCAGGGCTAGAACACAGTCTCTCAGTTCCTGGTATAGCTCTTCCCTGGACAGCCAAACTTGGGCCCCTGGCTTGGAACTGGCAGAAAGACCATTGACCACAGAATACAGCCCTGCAGGCCCAGCAGCTCCCAGGATTTAGGAAGCCCAGAGAAGGCTACTGTCACTCCAGTTCAACTCCCCTGATCCTGTGCTCTAGGACACAACGTGAGGCAGCTTAGAGACTTAGAGTGAGTCTGGTACCCAAGCAAATAAGAGTCCCTTTATTTCTATGAAAGTCTTTCCCTGCTACTTGCTGGTCCCTATAACTTTTTTCAAGGCAATTAGAAATTAAAGGCTTAAAATGAAACTAAGGGAGTGATGTGACAGCTGCATTGTGAATGTGCCCCAGTGCCACTAAACTGTACACTCACAAATGCTGCTGAATTGTACACCTAAAACTAAAGTGGTTCAAAAAATAGAACAGTCAAACTGGGAGGGAATGAGTGTGTTTTTCTGGATCTTTTTGTGCTGCTGTGATCTGTTTCTGAATTTACCACTTGCATAATCCCTTCAAGCATGAGTCTTTTTCTTCTAGGCTGGGCCATGTCCTTTGTGACCAAGACCTTCTTTTCCAAAGCCAATGGAAACAGAGGTGGTGCTCCCAATGTGGCCATAGTGATGGTGGATGGTTGGCCCACAGACAAAGTGGAGGAGGCTTCAAGGCTTGCAAGAGAATCAGGAATCAACATTTTCTTCATCACTGTAGAAGCTGCTGTGGAAAATGAGAAGCAGTATGTGACGGAGCCTAACTTTGCCAACAAGGTTTGTAATTGCCAGAGACTCACCCACAATCAAGCTCCCCGTACTCTGAAAAGCTGAAATTCCAGGAAGATTGTTTTCTTGGGCTTTCAAAAGTGTATGAATCTCACATCTAGGTAGTGGTATCTCCAATGAAGGAACCTCAAATTACTCTCTCAAAGAAAAGTCTCACACCCACCCAAGGCCAGCAGCTTGGGAACAGAAGGCAGGAGCAGTGTTCCAAAGGTCTCATGTGGAGGCTCTTCCTTGTTCCTCCCACAGCATCAGGGACCTCGACCAGGCAGTCCAGGAAGGCTTCATACAAACACATGAGCATGCACATGTATGTACACACACACACACACACACACACACACACATACACATGTACTTTCACACAAACATGCTGCAAATTAATCTGATAAACAAGAGAAGGGAGGTGTTGCGACATTTCAGGCAGGTCATGTTTCCAATGCTACTTCTGGGTTCTGCTGAGATGTCTGGCTGGACGTGAGGCAGGACAGATGGGATAGTTGGCTTCCTTTTCCAGTCTACTAAACCACCTTTGGTGTTTTCCACTGGTTGTCCACGTAAACCTTCCTTCAAAGGCAAAGCTTCAACTGAAGGACAGAAAAAGAGAGAAGAAAGGATGGAGGGATGGAGGAACAGAGCCAGCAAGCTTGGACATGTCTTTTATTTTTTATTTTTTATTTTTTTCATACTGGGGTTTGATTCTAGGGGTGCTCTACCAGTGAGCTACATCCTCAGGCCTATCTATCTATCTATCTATCTATCTATCTATCTATCTATTTATTTATTTATATATTTGAGACAGAATCTTGCTAAGTTGCAGAAGCTGGCCTTGAACTTGGGATCCCTGCCTCTGTCTCCTGAGTTGCTGGGATCTCAGGACTGTGCCATCACGCCTGGCAAAATCTTGTCCATGATGCTCCTCCAACTTTATTATTATGTTTTTGGAGCTAATAAGGCCGGACCTCCTGCAGCATAGCAGGCTGCTGACTTCTTCTTGCTCCATGAAATCCTCTTCATTGGCTTCCTGGCCCTGTGCAGCTGTTATTTCACTTGCTCTTTTCTTCCATTATGTACCCTGAACATGGACCTTTTCAGGACTTAGATCCTGTTCATCCATCTTCCTTCACAATCGTCTCTTCCTCCACTCTTCCCAAGGCCACAGCTTCAGTTCTCATCTCTTGAGCTGTACAGTCTTCTCTGTTCAGATGAAAGACTCTCTCCCAGTACCTCCATACTATGGATTGAGCCCTAGGGTGCTCTGCCACTGAGGTATATCCCAGCCCTTTTTATTTTTAGACAGTCTCCTGCTGTTGTTCCTGCCTCAGACTCCAAAGTCATTGTGATTGTAGGCATGTGCCATCATACCTGGGTGACCTTTCCCTTTTCGGAAGCCCTGTCAGAACCTGAAGTCCTACATGCAGCAAGCCAAGTTCATCATCATCTTTCCCACCCAAAATATCTCCTTCTCAGGACTTTGCATGAACAGCCCCATCCATCCCAGAATTCCTCATCAGATCCCAAATTGCATCCCTTTTCTCTCTGTTCTTTCTCTTGCCCAGTGACATCTCCCCACTTCAAGTCAGTATTTAACATCTTACCTGCCTTTCTCCTGGGTCTCCTGTGTAGAGATTTAACAGTGAAGCCCAACTCATGCTTATAAAGAGTTCTTCCAACTTTGGGGCTCTTGCTCCAAACCCTTCACTGTTTCTCTTTGTTCTTGAGGCCTTCTAAAGCATAGTCCCAACCCTGCTTCTGGCCCTGCTGCTGTGACACCACAAAGGCCCTGTGCTCAAGCTAATGGCCACCTGTCCCTGGCTAGCACCACCACTCTCTGCTGCTGGAATCTCACACAGGCTGTTCGATAGGGATACTGCCTCTCCATCCAGAAGATAAGCTTCCTACCAGCACTCAGCCTCTTGTGCCGCCTCATCCATAGAAAGTTTTGTAACCTGCTTTAGGTTTTTACAAATCAAAGAAAACATGTATTTTTCCTGGAATGTTTAAGCCATTACTAGTTTCAAAATAATTTTTTAATTATACAGATTCATCCGTAGTCATGAGGTCAGACATGCTCTGTGACCCGCAAAGGAAGGGACGGGAAGAAATGTTCCACCTAGGGCTGGGGATGTAGCTCAAGCGGTAGTGCGCTTGCCTGGCATGCGTGTGGCCCGGGTTCAATCCTCAGCACCACATACCAACAAAGATGTAGGGTCAGCCGAAAACTAGAAAATAAATATTAAAAATTCTCTCTCTCTCTCTCTCTCAAAAAAAAAATGTTCAAATGTTCCACCTTAGGAACACTAGCCCTGTCACTTCCAGGAACACACCAGCAAGTTTGCTCAATGTTTATTTGTAGCTGACTTGAATTTTTTCTGGAACAAGCTTAGGCACAAGTAAATAAATATTTGTTTGCCTATTGGCAAGGTTGTCTGGAAGGCAGAGCTTGGGTTTTGAAGGCAGACAGCTAGGCAATCTAGTTTGGGGAACTCAGGCATGTGCCCTTGTAGTGGCCCTCAGTTTGTTCTCTAACAATGGGGGGGTCATTGTTCCCCTTTTAGGGTGAGGTGAGGATTGAATGAGAGAATCTCTCCAAGAGCACCTAGTACGACCCTGACCCATGTGACTACTCAGCAACTCTGGGGCCCCTTCTCAGTGGGTGCAGCCTGCTCTGGAAACATTCCTCAGTCACTTCTTAGGTGTGCTCTGTTTTCCCCAGGATAACAAAAGCTTTCTTTAATTTTCTCATGCATTGGTGCCCACCAATGCGAGTCATGGGTGGCTGCCAGTACAAATGAATTGAGCTGAAGAGGCATAAATCTGAAGCAGAAATCAGTGACTTACATCTCCCTGTGAGTTTGCCTAGTACAAGGACTTCCCACTGAGGCATTGTTATCTGTGGAGACAGGAGTGATTTCAGAGATTACTGGAGAGGTCTTTGTCTCAGCAAGTGCCTACATAGGGGAACAGAAAGGGAAAGAGCCATCAACAAGGACTAGCCCAGTAAACAGGAGTCTGTTTGCTTCTTCACCCACCTGAAGGCCCAAGGTAAGGGTGCCAGGTTGGGGGACTTGACTGCTGACCTGGTGAGTGTCCCTCCCCTCTGTCCTCCAGGCTGTGTGCAGAACCAATGTTTCAACGTGCAGAGTTGGTTGGGCTTCCCCAAGACCATGCAGCCCCTGGTGAAGCGGGTCTGTGACACCGACCGCCTGGCCTGCAGCAAGACCTGCTTAAATTCAGCCGACATTGGCTTTGTCATTGACGGCTCCAGCAGTGTGGGGACAGGCAACTTCTGCACAGTCCTGCAGTTTGTGGCCAACATCAGCAAGGAGTTTGAGATTTCAGACACAGACACACGTATCAGGCCGTGCAGTACCCTACGAGCAGCAGCTGGAGTTTGGGTTTGACAAGTACAGTACCAAGCCTGACATCCTCAATGCCATCAAGAGGGTGGGGTACTGGAGTGGTGGCACCAGCACTGGCGCCTCCATCCAGTATGCCCTGGAGAAGCTCTTCAAGAAGTCCAAGCCCAACAAGAGGAAGCTGATGATCCTCATCACCGAAGACAGCAGGACCTAGGATGACGTGCACATACCAGCCATGGCCGCCCATCAGAAGGGTAGGGGGAATCTGGCTCAGCCAGCTGCTGAGGCTCCTCTCTAGGGCAGGGAGAGGCTGTCCTTGGAGGGCAAGGAAGGCTCTGCTTTTCTGTGCGTTGGTTTTGTCTGTGACTCTCAAAAATGTTCAAAGCCATTAGAGGAGCAAATATTGCAGGTGTCTGAGTAGCAAAGAGGATGAAGGGCAGCCAGAGACTCCCCCAGTGTCTTTGAAAACAGGGAGCCTTTCCTTGACCTCCTACATCCTGAGGCTTTTCCCACCAGGGCTTGAGGCACTAAAAGGAAATTCTATTTTTCACTTTCTATGAAAGAAAAACAAATCCCTAGCTGTGTTGAAGACACCAATTTGTCCTTAATACCTTTTAAAGACTAATAGTGTTCTTTAAGGAAGTCGTACTATGTTTGTAAATTAGATATTGAGGGTTTGGGGGGAAACCCTAAGAAATTTTGATTCAGAATATTTAAAAGTGATATTTCCATATAAAAATGTCTAAGTTGTCGAGAGAAGGCTCAAAAACACACAAAAATATGAGGGCTGAGGATGTAGCTCAAGTGATAGTGTACTCGCATGGGGCACTGGGTTCGATCCTCAGCACTACATAAAAAAAATGAAATAAAGATATTGTGTCCACCTAAAATTAAGAAATAATTATTTAAAAGAACCCCAAAAATGAACAAAGTACTTAAGTGTTTAGAAAATAAATCACATTTATGAATTAATTAATTAATATATATATATATATATATATATATATATATATATATATATATATATAAATATATATATTCTCAAAAGTGCCATAAAATAGCATGAAAATATAATAGCCTGAAGAAACCCAAAATGATAATAATAATAGTAATATTAAATGGGCTGGGGTTGTAACTCAGTGGTAGAGCGCTTGCCTAACAAGTGTGAGGCATTGGGTTTGATCCTTAGCACCACATAAAAATAAATAAATAAAAGGTATTCTAGCCATCTACAACTAAGAAAAAGAAAAATAGTAACAATAACAATGATAAAACTGAATAAAGTAGTCAGAGGAACTGGAGACCTCTAAGTGCTAGGGTACAAAACTCACACAATGCAGTGGTCAATTATTTTTCCCTTTTCTGTGCATACTTTTAATATGGGTTATTTTTTCAGGATTTTTTGTATTCTTGAGAGCTGCTTTAAATCCTTTCTAAGACAATTCTTAATGAACGGGTGGTGCTGACTTCTAGAAACCAAAGTATCTAGACAATGCATTCCAGCAAAGTCTTCTCAGGGACTTGCCTTTTGCAGAGTCTGTGGGGCACCTTCACAATGGTGAGATGGTGATGTTCTTTGTGCCAGTTGTCACAAATTCCCTTGGTCTCACATCAGCAGAGTTGGTTCAAGGGTCATAAGCTACCTGCTCCAAATCCCAGAGTGAGTGGCACATGGGCCAGCTCTTGGCTCATCAGCTCAGGGCTTTTTCCAGCACATCTGTCCAAGCTCACGTTTAGTCCCACCCTCACTTATTTCTCTAGAAACCTTCTTTGGGCCTCACCCAGGAAGTGAGGGAATGAGAAGACTGTTGGAAATGGGAGTTCTCAGGGGATCATATTCTCATATTCTGAGAAGCTTTAAAGAACTGGGACCAATAGATACAAATTACATGGAGGCGGGTTCCTGCTCAGCCAAACACTGTGATTCATCTAAAAATGCAATGAGCATTGTGTTCCTAGGATAATCCAAGTCCAGAGTTAACAACCATCTGTCAGAATTGACAGTAGAAGGTTCTGTGCAAGGGTGGTCTCAAGGATCTGAAAAGTTGCATACTGTTCTCTAGTCTTTATAGGGGGATATTCTTTCTTTCTTTCTTTGAGCAGAAACATGGGCTTGCTCAGTCTAAGCTCAGTTCCCATGGCCACTTAACCAGCATTTTAAAACCCAAGGCTAACTTCTCCTAATTGAGACAATATTCAGAGAAAAGAAGCTGGGAGGTGAGAAAAGGGACTGGCAGATAATATGCAGAATGATGGATAACTGAAAGCATATTAGACCAGAGCTATGTGAAGCATTGATAGCTACTAATAAGCAGGACTGTACACCTAGAAGATGAGATGGGCCACTGGCATAAAGTGGGCTGCAGGGCAGGTGCCTGGGCAGGAAGACCACCTCAGGTTCTGCCCTCTGTTTCCTGGCCATCCTGTGCATCCACCCTGGTTAACCTGAAGGTGGTATAGGAATAGGAGTTTGTAGAGTAAGGTCAAGTACCTGATATCCAACTGCCCCCAACCAAATCAAGAACTATCACAGCAGGCAGTCTCTCCATTTTCCCCACTGAAGATTGTTACCTCCTGTCTGAAGTGGATGCTCAAAAGTATTTCTTGAATGAATGGCCATACCTGGTCTTAATTCTAGAGCCTAGAGTTCCATGGGAGTTTTTTTCTTTTGCTTGACATATTTCTGATTTGGGATTGGGTTGTGCTGACAGGGCAGCAAAAAGGCAAAGATTCATCAACAACACTTTTTCTTAGGGGCATTTGTTTCATCTGATCTTTGTCCCCATAGGAGTGATCACCTGTGCAATAGGGGTTGCATGGGCTGCACAGGACAAGCTGGAGGTCATTGCCACTCACCCTGCCAGAGACCACTCCTTCTTTGTGGATGAGTTTGACAACCTGTACAAATCCAACCCCAGGGTCATCCAGAACATTTGTACAGAGTTCAATGCAAAGCAGCAGAACTGAATTCAGAGCAGCAAAGCATAGCAAATGCTGCCTTACTGACTGGCTCTTTGGACCATCCCTGTGCTTTCTGGGGAACCCACAGGGTGGGCGAGTCTTGGGGAGGATTTGGGCAAACAAGATGCATTTCTATTCTTTGCTATTGCAGTTCTCATATGTCAAAATTTGGCACTGGAAATATGATCATCGACTTATAGATTGAATCAAAATGATAAGTCATTTTTAGGGTGCTGAGGATTTACATTTTGACAGTTGTTTTCAAAATCCATGTTCAGAAGAGAGTGCAGCACTTATAATAGGCTTAAATGGAGCTTTTGTGAGAATTTTTTATTTTTATTTCTCATTAAACTCTGTAACCCTCAACAAGTTTCATTTTGTCATGACAGTGTAGGAGTTGCTTAATTAAATGTTTAAAAGGATCACGTGCACTCTTTCTCACTGTGTCACGTGTCATGAGGTGGGAGTTCTGTGATGTGGGCCACCCTCCACTCTTCCAGCCCAAGTTAACAACATACCCACTGGTACGGAGAACGTGGTAAGGTCCCTGTTGTTCCTATTGTCTGAATCACTGAATGCCTGCATCACACTGCTTTTGGAACACTGGCCCTTAAGGAACAGGTAGATCTTGCTTGAAAGTGGTGCTACCCAAATCCTGATTCTCAGGTTCCATCTTAATACCAGTGAATTCTGAGTCTCTGGGAATAACTGGAATCCAAAACAAGTATTGGCATGTTTTAAGAGCTCCCCAGTGATGCTTAGAGGTTGGTAGGATTGAGAACCACTGCACTACCTCAGAGGGATCAGTGTTACAGTCATTTCCTACAAGTTTCCATGCCTCTTGTCCTAAGGGATCCATCTAGTTTAGCATTTGTCCTGGATTTTTCAATGATAGCTAGGTTTCTTATTTATTTAATTAATTATTTATTTGTACCAGGGATTAAACCCAGGGGCACTCAACCATTGAGCAATATCCCCAGCCCTATTTTGTATTTTATTTACAGACAGAGTCACTGAATTGCTTAGTGCCTCAATTTTGCTGAGGCTGGCTTTCAACTAAAGATCCTCCTGCCTCAGCCTCTGGAGCTGCTGGTTATTATAGGCATGGGCCACCACAGAAGGCTGAGAGCTAGATGTTATTATTGATGTTTTTGCATTACAATAAGCTGGGAGAAATCTGGTTCAACTTTCCTTTTTACTTCCATGTTCTGCCAAGAACATATCTGTCAAAATGTGAGATACATGTATAATGGGGAGACATTCAAAAGAATCCTAAAAAGGGCTCACTCAGTGTCTGGGTATATGTGATGTCTAAAACTCCACTAGACTTGATTTTTCTCAGGAATTAGGGTCTTTGGAAAAAAACCCTTTTTTGTTGTTTGTTTGTTTTTTGCTAAGGTTCAATGTTTGCTTGGGGTATTGGAGACTGAACCCAGGGATCTTTTACCAATAAGTCACATCCCTAGCCCTTTTTATTTTTAAATCACTTAGTTTCCAAAGTTTAAATCACTTAGCTTAAATCACTTAGTTGCCAAAGCTGTCCTGGAACTTGGTGATCCTCCTTCCTCAGCCTCCCGAGTCACTGGGATTACAGGTAGGTGTGTGCCACCATGCCTGCAAGTGTCAAAGTTTTGCAATAAGGCTCTGCTAAAAATTTCTGGCCAAAATGACAAGGTCCAGATATTTCTTGTTTTCTTGGGCTTTTTAATTCTTTTGAACAGCACCTTCATAAGATAACTTTCCCTGCAGCCGCCTCAAGGGCCTGTGTAGGTTTAAAGAAATCTTCTTGTGTCCAAGGATGTTTCAGCCTCAAGGAAGAATTCCAAAGAACAATGTTGTTTTCTAGTCAAAATACTAAAAGAAGAGCTCCCCTTAGATTACAGTCTATAAATATAGTAAATAGGAAATACAACTGAAAGCATGATATCAATTGCTTTGGGAAAAGGTATTTATTCAACCAATGCCTTTGAGGAATTCATAGCCTGGCAGAAAACCACATAAAGAATTAAAGTCATATCATTGTCATGGGCTTATACACCAAATGCATGCCGGGCAACTGCAATCGACCTCATAAGAAATATAATTGTAGTTTTGAAGTAAGTATTTGCCACAGGTTGGGCACTGTTCTAAGGATTCACACATGCTAACTCACCCCTATGATTTGCTGAGAAACTCTTCTTATTCACATTAATCTAGGCTGCTAGTTGGGTTTTCTCTAGCACATAAGCATTTCCTTTAGCCCTCTGTCTTAAAGATAGTTACATCACATGGTGACATCAAAATTCACCTTCAAAATTACCTAGAGGACTAATTCAAACACAGATTGGGCTCCACCCTCAGAGTTTCTGATTTAGTAGATCTGGAGGGGGCAGAAGAATCTGCATTTTTAGCAAGTACCTATGTGATGTTCTAATCTAAGACCACATTTGAAGAGCCACTGACTTACATCATCTGTGATACAGGTAGAAGGCCAAAATATAGCAAGTAGGCCACTCAAAAGCAAGGACCCAGAACCACAACTCTTTACTCCATGAAAGTATGGATTCTTACATAAGCCCACAAGCTGACAGACAAGTATATACACTGGCATTTTGAATCTCTTCCAAATTTCTTATTAATGGCTGTGTTTTTAGGAATATCCTGATAAATAAATAAAAACTACCAACATATTTCAGTTCAATCACATGTTTGAGAATACCTATTACCTACTACAGCCCAAAGTGTTATAAAGAAGAATTTAAGAAAGACAAAATCAAGTTCCTACTCATAACACATTCCAATCTAGTTAGGGTACATGACCAGTCCACAAGAAAAGCTAAGATAAGATAGTTCAGTCTTCAGTCTTCTAATAAGTGATAATTCAAATGATACAGTCAAATATTCATATTCATTCAACTCACAATATTAATCAAGGACCTACTCTGTACTAGGCACAGTTACTGGATTAAAAGACTAACAATAGAAATAAAACAGTATTCACAGTCCAGTAGATGTAACATGTCATATACACCATGAGTACAAATAACATATGATATATGTACTTACAATAGAAACAGTTACAGGCAAAAGCAGTGAATATAAAAACAAACACAAAATGCAATGGGACATCTATTTAATTTTGGAGACAAATGTAGAATTGTTGCTCTTTTCAAAAACTTTTGACCTGGTATTTATTCTGTAACTAGCATAAAAAAATTCCTGTACTATTTACATTTATTTGTCTATCATTCCTTTTCAAAAAAGATTAGGAAGTTTTTAGATGACATATTACCTCTGAAATGCTATAGGAAAGAGTGGTGCATTCTTTCACAAAGCCATCTCCAAATGTCTGATAACAAATACTGGTTTTTCCATACAGAAAACCCTCAACTACCCAAACCACTAAATTAATTATATCCACATCATTGCCTTATTTCAGTGTATAAGTAACCACCCAGCAGTAGGTTTCTACAATCTCATAAAGGTTCACTTGGGTTCCCAACCAATCAGTTACCACAGCACATTTTACTCTCTTAAATATTAAATCTTTACAAATGTTCCTGATGTTTGCTCAAGGGGCTAGAAAGTTCACTGAAAAAAACACAAAACCAGATGCATATGGTATACATATCTACACACACAGAGATACAGGCACACAAAAAAGTGTGAGAAAAGATATCGATCAAGGGAAGTATTCTACAAACATATTCAGTATATCAGACTATGACACTCATGGTTACCCATGCAGAAGATACTTTGTGAAGGCAATGGAGAGGCTAAGGCCTAATTCAAAGACTAAAAATGCTTGAGTTTAGCCTAATGTTTTTAATTTATATCTCAAAGTTCAAAGGCAATTACTAAAAAGTGTTATTTTTTTGTTATAGTTCGAGAAGGGGAATAGCTGGGTCAAACGGTGGTTCCATTCTCAGCTTTCCAAGGAATCTCCATACTGCCCTCCAAATTGACTGCACCAATTTGCAGTCCCACCAGCAATGTACAAGTGTACCTAAGAGCACACTACAGGGACACAGCTACATCAATATTCATAGCGGCACAATTCACCATAGCTAGATTGTGGAACCAACCTTGATGCCCTTCAACAGATGAATGGATAAAAAATGTGGCATTTATACACAATGTAATATTACTCAGCACTAAAAAATAACAAAATCATGGCATTTGCAGGAAAATGGATGGCATTAGAGCAGATTATGCTAAGCGAAGTTAGACAATCCCTAAAAAACAAATGCTGAATGTCTTTTCTGATATAAGGGAGGTGACTCAAAACAGTGTAGGGAGGAAGAGCATGAGAAGAAGATTACCACAAAACAAGGAAAAGAGGTGGGAGGGAATGGGAGGAAGAAGAGGAATTGCACGGAAGATGGAAGGAGACCCTCATGGTTACACAAAATACATATATGAAGGTGTGAGGGGGAAGGGAAGAAAAAAGAGAGAGAAATAAGTGTCACAGTAGAATGGGTAGAGAGAGGTGATGGGAGGGGAGGAGCGAGGAGAGGGTGGATAGGGAGGGCAGCAGAATACAACTGACACTAGGATTGCTGTATGTATACACATGGATGTATAAACAATGTGCTCCTGCAATTTGTACACATGGAAAAATGAGAATTCATACCCTACTTGAATCAAATGTATGATATGTCAAGATCATTGTATTGTCTTGAGCAACTAATAAAAAAATGTTATTTTTTAAAACCCTGAGTTTCTTTTGTTAAATATTTTTTTAGTTGTAGTTAGACACATTATCTTTATTTTATTTATTTATCTTTATGTGGTGCTGAAGACCAAACCCAGTGCTTGCCCATGCTAGGCAAGCACTCTACCAGTGGGCCACAACCCCAGCCCACAAAGTTTCTTCGTAAAGAATGTCTTCCTCATCTCCACCAAAGAAAGCCAAACTGTTAATAACAATATTGGAAGAAGGGAAAATGTAAAGACTAAGAAAATGATAGCTCTTAACCTGAAAAAGGAACAGATTGTCAAATTTGGTAATAACTTGTAGCTATGAATGTGAACAAGTCCACCAAATGTTTGAGATTAAAAAAAATCATTTAACTGATTCTCCAAATACTCCAACCTGATCAAAAATAATTCATAAAGTAAAATAAAACATTCACTAAAGTTGAAATGAATATTAACATGTAGAATTGTAGTATATACAAGAAACATAAGACTCAATAGAAATACATTCAGAGCAAGTAAAGATTTGTACAAAAATCTTACAATGTTAAAATCTGAGGATTTGAAATGGTCTCAGAAAGCATGCCATGCAAATGGCAAATCTTCTGTACTGTATGATGTTTATGGCTCCAAAGGGGTTCTAAACACATTTTAAACCAATAAAATTCATTTGATATGTACATTCATCCTTAAAGTAGCATTCTTCAAGGGGCCTACTGTTCTATATTTAAAGCATTCATTCTCTATGTATAAAGTATAAACCTACAAATGTCAGGTGGCATATAAAGTCCAGCCTGTTGAGAGCCACAGCCCAGTCAGAATGATGCCTGGCATTTGCCAGAGGGAATGGATGAAAGACAATGCCAGTGAACCATTGAGATGATGATTTGAGTTAAGCTGTATATAATTGCTGTGATGCTGGATTGATTGAATTGCATATTTGACCTTTACTGTTGGGCAATGGGGCAGCCCTTGCTGCCTCA
This sequence comes from Urocitellus parryii, assembly GCF_045843805.1. Taxonomy (NCBI): domain Eukaryota; kingdom Metazoa; phylum Chordata; class Mammalia; order Rodentia; family Sciuridae; genus Urocitellus; species Urocitellus parryii. The sequence goes on from NW_027554054.1 coordinate 3,481,264, forward strand.
GGCTCCTGCTACTTTGGAGTTCCTGTGAGTTCTTGGGGGGGGTGTTGGGGAGATTGGACAGAGCCCGGTGGAGGGAGTGTGTTCCCGTGTGGTGTGTGCAGTGCCGGTAAGAGTTAGGAAATAAAGAGTGGCTGTTTGAATCTACAAGGCTTTGTGACGGCTCAGTTATTTGTGCCCAGCCAGACTTCGGCAGCCTCTTCGAAGCAGAATAAGGATATCCACAATCTGTCCCAGACTACTCTTCCTAGCTTCACCTTTCATAATCCCTGCTCACACACTCTGTGCTTCAAATGAAGCAATGAATCTTCAGATAGAACTGAACTTTTCCAGGTCCATGCCTTGCTGTTTGCCTTTCCCTTTTCCTGCTAACCTCCCCAAACACCGTTTCTTTTCATATTCTACCAATATTCAAATTTGAGCCCACTCACCTCATAGAAATCTCTCTGAAACTCAAGCACATGTATTATCATTTAAAAACAAAACAAATCTCTACATGTAAATATTATTTTATGGAACTTTTAGTGTTTAGTCAAAACGGAAGTAAATAAGCACTTCAAAGTATTTACCATGTATTAGGCACTCTGTTAAACACTTTATATAATTAATCTCATTAAGCCAGGATTATTATGTAATTATTTTCTTGCTTTCATTTAATTTTTCAAGTGTTTATGGTTTATCTCATCCCCAACCAGATTATGAATCCTCTATGGGCATAAATCTTCATTTATACTGTAAGAGTAAAAGAAATTGAAATTGAAGAGTACTATATACATTCAGCATACATAAAAATCTGTATTGTGATATTACAAAAAAAAAAAAAGCTCAGTTTCATATAAGCTTGCCACTGAGGGGAACTTGTTCATTCTCAAAACTAGTGCTTATTCTTTCTCTTTTATTCCATTGTGGCATAAAACACTTCTTTCTTTACATGCAATAAAATCCTTAAGCATGTACTATGCACTAGCCAGAAAGCTAGATACTGACATATCTCATCTTTTTCATCAAGGAACTAACTTTTTACATCTCTAAGGAAAACAAAATTTTTTTTTACATCTCTAAGAAAATTTGGAGAATGGATTCAGGTAAAGATAGAATGATTAATAGACCAGAACAGAGGACTAATATAAAATGGATTTGAAAATATAAAAATGACTATACTGTTTTTACACAGGATACCAATTATTTAATATAGATGTAAACCCAAGACCCCAAATTCTACTATATAATCTCAACCGTTAAATGCATGCTATTATAGACATGGAGGCCTAATGTGGTTGTCAATTTTCTTCCTCTTTAAGGATTAAGATACTGGATCATTAATAATCTAATTTTGTAACAGTTATTAATAGCAGAGACATTTCAACTAACCATTTCTAAGGATTTGTCCCATACCAAGTTCAATTATGTCAAATTTCTATGAATAGAGTATTAAATATCATAGCTCTTTAAAAGGTCACCTTTGACCATCATATTAACTGCTATGCATAGAAATGCTGATACTTTCAAATCAATTTATGTATTTAAAATGTTTAAATATTTAAGTAAAGACATATTTTAGTTAAAATTAAATCTTTATTATTTAAAAGCTATGCCACATCCATGGATTTTTTTCCAAGGATACATGCATTTATCTGTTATCACACAAAACTGAAAACATTCCATCTGACGTAGTTTGATGAATATGTAATTAAGAGAATGCCAAAGTTAAATATATATATATATATATATATATTGAGTTTTATACTTTTCTGCCATTACCAGTAAAGAATTCCATTCATGAGTGAATAAGTTTATCATATGACATGCTAAAGAAGATAGCATAAGTATGGAGCCCATTGTATTTAGATATCATATGTTCTGGAATTTTCAATTTATCTTGACAGTTACTGTAGATGATGTAAACAAACAGTCTTGAGGGGAAAATAGATACTAGAGTCTATCAATGTAAAAAGTAATAGAAGCTATACTTTGGGGATAGTGGTTCCAAACTACAGAATCCCTCACTTTTAATTCAAGGACACAGTTGTTGCTGTTTTCCTTTTCTTCTTAGTTTTTCACTTTTTTGGCCAACAGAGATATTTGACTCATGTTCATGGTGTATCCAAAATAATTGTTTTGAGTTTCCTCCTGACAAAAGATATTCATACCACAACAAATATTCCTCTGATACAAAAGAATTACATTCTTTTGCAGCATTTTGGTGAAGACAATGGACCCTGTGTGCACATATAGCAGAACTAGACTTTTATTATTAGTCTTTTTCTATAGATAGAAAAAGCTTGAGTATCAATCTGTGTTAACAAATTTCCTTAATCACAGTGCATATATTCTCAATTTATCATCATGTTCTAAATAGAAAATGTCACTTATAATTATTGTTTTTTTTTTCTGTAGTTATGTTGTTTGTACATTTTAAATTTATAAATGCATATTACAGACAAGAAAAATATATTATCTCAGTAGCATATTTTTATTTTATAAATTATTTCTCCTGTATTATTCAATATAAAGGTCATGGTACCTAGGGATCAAGGACTTCAACTTTAATTTCTGCATCAAGAGAACATTCTAATAAAAAGTAAATGAACCTTTTTGGGTCTACAGAAATACAGTTTTTGGTCAAATTTAATTATAAAATCCATTGTCTATAAGCAAATATAAAGTGATTTTATTTTACAATCATATAAGAATAAGAATTTGTGAAAAACACTCAATTTGGAATAGTAATTTATGATGGTATCTCTAGCTGTAATGTATGATTTTGCACTGTATATATGTGTGTGTGTGTATATATATATATATATATATTATATATAAATATTTTTATCAAAAAGAAAAAGCTTATATTAATGTATAAAACATTTCAAACTCCTTTCCTTTGCAGTCTTTATTCATTCTTAAACTGACAACAGATAATAAACTGGTCAATTTACATAATTTTTAACTATTTAGGTATGATGTAGTTATCAAATTTCTATTATCTTAAGAAGTAGTCAAGAATTTTAGTACTTTGCTTTCACAACAATGTGTATGTGTATGTAATCCCAGCTATTTAAAATAAATTATTTTGGATAGATTGCTATTTTGCATGATAGTTTAATTCTTGGATCAGAGAATTTAGTTCCTATTAATTATTCAGAATAACATTTAAAACCATAGCAATATTTGAGTAGTGATTAAATCAAATATATTAAAAATTATGGGAAAATGAATCTTTCCCTTATGATGAATAATAAAAAAGAATTTCTCATAATATACTCTGGATAAAAATTTTCTAATTTTATGGAAAATAACATCTTTTTTGCTATTGTTGTTTATGAGTTAATAGAAAAAGTATGAAAAATCAGTTGGTCAAAAAGAGGTTAAACATGTGACCAGGTAAAGGAAATTATGGCAAAATATAGAAGGAATAAATAGGAACTTATCATGGTTATTTTAAACTTAAAAGTTGAATGAATAAAAATTGTGAAGGCAAATTAAATATTATCAAAGAAATTACATTTCATTAAATAGCTGCATATCTTTAAATACATATTTTAAAGGATTATCTAAGAAAAATGTCAATGTTATATTACAAGAAAGATAGCAATGTCTTTGTCCAACACTCAAAAGTATTTTTCTACTACATTTTAGTTTTATAAACTCTTCTTTACCAAGAAAAATACATTACATTATCACTTTTTTTTCCTGAACAGAACTCTTTGAGATAAGCAGTTTCATTTCCCCCATCTTCAGATAACACGGCTGAGTTGTGCAGAGCCTCATTGACCTATGTAAGTTTATACACCATGCTGGCACCAGTTCTGGACCAACATAAAGTTAGGACTCTAATTCCAAAGTTTATACTCTCACAGTGCTATGTGGGCTCTTGTATTTATAGGACTCTTACTGTTTTATCAAGGCAAATTATGTAAATGGTAGTTTATTTTTTTGTTTTTGTTCTTTATCGGGTAGTGAATAAAGACTCATTAGAAATAACAAGAGTTCATTTCCCACCACCAGTTCCCCCTCACCAGAAGCAATCATTTTCAGTTATCTTTGCTGGAATGTTGATGTTGTTATCATACATTTTAATGTGTCAATTTTAAAAAGTATCAGCTGGCTACTTGCTACTACAGAGGTGAATGTAATTTCAATTCCACACTTCTAAATCCCTCTTTTATTCATATTTACATTAGGTTTATAGTACTAATTCTACTTAAATTAATATAGAATATTTATAGTATTAAGATTATTTATGCAGTTCTCTATATAAACAATAGTACTACAATTAGAATATTTCCAAACATGTCTGTTTTTTTCTTCTTGCTTTACATTTTTAAATCCTTTTTTTTTTGTCAAAGACTAAATTGTGCTAGGTAATACAGTAAATACACATTTTTTTTTATTGAAGCCTATATTCTGGACAGTTTCATGCTAATTCTGTGATAAAGGTACTTACTTCTTAGGTCTTAAGCTCATTTCTATTTTGGATTATAGAAATGTTTCACTGCCATCCTAGATCAGTTCAGGATTTTATAAATCAGGATTCTTTATCTTTTCAATTTATTTAGTGGTATTGTTGAAAAACCTTTTCAAATTACTTTTAAGGAACACATATTAGGAAGATAAATTATTAGAATTGGAGCATGTTTGAAAGTATATTTGTTGTTTGATTATTCAGCTTGATATTGAATATTACATTAATATATTTTTCTTAAAACATGAACAATAAATTGTCAAATAGTATCAAATACCTTTGAGAAGTCAGGGATGCTTCAAAATATTGTTCACTTAAAGAACAGCTTATTGTTTCTTCTTGGCTTCACTCCCTAACTCTCTTTCTTCATTTATCCTTCCTTCATTACTTCTTTTCATCCTTCTCTGGATTTGCCTTCAAAATGTCTTTATGTTTTTATAAATATATATATATATATATATATATATATATATATATATATATATATATATATATATTTATACACACACATATATATAATTTTAATATAATTATATAATTATACAATTTTAATATAATTTTAATTTAATATAATTATATACTTTAATATAATTATACAATCATGGAATATATCTTATTCTAGTTAGAGTCACATTCTTATGGATGAACATGATGGTGGAATTCAGTGTGTTGTTTTCACATTGTTTCATATGTTTTCATATTACATCAGATTCAATTCATTGTCTTTCCTTTGATTATCCCCTCTCCCTACCCTCCATTCCCCATTGTCTAATCTATTAAACTTTTATTCTTCTCCATACCCTCCACCACACATATTGTGGGTTAGCTTCCACAATCAGTGAAAACATTTGACCTTTGATTGTTTGGGAACTGGCTTACTTAGTATGATAGATTCCAGATCTATCCATTTGCTGGCAAAGGTCATAAAGTCAGTCTTCTTTATGGCAGAGTAATGCTAAATATAGCATTACTCTGTATATATATACAGAGTAATGCTATATTTAGCATTAATATATATATATATATATATGATATAAATATATATATATATATATATATCACATTTATTTATCCATATATCTGTTGACTGGCTGGCTCCTAGGTTGGTTCCATAGATTAGCTATTGTGAATTGAGTTGCTATAAACATTTATATCCCTATGTCACTGTAGTACGCTGATTTTAAGTCTTTAGATATATACTGAGGAGTGGGATAATGGAGTCAAATTGGGGTTCCATTTCAAGTTTTCTAAGGAATCTGCATACTGCTTTCCAGAGTGGTTATACCAATTTGCAGACCCACTAGCAATGTATGAGAGAACCTTTTCCCCCACATCCTCACCAACATTCATTTTTGCTTATATCCTTGATAATTGCCATTCTAACTGGTATGTGATGTTATCTAAATGTGGTTTAATTTGCATTTCGCTAATTACTAGAAATTTGGACTTTTTTATATGTATTTGTACTTCTGCTGTGAAATATCTGTTCAGTTCTTTTACCCTTTGTCCATTTATTGACTTGGTTATTTGTGTGTGTGTGTGTGTGTGTGTGTGTGTGTGTGTGTGTTAACTTTCTTATTTATATTTCTAATGCTGTGAAATTTCACAATGATGTTTCTTTATGTGGTTTATACTATATTTATTATGGTGGGCACTTAGGTACCATTACATAATTCCAAACTGGTGATAAATGTTCTTTATTCATATGATCTCATGACATGATTCAGATTTCCAGTTTAAAGAAGTTATCTGGCAAGTTGTCTCCCATGTTTCCCCAGTATCTTCCTAAATACCAACCAAGACAGAAAAAGATGAAACCATCATCAAGCAATATAACTAAAGCTGGCAGGGAACTTAGTGCCAAGGCAGAGAATGATTGAACAATATCCATCTTGATTATGTTACAATTCCCCTTAAGATAGCAAAGTTTTCCAACCATGCCTAATGCAATATGGCATGATATCTTAAAAATAGCGAAGTTTTTTTTTTATATTACCAGGAGAGGAAGTCAGAGATTTTAAGGGTAAGAGCCTTTGAAGATTGAGAGTACTAAATGGGAAAGAATGTTGGTGGCCAGAAAGAGCAGAAAAGCCCCCCAGAAGATGACAGTCAGAAAGAAAACAGGGATCTCCACTCCACAACTAGAATGAAATAAACTCTCCTAAAATCATGTAAGCTTAGTAATGGATTTCTTCCCACAGCCACTAGATTAAAAATTTACTTGCAGTTCCATGCCACAGTCTTGATTTCCAAGCATAGAACCCACCCAGTTGATCCATCTGAGCTTCTCAACTACACAACCATGAGACAACATATAGGTCTTATTTTCACTGTTAATTTTATGGCAAGTGATTTATGCAACACAAAAAATTAATATAGCATGCAATCTCAACATTGGTTCTACATACTGATTTCACTATGAACTAGCTATAGAACACCAATTGTGTCATTTAACCTATATGAAACTCATGTGCTTCGATGACAAATGGAGATAATTATATTTAAACTACACAGGTATGATATACACATTTGAAAGACAATTGAGCTTTTATCACAGAGTACATACACACTCAATAAACATTAAATATCATTTTGCTAAGAAGTACAATATATCATAGAAATTAGTTGACTAATTTAGTTGACTCTCTAGATTAAAAAATGCTTAGTGACGATTTTTTCTTAAGAAGTAAAGTTTTTATTAAACAATATTACATCTGTATAGATTAAAGTCATGCTGCAAGTTCAAGGAAGAAGATCAAACTATAGTAAAAGAGCACTATGGAAAAAACAGCAGAAACTGGAGTTTAGACTAGGTATCATTCATTCACATAGACCCTTTCTTTTATACATATTTGATTTTTAAGGGTATACACACTTATAGCAAATTTATCATTCTGTTATAACTTTCATTTTTTATTATTTTAGTAATATTTATTTTCTATTTTGTCTGATGGTAGGACAGCCCCTCTAGTTCATAGAGTTGGTTACTCTTTCATGATATATCATTTTCTGTCTTTTAATTTGAAACATTTTATCTATATAACTAAAATATGTCTCTTTTTTATTATGTCTAAAATCCTTTGCTTTCAAATTGGAGTGTTTATTACTTAACTGTATGTATGTGTGTGTATATATATATATATATATATATATATATATATATATATATAATGTGTATTTTAGGGATAAACATTTAGGATTCAAATGAAACATTTATTTGTGGGGTGTCAGTGAGAATAGAAAGGCAAATAAGAAATTTCTTATGCCCAAGACCTTATTTTTCTCTAGAAAGTTTAACCTGATAATGCCAATGCTTTGGCTTGGACCATAGATCATTTGATTTTTTTCCTTCTTTTCACACTTAGCAAAATTCTATGCACACAAAATGCCAGGATTTAATTCTCCAAAACTACACTGTCTCCAAAATACTATCAAAAAATAAATCATGCCTCCTTTCTTAATTCTACCTTTGGGTAATGACTTTATTTTATCAACAACACCTAGCTGTGAATTAACCCAAGTTTCCATCAGGAATACTATTTTAAAAGAAGGCTCTTATTTATTTCATCTATACTAACTTTTTTATATCACACAAAGAATTAAAGGAGTGAATTCTAGAGATTAATTACTTTTAAAACTTCTTCATTCCAATTTACTTGTCCCTCAAATAAGAACACACAAACTCTTTGGAGTCAAATAAGAGACTTACTTATTAGAAAATTATTAAACATGTGCTTCAAACAAAATGCATTTAGAGTATCTGAAGTCAAAATTTAGTTACAAATTTTACCTTCTGCTTCCAAATTGAAAACTTTTTCCTTGTATGGCAAAGTTATTTCTTAGCTAATTGTTCCCACAAATAAAATAACATTGATCTGTCTCCCCATTGACTAGATTATCTAATATATTTCTTGATAGTCAAATATTAAAAACAAAACACTGTAGAAGCTTCTGGAAAATTTTCTTGTATTTGGCTTATAGAAACCCTTTGTTTTTTCTTGTCCCACCATCATTATCCCATGAATTTATATCATATATATATATATTAAGTGTCATTTGAGAATGAGAAAATACACTGGAGATTTAAGAATCCTGGGACAAGGAGTTCTAAGGTGTTTGTGTATCAGTTGTGTCACCCAGTCAGGAGAATATAATCTCCAGGTTTGTCAAAGAAGAGAAGCAATCTTTTGATCTTTTTTAAGTTATTGGTATCTGGAGTTTCTATTGTTTGCTTCTAAACCAAGAACACAAATTTGGATCTTTTCTTGTTTTATCACCTGCCCTAAATGTTATTAGCTTCTCTGTTATTTTAACTCTATCTGCACGGTACAACTTATGCAAAGATTTAGTTTCCATTTCATTATCAAGGCAGCATGTGTCTGTGGTCAGAAAGACATAGATATAATGAATATATAATTAAAGGAAAAGTTATTCATCATAGGTAAAGAGAGTATATTTCACCATCATCAATAAAAACAGTCAATACCTTATGCTTACTGCTTCAGTGAGTTGCATATATGAAGATGAATGAGAGTAGTACCTCCAACCAAATACTGTATGTCAGAAAATCCACAGGGCAAAGAAACTGTGCTTTAAATAATGAGAAGCTTGTGAACATAATAGTCTCAGCTTCCATTTGTACTGAGATTAAATTCATATTTGGTGTAGGCAAGAATTTCTGGTCATGCATCTGCAAACTCATTTGCACAGCAAAATATCCATAGGTACAAAGGTTATATTGAAGTGATATCCATGAACTTACTTCCTGCAAGGCATTTCAAGAGGTAAAAGGAAATATAACCTGTAAGCCAAATCAAAAATATTTCTTCAAGAGCTAAAGAAAGTTTCTGTTAAACAAGGCAAAATCTAAAATAAACTGGAGAACTGTCACTTATAAAAACCCCTTATTTTTTGTAGGGGTATCTGGAATTTTTAAAGTTATTTTTTATTGGTGCATAACAATTATACAGAGTAGTGGGTTTTATTGTGGCATATATGAATATACACATAACCACCAGTATCACCCTCATCCCTCCCTTATTCTGTCCTGAAATCTCCTTCCTTTAGCCTATTGCTCTACATTATATTTTCCAGCTATCTCCTTTTTCCTTTTATCTCTCTTGTTTCCATATGTGAGAGAAAATATATGATCCTTGACTTTCTAACTCTGGCTTATTTTACTTAATATGATGCTTTGCAATTCCATACATTTTCCTGAAAATGACATAATTTCATTTTTCTTTATGATGGAAAAAAAAACTCCATTGTGTACATATACCACATTTTCTTTATCTAACCATCTGTTGTTGATGGACACCTAGTTTGGTTCGATTATGTGGCTATTGTGAGTTGTGCTTCTATAAACATGGAAAACCCTTTATTTTTCTGCAAAATAGAATTTTAAAAGCAGAACTAATGTTTTTCCACTCAAATCTTGATGATCGTTCAGTTAATTGGATACGGTTTTAGTCATATTGGATGATATAAAATATACTTTAAATTATTTCTCTATTTAAAGTGACCTTTGTTTGAAATTTGTTTCAGGCAAAAATCTTATTACACATTTCATAATGAGGATATTATTCCAAAATCAGTGAAGGAAAATTTTAATATGAACTTGTTTAAAAAATGAAAATTCATTTGGTTAATTTTGTGTTTTTCCCTAATAATCTTTTTAGTCATTCAGTTGTTCAGTGAAGAAACCCCTAATTAGCAATGCTCTGGATGAAACCCAGTTGCTCACATATTCCAGGGATGTGTTCCATGACTGAGCCACATCCCTCGCCCAGGAACCCTTAATTCTTCTTGCAACCATTACCTTAAGTCCAGTCAGTGATATATAAATTTTAAATTCTAAGCTATGTTTATCTTTCCAGTTATATGGTTTATCAGCTTATCATTTTTGCAAAACAGTAATAACTGTTTGCCCAGGAATCCATAGCAGTGGCAGACATTTTTTTAGAAAATTTAACAAGATAAAGAGGGGGGAAATTAGCATATCCATGAAATCTTAGTAAGTCATTATTTGTGTATTTCTCGTGTATGATACTTCTTTGGTATAGATCATGCAATGGTTATAGAAAATAAATAAGGTCCTTCACTTTACTTTTAGTAATCACTGTAAAGAAATTAGGAAATAGATTTGAAAACAGTACAAACCTACTACTTCGAGAACTTTGAATGAAGCATTGATTTGAAGATTAATGCTGAGAGTTACTATACTTTTTGGACAAATAAATGCACCAGAAAAATTCTGGAGAGACGTAAAAAATGAACTTTTGTGACTAATTCCCAACACCTGATAAGATGTGATAGCTCTGATGCATACAAACCTAGCAAGCTTCCTTTCAGAGAATAGTGGGAAACAGGGCTGTTGCCACAAAGATTTTACTTCAAGCATTGAGGAGAATACTTCTAAGCACAGCACTGATCTGCTTCTACAGTGTAAGGAAGCCCAGTAGATTTAAGTCACTTCCTCTCTTCCATGAGTTTTTGTCCAAACATACAGTTTAGAAAGCAGGCAACTCCTAGATTTCTACCCTGTCCTTAGCCCATACCTTAGCAATATAATGACAAGGTAAACAGACCTAGAAGGACTTATATCCACCATAAACCTAAGCCTAGCTCTTAGAGAATACTTTGGATTAAATATGTTCCTATAACTATCTGATTCAGACAGCTAAATCAGTCCCTGGTATCTGGGAATACATAGAAGAGAAATTCTACACATGTTCCAAAGACTACCATAAAAACATAGCCATTAAAATATTGACAGGAACCTTAGAGCCTCATCTCTCTTTAACCCACAAGATGAGAAAATGAGAGATCAGAGAAACTGTGAATCACCTAACTTGAAAATAAATGACATGGGAGAGCATACAAAGAGAATCAATAGACCCTGCCCTACACCAATTTCCTTATGAACAACTTTTATTTCTTTAATTGTTATCAACTTCTCTTCATAAAATTCTCTTGTTTAGTTCTTGGTTAATACACTTTAAATATTTTTATTTGATTTTGACCACATGAGATAAATATTTCATTTATTTATACCATCTCTCAGCTATTCTGTCCACATTCATAAGTTACGTTTGTAAATTCATATGGCATAAATTTCTGTTAATTTTTTATAGTATCACTTGAATCCACTTTATATTGCTATCTAACATTCAAATTCTGTCAAATTAATGTTTAAATTTTATCAGAGTTGTTAAGATTCTCAGTCTGTATTAAAATCTTGACAAAAATATCAACTAGCAAATTGACTAGCATATTCTGCTATTTATTCTTTAAATTTAGAATGTCACATTATTGTTTCCTTCTAAACATAATATGTTCAGTAGAAGATGGCATGTAATTTTTGTTTTCTTCTTGGATTTTACCATTGTATCTGTCACCATGGAGTGGGGTAGAGACAACATTTATGATTTGGGAAGAAGGAAAACAGAATTGTTACTCTGAAAATGTGTTATTTTGTGTAAATTATATTTCTGTTACTCAGCTCTTAAAGTTATAAAATGCGATATTCACTTAGGATAATCTCCCATTGTTTCCAGTTCTAAAATTATGACTTAGAACCAAATTATATTGTTAAGTCTAATTTTATATTATTATAGTTTGTTTCTGGCTAATTTACCTCATTATGTACTCAATCATCAAGAATTATGAATATAGAGAAAATAAAATGCATGTGCTCAGAATTTCCCCTGAGCGTGTGTGGAGGCTGGTGTGGGATTGGGAATAAAGAATTGCTGTTTGAACCTAAAAAAAAAAAAAAAAAAAAATGCATGTGCAAACTGTTTATTTTCTTAAACCTTTCCTACAAAGCTATAAATCATCTGTAGTAAAATGCCTGAACAGTGGGAGAATGGATGACTATATTAATTTCTTAACTGCTTCTCAACACTCATTACCGCCACCCACTCTGCATGTCATCTAGAAATTAACATTTCTACTATTAGTTTTATTGTAGATACCTTCTTATTACCATAAAATTCTACATCCTAAAACTGCATGATTTAATATCATGTGATTATCAAATCAAAAAATTTAACACTAACAAAGACAAACTCTCAATTGTATACAATAAATAACCAGCATTTCTTTCTTTGACCCTAAACTATGCTATTGATGACTTTTTTATATACCTTTATACAATAGCTTCTTATGAAAAATGCCCATAAGCTACTCCCTACGGACTTTCTGTTTTAGGCAAGGGTACATGCCAAGTTTATTCCAATGAATAGAGAAAATCTGGGAAGTGAGTATGCTCAGAAGCAACTTTGAACTAATGATGAATAGTGAAAATATCTAGTTTTGTTGCTCTGTTTGCAAACATATTTGTGATATGTTCTTCAATATCTTCTGCAGCTTAGCAGCAAGTTTGAGATCCAGTTATTCACAGTAACATTATGCTCAATATTATACATTTTATTGGCTTAGTTATAGACCTTTTACTCTTGAGATCACCTACCTTATTCAAAGAAACTACTTTTCTTCACACCCATTTTCTCAGCACACAGCTCTAGGAATACCAAACTGAAGATATTTAGTACTTAGTAATTTTTCATTGAGTCAAGCATTCCTTATGAGATTCTGAAGTTGTTCATTCACTTGACAGAAGGCAGCAATGATTGCTACGATTTGAATGCTTTTGAGTCGCCCATGTCCTTATGTTGAAATCCTCACTAAGGTGATTGCCATAAGATCTGGAACCTTTGAGAGGTGATTAGGTCATGTGGGAAAAGCTGTCATGAATGAAATTATTGCTGATATTTTTGAATATGGTTCCCTGATATTCCAAAGTTGAAATTTAATCACCAATGTGACAGTATTAAGAGGTAGGAATTAAGAGAGGGTATTAAATGGCAACTAAATTATGAAGGTAGACCTCTCCCTTGTACAAAAGTTAAAAGGTAGCTCTTTGTTTCTTCTACTAGATGCAGATGCAGTAAGTGACACTATGATAGAAGCAGAAACAGCCCTCACCAGATACCAAATGTGCTGTCACCTTCCAATTTCTGAAACAGTGAGAAAATAAGCTTATGATCTCTTTAAATAAATTATCCAGTCTCAGGTGTTTTGTTAAACAAATAATGAATTATAGAGTTTGTCCTTACAAAAGAGGTATGAGAATCACCCATCTCTTCCACTACATAAGGTTAGAGTAAGAAGACTACCTACAAGAAAATGGGTTTCACCAGACACCAAATCTGATGGCACTTTCATCTGGGACTTCTCCAAGATACAAAGTCTATTGTATTTTGATATAGCAGTCCAAAAGTACCAAGGTTATTACCTATTGCTCTTGGTAAGTGGAGTGATGTTAATCCCTTTCACATTACAATATTATATAATATATATATATATATATATATATATATATATATATATATATATATATATATATATATATTATAAAGCCAAGGTTCTGTTAAGAAAGAAGTAAATTGTGAGATCTAGAAAGAAGATATTCTATAAGTTTGAGAAATTTGAACCTCCAGGGTCTTTTCTAGAGAAACACTCCATTTTCCTTTGCTAAAGAATCACCTTGCCTTACTAAAAACTATAGAGACACTTCAGCTGAGACATATGCCTTGTAGATGATACTTGATGTTGTTAGCATCTCCCACCAATTTCACTCATTATTTCTAGATTAATAAGTAGCTTTGAGTCTCAGCAGGGTCAGAAAAAGCTACTACTACTTCTTCTTGGGAGGATAAATATTATTCAACAAAAATTTCAGAGCATGGCTACTGATATAGTTGGATATCGAATGCTTTAAAAAACCCCTCCATGGTGCTATTAGGACTTGTTGGAAACTTTGAGAAGCAGAGCTAGTGGAAGGTGTTTTAGTCATGGGAGGTGTGACCTTAAAGGGAATCATGCAACCCTGTTATCTTCCTCTCAATCTCTTTTTCTTCCTAAGAAGGATATGAATTTTATTCTACCGTATGTTTTCACAATGAGGTACTCTCTGACCACAGGGCCCAAAAGATGTGGCCAACCAATCATGAACTGGAACCTTGAAAAATACACAATTTTTTCTTTAAATTTGATCATCTCCTATAATTTGTTATATGTAACCAAAAACTGACTAATGCATCTGCTACATACTGGAGCATTTCTAGAGGAAATTGTAAAATATGCTTGAGAATGAATCCTCAGAATGCTAAATTGGGGGAAGGGAGAAGAACTCAAATTTTATGTAGGATAATGACTTCATTTGGAGAAGTTTTCCATAATTTTAAATTGAATACCTTAATAAGAATATCTAGAGATATTTTGAATAATATATTGTGACAACTTCTTAGAGCTTGAAAGCAACTATTGTCTTTTGCAAATAAAGTGGCAGTGCTGGAATTGTTCACATAATATTGGACATACTCTTGCCATCTGATATTGTAATTTACTGTGCAAGACCATATGACTTGCAAGATTACTGTTCCCAAGGAGGATGTTATGATTTGGTTCTGAAATGTTCCCCAAAAAACTTCTGTGATGAAAGTATGGTCCTGAATGCAGCAAAGTTCAAGTGGTTCAGCTTTTAGAAAATGATTGGATCTTGAGGTCTATAACCTCATTGGTGGATAAAACCTCTTGATATATTAACAATTTGAAGGGACAACTAGATGCTAACTATATGCAGGTAGGTTATGTATTATGTATTATTGTATTTCCCTTAGGAAATAGGTTCTGAAGGCTATGGGGGCTCTACCTTGTTCCTGCCTTTTCTCTCTCTTTCTCCCCTTCCCATTTGCCATCAGCCGAGCAGCTCTTCTTCACCATCCCCTTCTACTGTAATTTGCTCAATTGCCTCATGATGTTTCTACAATGAAGTCAGCCAACCACGGACTGAGACCTCTGATATTGTGAGCCAAAAAGTAATTTTCTTCCTCTAAGTTTTTCTTGTCAAGTATTTTGTTCACAGCAATGAAAAACTAACACAGAAAACCTAAAACAATGAAGGTGCTATCAATATTAAGGAGGCCTTTTCCAGAGATTGGATTGATAGCAGCATATGTACTATGAAACTTCACTCCAAATCATAAGGGGACATAGAATTCCAGGGCAATTGAAGCTGATGGTGGAACTTGATTGCCAGAGATAAAGTGAACATAATTACCATAATATACAGAAAGATTGGAGTGTCAAAAGGGGACTCTGACATGGACAAGCAATGAGGTTATTACCCTTTATAACTGAAAAATATCAAAAACAAATATCCAAGATTTCAACCACCCATACAGAAAAATGCCAGAATCCAGAACTGAATTTTTTAGCCTAAGCCAGCTCTCAGACACCTAGTATCTGAGAGGAATGGAAGAGATTAATCCCTTTCCACATTATTTTTTGTGATATATCAGGGAAAATATATAGTAGGTATTCTTATAATTCTTTGCCAAAAGAGCCTAGGGTCATATATTACAGTAACTATACAGTAAGAAAAGTAAGAAAATGTAGAAATATACAAGTAACTGTGGGACATACTGAGTAGAATTGGAATATTGAATAGCATGTGGTCTTAGAAGGGGAACATCAGTTGGCTCCTGAGAATGAGTACAAAGTGTGTATTTGTGTCTTATGTAAATTCCCACCAGAATGAATCTTCACATAGAAGATACTAAGCCACCAAGAGGAAAGAATGACTATCCAGTGGACAACAACTGTCCTTTGTTTTCTGTCACATCAGTGCTATCATTTTAGATCCATGGATGAAGGAATCTGTGTTAGTTAGTTGTTTTATTACTGTGACCTAAATACCTGACACAAACTTAAAGGAAAGGTTATTTTAACTAATGGTTTTTGAGATTTCAGTCTATGATCAACTGGCTCCAAAACAGAAATATCATGGTAGAAGGGTGTGGCAAAGGTTAATCACACCCAGAGACAGAGAAAGAGAAAGACAAAGGTGCCATGAACAAGATATAACTCCCAAAGGTATTCCCTTAGTGGCCCACTTCCTCTGATAGCTCCCCACCTTCTGCAGTTTACACCACTTTCATAAAATCAATTCAAAGTATTAATCCATCACATAGATTACTTCACTGATGAGGTTATAGTCATCATAATCCAATCATTTTCAAAAGTGCCATTTCTGAATGTTGCAGCCTTGCGAAATTCAGCACACCAGACTTTGAGGGACATTCCAGATCTAAAGCATAACAAATCTGAAAGCAAGATATAAGGTCTGAATCAGCAACACTGAGCTAATCTGCTGTTCATATACTGACCATTAGTATGTTACCAATGCTTTAGGAATCCAAGATGTTACTGAGAGCAAGTTATAATGTTACTGACTCAATTGGATACCTTCTACCCTAGAGGGAAGCATCATGTCCTTATGGAGATGGATGCATATTTCAGGTATTGATATTAACCACCCACAAATCCATGGCCAACAGAATTACTACATGTTCATAAGGTGTCTGATATTGAACTCATGTCCACATAGTACATGGGGTACCTATGGGTGCTTCATTATCCAATGTTATTTGTGAATCAACAATTGAAGTAAATATAGTCTCACAAAGGCACAGAAAACACGAGTTCAAAATTCTCTCTAATGAAGTTTTGGCTGGCCCTCTGGAAAAGGACCTGCACTAACAGTAGCCATCACCTAAATAAGGACCCTGAACACTTCAGCAATCATTCAACCCATTAATTTTCCTGTCAAAAGTTCTTTTCCTTCTAAGAAACTATGACCCCAATCATTTTGAAGGACCAGTGGCATTGAAGGATGAATATGAGTGGATGCATAAATACACAACAGTGGAAGTCAATGGAACCATTCTGGGCCATATCTACATGACACTGATATAGACTCTGCCTTATGGATTCTTAGTGTGATCACAAGATAAAGCCAGAGCTTTAAGAATTTGCTCAGCCTGTAAGCAGTGCAAGCCTGATTTGTTGGGGAAAATTATTCCATTCTTTATAGAATGAGAAGTTTGATAAATCACATAGCATCCTCTGAGAGTGAGGAAACTCTTGAGGCATAGTCAAAATATTTTCTAGAATTCCCTAGCAGACCTGAAATCCAGACATTTGCTAGCAGTAATCTACTCGAAAAACATTCTTTGTTGGAATTCTTCTCTCTTCTTCTTTTTTTTTCAATTTCTTTCTTCCTTCCCCTGTTATCTCCCAAATAAACCATTTATATTTAAATCCCAGCTCATTGCCCATTTGTGGAAAAATAAAAGTTGTGGAAGGGATCTTACCTTCCTTTGAATGACATTAAAATAAATCTAATTAAGGTACAATATACTCTCAGGACTATTTTCCTCTGGTGTCTTGCCTTTCTGTGCTGAGCCTCCAGCAATATTGCTGCCCTTTAAATGTCTACTGTATTAATCAAGGCACATATTTTGGCCTCTCTTCAATATATATCTTGCATTATCCATTTTTAAAAATGTGTTTAAAATTCTATTTTATGTTTTTATCCTAATATAAATAATATAATATAAACACATAATTGATAAAAAAAATATATTCATGTTTTTTAACAAATCCTGCAGCATTTCTTGGACCTATAGAAAATGAAGATCTGTCTCTTGTGAGTGCATCAGTATCAGCTCATACTCTTAATGTGATGAACTGAACTTCTAAACAGCTGATTAATCCTAAAGTTAATGAAGTCTGAAAGAGAACAGTGAGTACTCTATCTCTGCTTTCTTCCTCTTATTTAATTAGTTTATGAGTGATGTTTCTTATGATGTTCTACTTAAATATCAGAGATAGAAATTCATAGGATCTACTTAGTGTAGTTCCCTGGCACCCGTTTACATGATAATGGTTAACACTGGACTTTATTCTTTGAAACCAAAGTATTGCTCTGGTCATCATATATCCTCTTTCTTCTTATACTAATAGGGAACAATTTCCTAATGCTGCTTTAACAATTTACTATAAATTTAAACCAACACAAATTTATTATTTCATACCTCTGAAGACCCCAATACAAAATGTATCTCAGTGGCTTAAAATCAAGGCGTCCTCAGGGCTGCATTCCTTCTGGCTGCATTAAGGGAAGATCCCTTTCTTTTTTCAGCACTCTCTTTCAGCTCCTAGAGACCTCCTACCTTCCTTGCTTACAGCTCCTCCCTTCAGATTCAATCAAACAGAAACAGCTTCAAATCGGTCTCTGACTCCTACTCTTTACTTTACGGGTTTTTAAATTACTTTGGGCCTGCCTGGGTAATCCAGGATAACCCCTTTATAAGAGGATATGATTAACAAATTTAGTTTCACCAGCGATGTTAAGTCATGCTTTTTTTTAATGTAACATAACACATTATGGTCTAATAAGCAATTGAAAATGGCTTTGTTCCTTATTATTAAAGGAATTTTAATAATATTTTAAGCATCCACATTCATTGTCTTGTGCAATGGATCTTCAATATGTCCTCTGCTTTTTATGGACATATTGTAGCATTTTCTGCAATATTTCCTGCAGCTCTTCTGCACTTTCCACCTCCATCATGTGGAATATCAACATTTACAATAGACACTAAATGACTATAGTAGCCCTCCTCTAACTTCACAAATCAAACATGGTCACATTGAACAGCACCATTATTTTCACATTATTTAGTTGTTCTTAGTCTATATCCTTAATGAGTGTTCATGCTTGATAAATACAGAGACAAAAAATAATATTTTAAAATATTTTTAAAATATATAATTGGTAGGGTTTACAGTTACAATTGATATATTTTATTTCCTTTTTAATAGTGAAAAATAGAATTGAGTTTTTAGTTTATTGCATTTAGATTAAATTATTCTTTGTTAATTTGTTATAGTCACTCTGAGAGAACAAAGAACAGGCTAAGCAGAATCACTTGCACACACAAGAAATCCAAGGTAGGTGATGGGAGAAACATCCTCTTCCTTTATATTACACAGCTTCATTGGTTTGCCCCTTTATATCATCAGCAAACATCAGAAACAACAATTGAATTATCATGGCAGCATGAATTGGCTGCTTCGGGATGTTTGTTCATGAGGAATCTTTGTGCGTGAGAACTACCATCCTGATTTGCTGGCACTGAAGTAATTTTAAATATGTGAAATTTCAGTGTTAAAATCAGAAATTTCTAGGAAAACTGGATTGAGTTACATATGTCTCTATCTGTAAAATCATGATTGACAGATTTAAAACAAAAATTGTTTACATATTCTGTCCTAATCTTATATTAAACAATCTTTTTCTCTTCCTTCTTCCTTCATTCACTTTTCTATCTTCCTCTCTGTCATTTTTCCAATTAAGCAACAGGAATTTGGGAATGTTATCACTGATCACAGTCCAATTCACCCCCCTTGCCCCAATTCCTGTTTCAAGATTTGCCAGTTTTGAAGAGCAAGAGAGAAGGCAAGAGTGAAAGTGGGAATTTGTGATTTTAAACTATGTAATTTTTATCGTTGTTATTATTAAAGATAAGTAAAAGGATAAGAAGCACAATAATTATCAGTTATTATGGAATTGGTTCACCTGTTGATGTTTGGATACTCTGTATACATAAAGGACATTTTGCTGTTGATTAATGAATGAGCTATGCTATCTTTTAAGAAGGTGGACATACCATGCTGGAAATAACACACACTTCACAGGTTAATTAAGTATGTGTGTTTGCATTTACACAGTTGATTCCATTTTTTTTCTTTTTTCCACCTGAAATAAATTGCAATTGAAGGCACCAAAAAATTCAAATGTAGACTTTGCCTATAACATTTAGACAATGTGATAGGATAGGCAAGACAAGATGATGATTATTATGATAATTTTAGGTGAAAAACATCCCAGGCTAAGTGAGAAGAGTATTTAAGTATTTAGTTGGGTGTATGCAAAACCTTCCCAAACTTCAGACAAGGAAGATATTATAAGTACAATGATAATGCAATTACTTTGAGGGGGAATGGAACTGAATTAAAGTTTGAGGTTTAAAAATAATTGAACCTCTAAAATTGAAATCCTTCCCTCTAAAAACTGGAACAAGAAAGGGATGCCCTCTTTTACCACTTCTATTTAACATAGTTCTTAAAACTCTAGCCAGAGCATTTAGATGAAAGAAATTAAAGGGGAACAGAGAGGAATAGAAGAACTCAGACTATAACTATTTGCCAGTGAGATGATTCTATATCTGCAAGACACAAAAAATTCCACCAGAAAACTTGTAGAACTAATAAATGAATTCAGCAAAGTAGCAGCATATAAAAATCAACACCCATAAATCAAAGGCATTTCTGTGTATCAGTGACAAATCCTCTAAAATGGAAACTAGGAAAATTACCCATTTATAATACCCTCAAAAAATTTGGAATCAATGACAGAAGTGAAAGACCTCTACAATGAAAACTACAGAAAGCTAAAGAAATAAATCATTAGAAGATGGAAAGATCTCTCTTGTACTTGAATAGGCAGAATTAATATTGTCAAAATGACCATATTACCAAAAGCATTTAATGCAATTCTGATCAAAATCCCAATGACATTCTTCTCTGAAATAGAAATAGCAGTCATGAAATTCATTTGGAAAAACGAGAGACCCAGAATAGCTAAAGCAATCCTTAGCAAGAGGAGTGAAGCAGGTGGCATCACTATACCAGATCTTAATCTATACTACAGAGCAACAGTAACAAAAACAGTATGGTATTGGCTCCAAAATAGACTTGTAGACCAATGGTACAGAATAGAGGACACAGAGACAAACCCACATGAATACAGTTATCTTATATATTACACAAAAGTGCCAAAAATTAATATTGGAGAAAAGATATTCTATTCAATAAATGGTACTGGAAAAACTGAGCATCCATATGTTAAACTTCATACAATAATTACTTTTGGAGTTTGGATAGCATTGTATTCATGTCTGAATTTAAGAAAACATTCTTTTCTTTTGTTCCTTTTTCTTTCTTCTCTTTCCTCTTCTCCCTTTATATTTTCCTTCTCCTTTTGCTCCTTCTTTTGGTTAAATCATTAACACCTGAATATTTGAGGCTGCTAAATTTTTAAAACCTGATTTGAAAAAATATAGATTGCAAGTTCATTATTCAGTACTGATATTGGATAGTAATATCTGAACATTGCTAAAAAGATCTTTCAACAAATTACCCCTTATGTTAGCTTTCTATTGCTGTTGTAACAAATTATCACATACCTAACAGCTTCAAACAACACTTAAAATATTATTTTAAACTTCTGAGACTCAGAAGCTCAGTAAAGATCTTTTATGACAAAATTAAGCTGTCCTTTCTGGAGCCTCTAGTATAAACACTGCTTCCTAGCCCTTTGGTTGTTTGCAGAATTTTGTTCCTTGTTGTAACAGGACTTCCATGCCTGGTTCTGTTCTGTTTATAAATTGAGTGCCCTCTTCCTCTGTTTTCACTCAGCAATCACAAATCAAGTGTTCACATCAAGCCTCTCTGATAGTTCTTAATTTATGTCCTTTTTCTCTTAAGAACCCATGTGATTAGATTTCTAACCCTGCATATAATTGTAGAATAATAACTTATCTCTCAGTCCTCAATGTTTCTTATACCTGCATAGTTTCTTTTTATTCAAGGTCCTTGGTTAGGACTTAGGGGAAGCTGTTATTCTGTGTACCACACCTCTGTTCTCTAATGTCAAGTAGTAGACTATATAGAAAATGCTTATTCACAAAGTTATAATGTGTCACCTAAAAATTTATAGAAACCATATTTTAAAAGGAAAAAAGAATAATTTTAGTCAACTTTATAGTTTGGAAAACACAATATTAAAGTAGAATTTATACATAAAACATAAAATTACCAAGAGATCATTTACATTTTCTCATTTGTTAATAGTATATCTTTTAAATTTAATATGTATTCCCACTTATTAGAATGTATAAGTTTGACTGGGTATATTACAAGTTGCCACCTCTCAGGTTTTTTTTCAAATTAAATAAACATAAGTTAGAAATATTTTAGTAAATGTGATCATTTAAATTTGTTCAATATTAACTTAATGCAATGGTCAGCAATTTTTACTGTTGTATCAACACATGCAAACATTTATTTTCTATAGAATGCCATTGCATATATAACATTGTTCTAGTTATATAACTATATGGATGCACATAAATATATGTGCAAAATATATGTGTGTATCTGTATATATTTAGAGAGAGAATAACAATGATATTTATGCATACACATACACACTTGTAAATACATATAACTAATTCCAATAATATTTAATTGATCTATGTCAGTAATAACTAATTTTACAAGTGAAAGAGAAGTAGTAGTTTATGTGAGGTATAGAGTGACTCGCAGGTATACAGAGCAGGTATACACACAAATTATTAACCAATTTTGGTATATTTTTGCCAATGAACAACAAAAATAATTAGTTTCAATTATATCATAAGAATTTCTGAGGTAAGAGGACTTTCAGACCATGTGTAAACTAGCAATCCCTTCAAGGGAGTCATTAAATCTAAGAGAATGATTGGTTTAAAATCCTGACTACTTAATTATTTAAAGTATGCTATCTTTCTCCTGATTAGTTTATATTGCCATTAAGATCATCAGAATTTCTTACTAGGCTTTTAAATGTTTGACTCCCATCACTTTATCATCCATAACTTTTCCTAAACAACTAACAGTCTGTAATTAAATTAATATCCAGAAAAAAATTGAATGGTGATACATGGAGCTTATTACTGTGGTTTTAGGAATATGATCTATTACATGGTTCATTAGTTAAGGTTAAGAGAGGAGAGTCATTATACATAAAGTTAAAATTCATTTCAAATGTCTTCACTTCTCAGATGAAATGCACACACACACACACACACACACACACACACACATGTCCACTACATTAAAATCATATTTGCAAGCATTTTTGTAAATAATAAGTTAAAATGTTTATGTAAAATGCAACTATTATGTTCCCTGGGTGTCAATGAAATAAATCTATATTAGAACAGATTTATCCAATGAGTAGAATATCATTGTGTGTATCTTTTAATTTATTCTTTTACTCACAATATAAGACTATGTTTTTCCATGAAAAATACTAAAAACCATCTGAAACCAAATATTCTATTTGGATTCTATATCCTAGGGATTAAAATCACAGTCACTTATATCCCTAGCCATGCAGTTTGAACTCTTACCTGATCCGTATAATAGATACTCATCTGAGTAATTTTCTGCTCTGATAAAATACAGGGATATTATAATTTGTTATTCTTTTGCAGAGTGTATACTGTTTTTAATGAGTTTGGGAAATACCATATTTTTCTTTACTCTAGAAATGGACCAACCATATGATTCAGCTATATTTGTCCTTAGTTTTTATTCAAAAGAATTAAAATCAGTATATTATAGCAAGCAATGTATGCATGTCCAAATTTATAGCAGCACAATTCATGATAATCATTTTATGGAACTAGTCTAGGTGCTTGTCAGCAAGTAAATACATTTTTAAAATGTAGTGTATATACATAATGAAGTTTTATTCATCCACTAAGAAGAACAAAATTTTCTCATTTCCAAGAAAATGGATGAAACTGGATTGCATCATTCTCAAAAAGTTAAAGGTCATATATTTGCTTTCATATTTGGAAATTAAAGAGAAAAAAGAAAACTAGAGAGAAAAAAATTTAAAAATGACCCCAAGAAAATGAAAGGGTTTCCAGCAGACTAGAGGAAGGGGATCAGTAGGAGAGAAAGGGGATTAATTATATCAGTAGGGATACAATTAATCAAATTCTGATATAAGTATCTATGAATATATCAAAATGCATTCTACTATTATGTACAATTTTATGCACCAATAAAACTTAATTTTTACATTGGAATATTAACCATGAAATCATGTGGTTTCTGCTAATTAGTTTATATGTAAGTTTCTAAGGTCCAAGTTACATATCACTTTAATTTTCATTGTTACAAAGATGACATAGATATGGGCTATTTATTTTATATTTGGTATACATTAATGTTTCCACTTGATTATGAGTGCTTTTATAGTGCTCATTAATCTAACTACACATAAAATATATACACACATATATTTGTGTATATTATATGTGCAAAACTAAAATTATATATAATTTTATACATATAATATCTAGCATTTGCAAACATTATTCTAAGAATAGTAAAATCTCATGAAATTTTTATTGAAATTAATTTATTATCAAACTGTACTTCTAGCTGGGTATGGTGGCACATGTCTATAATTCTAGAAATTCAGAAGGCTGAGGCAGGAGGATTCCAAGTATAAAGCAGCCTCAGTAACTTAGTGAGGCCCTCAGAACAGTGTGAGCCTGTTTAAAAAAATCATTGAGGGGCTGGAGTTGTGGCTCAATGATAGAAAGCTTGCCTAGCACATGCAAGGCAATGGGTTTCATCCTCAGCACCACATAAAAATAAATAAGATAAAGGTGTTGTCTCCATCTACAACTAAAAATAAAAATTAAAAAAAACACTGGGGACATAACTCATTAGTAAAGTACCCCAGCCTAAATCCTCGGTACCCCTATGCCTCTAAAAACCATATTTCTATATCTTTCTAAAGTTTCATATCAAATAGTTTTTTCACTGATTGATATATTTTAAAGCACTATAATCTCCATGTAAGGGAAAACTCTTATTAAATTAGCAGGAAAAGTGTGTATGTGTGTATGTGTATGTGTGTGTGTGTGTGTGTGTGTGTGTGTGTGTGTGTGTGTGTTTACTTTACCTCACAAAAGGCAGGGAGAATATAGTTTAGTTATATAAAGTATTATATCATCAAAGGCCTTGTTTTATTTTATTTTGTCTAACATTTTCAGATCATTGGACTCATTTAAGTTACTTTATTTTCAAAAGAGAATTATAGGGACTTTTAAGTATGATGTATTATGTTTAAATTATTTCAGGATAGGTTTCTCCTTTTGATCAAGAATCAAGGGATTTAATTGTAGAAAAAAACTAAAATTTCATTATAGTGTATTGTCTCTTTTCAAGTCAAGGAAAGTCTTTCAGAGAAGACTAATTACCAACTACTTCTCATGTGTGCAACCAAGACATGTGCCATGTTTCCCTACTTGATAAAGTCACCAAGGTAAAGAACAAATAAGACTGGCATAGAGATGTAATTCAAGCCTGAGGCTGGGAACAAAGTCCAACACCTTTTTGTTGCAGTACAAGGAAGTTTGAACAGGGAACAAATAAGTAGTAATTCTATCTAGGCAACTGATAATTGATTTTTCCATCTTTAGAGAGATAAAACTATTAGCAAAATGAGTTAACTTTTTATCAATTATTATTTAAAGAAAATAAAGCTTGCAAAAGAAGACCTAGTCCACATTACTATATTTCTATGAGTTTTAGGAATGTAAAATAGAATTCTTCCTCTTGATCTGACTGAATAGTTCCTAAGTTTACCTGTGTATTAATGCCAATTCAATTTTCCTTTGTGCATTTGAAAATAACAGTGTTTATTTCATGGATAATCATAAAATGCAGTATTTTCATAATTTTAACCATAATTCTATTAAAATATAGTAATTTTTTGTTTCTGCTTGCTTTAAAGATCTAGTTTTTTATTCCTATTGATTTATTTTCTGTATCTAATTTCATAATGCCAGAAACATGATCTTGATAAGGTATTTCATGCATGTTCAAATTTCATATTCATTATACCTAACATTCACTCTGATACAATTTTATTTTCCAAAATACTTTTTATATTTTTCCCTCAGATATAAGATACCTTCTCCACTATACTGAAACTAAAAATTGATCTTATTCAAATAATTTTTTAATCAAAGTTTTGAAATTCTAGCCAGGGGTTAGTACTAGTACTAAAGGCAGATGTATTCAGTCAAGCATTTCAAAGTCTTTGTATGTTAACATTCCAAAACATTTACTTGCTTATCCCTATGTAGCTTCTCAGATATGTGAAACTAAAGGCTCAATAGGATAAAAATAATTCCCAAAGTATTATAATGTATAATTCAATAGGAATGAAACAGAAAACAAGTATCAATGATCAAAACAATAGTATATCATTTTTTCATAAATTTATACTAGCTATAATGTCAAAATGATATATTGTGAAATTTTTACATTATTTTGTTTGGAACCTTTGATTCTTTTTTCAAAAGAACAGCCACCTCTTAAAAAATGTATTCTCAGTTAATGATCATTGCATTATATTAATTTTTAAGACCCTGATATTTAGAGGTGATATTAGGTTTCTGAGGCAAAAAGAAAACTTTAAATAAATATGGTTGAAATATGTGTGTGGAAGAAAATAACTTTGGGCTGGGATTGTGACTCATTGGTAGAGTACTTGCTTCCCACATGTGAGGCACTGGGTTTGATCCTCAGCACCACATAAAAATAAATGAACAAACAAAACAAAAAAGGTATTGTTTCCACCTACAACTAAAAAATTTTTTTAAAAAAGAAAACAACTTCAGACACATCTCACTACTGTTATAAAACTTGAATTTTTATAAAATTGGGTGTGGCATATAACTTCTTTAGATCACAGTTTTGTTTATGCAGTAGTATTAAATGCGAGACACTGTACTATCCCTATCCCTTTACTAAGGCCAGTCCTCATAACTATCCCAACACCTGGTATCACTATTATCATCACCATCACCACCATCATCATCATCTCCATTGAAGGTAGAGAAACTGAGGACAGAGGGTTAAAAAATGGATGAGTTGGAACTCAAATCCTGAATGTCAAACTTTCACAAACCCCATACTCTAAATATAATTCTGTTACCTATGTACTTATAAACAAGAAATTTTAATGGCATGAGATTAGGTTTCCTTCCACCTTCAAGAGTCAACAAATGAGATACATTCAATCAATTGAAATAGAAGCCAGTTTAAAGATGGACATCAGAAAATATATCTCAGTGACCAACATCCTAATAAAACATGAAATATTCATTACAAATTTCAAGTTTTATGGATTCTTTATTTATAATTAAAATTTAAAATTTATATAAAATAACTCTTAAACCACAAGTTAATATTCAAGCAAACAAGAGTGAATTAGAATGGCACAATACAGGTAAAGGCTTTAAAAATAGACAAAGACGGAAACAAATTACTCTAAACTCCAAGTTTTAAAGCATTATACTATTTAATGCCTCAAAGTTTCATCAATCTCTGAAACATAGTAGTTTCACTTTTAGTTTCTAATGATTGAGAAAATACAATGTGTGGAAGGCTATTCCAACTTTAGCAATGCATTTTCATCAATCATAAAAAACATATGCATACATTTGAAAGTTCATATCTATACAATGAAATTGTTCATGTGGTCAATAGAATTTTTTTTCATATAGCTTTACAGATTCCACAGGGTATTGTGTTAATTATCTTTTAAAAATATTTATTTATTATTAGAATGGACATATACTATACATTGATTGCATAGAGGAAACGATTATCCATTCCCCAGAAGCAAACATTTCACTTTCTCTATGAAGTAATCCATCTTCTGAGTGAATTTCAGAAAAGAAAGTGATATCATATGAAGTCCTTTCACTTTTTCATTTTTAGATGACCCCTCTTATAAGAGTTATATTCTGTCCGTACTTTGGCATATGATGGGCTGAATCTTATAGTTGTGCATCAGTGCAAATAGAATTTATGGATACATTTCTTTACAGCACAAAGGGGCAGCTCACTTGGTTATTCTTGTAACCCTACATTCTTATAGTCAGGTTTATTTATGATGTAGTAGCAGCTGATCTCTACTTCTCTGACATTTTACTTCTTTCACACTAAATGCTAAATTTTGGAAGATAAGTAGTATGGTATGTATTAGCCCTCATAAAAAAAGTAATTCAATATTTTAGTACTGTTAAGATTCATCTTTCCAAATAACAAAAAATACATTAATACATTCATTAAATATTTTAAGGAATTATATGGACAAATGAATTAATGAGTGAATTAAATGAATGCATTAATATATATCTAAAACATATTAATAACATATAAAATATGAAACTGAAGCATAAGAATAATTGTTGATAAAGATTCATACAAATTTACTATTATAAACACAAAAGCTTTCAATATATATTTAAGGATAACATAAGTTTTAGGATTTATAATTTAGATATCATTGGAAATATTTTAGTATAATTGACCTGAACACCAGTCTACAATGTTTAATTAAATATCAATGTGTAATTATAGCCAAAATATTACATACCTGGAAACTTCTTTGCACATTTAATCAATTGATTTGAAAGATATAGCAAATAAACAAAGAATTTAGAGAAATGCTCTTCTAGTCCTTTTAAATTTGAATGCTCTATTTAAAAATTAAAGTTTAATTTTTTGTTATATGGGTTACCATATGAATACCATATGTGTTCATCATGCATTTGCAATGAAAAAGTGCACTCTATGTCAAATAGTTTTTCAGAAGTTCCATCAGACAAGTATGCCACATTTCTCCATAGTTACTTTTTATGAGTAACTAAATTTAGTGTAATTATAACAGACTTTTCATTAAGGTCCTTAATTTAACTTTTCAAGACTTAAGTTGTGAGAAGCATGATAGCAAATGAAAGAAGGCTATTATATATTAGGCTGTTTTCTGAACAAAATTGTTGTTGCTAAGTGAACATTTCTTTCCTCATAGAACACACTATCAGGGCTCTGTTTGTACTAAGAAATACCTAAGAATTTTTAGTTCTAATCCAAATTATTTAGAAATCAAAAGAATGTTCACATATAAATTACATACAATTAAAAATCAACATTATAATTTGGATAAGTTTCTAAATTCACAAATAAATAATAATTTTCATAAAACATTTGAATCTCATGGTTGGTTTTTCATTTTAACATAAAAAATCATAGTTATCACTTCATTCTTTCATTTTTATTTTCTTTACCTTTGTTTACTTTGTGAAACTTTAATATATTCTTTATGAACACTAATTTTATGATTTTTAAGCAATTTTAAAGTATAAATGGATGTTATATTTTAGGGCTTACTTTTTAAAATTAAGAAATAAAAATTTCTATTGTTTTACGTATTCAGTTTTAATTGCTGCAGGATACTTTTTATTAAAATAGATCTTCTTTGTTCCTAGTCATAGCCACAAAACTTAGAAAAGTGTATAATAAATATATAATGATGTAAATGAGGGAACTGGTCATCTGTTTTTTAGAATGTTTTATTTTTAAGAGCTATTTTTTTTGGTTAAACTTGTGATTGAGCAAATATTTAAAGAAAAAGACATTTCACTCCTTAGATATCAGCAAAATTTATGTAAAAACTTACAGAAATCTGAAAAACATTTTTTCCTTCTTAGAAGTTTTTCAAGAATACAAAACTCTTAAAATAATCCTATTGAGAAAAGTTATTTTCTGCATTATATTATATTTAAATAAATAGGAAATGCCTATATACCTTCATAGCTACAAGATTTATTGTATTTTGTGTACAATCTAATTTATTTTTTCTTTATCATTTTGTGGTCATGTATGGAAATTAGTTTCTTCATTTTCAAATTATGTCCAAGTTTCATTGTTATTCAAAGATATTAATTTGATCATTTCAGGTATATTTTCTCCCAGTATTTTAAGTGAATTATCTTCTTACATGAAATCCAAAGAAATATTAGACTTTCTTAAAGTATAATTAATAACAAGTAGAAAGAGAACCTAAGCATAGTGGCCCCATCTGGAGGAGTTTAATGCCTTCAGAGTGTGCTCAGTAGTATTTTCTTCATTTTAACTCACATAATAAAGAGTTATTGTGGGTCATGGTAATTTAGCTCATGTCTGTAATCCCAGCAACTTGGGAGGCTGGAGCAGGAGGATTACATATTTGAAGCCAGCCTCAGTGACTTCATGAGGCCCTAAGCAACTTATCAAGATTCTATCTCAAGATAAAAATACAAAAAAAAAACTGGGAATGTGGCTCAGTGGTGCACTTGGATTCAATCCCCAGTAAATTAATAATAATAATGATAATAATAATAATAATTATTATAATTATAATTATAATAATAATAAACAAAATAAAGTGAACTGGGAATGTAGCTCAATGGTAGAGTGCCCCTTGGTTCAATCCCCATTACTGCTAAAAACAAACAAACAAAAAGCATTCATACCTTGAAGGCAAAATCGCAAATGAACTAGTTTAAATTACTTATTTAGGAAGACTAAATAGCTTTGGATTTTGTTTTGGTTAACCAGATGAAAGTTTGTATCCTTAACGCATTTCATGCTCAGTGTGGGTTAACACTATATATAAGTACAATAATCTAAGACTGAAGAAAAAGCAGCTTGCTTAGTTTAGTTTTTTTTTCTTTTAAATATTTCAGATTTTTTTCTTTTTTTTTCCCTTTCTTTTTCTTTTTTGGTTCAGGTTTGAGAAATATTAGGTTATGGTTCCAAAGTTTCTAGCAGTTTGATGATGCTTTAATTCAAGTTGAAACAAAATTGCTTTCTCAAGTGTTAAATTATATTATGTATCTGTTGTCCTTACAAATTATTCAACAAATACATCAAAGACAAAAATAGAATGAAACCTTGTTGACCAGTTTGTGGTCTCTCATTTTCTGAAATCATACCTCATTTTCAGGGAGAATGGACAATTCCATAGATATATTGTACAGAAAAGTGACTCTTGTTAATAATAATATTTTAAGTACTTGAAAATATGAAAAGATTGAATTTTTAGGGATTTTTGCTGCACAAAAAAAAGAGTGATAAATCTGTGAAATGTTATTTCACGTAGTTTCACTTTTACACTGGTATATATGCATATAATATGTATAAGTTAAGTGGCTTGGTTTAGCCATTCTACAATGTACATATGTCCAAAAAGCTCTTTTTGGAAGGAAGAATGGACAATAGTGGTAGAGATCTGAAAAAAAACAATTCTTACTCTTCTATGGACTTGGCTGAAAGAGGACCAGTCCAGGACTGACAATATTGAAAAGTCCCCACATGTTTAGCCAAAGACTGATTGTTTTATAGCTGTCATTTTAAAATAATTTACAAAATAGATTTGTGATTCAATTTTTTATTCAATCTTTTTTGTTTATATAATTAGATTCATTGAAACATAAGAACTGGTTTAAGCATTCTCTAATTAATCAACAACTCAATTTATTAAGTGCAGCTCTAAGAATCACCAATTGGTGACAGAGTTACAGTTTGAAGGCCAGTCATTTAGCATTCCTTCAGGGAATACTGGTAAGGGTGACATCACATACTCTTAACACCTCCAAGCAACACACAGCAGCTTCAAAGGTAAAGAATAACCTACTACCACCTACCTCTGTGACAATACTGCTCACCTAAATTCTTTCCTCAAATCCAATATAAGAGAGATCCTTTGCTTTATCCAGTGAGGCTGTGACCTCCCATCACAGGGATCCTATTCCTGATGATTAAAGTCCAAATCACATTTCTGGTATACTAGCATCTATTAATAATAATTGATTTTCAAAACCTTGCAAAACCTTGAGTTTGCATTTCTGAATGAAAGAGTATTGATTTTTAATTTTAAAAGTTATTTTTTATTTAGAAGTTAAACTACTATTTGTTTCTGTAACAGGGTGTATCAAATAAAAAAAAGAGTATAATTAAGATAAAGGTCATGAAAAATGTAAATAATGAGTCATCATGTTGGTCTGAGCTATCACAAGGTTAATTTTTCTTTACGCCATCAAATTTTGTACTTTTTTTTAGACCAGTGACAGTATATTTTCTATTATGTAGAATATTTTATTTAAAAAGTTATTTATGGGCCTGGTGTGGTGGCGCATGCATGTAATCCTAGTGGCATGTAATCCTAGTGGCTTGGGAGGCTGAGGCACGAGGACGATAAATTCAAAGCCCGCCTCAGCAACTTAGGCCCTAAGCAACTTATCAAGCCCTTGTCTCTAAATTAAAAAAATAAGTAAATAAAAATGCATACATATACATAAAAGGGCTGGGGATGTGGCTCAGTGTTCTAGTACCCCTGGTTTCAATCCTCAGTACAAAAAAATTTTTGATGAAAAACCATAAAAATGAACTAACTGTATTAAACAAAATATTAGGCCAGTATCATCCAAAAGAATAGTAACAACATATTAAACAAAAACTATTTTAAAATTCTGAAATAAAAATACTCAAACATGGTACATCACTTGCTGTCAGAAAACAAGTATCTTATATTATTAACCAATGAGTCTCAAGGAATAAAGTGATTCTCTCAGAGAATCAAAGTTATGTGATATGCTTTGTAAACTGATTCATTCAAAAATATTATTTCATGTTGTATTTACATGTAGAATTACTAGCATAGTGCCAGAGTCTCATTTCCAGAGCAGTGCAAGTGAACTTTCTTGATATTTAAGTACGTGGCATATAAACATAGCCTAATGGTTTTATTTGATGAAATAACTATTTGTGAACTTAAAAGAACATAAATTGTTCGGTAAGAAATTACTCGGTTCCAGTGATAAAATAATAACTGATTTAAGCATTCTGAGGACAGCAATCAATGTGCTCTAAGTGTTTAGGAAGCAACATAAGTAAGTCATAACCTGAACTTGTTCTAGAAATTTGGTTGAATTTCAGAGAGGGAGACAGGTGAACATGCAGTTAGTAGTCCAGCCCTAAAAGAGTTGTCAGGACATTCTCTAAGTCGTCTTCAAAACTACAGGCAAGTGAGGTTCCAGTGTAGAAAAACAGCAAAGTTCAGAAGAGATTCTGCCTCTGTGGTGTTTCATGACTTATTTCCATATGAACAGGGTCATACTTTCTTTAAATGTAAACCCCTGTGTAGGTTATGCTTGGTTGCCAACCATTTTCAAAGTGCTTTAGTTCCTTGATAATGGTCACATTCTCCCACTCATCTTACAGAAATATGGGTTTCTAAAGAGCTCAAGAGGTGAGCAGCAAAACCACATGCCTACACATCTTCCTGTCCAGAAGCCTGAGGAGAGGCTTTGTCTTTTGTCACAGTGTTGTGGCATCACATTTTATCCCAGTTGTATTATTACTTTATATATCCTCTAACCAGGATTCCTTAAGAGCAGATTCA
The DNA here is from genome assembly GCF_045843805.1 of Urocitellus parryii. Taxonomy (NCBI): domain Eukaryota; kingdom Metazoa; phylum Chordata; class Mammalia; order Rodentia; family Sciuridae; genus Urocitellus; species Urocitellus parryii. The sequence goes on from NW_027554054.1 coordinate 3,514,785, forward strand.
ATGTCAGTTTTTTCTTTTCATTCTGGACATAATTTGGGTCTAAAACCAATCATGGACTATTTTCAAATCCTCTGATTTTCCCCACCCTAATTATATGAGAAAAAGTATTTCATGGCAAGAGTTCCTTTTCAAGGCTTCCTGGCATTCCTTCTTTTGTTTGCACTTGGTTGTACAATTTTCTATAATCATTTTGTACATTCTGTTGGATTTCAAACATATACTCTTTACAGAGTGGGAGATTGTCAAGAGGGAGATTGAATACAGAGCTGGTGTAACACCACATGGGAAGGATAGAACAATAAGTGTTTTTGCTGTTTGCAGGGTCAGTCAGCTCCCCCTCCATCACCACCAGAAGCTTTCAACAGGAATTATTTCCAGGACAATCTCTGGCTTTACTTCTAGAAACTGACCCATATTTATTATGAAATAGAGAATCAGGATTTTATACCTTATAATTTAAAATGAAACATAATAAATCATTCAACCATGCAATTTTTATGCTACTGAGTTTTCATAGAGTTAATTTGTGTATAGGCTTCTTGTAATTTAGGAAAAAAGATAAAACTCTATTGCAAAAGTTGCAGAGTGTAAATTATAACTTTGTAATAAAAGAGAGTATAATGTTTTTCCACATTGATTACTATGATGAATTTGAATTTCAATATTGCACATAAATAATACTGAGTTAATATCTCATGGATATCATTATTGGGTCTCTCATCAACCAGGTAAATCTTACAGCTATTTAGTGTTAATGTCCATAATTTTTCCATATTGGTTAAGTGATATTTCAAGTACATTTGTAATTTACAAATCCCTCTCCTATGTTTCTTATTTAACATGCAAAGCATCTCTTTTGTGCATTAATAATTTATTAAAAAAAACAAAATCACATTCACTGAATTTTACTGATTCACCAGAAATAACACAGCTCATACATGTTAAAACTGAGAATAATCCAGAATCTCACATTCATCCCAATGTTAGGCCACATAGGTGTATTTTTTGGTTCTTTTTGATATATATAATATTAGGTTTCATTGTGACTTTATTATAAAAGCTAGAATATAGTTTGCTGTAATTCATTCCCTGGTAATTCTCTTTTCCCTCCTCACCTCTGTCTCCTAATTCCCTTCCCTCTACTCTGCTTATCTTTCTGCTAATTACTTATAGTTCACATAGATTTTTTTGAGAAAAATATTAAATAATGGGGGGAGCATTCTGGAAGATAGCCCTCAGAAATCAGAAATATTAAAGAATGAGTTCCCAGAAGGGAGGAAAGAAATGGAAAGAAGACAAATAGTTAAATAAATATTTTCACTAAATAATTTAAGATGGGGGTAAAACACCAATAAGAAATATTATAAAAAATTACAGAAAAAATCGGGAAACTATCTGGATACATAAATTAATAAAGTAGCTTTTATTATTCTCTCCAGTTACACACCATGAAATAAAACATCTATTTGTAATAATAATAAAACTGTGCACTACTTAGAAACCCATATACCAAAGAAGATATAATAACTTATGGTAACAAAATATTTGAGATATCAAGAAATCATAAAAAAGTCCTGAAAATTTGAAAAGTAAAAACGTTTTAAAAGCAAAGAATAAATATAACAATAAAAAGCAGAAACAACATGACAAATGTTTTAAATTATCTTAAAGGCTACAGGAAAGATTAAGACAATTATGGTAATATCAGTGCAGCATGCAGTGGTCATAAAATGAAAAAGGGTTGAATTCCTGAGTATTAAAAATGTGTGGGAATGTGTTCTCAGAAGTCTGAATTTTGGAGAAAATGGTTAATTTCTAGGTTCATAGAAATTCGATATTATATATTGCACTGAAGACAGTATTAGTATTTTTACAATTATTTTATTGTAAAGGGGAAAAATGAAGTTTTGTTCCTGATAAATTTCTATCCTAGATATTTTAGTACCCACAATTTCTACCAGTTTGCTGATATCTTAAAAGACACTTTAATTTAGACTGATTTCATATTACTGAATTTGTAAGCTTACAAATTTCCCCAAGATGGCAATTCTAGTGTTGATAATATTTATTAATAAAGATCAATGAATTCATACTGGCAACCCCCCCAAATGAAACATTAAATAACTGTACCTCTCTACCACAATTGAACTCCTGACATTATGTAAATCACAAATCCCCTTGACTTTCTCATAATATGGGGCAAATATAGATGACTCTGTATTTGCATTGTAATGTTATCTCATTATTGTGCAAAGATAAATTTATAAATATTATGGTTGGGGTTAAGCTTAGAGCTGACTCTGCTGCTTTGGAGCCAGCTTCTTCAGACTGTGAATTATCTTGCCTCAACATTGAATGCTATAATGCTGTATATTATTTTATTGAAGTAATGTCTTGTTCTGCTTTGCTATTTAAATTCAGTGCTACATAACCAGTAGCCTCTGAACAAGTGTATTCATGGGGTCTTGCTTAGTGTGATGCTAGTATGGCAACCCCCAATTATGCACAAGGAAAACATTCCAAGACCTTCAGGAGAAGCCTTAAACCATGCATAATGCCAACATATGTACTATTACTTTTTCCAATACATATATACCTACGATAAATTTTAACTTACAAATTAGACACAATAGGAGATAAACAACCTTAACTATTAAAACAATTGTAATAACATATTGTAATAAAAATTATGTGAATGCAGTCTCAAAATATCTTTTTTGGGCTGGGGTTGTGGCTCAGTGGCACAGCGCTTACCTAGCATGTGTGAGGCACTGGGTTAAATTCTCAGAACCACCTATCAATAAATAAAATAAAGGTCCATTGGCAACTAATATAGAAACATATACATGTATATGTGTGTGTGTGTGTGTGTGTGTGTGTGTGTGTATTAAATATATCTTTTTGTACTTTGGTCTTTTCACTTAAAGGATGCATTTTATAACTTCATTGAGGTATAGCTGAATTTTCAGTTTCACACTACTTTTGTACCTTGGGGTTATTATTAACTTAAAATAATATTTAATTGAACACACTACAGCATAAAACCAAATTTCATCTGAAAATAAAGATAGCTTCTGAGCTGCAAATGGGTGGGTAGCATATACAGCATGGGTACACTGAACAAAGGGTTGGTTTACATCAAGGTTGGAACAGAGGACAGTGTGAGATTTTATCACAATACTCAAAACCACCTACAATTTTAAATGCATGAATTACAATTTTTGGCATTTTCCATTTAATGTTTTCTGAACACAGTTAAATGTGGGCAACTGAAACTACTGAACATGAACCTACAGTTAAGGGGATAGATACTGTTGTATTGTGCCACCAACTAGAGCTCAACTGAAGTTAAGAAAAGATCCATAGGAACTTTAATGTTGCTTCCTGGGAATGTTGTTATCTTATAGCCCTAAGAGAAGCTGTCAAAGGGAAACATTCTATCAAAAATTAACTTGGGGTGAGGGGGAGGTCTTTTATAGTAGGCATACTATCAACATTTACATCTTAAAGTCTCAGGTAATGACAACTTGTGTCATTGATACAGCAGGAGTGGGAGCCATTTATTGTAGGACAGGAGGGGTATTTATACATTCCACACAGCTTATCTAATTAACATAGACTATATACAGCAGTCAACCAATAAGGAATCTCCACACTTAATGGCTTGCTGGCATTACTCCACAAACCACTCCCTCTGGCAAAATGCCAGGCGCCATCCTGACTTGTTTACAGACTCTAACAATCTTTACCTTTGAATTTATAGTAACATTAATTTTGGCCTTTTTATCTATAAAATGAAAGTAATTACAAAAGAAAATACTTTTTAAATAAAAATACAGAAACATGAACTTCATATGAAAATTACTGGTTAATCTTGGTCTGAGTGCTTTTTGCCATATAACTAACTCAGTAACTTTTTGTTATGTCTATATTATAGTCATTTGGCTATTATACATTATATTGAAATGCAATTTACATAATATAAAATCAGCCATTTCCAACTCAACAATTTGGTTGCAATTAATACATTTACTATGTTATATAACCACCACCTTTATCTAATTTATCAGTATTTTTATAAGTGGAAAATAAAACCCTATACTCATTCAGCAGTTCCATTCCTTCTCCATCCAGTGCTTGGCAAACACCTATTTTCTGTCTTTCTAGGTGTACCTATTCTGGCATATATGGCTAAGGAGTCTTGAAGAAAATTATTATTAATTATGCAAGGAATTGCAGCAGGAGTTAAAAGAAAAAAACAACAGTTTTGAGAAATGCATTCCAAAACACTGACACTCATATTAAAAGTACAGTAAACACATTCACATTTTATGATTAATTCAGTTTTCAAAATATTAAGTTTACCTGATAGACCATTTTAATCTGATAAATCAAATCAGTAATGCTTTCTTTAAAAATAGAAAACAGGCTGGGGCTGTAGCTCATTAGTAGAGCACCGCCTCACATGTGTGAGGCACTGGGTTTGATACTCAGCACCACATAAAACTAAATAAAGATATAAAAAAGGAAAACATATATTAATATAATATAATTGATTGGAAGACATTCGGTATTTTAAAATTCCCCCAAAATATACTTTCTTAAGGTGAGAACAATACAGGGGCTGGGGTTGTGGCTCAGTGGTAGAGTGCTTGTCTAGCATTTATGAGGCACTGGGTTCTAACCTCAGGACCATATAAAAATAAACAACTAAAATAAAGGCATTGTGTCCATCTACAACTCAATTTTTTTTTTAAAATTAGAACAATAAAAAAAATTTAGATCTCTTTCTTCATGAATATCAATGAAAGTGCACAAAAATATGGGAAATTATGTATTAGTTTACAAGAGGTTCCTGTTTATTATCTTCTGGGAATACTTCTGAAATACAAGTGGAAATTCTGAAGTTACAGTAAATAAATCATTAATTGAGCATTAAATTTGCACTAAATATTCATGGTACACTGAAATTAAAGAAAGGATTCTCATATGTGTGTAAAGAAAAAAGACTGTGAATAGTTTCAGACTCAAGTATTTTTGAGAATACACAGAGAAACTAAATTGTGCATCAGCCTAAAATATACACAGTTGGCTACATCAGCAGATTACTGGCTACAACACTTGATTACTGTGTTCCTGAGACTTACCATTCCATCTGAATCACTTGATAAAGAGTCAAAAATATGTTTGGGGTACCAGTTAATGAGTGTAGGAAGATGGAGCTTAGTGGACTCTATATGTGGGGGGGTGGGGAAAGTTTAGTGAAACTGAACAATTTACATTAAGTGTGAGGTAGAACAAAAATGTCTTTGAAGGAGAAGGGATTCATTATGGTTGAAGGAGAGCTAATGCCAAGAAGATAACTATAAAACCTAGGGTTTCACCCAATAAATTATTCTATCACCATTCACTTCCAAGTAAAATATATTTGAAAATTATGGTTTACCTGATACTGTTTTTAACTATATTTCTAAGTTTCATGGAATTTCAAGAATGTTTCCTGTATCCATTCTGGATAAACGAGCTCTGTGCATGTATGTTTGACACAGAGCAAACACAGAGCTCTTATGGTTCAATTTTAAATACAGAGGGACAAGGCAAACACCTTCAGTGTACTTTTCCTTTGCTCACAGGCCTCATTTGTACACCATCTTCCAGTTTTATTGTGTCAGGTGTAGACTCCTGATAACTATGTTCCCTTTGTAGAAATTCACAGTGCTGACCTTGCAGTCTTTTGCTAGAGAAGGGCTGCCACTGTCGGCAGCAGATTAATACCAGCTCAAATCTCCTTGCTTTTGATTAAAGTCCTGAGGTTAGAAAATGTAATTTGTACCCTAAAAGGCAGTTTTGACAGAATATGAGAGCAATTAATCCTTTTCTTGTGGATGACAATGATAAAATGCCCCTTATTGTCTTCAGTATCTTTGCTAATATTCTCAAAGGCAAATTTATTTTCCTTTGTGTTTACTTATAGATAAATATTTTCATAACTTCAAAAGGTTTAATTAAATTCTATTGAACATTTTTATAAAAATTAGGAATCATATCAAAATTTTTTTACAGGAGTAATTTGCAATAACTAAAGCAGGGTTTTAAAGAAAGAATTTGTGAAATATAATTCTATCTAGAAATGTAAAAGAATGGCAAGTTAACTTTTGCTGATCCAATATGCATTACAAATTTGGTAATTTCAAACATTTATAGTGAAGATCAAATAAATCTCATAAAGTGAAGCCAATACTATATTTAAATTAGATTTATTCATTTCACCTTAATTTTTAAATTTAGCATGTTTATACCATGTTGACTTCAGTTACCTACATTATGCTCAGGTCACCTTAATTTGATGTAAGTGTATGTTATCTAAACTTAATTTATTACTTTATTTATTATTGTATGGCCCCTGGTTTATGCCCAGAGAGGAACTCTGTGTATAAAATGAATAGCATATCACTATTTTCTATAATATAACTCTATTGTCAAACAAAAGTAAATACTCAAAAATATGTGTAGTTAGAAAATTTAATAAAAGTATTAGACAAAGAAGAAAGTAGCACTAATGGCAGCATCCCCAAATAATCCTGCACTGGGTAAGGAAGGTATGGATACTCATAGGACATAATGGGAGAATTCTCTTCAGATATATGTGACTTAAAATTTCTGTTATATATTTGCTGGTTATAAATTTCTTGTGATTGTTAACCATCAAATTTCTTGTACCAAAGAAGGTATAAGGAATTATATTAAATATCAAAATGTTTAAAACAAAGGATTTCATTTACCACAAAAACCTAAATACATGACAGGGCTCAATCTTCTTGTTACTTTTGAATTATATGATTTGGATTGTTCTATTTCTTACATTGTTATTGAATTATACATGAAGTATAAGTATTTGTGTATTTTAATGTCTATGACCTGCTTAGAAAAATTAAAAATCATTATTGTTTGAATATATTTAAATTGCTTTGTTGAAACCTCCATTAATGTAGGAGAACCATTTTACAAACCTGAAGATTATTACTTTAATCATCTACAATATGGACTAAGCTAAACTAATGAAAAGTTCATAATGATTGATTTCATCAAAATTAATACCAAATAAAACCCCTAATGTTATATATGTGACACAGAAAATAATTTATTGACACAGAATTAAGCAATGGTGATAAATTTGTAACTACATTTTTAGTTGATGATTTGAAGCACCATCTTTGCTCTTTCAGAAAATCTACCAATCATGTCACTGCTTCATCTTTAGATCATGCTTTTCTGAGAGTGCCCTTGATTTGATCGCTAATCAGAAACATTTTTTCTTAAATTATAAAATTTTTCACCGTTGAGAGTCTAGAATCTTCAAAAAAGCAAGTCATGTCATTTACTTTAACAATACAGTATGTTACATTATTTATATCTTGCCAAATTTTATTTCAGGCAGCATATAAAAAGGAAGGCAGTGTGTTAAATAAACAGATTGGACATCTCTTTTGGTAATTTACATAGTACAATAAGGCCATTTTCTACTTTACACATTATTTCAACCAACAGTATTGAAAAAATACAAGAAATAGATTTTTATATAATAGTGATAAACTTTAATGTATGCACACAGGGAAATATTAAGATTTAAGTGTGTCATGAGATTGCTCACAAACACATATATTAAATAAAACAGTGAAAAGAGCACATGGAGAAAACAGTATCATGTATTATGGTTAAATCAAAACTTTCTTAGATTGATTAAATAGTGCATATTAAATACCATCTTTTTAGAAGATATTCAGAAAATAGTTCACTGAGCTGAACAAAATACTTGTAACATATCTATTAAATTTTGCTACATCTCATACATGTTGCAACTCATTAATGAAACAAATATTAAATAAATAGGTAAAAGATTTAAATATTTCACAAAGAAACATGTATGGATGTTAAAAATTCAAACAAGGGGCTGGAGATGTGGCTTAGGCGGTAACATGCTCGCCTGGCATGCTTGAGGCACTGGGTTCGATCCTCAGCACCACATAAAAATAAAATAAAGATGTTGTGTCTGCCGAAAACTAAAAAAAAATAAATATTAAAAAATTCTCTCTCTCTCTCTCTCTCTCTCTCTCTCTCTCTCTCTCTAAAAATTCAAACAAATAGTTCACCATCTTCAATCAACAAGTATGTGGGGTATAAAACCACAATGAAATACTAATACAGGGGCATTAGTTTTCATTCATCAATTTTTGGTAGCATCTTTCAAGAGCTGACCATTTCCATAATCCTAAAAATATTTTTTCATGCCGTCCTTTCCAATAGGTGTTTCTCTCTTTTCCTATTCCTATCTGATCTCTGTAGGGACAGACTAGTTTTGCCCATTTCAATACTGTTTTAATGGAATCAAGATGTATGGAAGGACATTTTTGTGTCTTACTTTTTTCAATTAACACAATATTTTTGAGAGTCATACATGTTACACGCATCACTATTTTTTTTCAGTTTTAGTGTTGAATGGAATTTGATTATATGACATACATAGTTTATTGATTATTTCTATTGAGGGTCATTTGATTTCTCTCACTTTTGATATCTATGAAAAAAAAATAAAAAATATGTTTTGTAAAAATATATTTTAATTACTTAATTAAATATATAAGAAGTTGCTGAATGATTAGATTAATGTATGCTAAACTTCAAAAATAACAAATAAGTTGTCCAAATGGTTATATCATTTTACATTCCCATCAGCTATAGATAAGAGTACTATTTGCTCCTCTTGGTTGATAGTAAATTTATTAGCAATCTTTTAATTTTCTCCATTCCAATGCGTACATTAGTATTTTGTTTGGTTTGATTTGTCCATTTACATTATCATTAATAATGTTAAACACATTTTCATTGTGATTTTTCAACATCCATACCTATTACTTTTTGAAATCTTTAAGGCTTTTACCTATTTTTTGAATTAATGAGTTGCCACATTTATAAGATTGAGATAAAAGTTATTAGAAAAAATTTTAGAAGAAGTTTATTTAAACATACGAATCACTTATTTTCTGAATGATATTTCTAGAGAGAAAAATTTGAAGTGTTTTAACCAATCTAAAAAAAAATTAACCAATCTAAAAAAAATTTATATAGACTAAGATTATAAACATATTCTATATTTTCTTTTTTTTTCTTTTTTTTTATTTTTTAGTTTTCAGTGGACACAACGTTTTTATTTTATTTTTATGTGCTGCTGAGGATCGAACCCAGCGCCCCCGCATGCCAGGGGAGCACGCTACCGCTTGAGCCACATCCCAAGCCCCATATTCTGTATTTTCTTCTAATAATATTTGTTTTATTTTATCTTTTATATTATTTCTGTGATTAGTCTCACTATATTTTTTATTGTATGAATATGCAGTTATTCAACATCATTTGTGAAAAAGTTAAATATTTTCTCATTGAATTATTTTATATACTCATCAAATATCATTATGTCATGTACATGTGGGTCTGTTGCTTATCTCTGTACTTATGGGGCTTTATTGTTGTTGTTGTTTTGTTTTGTTTTGTGGTTTTGGTAAGGCATTGAACCCAGGGGCGCTTAATCATTGAGCCACAATCCCAGCCCATTTTTGTATTCTATTTAGAGACCAGGTCTCCCTGAGTTGCTTAGGGCCTCCCTAAATTGCTGAGGCTGGTTTGAACTTGTGAGCTTCCTGCCTCAGACTTCCAAGCTGCTAGGATTATAGGTTTGTGCCACCACACTGGGATGTATTTTCTTTCTTTCTTTCTTTCTTTCTTTCTTTCTTTCTTTCTTTCTTTCTTTCTTTCTTTCTTTTCTTTTCTTTTCTTTTCTTTTCTATTTTCTTTCTTTTTCTTTTTTTATAGTGATCTACTGTAGATTTTGTAGCTTTAAATTGGAAAATCTGGTATATTAAGTGTGAAACTCTGTTCATTTTATTGAAGATTGCTTAGCTATTATTTGTTCCTTGCTTTCACAAATATTTAAATAATTTTGTGAATTTCAGCTGAGATTTTTATTAGGATTCCATTATACATATAAAACAATTGTGGGAAGACATAACATCTTAATAATAATGAGTGTGTTGCTTTACAAATTTCATGGTACAATTTTTTTTATATAAGAGAGAGTGAGAGAGGGGAGAGAGAGAGAGAGAGAGAGAGAATTTTTTTTTTAATATTTATTTTTTAGTTCTCGGCGGACACAACATCTTTGTTGGTATGTGGTGCTGAGGATCGAACCCGGGCCGCACGCATGCCAGGCGAGCGCGCCACCGCTTGAGCCACATCCCCAGCCCTCATGGTACAAATTTTTTGAATATTTTGTTTTCAGAGAATTTTCCATATATGTTAAAATATTTTGTCCTAAGTGTTGGATTATCTTGATTCAATATAAATTGTATTTTTTAATTTTATAAATGATACTTCTCAAATTTTCTAGCTGTACTATTTATAATTACCACAAACAGTATACCAACAATTTCCTCTCAACAGCTGAATGATAAATAAATTTTAATATGTTCACTTTCAAGTATTATCTAGCTAAACTAAAATAAAAAAATATGCTCTTGTAAATCAGAATATTGGCTAATGTGGATTGGATACAATATTGGAAAATAGAAAATCAAGGTGAGTTTTGGCATGCTTGCAGTGTTCTATTCATTGATTTGAAAGCTGTTTATATAGTTATGTTCAACTGATAAAAATCCATTGAATTCTTCATATGATCATAACATGTCCACATTTGTCTATCTGTATTTTACATATATTGTCCTTTTTGCTTACCCAATTCCTTCTCTTTATCTTTTCATATATATATGTAAAACATGTTCTTGTTTTTCCCATGTTAAAATGATCTCTGTTCTTCTCTAATTATTTTATTTTGTTTTATAATATACTTCTTTTAAAAATATATTTTTAATATTTACTCTTTAGTTGTAACTGAACACAATATCTTTATTTTATTTATTTTTATGTGGTGCTGAGGATCGAACCCAGGGCCTCACATGTGCTACACAAGCGCTCTACCACTGAGCTACAACACAAAATATTTGTACATACTTATGGAGTACATTGTGATAATTTGGTACATGTATACAACATATAATGATCAAATCAGGGATCTCCTAAAACTATTATCATTTCTATGTTTTGGAAAACTTTCTCTTTTCTAGTTCTTTATAAAACATGTAATAAAATATTATAAACTATGGTATCCTTACTTTGCCTCTTTGATTGAAGAGTTGTCTTTGTTACCTTCATCCTAATTGAGGCTTTAACCTACAGAGGTCTGGCTTACATACATACCATTCCTTTCAGTGTATTTCTGAATTTACTGTTTGAAAATCCATTGTCACTTTTGTTTTTCTATCTGAATTCAATAAACATCAGAATAATTTTTTCCTTTAGGAAATGCTCCCCTATATTGGCTTCTCTGTCAACACTGGAGCGCATACTGTCTTTTTGATGAATTCTTGAGGCAAGTCAAATTTAAAATGCTTGGGTATTCTCAGGTCCTCTTCTTCCCTATACTTTGATCCTCTCTCTAGATAATCTCATGCAGCTTTAACTCATACTTTTATGCAAATGAATCTCTCCATGTGTATTTCCAGTTTAAGTTTTCTCCCTTGAATTTCAGGATTCTATTATCAATGTCTTACATAGTATTTCTAATATGTGCATACAGTGTCGTACATAGTATTTCTAATATGTGCACATCTGTGCATACACCCATGCACACACATTTCAACTTGATTCAACTGCCCACATCTAGTTTTTGTTCAGAGTTCCCACCGTCATCACAGAGCATTCATCATTAATTGACTAAGCCAAAAATCCTCTTTTGTCTTCATCCTTGAAGTCAACAGTGGCATAGGTAATAACACAAATGTAACCTTTAATAACTTCTCTGCACTTTGACCAATTAACACTGTCAGTGATAACATTTATTATGTTGATCCAATGTGACTTATTCCAAATTGATGCTAAGGTTGCTCATGAACATTAGCATATTTTTAGCCTTTACCTAGATGCTTCAATAAATGATGACTGACTGACAAATAATGGATCAGAAGGAAAGATAATTCATCTGTTATCTTTTTCTCTTCATGTGGAAAAAATAAATGAATTATATTACAGCATATGCTTTACTTTGTTGTGCGTCACCTGGAATCCATAGTAGAGACTCAATTGTAAGCATACACATTACATGATCCTAAATGTGGTAATCAAATCTTGTATATGTGTGTGTAAATGTGTACATGTGCATGTATAACATACAGAGCATAGATCACACGTGTAAATGTCACAATTGGTTAGAATTATTTCTGATATGTAGTCAATTACTTTCGTGGTCAGTTACTTTTGGAAAGTGAAAATTTTCATCTGGAATTGTGCTGACATTCTATTGGGAGTTTTAGTGGGGTTTAGCTAATAAGGAAAATATATTTGGTAAATGTTAATGTACACAGTTTAACAATAAATTGAATATACGAGACAATAAAAGGTATATGTCTTTTTACTCCTCTGTACTTTCTCAAGAATGTCCTCTTTTAAGCCAAAGAATTTCCACTTAACCTGAAAGGAAAATCCACCATAAAATTTAAAACCTTGTGCCGTTTTTCTAAGTCAAGCCCTAAAATCTTATATCACAAAAATAAGATAACAAAGATCAATCAAAGAGCTAATGTACAAGAAAAATAAGAATAAATTTAACTGAAGTTTCCTAACAGTTGAGAATAATATAATTAAAAACAAAAGCTAATTGTGAACTGAAACTTAATAAAAATTGGTCAACATTTAATGGGTAATAACAAATAGCATATATATTTACATTTTAATTTTAAAACATGAAAAGACTTCTGAATATATATGAGACTTCCACACATAAATGCACATATATCACAAATTAAGATGAATTCCTCACCATTTTAAAGCTTATTTCTTGAAAATGGTATTATATTACAATGAAAACTTTAGTAATACAAAGATCTGTCTTGTTTTTAATAATACAAGTACACATTATTTTTGAAATTCAGTGGCAGACGTATTTTGTAAAAACAGTAAATTACTGGAATTACTCAGAAATGCTGTTAATTTGTATTAGCTGTGATTAAATTGGCAGCAAGATGGAAGCATGGAAAGATGATAAAGACCACACTAGCAAATAAATAATCTGGTTCACTAGGGGAGAAAATTAAATTAATCACTGGGAAGATAAAGAAATTTCTTCTTCATAGCTTTAAGCCTTATTGGAAAATCAATGAAAGCCCTGTCTTGAACCCGGTGATTATATCCCAGTCCAATATGCATCAGTTGTTGTCTATCAAGGGCTGGGAAAGATGTGTACTTAGACTCCTTTGTGCTCTCCTGACTGCTTAAAAACATATCAGACTTTGAGAATGGGAAAGAATGCTTAAACAAGAGATAGGAAGAAGATTGGTTGGCTTAGTTGCCTAAAAAAAACTTCTCTTCACCAATAATTTTAATTAAGTAAACCTGTAAAACAAGTTATAAATATAGACCAACATTTGTGGACAACCATGAAAGACAAAATTAATTATTCAAAAATATAAAAATGTCACTTTTATTTCTTTCTCCTATTTTTTTTTTTTTGGCTAGAATTTCAAGGATGATGTTGAATAAAAGTGGTGAAAAAGTGCATCCTTGTCTTGTTCCAGTTCTTAGAGGAAATGCTTTCATTTTTTCTTCATTTAGAATGATGACAATGTTGAGGTATATTCCTACTATCCCCAGTTTTCCTAGTGTTTTCAACATGAAGTAGTGCTATATTTTGTCACATATATTTTGAATTTTGAATAACTGGAGACTGTTCTTTGAATCTGTTGAGATAGTCATATGATTCTTGTCTTTTAAGTCTAGTGATGTGATGAACAACTTTTGTTAATTTCCATATGTTAAACCAACCTTACATCCCTGGGATGAACCCATTTGATTGTGATAAACTATATTTTAATATGGTTTTATATATGAAATGTCAGAATTTTAATGAGAATTTTTGCATCTATGCTTATCAGCGATATTTGTCTGAAACTTTCTTTCTTTTGTGTGTCTTTGTTTGGTTTTGGTACCAGAGTGCTATGAGCTTCATAGAATGAGTTTGGAAGGGTTTCCTTCTTTTATATGACAGGGTTCAATTTGAGAAGTATTGGTGTTAATTCTTTTTGAGGTCTTGTAGAAGTTGGCTGAGAATTTGTCTGGTTCTGAGATCTTCTTAGTTAGTAGGTGTTTGATGGCATCTTCTATTTCATTGCTTGAGATTAACCTGTGTATGTCCTCCTGGTTCAGTTTGGGTAAGTCATATGTCTTTAGAAATTTGTTGAAGTACTCAAGATTTTCTATTTTTTTTGGAGTATGAAGTTTCAAAATAGTTTTTAATACATATAATTAAAAAATGGAAAAGAAGAGTGGCACAGAATATAAAAAGAAAAATTATAAACTGAAATAAAAATGATCCTTAAATACAAATATTTAAGAACAGTCTCCAGTTATTCAAAATTCAAATTAAAAAAATTAATGAGAAGATGGATACAACACTGACATTATCTTCTATTGGTAAGACTGTCAAATAAAAAGCCCTACATGTTTATGATAGATGCTAAATTAGTGCAACCATATTGCAAGCAAGAAATTTGAAAATATACCTTGTTTTTTTAACACATGAAAGCAAAATGCATTTCAATTCATAGTATACATATAGTGTATACACAATATTTTGTGTCTCTGGCTGCACACAAAGTAGAGTCACACAATTTGTGTCTTCATACATATATATACTTAGGATAATGATATCCATCTCATTCCACCAACCTTCCTACCCCCATACCCCCTCCCTTCCTCTCTCTATCTAAAGTTCATCCATTCTCCTATGCCTCCCACCCCCATAATGGGTCAGCATCCTCATATCAGAGAAAACATTCAGAGTTTGGTTTTGGGGGATTGGCTTTCTTCACTTATCATGATATTCTCCAACTCCATTCATTTACCTGAAAATGCCATGATTTTATTCTCTTTTAAAGCTGAGTAATATTTCACTGTGTATGTATACCACACTTTTTTAAATCTATTCATCTATTAAAGAGGTTAGTTTCACAATTTAGCTATTGTGAATTGTACTGCTATAAACCTTAATGTGTCTGTTAAACTGTGGTATGCTGTTTTTAAGTCTTTTGCATATAAACCAAGGAATGGGATAGGTGGGTCAAATGATTGTTCCATTCCAAGTTTTCCAAGGAATCTCAATACTGCTTTCCATATTGGTTGAATCTATTTGCAGTCTCATCAGCCATGTATAAGTGTGCTTCCCCCCCCCACATCCTTGCCAAAACTTATTGTTTTTGTGTTCTTTTTGTTGTTGTTTAATAACTTTAATAACTATATAATTTTCATGTA
Organism: Urocitellus parryii; assembly: GCF_045843805.1. Taxonomy (NCBI): domain Eukaryota; kingdom Metazoa; phylum Chordata; class Mammalia; order Rodentia; family Sciuridae; genus Urocitellus; species Urocitellus parryii. The sequence goes on from NW_027554054.1 coordinate 3,530,193, forward strand.
ATAGGGCAAAGGGGAGGGAGGGGAAGGGAGTGGGCATAGGGTATGAAAGAAAGTGGAATGAGATGGACATCACTACCATACATACATGTATGAAGAAATGAATGGTGTGACTCTATTTTGTGAACAACCAGAGATATGAAAATTGTGCCCTATATGTGCAATATGAATTATAATGCATTCTGTTGTCATATATAACAAATTAAAATTTCTAAAAAATGCCTTTTTTGAGATTGCATTCAATCTAAACATTACTTCTAGTACTATGGCCATTTTAACAATATTAATTTTTCAAAACCATAAATATTGGAGGGTTTTCCTTTTGCTAGTGTTGTCTTTTTCTTTTATCAGTGTTCTGTAATTTTACTTGTATGGGTCTTGTAAATGGAATTGTTTTCTTGGTTTCTTTCTCGGAGGTTCATGATTTTTTCAGAGATTCATGATTTTGTATGCTTATATTATATCCTGTTAAGTTGCTGATTTTTTTTTATCAACTCTGCAAGTCTTCTAGTGGAGACTTTAGTGTCTTCTAAATTTAGCATCATATCATCTGCAAATAGAGATAATTTGACTTTTTCCATTCCTACAGGTACCTATTGTCTTGCCTAATTGCTTTGGATATTGCTGAGTATTATAATGAACATAAGTGATATAAGTGAACATTTTTGCCTTATCACTGATTTTAGAGGAATTTCAGTTTTTCCCTTATTTAGTATGATGTTGACTTTTTTTTAGTCATACAGAGTCCTTACTTTGTTGAGGAAGATTCAGAAGCAAATTTAACTGAGTTTATAGCTGTGAGTACCTACATAAATAAAGCAGAAAATTCTCAAAAAAAATAATAATGGTTTTGAAGGTCTTAGAATAACATGAAAAAAAAATTCTCAAAACCAATAGGAGAATATAGATAATAAAATTCAGAGCTGAAATTTATAAAATAGCAAATAAAAGAATAAAAAGAAACTAAAATTAGTTGGAAAGATAAACAACATTAGAAAGCCCCATAGTTAAGCTAACTAAAAGGGGAAAGAGAAAAACCCAAATTAATACAATCACAAATGAACATGGGGCTATTATAACAGACATGACTGAGGATTATTAGTGACTTTCTTTTTTTTTTGTTTCAACATGTTTATTACAACAGTTACAATTCACATCTGACTAGCTTTGTTTCCTCTTTCCCCTCCCACAACCATGTTCATTGGGCCATTTCCTTATATTTGAGCAATCAATGTACTTTCAGCACACATGCCCAGCAGTACTTTTAAGTGCATTCTTACAGGGTGCAAAATGGATTTCAATAATTTATACAAACAAGTGGGTTATGCTCAATCACTGCAATTTTAAGCTACTGTACACAGGAATGAAAAGGTTATAGAAAAGTGCCATAGCAACAGTGCCTTAAGAAAGGAGAAAAAGAGGAGCCTTAAAAAAATGGATAAAATCAGATCAAGGATTTCAGAGGGAAATGGAACACATGGGAAATGAAAAACATTTCTCTGCAAAACAAATGGAGAAGCACTGCTCTTGATCAGGTGCAAGTGTGGAAACAGTTGTTTCATGATATTTTGTACACTGCCCATATGGTTCAAAATCGTATCCTTAGACACAGATCGCCTGGCGCTTGCACTGAATTTTTGAAAATGCAAGATTTCTGAATGATAAATTAACCCCCCCCCAATTTTTCTTTTTTAAAAAAGCTAATTTTGCAGACAGGTTTACATGTAAAAGGCTAGGTATTTAGCCACCTTAGCATTGATTAGTTTTGGATGTCTAAGCTCTGTTACACATGGCTTCCCATGGCTTCACTCTACAAAACATATTTACAACGTGAAGAATACATCTACAAGAAATCTACATTTCAAGGGTTTTACAAATCAATCTTGTATCTTTCCCCTGAATTGACTCTCACAGACCCCGTCCCCTTGTCATTTCCTTTGCCCAGCTTAACGGTCCAAAGTCTACTTAAATGCAGCTCAAAAATGTTAAGATTGGGCAACAGATTTACAGTTCCTGTACTCAAAACCATGTGCAATTATTCACATCTTCACACCATGAAGGAATTCTGATTTTTAAGCTTTTTGAGTTCCTTAATTTGTTGTCTCAAAAATAGTATCCTTTGCTCGCGCAAAGTTGCTTGAATTTCACATACTCGGACTAAAGATCTTAAATTTTTTAATTCAGTACAAATTTCTGACATGTGAATGCTCCCCATGTTATGAGCTTCTTCACGCAATCTTGATGCCTGCTTCTCTGCATGATCTGCAGGCCATCCTTGAACATGTTTTATGAGATTTTCATTGAAGTGTGCTGCTAGTGTAGGTGTTAATGAACACGCAGGTCGGGCAGATGAATTCTGTGGTACAACTGCTGTATTTGATACATTACTACTAGAAGTATGATTTGGACCAGGTGATGGACTTCTCTGGCTACTTGAGCGCTGAAGACTTCGAGGAGAAACAGGTTCATTTGTCAGCAGTTACAGGCTGCTGTGTGGCTGATTGTGACACTGGTCCTTGCTTTACTACTGGAGTACTAACCTTTGGCTGTGATGAAACTGGAGGAGTACTAATCAAAGGTTTGATAGGGACTGTGTTAGTTTGAGGTGTGCTTATTCTTGGAGACACATAGGATCTTGGGGATGAAGCATCAGACATTAAAGACATTGGAGACTGATTAGATGGCTGGGCTTGAGTAGAGAGCTGAGCAGCTTGAGAAATCAGAGATGTTATGTTGAAAGCAGATGGTCCAGCAGTAAGAAACTTATGAATTATAGACTGCAGTGAAGCTTGTGTCACAGCTGCTGTAAGAACTTCATTGATTTTGGATATGTCCACATTAGAATTATTGAGCTGCAGCGTGGCTTGCAAAGCAGGAAGCAACTGTCTAAGTAGATTTGGGTCCTGAAGTAATGGAGGTATTGGTGACTGTGGAACAGGAGAAACAGGGACTGCCGATGCAGATGTTGGAGGTGCTGATGTGGGATTCAGTCCAGAGGCAGAAGAAGTGGAAGGAGTTGTGCAAGAATGTGATACCAATTTATCTCCTGATGTAGACTCTTTTCTTTCTGTTTTCTGTGCAGGGACAGAAGATGTGGGTGTAGGCAGTTTTGATAAAGTAGATGCTCCATTAGCATCAAATGATTTCTTTGGCTGGTGGTCAGACTGTAGAGAAAATGGACTAGAAGGAACAGTGCTTGGGGTAGCAGTTGGATGAACCACTGGTTTGATGGGGTGCTGTACTGGAGTAGAACTACTGTGAGTCTCTGCTCTTGGCAGTCTGTAGTCTCTGTCATTGTGTCTGCTTGTTTGAGACAAAATATTCTGTGGGAGCAAACTACTGGCATCACTGGAATGCTTGTCTTCCATTCCACTGGCAAACCCACTAGTAGCTGTTGCTTGCATCACCTCTCTTCTGTAATCCCTATCTTTTGGGAAGCTATTAACTGCCACCTTATTTGCTTCTTTTTGTCTCTGCTCTCTTTCAAGCCATTCTTTTGGTTTTTCCCATTGTGAAACTTCTGCTCGACAATTGTAGTAATATTTTTTCCCAGACGAGCTAATGTGCTCAGACCAGTCATCTGCAGAATCATAAGGTGCATCTGAAGTTTTGCTTGGATTATTGCTTGGATTAGAAGAATGTGAATTTGAACTATGAAGAGCACTGTGGTTGTGTGAATTTTCTTGTGGAGAGTAACTGGTCCCACCTTCCCTCTCTCTAACTCTGTGAGTATGCACATTTTTGGCCTTATTGTGACCTGTGCTGTCACTATATTTGTTTTCAGGACTATCAGATCTCTGCAACATTTTATTTGGTGGTGAAGGATCTGCGGCATCTTGCATCTTTCCATGTCGGTGATCACCACTACTGGGGTGACTCTTCGATGAATACTTAAGTGCCTGGTAAGGCTGCGAGTCCCCCCTCCAGTCGTGGCAGCCATCACTGAGTCTCTGCTGTTTCCTCGCATACATTACCATCAATGCCCGGCCTGTGAGTGTGTGTCGGGGAGGGGGGAGAGCGGCCGCGAAAGGCGGGCGGGCGGGCGCGCAGGCGGCGGCGGGCGGGCGGCAGCCCCGGCACTAGGGCCAGGCGCGCCCTGGGCGACTCTCAGCACCTCCTCGTTACTGGCGCCGGCGCTCCCGGGCCATCTCCCTCGGTGGACACCACGCTCACTCTCAGCCCGGGCAGCGGCGCCAACTACACGGCGGCAGCGCGAACCGGGGGGAGGGGGGTAAGAAGACGCGTCCGGCTCAGCCCTGCGGAGAGCGACTGCTACCTCCGCCTTCCTCTCCTTCTGCTCCGCCGCTTCCTCCCCTCCTCCCCCCGCCACCGCCGCTGCCGCTGCTGCCTGGTCCTTCTCCTCCTGCTCCTCCTCCCGCTGCCGCCGCCGGTGCCGCCGCTCTTAGTGACTTTCTTGAAAACTTAAATTCCTATATCTTAGAAAATCTAGAAGTGGATAAATTTATAGAAAAGTGTGACCAACCAACTTTGAGCCAAGAGGATATAGAAAATCTAAACAGACTAATAATGAGTAATGAGATTAGAACAATAATAAAAATACTTCAACCAAATAACAGCCTAGGAGCAGATGGATTCACAGCTAAGTTTTTAAAGACTAAAAAAAATGGTTTGTTGTACACAGATGAGAATGTTGGCATTCTGTCTTTCAACAGTCTGACGACAGCTGTAGTGTTTCAGAGATCATTATTTATCTATGTAGAAAAATTCTTCCCATTCCTATTAAATTCTGCTTTTATTGCAAAAGTATTTTAAAGTTTGTCCTTGCTTCATATGAAATTACTAAGATAATCATGTAAAATGTATATACTTTTTAGCTAAAACCAGATTTTAGACTTTTTCTTGAGTCGGTTTTAGTATTCAGTGTCTTTCTCAGATTTTTGGCTGCTTTCTCTAATTTGCAGACATTGAATTTTTCATAGTACTTACTTATAATCATTTACTTTGTATAGATTAATATCAATTTCCCTGATTTCATTCTCAATATTTGGAATTTGAGGGGTTTTGTGTTTTGGCTTATTTTTTTTATTTTTTGCCTTTTGCTTAAATTACTATAAGTAAATGTTTGTCACTTTATCTTTGAAAGGCCTAAATTTTGGTCTTATTGTTTGTATTGTTTTATATACTTTTTTATTTATTTCCATTTAGTTGTTATTTATTTTTATTATTAAAAAAGATTTTATTTTATTTGTTATCTCAGTTTCCCAAGGTAGAAACTTGGCTAGTTTTTTTTCCTATCAATTCTAATTAAAATTGGAAAAGATTATTAATATCTATTTGAGGCATAAACAGCAATGTTAATTATATACTTCATGTATAATGCATTTTTTCCTTAGTGATAATTTTTCAATTATCTTAATTAATTTTAAAAAGTTGTTTGTTTCTGAAGCTGGGCATAGTTATTAGAAGATAATCTACACTAAGGGTGCAAAATCTTTGGTTCAGGGTCCATAAAGAAGAAACAATCTTATAATTCCCTATTCACAGATTTATGACCCAAATAATGGAAGACAAGTATAAATAAATCAGTGAGGATACAGTAGAATGGGCACAGAAATCTGTTTTAACATGGTCTCTAGTGGAATAGGAAAAAAAAAGGTATAAAATTAGAGGTTTGGATAATCCAAACCATGCTATTGTAAAATAAATGCCAGTATGATCCCGAGAAGCAGGAAACTATAACATAATTCTACTTAGTAAATTTTGAATAAAAAATTTGAGGAAGAAGAGAGAGCATCACAGAACAGATTCCCTATAGGTTCCTATACACTTTTCTATGACAAAGAGTATCTCATAACTGAGTCTCTTATCTCTTCCTGTCACCTGGCTTGTGAGTTCTCCATCCCAGTACACTCACATTGTCATTTTACTCAGCTTCTCTTTTATTTTTCTCCTTTGGTAACCCTCTGTCTCCAACTTTGAACTTCCATACATCTATGTAAAATGTCTCTCCACCTCTCCTTTTTTTAAAAAAAGATAGAGAGAGAAAGAGAGAATTTTTTAATATTTATTTTTTAGTTTTTGGTGGACACAACATCTTTGTTTGTATGTGGTGCTGAGGATCGAACCCGGGCCGCACGCATGCCAGGAGAGCACGCTACTGCTTGAGCAACATCCCCAGCCCCTCTCCTCTTCTCTTATACTGTATCTCACATGTTACTAAACTACATAGAAAAAAAGAATGTTTATAAATAAAGGAAGTTTAATGTATTTATCATATTTCTATACAATAACAATTTCTGAATGTTTACCTATAGTTGACACTATTATCCCAGCTGTGTGTTTTTCTTAGTTAATAAGAATGATGTTAAATGATGATGTAATCAAGATCACAAGAAATTACATACTTAGATCCTCTAGGTTTTTCCAATACCAAGGGCCACATCTAAACCATTATTGATACATTGCACTCAGTGCTCAAAATGTATCTGTGCATATTAGAGCATATTGGTTCTTAGACAAAATTGTAAAACCTTCAAAATGAAGATGTAAGCATTTCTTTATTCTGTCTCAGGTGATCTGGAATGGTTGTGCACCTATAAGCCCAGATATTGCAGAGGCTAAGGCAGAAGCATCACAAATTCAAGGCCAGTTTAGGCAACTTATCTAGACCTTCTCTCAAAATAAAATTAAAAGGGCTATGGATGTACCTCAGGGATAGAACACTCACCTAAGCCCTAAACCCTGGATTTAATCCCCAGCATCACACACAAGAAAATTAACCTCAAGCATATCTTACTCACTTATTTTGAATTTATTATAATTTTCAACTAACATTGTGTATTTTATTTTCAATACATTATTTTGCATACATTTCACATTAAACCACATGTGGAAAATAATAAAATGTTTCAAATAGGATTTATTTAAAGAGAAGCAAAAGTGAGATTTGCTTGACAATATGAATATTAACAGAAATGAAGCATAATTCTTTTCAAAGACTACTGACAATATGTACCAAACAGAGTGGGAAAATGAAAGGAAAGTATTCATAGGAATGTGCCTGATAGCATTAGATATGGAAATGAAAAAGGTCAACAACAATGCCATAAAGACATGTGGAATGTGCATCTGGAAATATACTGGGAGATTTTTTTTAATAGTTTAACATCTATTCTAAAAATCAATTAGATTGTGCTACACAGTCATATTATATATATATATATATATATATATATATATATATATATATATATATTCAAAGAGTACAATTGTCCAGATAGTTTTGTTATTTTAGTGGACTTTTTCTCCTTGTACACTGTTAAACTTTTATAAAACTCTCAATTCCTTATTCCCAAGGAAGGAATTAGATGGTGGCTATATGTAGAAATTTTCCAGAGAGTGGAAATTATATATCTTCAGTTGTAATATTACATTTTAATTCAAGAAACTCATTTCACAAAGAGATATAAATGATTATTCACCTTAGAAAACAAACATTAGAAGAAATTATTTATTAAATCTATCCATTAACTATGAGAGAGATGCACAAAATATTAAATTTTGTGAAATACAATTAAAAGTTAAAGTGTTCTTTTTAATGTAAATACCCAGCTATCTAACCATTTGATAAAATGACAACGTTTTCTCACTGAAATTCCCTGGAAACTTTGTAGACAATTAATTGGTAATATATGTGTGAACACATTTCTGTACACTATTATGTTCTATTGGATTATGTATCTTCTCTTTTACCATGTCATACTGTTGTTTAGATAGCTTAATGGTAAGTCATGGACTCTTGTTCTTTCAACCATATCTTTTTCAAGATTGCTTTAGTTATTTTAGGTCCTGCCTGTCAATGGAAATTTTAAAATCAGTTTGTCAATTTAAAGTAAAGTAAATATTAACCAGAAATTTAATATAGATTGTATTAAAATATAAATTAATTCTGACAGATTGACATCTGTCAATCAATATTAACTTTTAAATTCATAAATTTAATACATCTCTCTAAAGTCATTACTTTATATTTGCAATGCTTTATAATTTTTCAGATATGTATACCTTCACATTTATTCCTGTATATTTACTTTCCTGCATGCTATTTTAAAGTGGAGTTATTATATTTTTAAATATACATTTCTAGTATTAAGTACTTTGAATTTTTATTTATACCTTGACATTTTTGCTCAATTCGCTTTATTAGAACTCATATGCTCTTTTAAAGATTCCTTAAGATTTTCAATGAAAATAATGATATTATTTACAAACAAATAGAACATAACTTTCTCCTGCTCCAACAACAACAACAAAAAATGGTTTTGACCTTTGTTTGATTACCTTATTTTAACTGAAGAGACTCATCACTGTAATGCTGCATAAATATGGGAAGAGGAGAGTTTTTTCCTGTCACTATTCTTAAAATAGAAAGTGTTGAGTCTTTTACCCCTCAGAATGACATAAGCTTAGGTTTTATATAGACAGCATTTATTAACTGAGAAAGTTGCCCTTATGAATAGTTAATTGAAGATTTTTATCATTAACTGGTGTTGAAATTTTTTGACTATTCTTTCCACAACTACCTGGAAATGCTTTTGCTTTCTTTTTCCATTTATTACTGATATGTATAGCATTTTCATTAATTATTAGGTTACCTTACATTCCTCAAAAAACTTTTATTTTTTGAAGATGTACTTTCATTTTTTAATATAATTTCATTCCCTCAGTCCAAATTTTATAATTTAGAATGAGGAATAGCAGACTATTTTTCTCCATCTCTCTCTCTTTCTCACTTTGTCTCCCTTTCTTATTTCTCTCTATATTTTTTAATTCTTTTAAATATCTTTGGTAATACTGACCTCCCAAAATCATGTGGAAGAACTCTGCTACTTTCTTTCTTGAAAGAGTATTTTTAGGATGAAATATTCTATAAATGTACACTAAGTTCATTAAATCTATTGTGAAACTTAACTCTGATGTTTCCTTACTGATTTTATTTTGTCAATAATCTATCTACTGGTTAATGAGGTATTGAGATTCCCTAATATTGTTGTATTGAGGCTGATCTCTTACTTTGTATCTAAATGTGCTTGTTTTATAAAGCTGGATGTTTTAAAAAACCAATGCATATAAATTCACAATCATATCTTCTTGATGAATTGTGCCTTTCATTAAAGTCTGGTGACCTTCTTTCTCTTCTCTTAGTATTTTAGTGCTAAAGCATACTTTGTCAGATATAACTTATTTTCTTTCAGACTGCAGTTGATTGGAATATTACTTTCCATCTAATCACTAAAGAATACCCAATATTTTCATCAACACATCAAAATTTTCTAAAACAGACCACAAAAGAAGTTTTAACAATTCAAAAAATGAAAATGTTTCCTACATCTTTTCTAATCTCAATGGAAATTATACAAACACAAGGAGATAGAAAAAAAAAACACTTTGTTCCACAGAAAATCATTGAAGAGGTCAGAAAGGAAATTTTAACATGTTTTAAATCTTACAAAAATGAAAAAATGATTTTTTTAAAGGCACAAGTCCCAAGAGAATATAAACACACAGTTAAATGAAGTTAGGAAAATAAGGAGGATATAAATAAAAAATTCAGAAAAAAATTGGAAAAGAACCATTCAAAAATCATAGAGGAAAAAGAGGCCAAGAAATTAAGTAAAAAAAAAATCAGTTGAAAACCTTACTCATAGATTAAGTAGAAGAAATAATGTCGAAGATTTAAGAATGGCTTTTCAAAATATCACATTGAGATAAAAATAAAAAAAAGAAATTATGTATCTCCTATTTCTTATTCCAAGTTCCTCTATTGTGTTATTGTTATTATATACTATATGAAATTTTTATATTTACAATTTAATATCCTATCACATATTCATTTTAGTGGTTACTTTTGGCATTACAGCAATATATTACAGTCATGATTCATATTGTTTCAGTTCAGATAAAAATAAGCACTGTGATCTCTGGGTTCCTTAGCCACATTTTGTGTTAGTTATATATTAAGTAACTGTGCAGCTATGCATTACATCTACAAACATAAAATCCCCACAAGTTGAATGTTGCAATTTTTACTTATACCATTATAGGACTTATAAAGAAATTATAGGGAAAGAATGCAGAGCATAAAATATTCCTTCGCATTTATTGTTATATTTACCATTACTGAAGTTTTTTTTTTAATCTTCTGAATGACAGTGTTTTCAGGAGGCATTGCTTCCTATCTTCCAGAAGAAAGTTCCAAAGAAATTTGAGTAGGTCTATATGACATATTCTCTTTACAAATGTCTTCATTTTGCCTCCATTTGTGTAGAATATATTTGTCAAACATAGAATATGGATTGATAGTTCTACTTGCTTTCTTTGTGTTTGTGTATTTTCAGCTCATGATTTCTAATGAGATTTAAGACCTTAATTGGATCACATTTCTGTGTGTAGTGTAGTTTTTGTCCCACTGCTTCCAAGATTAGATTTTTATTTTCTGTTTTCAGAAGTTTGTTTGTGACATGCCTCAGTGCGAACTACTTTTCTTGTGTACGGCCTGGTGTGTTTTAGTATCTTCAACCTGTACATGTCTCTCTTTTCTCATATTCAGGACATTAATGACTATTATTTCTCCAAAGATTCCCCCCTCCTTCTAGAGTTATAACCACAGTATTTATCATTGTTCTAATTTTCATTTGGCTCTTCTTAATTATTTGTATGTGTCAATTGAGGTTTCTTATTAACAAGTCAATTAAGAGTGTTATTAATTCAATTTTAAGAATCTTACTTGTTCTCTGTAAATGTATTCACTTTATTTCATTGCAGGCTGTTAGAATACTTGCTTTTAAAATCCTTGCACTCTTACTACAATAAAAGAATCATCTTGGGGATTAGTTCAGTTGATTTTCTTTTCTCCAGAATATTTCCTATTTTCTTTGTTCTTCATGTCTCTTAATCTTTAATTGTGTTCTGTCCATTCTGAATGTAAATTTTGATTCCATAATCTTTATCTGACAATGGTTCTCTTTGTTTTAGCAGACATGGACTTCACTTTTAACATAAATTCCTTGGCTAGAGTTTTTTTTTTTTTTTAATTCTGCTTCTTGGGCAGCAGCTCCATTTCAGCTTTAGATTGTTGAACTTCTTTATGTCTTTTCCCCTACATTTGCTTGTTTGAGACTTCAATCAGAGATTTGAGTAAATAGTTGAGAAATCTGATTTTTTCCCTTTCAAGATTCTTACGTTCTGTGGTCACAGTCCTGGCTTAAAATCTGGCTCTCCTGGCTAGAGAGACTCACATATTTTTTCAGTAATTTTTCCTATTGTCACATTTTTCCCTTCTTTAGCCCAAGCTTAACATCATGAATAAGAGATGTTTTATAATACTTTCCTCTTTCTCTCCTCTGAGTTTATTTGATCTATCTGCTTCAGTTTACTTTCCAGAGCATTCAGGTAGGTTTTTGCATTTTTCCCTAGTCATGGTTTCTGCATGAAGATGATAAAATAGGTCTTAACATAGTTACCACTGCAGCCATACCTCCATTTCTTCACCATAACACATAGTTGCAAACATCTAGAGCCTGCAATGTTGAACTTTGATTTTCAAGTTCATATTTATTATTTTAATACTTAATTTATTATTTCCCCAAAATATTATCACCAGAAAATGTAGAAAAACATAAAATAATATATGCCTACACTGGCATTTCATTCTCTACTTTCTCATTTTTGACAGGCAACATTTACACTGAGAATTTTATGGTAAATTGTCCCTTCATGTTAGTACATTTTTGTATGACACATGCTTGAATTTAATCCAGGTTTTGTTTTAAATTTATATTTTACAATATAATTGCTTTTATGCAAAGCAATATATTTTCTCCTACCTCAAAATTTTTTCTAATAATATTTTCAGCTGACAGAAATAAATGATGGTGATGATGATCACTACCTGGTATGAGTTCATGGGACTCTGTACTGATGAATTTCTAGTAATGTAATTTGGTATGACAAATAAATGAGGAAACTGAGGCATGGGAAGGTTCTCTTACTTGTCCAAGGTCTCATTGTTGTTAAACATCATTATGACTACTGAAGACAGGAAATCTTTCTCTGGAATTGTATTCTGTTTTTACAATTACAATGCTTCTGAAAATATTAAGGACCATCTTAATTCAAATTTTTGGGTGTGTCTTCTTTTACTTTCAGGTTATATTTTTATTTTATAGCTATAGCAGCATTTTTAAAAAAAATCACACATTTGCTTCATTCATCAGATTAGTAAAAACAACTCATTCCTTTATACCTGAGTTATGACACCTTAATTTCACTCCCAAAATTAAAGTAAAATTGTTAATTTATAATTTTAGAGTAGGATACAGAATTTGATAACTTCATCAGATTCAATTGCTATCTTGAAGGTGCATAATATAGATTCATTGACCAGTGAAATATTAATACATTCTCTTGTTTTGTGTTTCCTTTTAATTTTTTGTAAACTGCAGGAGAGAAAATGAAAAGAAATAGACATTAAGAGCCTACCAGATAACATGTCTGTTTTGAAGTACCATTGGTACTGCAGCAAAATGATTTTTTTAAAAAAAATTATATCACTGCCTTTCTTCATCTATTTAACTTGAAGGTGCTGTGTGGCCTGTGGCTACATGGTTAGTGTCCAGATGTTCAGCACCCCTCACTGTGATAAAGAGGGGAGAAAATGAAAGGATTCATACATCTTAACTTTACATGATTAGAAAGAGAACCTTCAAAGATTTGGACAATGAATAACTTGCTTCCAGCAATCATCAAGCAATGGCAAGAATGAAGACATTAATTTGTACTAGAAATGGAGGCTAGAATTAACAGTTTCCTCATGGGTATTGGTACAATATGTACATGCAGAACTTTAAAAGAACTGCCCTTTTTAACAAAGTGTTCCTAGCAATACTTACTTAGAAGATGATGTTGATGTTAATTTCTCTTTCCAGTAAGTGAGGTCTCTAGGATCATATACCATTGGGAAAATCTATGAACACATCATGGGAAATGGGTGTCAGCCTTTTCTTTCTAATTTCTGCTTTAAGGCCAGCCTCCCTGGGTAAGGTGCTCAATTAGAGAACCCAGAGATCCTATTCATGCACTTACTTAGGAAACAGGCAGGCACTCAAAGTTACCTTCCCACCCTCATACACCTTACCCTCTCAACTCCAACGAGCATACCTACAGATCCTCTGCTTTTTTGTTTGACCAAAGTGGTCATACAACATGATTTAACATCCAAACATGATTTAACAAACTTTATTCCATTCTTAGAAGAAGGTTTTTTTCATTTTATTTTGTTTGTTTTGGTAACTGTCCTCCCATTAAACGTGCAGAAATAAATGACTCTCTGGATTAAAAGTTTTGCTTTCCACTGAAAGGAGATATGTTCTTACTATCTGCACCAAAGGAAGTCTTGAAAAGAATTTTGTTATGGTTATTTATGAAGGATTACAACTTGACAGCAAATTCAGTATTCAGGAATACAAATCTTGCTAATAAAGGTGAAAATACTCATGTAAGTATAATCTCTTGCTAAAATTACATGTATATTACAAGGAACAGAAACTATTGTGATACATGTTTCAGACCTAGTTTTTCATATACCATATATATATATATATATATATATATATATATATATATATTAATTTTATCTTTTTTCCCCAGTTGAGCTTCTTTACACTAAATTTCTGGGATATTTGTGTTTAATAATGTACTAATGGAAACAAGGGACTTAAAATGAGTAAATAAATATAGCATGATCAGCATTTTAATTCTTTATCATTTAAGACATTCAATACATTTTAAAATCCAATTTGTCCTTTCATATAAAGAACAAGATACATGAAAGATGGCTACAGAGGCAAGATAAATTCGAGATTTCACAGATTAAGATAATTCTAATATCATGTAGAAAATTTAACTCCTATTAAATTAATAATAATCCTATTCTCCATTTTTGTTTTAAATTGAAATGAAGCTCAAAAGGATACAGATTTTCAAAAAACACTTTTGTACAGTCACATCAAACCTATGTTGTATACTTCACAAGTGATTCACAGATCTGCATCTACATCATCCTGAACCTGAGAAAAGTTCCACATCAAACATGACCTGACCTCACAGCTCTCTCACTGTGAGAGCTATACGAACATTCCTCATCTTGGACTCATGCCTAATATACAATGCTTCATTTTCTGAACATATTAAAGTTTTTAATTTTCTTTTTTCATTTGGAATTTTATTCACATAAATTCTCCCAAATTACTCTGTTCTTTTGGTCTAATGATCCACTCATGAAAAATTTGTTACATTGACAAGAATAATTGATTCTTCTTGCCACTCTTTGCTTTGATTGTCACACAATAAAATTATTTTATGGAACAAGGAAGAGTCATTAAATTTTATGCAAAATCTGTGGTATATCTTGTATCTTGCAAAGTTCCTAGCATGAGCACTCAAAACTCAGAAAAAGTTAGTTTGAATGAATGGATGATTTTTGCTTTTTACAGTTCAGTGAATCATTATCCATTTTGGAATTTCTTATTTTATTCTATTAAGAAGAAAAAAAGTCAGAGGAGCAAATTTGAAATATCAGAAAACTGAGAATTCATTTCAGGGCATATTAAGTGACACTGATTAGAAACCAAAAATGTGGGTTGGAATACTATCTATTTTGTTTTAGATAAGGTAAAAATCTATTTCTTACAAATTTCTGTAGAGATTTATACCAGTCAGCATGAAAACAAAAAGAAGTCTAATATTTCAGGTGATTGATTAGTGTATAGATCCCTAATTATGCTACATTTGAAAGGACTAAAAATTAATTAATTACTTGCATAGAATTCTAGGCCCTATTAGGTAATCACAGGAGTCTGGGTGCTCTCTCTGTTTAATAAATTGACAGAGTAGAACTCATCAGAAGTAAAAAAAAAAAAAAGCCTTCAAAAGAACTTTCTAGGAGGTAAATACAAAAGTACTTTTGCTTAGTTACTAAATATGTACATTTACTGCTTGCGGCCTATCTGCAATTAGTAAATCTACTTCATGTAATTTGTACATACATGTGTGCTCCTTCTCACTGTACTCAGTGCAGAGTGAACCTGCTACTCAAATACGTGATTTGTGATATTTTTCAAAAAATAGTAATCTCAAGGGCTGGGGATGTGGCTCAAGCGGTAGTGTGCTTGCCTGGCATGCACCGGGTGCTGGGTTCCATCCTCAGCACCACATACAAATAAAATAAAGATGTTGTGTCCACCAAAAACTAAAAAAATAAATATTAAAAAATCCTCTCTCTCTTAAAAAAAACACAGTAATCTCAAACACTTTTTGCCTTTTCTTCTCTGCTATTAATAATTTTATGTAAAAAATTAATCTCTAAAACTTCATGTAAAAATACAAATCAAATCAGCTACTAAGGTCAAACATTTTAATAATACTGGAAAACAAAGGTAAATCAAGGGTAAAATTATCTATGAGGCAAAAAATACACTAAAACCCCAAATTATTACCTTTAAAAGTTTCTCAAAATCACTATTATTTAATTTAATTATTTCTGGCTTGGCCTTTATATGTTATCTTTAGGTATGTTTTTACGAGAGTTGCTTTTAAAATATTTGGATTATTTCTATTTCTACTTAACAAAATAAAGGGAGCCAAAGACCATACCACAAGTTTAATATCACTTATCTCCAACTTTTTGTTATTTCATCTTTCTCTCAGATTGTGTACATATTACATATACACACATGTACATACATAAATACATATACACATATGTATGTACCAGAGGGGAAAAATAGCTCTGCTCCTTGCTAGGTTGCTGACTAGGCTACTTTCTGCTGCTGGTGAAAGGCCTATAACCCTACCATTATAATGAGAAGTACCAGGTAATCCATGCAGTAAGAACCATTTACAACCTCATCTGAGAGCTGAGGACAAATCTGAAGGATGGAATCTATTGAGTTGAGTAGACCTGGTGCACTTTTGTTTTTGGAGACAGAGGTGGACACAGAAGAAAAGTTTCTATAGGAGGAAATAGAGAGAAACTGAGGAAGGAGACTTTCTAGGGGCAGGGAAAACTTGGTTTATTTCAGGAGTAGTATCCAATGAGGCCTTCTTTCTCTTTAAAGATATTTTTAATGTACTTTCCTTTTTCTAATTTCCTTTCTTTCTTTATGCATTCCACAATTCTTATCATCTTTACCATAGTATTTAATGTGGTCATTCATACTTTCAAGTTGTTAGTCTTTCCAAATATAATGTTATTTCTAGGAGAAAAAGATTGTATTTATGATTTATTGAGAGCCATTTTTCCAATGCCTAGAACACTGTCTGCCACGTTGTCATATTTACTTGTTAATATTTACTGCATGGTTAAATGATTAAACAATGCAGATTTTGCTAAATAAATGTTACAAACTTACACAGGGTTACACAATAAAATACAGGACAGCCAAGTACTTTTTAATTTTAAAGAAAACAGAAAATATATTTTGAGCCTTAAATATGTTCAAATTTACATAGGAAATACGAATATTAAAACATTACCTCTGAAAATAAAATTTAACTGAAAATCTTATATTTTTGTTCAGTTTATGTTACAACCTTACATTATTATCAGTGGCAAAATAAATACTTTGCTATTTAGCATCATGAATTTTTAAAAGTGAAATTGATGCTATTCAATATATATGAATTTCCTAAAACAAAATATCCTTTATTTAGTGAGCCAAATAACATGATTTTTCAATAGCTACATTGTGAATTTTTTCCCCTGACATACGTAATTCCAACAGTTCGGCAAATCATGCAAATTTTAATCAGCATACAGAAACAGACAGCTGAGATTTCTTAAAGTTCTACCAAACAGGTGGCATTGACTATTTTTGTAGTTTGTACCTGCCCACACAAAACAAGTTCACATAGTATGTGTTGCAATATTATCCAGAGAATTGCACTGTGAATAATCAGAGGGATGACTATGGAAATGTAATAATCCTAACATCCATCAAACAACTTTTATCAGTACTACCAACTAAAACATATATTGGTTATGTCTGACCTAAATAACTATGGGTCATGACATAAAAATAATACTAAATCACTCTCAGGATGATAGTGTAAATAACATTAAGTTATACTAAATAATACATAAAATATACTAAAATAAGGTTCAGGATTTCTTTTACCAATTTTAGAAGAGATGTTACATTGGTCATAGATGAGGTGAATAAAGTATTTGCATATGCATGTTTCTCTTATTGCAAGAAATATGCATGTCTTTCTGTCAAATTAGTGATCAAATTTTCCATTTCACAATGTGTAGCAAAAGCCAAATAGTAATTTCTATATAATGACACAAACTCATACAGACTTTATAAATGGAGAGTGGAACCAAGATGGAATATGCTTCTGGGTACTATTTTAATTTAATTTTTAAAGTGTACTTCTGCTTGTAGTCAGAAGGAAAAATGCATTAAAATGCCTTTTCATCTATCTAGAATTTTTTTTCACTCTTGAATAGAAGCCCCAAAGCGAAAATGTTTGTAATACACAGAAGTTAAGTAGCTATATACTTTCAACCTCATCAACTGTTTGGCTCTAGGTATAAGGAGAAGAGTTTCATTCTTTTAAACTAAATCACGATGTTTGAATATTCAAGATTATCCTAAGGCCAAATTTGGAATTTGGAATATAGTTTGTAGTCCATTTTTCACACTAGGAGAATCCTATATTTGGCCCATGTCTAGACTCTACTTTTTAAATGCCTAAAGCACCAAAATTTTATACTTCACTTGTCAATCATGTTCTATTATTAACTTGACTCCCAATAAAATTGTCACATAGACTAGCATTTTCCAACATATGATCCCACACCTGTATTTGTTTAAAAACTTTTTTTGGTAGTATATGAATGGAAACACATATGTTAATATTTATGTACATAGTTAATGTAAGTATGGAAATACATCTAGACTATGAATGTAGTAATTTAAGGATAATATTAGCATGGTATTAAATTAAAAACGGAGATTGATTCAACGTGTATTGATGTGTCTTATGCTTAGGAGGACAGATAATGCATAGAAAGAAAATAATTGCTCAAGTGGTATTTCAAAGTTCAGTGAATTCTCACCTAGTATTTCTTGAATGGACACATATTTTGAGGAAAGAAAAGATACTTTCACCCTTTATGCAACTTTACTAAGCAGTTTCATGTAAATAATACTAGAGAGTGCTATAGTTTTATACTGCCATTGCTAAAAAAAGTTGATGGATAAATAGTGAAGAAAGGTGTGAATTTGATAGAGAATTAACATGTCCAAAGATATTCAGTAAATTATATTAGGGATAATGAAGGATTATATTCTCTCTGAAGTCTAAATTTATTCAGCTGATTGAAAATAAGAAGCAAAAGAAATAACTGCTAATGATACAAGAATAGATTCTATGTCCCAAATTTTAACACCAAATACAAAATATTTTTAACATAATATGTAAGTTATAATTTGTTAATAAATCTACTCATATGAAAAATATGGTAAACAGATAATCATGATTATCATATACATTGAAAATTTCTAGTTATATAAAATTAACAACTTGAGACTTTTAATAAATTATTGATAGTAAACCTTATTCTTAATATTCTTGTCCTTTAAATTAGAACTATCCAGGCCATAACATTTATTATTATTAAATAATCTTTAAATAATATACAGTACTTGATAACTTATCAATCATTTAAAAATTAAATTATTAAAATCATATGATATTCCATCAACTTTAATCTAATTTTGAATAAGGAGCCAATAAAATTAAAGGATATCAAAATGAATAGGTTAGATCAAATTAACAATGTAGCAAAATGTCTTGTACTTCATTAGGGCCAAAGGGTATGCTAATAAATGCAATTATAGTCAAATTCCAATATTAGCTGTAAAATAATGTATCACAAACAGAAATACCATAATGGGAAAAGCACAACACTAAATGTGTCCTTAGGAAATGCTCATATTTAAAAAGAATATACTGCTGTAGTGTGGTCTTTTGTTTATTCTAATGCTGCAATTTTATTCTGTAACTCCTATAGAGGTAATTACAGAACAGTTTACTATTATTAGATATTTATAATCCCTCAGTAATGTTTCCTAATCTCTTGCCTTTTCTATACCCAGATAACTGCATCACAGCTCAGCAGAATTTTTAATCACTCCCCCATAATAAGGAAACAATTCAAACAAGCCAATATTTCCTGCAGAGAAAAACCTGGAGTCACAAATCATAAAAACAATACCAAATCCATTAAATGACTGAGCTTCAGTCATTCTTCTGAGTGCAGTTTAGTGTGGCTTAGATATATTCTGTTTTCTTTCTTTTTTTGAGAGAGAGAGAGAGAGAGAGAGAGAAAGAGAGAGAGAGAGAGAGAGAGAGAGAGAGAGAGAGAGAGAGAAAGAAAGAGAGAGAATTAGTTTTCAGTGGACACAACATCTTTATTTTTTTTTTATGTGGTGCTGAGGATCGAACCCAGTGCCCCATGCATGCCAGGCCAGCACGCTACCTCCTGAGCCACATCCCAGCCCATTAGCTTTCATTTTTAAAGGGAGACTCAAACTTAAAAATGATTCCATATTCCATCATTTATTTTCTTTGACATTCAAAAGGATATATTCAATGTGTGCTTAGTACTACATATATTAGAAAGTGAGATAGAATATAAAAAGAAAGGAAGATATAGTTATAAACACTAATACATTTATGTTATGAGTACTGCACATCTTATATTCAAATAAATAACTTAAGGGACTCTAAATTATGAATAAACAAATATTTCTGCCAAAATATGTTTTAATATAAGTATAAAATGATAATAAATCTGAAAATATGTCATAAGGCTTAAACAATTTTACATTGTTGGACCAGTAAGTTTTCCTATGAAATTATTAAACTAATTCTTTGTATAATTAAGAAAAGAGAAGAGAATTAACCTATCAAAAATAGACAAAATATGATAAATTTAATGACTTTTAAAAGGAAAAGAAATAATAAGTACCAAGGAACTTATGTGTGATTTCATTTATAGGAAAACCATCAACAGGCAAAACTCATCTCTGGCAACAGAAGTGAGAATAGTGGTTACTAGTTGTAGAAGAAAATTGAGAAGAGGCAAAACATGCTTTTAGATGCTAAAACTTTTCTCCACCTTGATCTGTAAAGTGATTATCTGAATGTTTTCTTTTGTTGTTATTCTTTATAGTTATAAATGACACTAGAGTATATTTTGACATAGATATGGAGTACATCTTATTCTAATTAGGATAACAGTCTTGTACATAATGTGGAGATTCACCATGATGCATTCATATATATACACAGGAAAGTTTTGTCAGATTCATTCCACTGTCTTTCCTATTCCCATTCCCCCTCACTTCTCTTCATTCACCTTTGTTAAATCCACTGAACTCTTATTCTTCCCCTCATCCTACCCTTTTTGTGTGTTAGCACTCACATACTAGAGATATCATTTGCCCTTTGGCTTTTGGGGATTGGTTTATTTCACTTAGCATAATAATCTCCAGATCAATCCATTTACTGGAAAAAGTCATAAAGTCACTTTTATGGTTAATATTGCACTGTGAATTTATACCACATTTTCTTTATACATTTTTCTGTTGAAGCACACCTGTGTTGGTTCCATACCTATTGTGAATTGAGCTGCCATAAATAAAGAGGGGGCTGCATCACTGTAGTATCTATCCAACTGATGATATTTATTCATTTTAGCACTGTTAACCTAGAATAAGTGGAAATACATGAGTGTTCATTGGCAGGTAAATTAATTTAAAAATGGTTTTATATTGCATTAATATTCATCCTCTAAAAAGAAGGAAAAGAAAGAAGTTCTACGATGTGAAACTATATGGATCAACTCTGAGGACACTACGCTAAATGATATTAACCAGTCACAGATTGAAAAGCTCTGCATGAGTTTACTAATGTGGGGAATTGTTAATCAGCAGGTCTAAAATTTCAGTTATATGGAATCAGCCCTAGTTGTCTATCAATACATGAATGAATGAAAAAAAAATGTAGTATGTATAAAATGGAGTTCTAATCAGTCATGAAGAAAGATGAAATTATGTCATTTCTGGTAAGTGAATAGAACTGAAGAATGTATTTTAAATAACATTTGAAGGAATTGAGATATACAGTATGTGTAATAAAAAGCATGTCAAAGAGGAAGCAATATATGCAAATATGGTACAAATATAATATAGAAAGACTTTAACATAGATGTTTGAAGGAATTTGTTTCATTTGCAACTTTTAAAAGACATTAAATAATGAAAGAATATTATTGAATTTTATGATTAATAACATGTTTATGTCATCCTTGAGCATATAAAATGACTACTCATTAACTATTGGCATTAACATATGACTTTATAATTTTTTTCCTTTTAAAAATAACTACAAAGAGTATTACCTGATTTGACATTTCCAGGTGACAAAAATCTCTTAAGAAAAGTATTCTTTGAATAGTATTATTTTATGAAATATTTTACTTTAATTAAATATCTAAATAGTAAAATCTATTCTATTTACCCTTCAACTGATTGGATGAGACTCATCCACATTGTGGAGACCAATCTGATTTCTCCACCAAATAAAGGAGTAGCAACATTCAAAACGCCCTTATAATATTTGACAAAATAAATATCTGGGCAAATTGTGGCCCAGTAAAGCTGACACACAAAATAAACCTCCACATTCATCAGATAGGAAATACATAAGAGAAATTTGTTCATCTTGCTTTGATATGCTGTGGAAATTGAAGAAAGAAGGTAGTGTAAAGCACAGGTTTCAGAGGCCATGGTCCCTATTTCTACATCTTGGGAATATAAACTTTAGAAATAGCTAGTTTCTATCAAACCTGAGGACACTAAGAACAACACATTTTAAAGCACATGGCCATCCCAACATAGCAGTGAAAAACATATAGTGGAACCCAATATGCTTTTATATTAAAAATAGTCAACAGACTAGGAATATAAAGGTGTCACCAGGTAAAGAATATCTATGAAATGGTCACACTAACATTATATTTAACTCTGAAAAATAGATATCGTTCTTCCTAAGATCAGTTTTAAAAGAGAACATGTGCTCTTGCAACCTCTAGTGTACATCATACTATAGGTTATAGCTCAGGCAATTAGATTAGAAATAAATCTTGATACTATTGGTAAACTCATTTTTGATAAGGATGCCAAGGCATTTCAGTGGGAAATAATAGCTTTTCAAAAGTCAGTCCTGAGCCAAATGAATATCATTATATAAAAGAATGGACTCTGAATCCTACCTCACACAAAATACACTAATTGTCTCAAAATAGATTATAGTCCTAAATATAATAGCTAAAATTATAAACCACATTAATAAACTTAGGAACAGATTTTTGTAACTGTGTATTAGGCAATGGTTTCTTAATTATGACATCAAAAGCCACAGAAATAACAAAACATTAGATAAACTGGACTTCAAATTTAAAAGTGTTTGTGCTTCAAAGAATTAAAAGACAACACAGAGAATAGAAGAAAATATTTGCAAATCTGATAAAGAACTTGTACCCAAAATATTCCTTTTGAAAAAAGAAAAAAAAAGTTAAGTATAATTCTTTCAAGACTGCAAAGTAAACAGGTGATAGAGGCATTTCTTTTAATAGTAATTTTATTTAAATTAAATAAACATAAATATTACATATATTGATGAAGTACCATGTGATGTTTCAATACATGTATACATAGTTTAATGCTTAAATCAGGTTAAAGTTTCCTCTATTCTCAAACATTTATAATTTTCTCGTGGTAAAAGCATTCAAAATTCTTTCTTGTAGCTTCTTGAAATGTACAATACATTGTCATCATTTTTAACCATCCTCCTGTGCAATAACACACCAAAACTTCTAACTGTAATATGGTACCCATTGATCAATCCTCCCCACCCCTGCCTCTCACCCTCCTCAGCCTCTGGTTTCCCACAATTCTACTCTTCACTTCTATGAGATCAACTTTTTAATTTTTACCTTTGAGATCCTGTGGTACTCGTCCTTCTGTCCCTTGCTCACCTTGCTTAAAAATGATCACCAGTTCCATCCATGTTGTTATCAATGACAGGATTCCATTCCTTTTATGGCTGAATAGTATGCCATTGTGTGTATTTTCAACTTCTTTATTCATTCATCTGTTGAAGGATGTTTCCATTCTAAATCTATGTTGTTTCCATGTGTTGGCTGTTATGAATAGTGCTGTAATAAATGCAGGAGTGCAGATGACTTACCAACAAAATGGCTACATTTCCTGTGAGTATATACCAAGGAGTAGGATTGTTGGATCATACAGTTACTAAATTTTAGCATTTTTATGGAACCTTCGCATTGTTTTTCATAAAAGCCCTAATAATTTACATTCCCATCAACAATGTATAAGGCTTTCCTTTCCTTCACATCCTCACCAGCACTATTCTCTTTTCTCTTTGTGATAATAGTCATTCTTACCTAGATGCTATTTTCATTTCTCTGAAGTTTAGAAATTATAAACATTTTTCATATTCCTGTTGTCCATTTGTATGTCTTGAGAAAGACCTATTTACATCTATTGCCCACGTTTTATTTAGTTTTCTTTCTTCTATTGAGTTTTTGGACTTACCTATGTATACTGGATATCAATTCCTTGTCAGATTTATAGTTCATAAATATATTTTCCCATCATATAGATTGTCTCTTCACTCTGTTGATTCTTCTCTTTGCTATGCAGAAGCTTTTTAGTTTAATGTGAACTCATTTGATAATTTTTGCTTTTATTTTCTGTGGTGTGGGGGATGTTGTCCAAAACATCATTGTCCACAGAGTCATTTCCCATATATTTTCTTTTAATAGTTCCATGGTTTCAGGCCTATAATCCATTCAGAGATGATTTGGTAAGAGATATGGAGTCTAGTTTCATCCTTCTTGTGTATATCCAAATTTCACAGCACCATTTATAAAAGGGACTGTCCATTCTCCAATATGTGATCTGATCATCTTCAATGAAAATCAGTTGGATGCAGGTGGATGGTGTTACTTTTAGGCTATCTATTCTATTTCATTGGCCCATGTCTATTTTTAAGCTAATACTGTATTGTTTATATTACTAGTTTTGCAATAATTTGACCAAGATAGCTTTGGCTGCCTGAGATTATTTTGTGATTCCACACAAATTTTAGGACAGCTTTTTTCCTAATTGTATAAAAAATATCATTGGTATTTTGATAGGGATTGCATTAAATCTATAGATTGCTTTGAGTAATGTAGACATTTTAACAATATTGATACTTCAAATCCAAGAACAAGGGATGTTTTTAAGTTTCTTGTGTTCTCTTCAATTTCATTCATCAAAATTTATATTTTCCATTGTAGAGAATTTTAACCACTTTGGTTAAATTTATTTTTATTTGTATTTTAAGTGAAATTGCTTTCTTGATTTCAGTTTACAATACTCAGCTATTGGCCTTAAGCAATTCAACTGATTTTTATATTTTGATTTTTTTTTTATCCCATGTATGCTGAAATATTGAGGGAAAATGGGCATCCTTGTCTTGTTCCAGGTCTTAGAAATTTTTCAGCTTTTCCCTATTCTGTATATCATCTGTTGACTTAGTGTGTGCTGTTGGATTTTTTTGCTAGTGTTTTCTTGAGAAATTTTTGCATTTATGTTCACCAAGGATATTGGCCTGTAGTTTTCTTTCTTTTTGTTGTGTCTTAGTCTTTTTTTTTTTTTTTGGTGTGAAAATGATGATGGTCTCTAAGAATGTATTTGGAGAATTCCCCCACTTTATTCATTAAGATTCATTTAAGAAGAAATGTGTTATTTGCACCTTTTCTCTTGCTGCCTTAAGGAACTTGCTTTTATCTTTTGACACTGAGAATTTGATTATAAGGTATATTGAGTAGGTTAGATTAAATGGAATCTAACTTATGATCTTTACCCTTCCTGTATATGAATATTTATATCTTTATCTAGGTTTGGGAAGTTATATATTATTACCCCTTTGAACAAGCGTTCTACTCCTTTGTATTCTTAAGTTACTCTTGAACCCAAATAACCCAAATATTGTCCACTTAATGTCATTCAAAAGTTTCTGTAAATGTTCTTCATTCCTCTTGATATTTTTCTCTCTTTTTTTTTCTGCCTGTATGTTTTCAAACAGCCTGTCTTTAAGCTCACTAATTCTTTCTTCTCTGATCTACTCTACTAGCGATGTCTTCTACTCTGGTTTTAATTTTCTTTAGCGCATTTTCTAGTTCAAGGATTTCTATTCATTTGATTTGTTGTTATTTTTTTCCATCCCTCTGGTGTTTCTCTACTTGAGTACCAAATCATTTATATATACTCTTGAAGCTTTTTAAATTTTCTTAAAACAGCTATTTCAAATTCTTCATGAATTCACCCAACTGGTCAGTTTGTGGCACCTCCTTTTGACCATTAGGTGAGGTTAAGGTTTCCTGAAAGTTATTAATGTTTACTGGCATGTGAGAGCATATGAACATTGAGAGATTAGGTATTTATTCCATTCTTCATAATCTTTTTTTTTTACTCCTGTCTTCCCAGAAATCTTAAGCAAGCTATTCACTTTTTCTGACCCTGTAGTTACTTCTTCTAATTTAGTTACATGGCACCATAAATACAGATTTGCTACAAATCTATTGTTCATGTGTTATTGTTTCAGCCCTAGATGAATTTAACCCAAGTTTATAACAAATATACTTTTAATATATTGTTCATCATGAACTGGGGAAGTATATATAAAGGCCAACTGATGCCTGTGAGATACTTCCTAGGGCCAGGCTAGACAGATGCTTAATCCATAGTCAGTGAGCTATCCACAGATCCTAGAGGATTGTTGAGGGCCACAGCCTAGTCGGGATGACGCATGGCATTTTTGCCTGAAGAGTGGTTGAGAGGTGATGCCAGTGAGCCATTAAGATGATGACTTTTGAGTTCTCTCGGAGTTCCCATTGAGTTCCGGTTGAGCTCTTGTGGGGATTCCTGAAGAGTTCTCATTGGTTGGGGAAGTGCCGGAGGAGGGATTTTCGGGTTGGTGGTTCCTGGAGGAGCCGCGTGTTCAGTAGAGTTCCCAGGGAGCGTGTGTGGAGTGTGCTGGTGGAGTTCAGAAATGTTTGTTCCTGCTTCAGTGGCTCGTGATTTGTGCCCAGCCAGACTGTGGCAGAGGATTCTGTCTGGCTTTAGGCAAAATCACAGTGAAAGGACAATATCTAGGCTACTGTTCTATGCCAACCTGTATCACACTCTTGATCCCATACCCAGTGAGTCCTGTGAATCACTGGACAGTGTCAAGGACCACACTGCTTTGGGCTGCCTACTGCTGAGCTGCTGAGGAAACTCATGGCTCAAGACCACAGCAACCAGTGACAGATGATGTTGACTGAAATGGAAGAGAGATGGGCTGTAGGTACATATTTCTGACTGACACTGGAGCAGTTCCAGAGTCTTCACTTGAAGGCAGACCTCTAGTAGGAGACCATTAGGATATGCCTAGGGTCAGGTTTCATCAGTCTGGCATTGACTACAAATGTGAAGTCCTGTGCACTACGCTGGCCTACCCCTAGTTAATGAAGTCTTAGTATATACTATGATACTCAAAGTAGGGTAGTGTTAGAGAAAACAGTTTCTTGGCCACCAAAACTAACCCTAAACTAGATTAGACCAGTCTCACAACCACAGGACATGCACAGTCTCAGGGTGTTACAAGTCCCATGTTGCATCTGGTAGTGATGCCAACAGAAACACAAGTCTGTCCCACCAGAGTGTGTGTCACTGCCTCATTCATGCCATGCAGGTCTAGAACACTGGACTGGGAGTAGGGGCATTTGTTTTCTTCCTGATGCTGGGTCCCACTTTAGCAGGCCTGGTACTGAGCTCCAAGGCAAAATTCTGATGCTAGTTTTCATGTCCTGCTCCCTAAAGGGTGGAGTCTTGCTCCTCTCTCTGTTGCCTGAGGTGAGGGGAGGGGTAGCAGAAGCTGTTCCACTGTTGCTTGAGTAAGGGCAGTTCCGGCTGCTCAGGTGATAGGTTCTCTTCTAGGACAGAGATTGTGGGCTCTGACTAGCACTAAGTTTTATACTGGTGGGGATGATAGTGGGTTCCCAGTCTAAATCCTGAACTTAATTCCCTTTTTCTTTCCTCAAAGTAAAAGTCATCTCTCTTCACACCATTTGGATTTCCAGCAAGACTCGTATGGAAAAAATCTCCTTCCTGCTTCTTTAAAAACATCTTTTTTATTATTATTATACAAAAGCAAGCAGTGCACCTCTCACCTGGCTTCCTTAGCTTTTATGAAGGTAGTTTGCAGGTTAATAGCTATTCAAATGTGTGTCTGTGGTGACAGAGTCACCAGAGGATCTTACTCAGCTGCCCTTTAGCTCCATCTCCATGGAGCCAACGTTTGAAAGAACACTGTAATTAGCTTACTGCCTGAGACACACTAGATAGAATATAACATAATCGTACTTGACAGGAAGTGAAAGAAGAAGGGAGAAAGGAAGAAGAAGACGTGGAAAATAAAAGATTAATGATCAGTTGCTATTTTCCAGGTAAAAAGAGGCAAAATGCTATCAATTAAATTATAATTCAACACTTCAGAAATGACCCAAAATATATGCACATAAACAATGACTCATTTTCCCTTATTGCCACTTTTGTTTACTTGTTTTTATAGTTCTTTAAAATTTATGATCTATCAGCTGCTGTGGGTGTTAATGCTTTTGTTGTTCATATTTATTCAAATTGAAGAATATGCCATTTGAAACTAAATATTGTAGTGTAGAACGTTCATCATTCAGATGCCTCCTGTTGCTTTCAATTTTATGTCTCTGTTGCTTTCATGTCCTTGCCTCATTTCACTGAACATAGAACATTTTTATTTTATGGGTAAAGATTTGGCCTTGTGTAATAGTCTCCAGGATTTGCTTCATTTGAAGTGCTTTCCTTTCAAACATACACTACCCACCCCCACCCCCCGCCCCACCACCAAAAATAAAAGAGCAGCGAGAAAGATTTATTGAATTCTAATGACAATTATAGGGAGCGCTATTGTACTGTAGTATTTTTCAAAATCATATGTATGTTAAGAGTGTATTTTTTTTTTGTTTCTGGTAATTGTCAAAACCATAAGATTTTAGAATTAAGTGTTTTGCAGATGGGAAATTGTGTAAAGGTTTTTGTGTAAATTTTGACAAAATTTCAACAAGTTTGTTGAGTGATCTAACTTGCTTTTTTGTGATTTATGAATCAGGAAGCATTTTGTCTAAAAAAGAGAGGTGCTACTTTGGGCATAGTAAAATAGTTTGTATGAGATAACTTGATCAGGAACAAGGAATTCACAAGAAGCAGATTCATTATTATTAAGTTATTTCAGATTCCTTTCCTTTTAAAAGTTAGAAAGGAGACTTCCTTAACATGCCAACCAAAGCATCTCTCCTGTTGACTATCATCTCTCCTGATTTCTTAGAGGATCAGAAAACGAACTTAGTTTTGGTTTGGCGGTATGAAACTCTGGCCTAAGTGACTCCACTGTGGTTTGATCTGTTGGGGCCTAATGCAGGAGCTCAGTCTAAAATAAGGGGCTCCCATAACTTTCATTTAACATTGATTTTTGCTCCATTATGTATATAGTTTAAAATTCAATACAATTCTAACATCTTAACAAAAAACAACAGGATAAAGTTCTGCCCAACATCCAACATCTTTTACAAAGAAACAGTGAATTTACCACCTGATTAATAGATGTTGCAAAGATGCTAAATGAAATTTCCAGGAATTTCCTTGTGAATTCATTGATGAAGTACAATTTGGGGGACAAAATTTAAACCTGATATTTATTTTTCTCCTTAAAAATTAGAGTCCAAAAAAACCCCCCATACTTGTAATTTAGTACACTTTCTTACCAAATCACATATAGTCAATCCCAGACTAATCAGGATTAGAATACTGGTCCTTGTTTATACTATCTGAAACCCTGAGCATTTTCATAATTATTAATTCATTTTGTAATTCAACACATGAAAAATGTAATTGATAAATAATTTTCATATAAATAATATCTGGGAAATATATTTTTCAAGTATTGCATTACCTCATATTATACACATTAGATAATATATATAATACTGACAAATGCATGTAGAGAGAAATTGTCAAGAAAATAATTCCTTTTTTACCCAAATAGAAAAAAAAATGTTAGATGATTAAGGAAAATTTAGAGGAATTCTCTATAAACTTTTGCAATGGTGTACAGAACTGTCAAACAAAAGCAAACTGTCTTTCAAAATTGTTTAAAATATTCAGAACAACAACTTATTTTAGGTTCTTTGTATATTTACCTGCTGTAAAACAAAAATTCATAATAATATATATTCCCTAAGCACAATTCAGGAAAACCTGAATCATTTTAATACATACCAGAAAGAATAAGATAATCTTAAAGCATACTCATTAATATTACAATCTACTATGATATCTATAATTATGTCTCTGCCACATGGCATGTGCTAAGTGAACATTTGCAGGTTCACTGAATGATATAGAATACTTTACAAATAATTGGTATCATATTTGTACTTTTAACACTGGAATTCAGTATGATCTATAATATTTTGGTATCATTTTCCTCTGGACAAGATATCTATGATATTAAACATTTCCTCCAATATGTACTGGCACTTTCTGCTGTAAAATAACACTTTGCCCTCAAACAAGGAATTCCTTATTTAGAACTGAGATCCAATAGCTAAACTGTGGAACCAACCTAGATGTCCTTCAATAGATGAATGGATAAAAATAAATGTGGCATATATACACAATGGAATATTACTCGGCAATACAAGAGAATAAAATCATGGCATTTGCAGGTAAATGAATGGAGTTAGAGAAGATAATCCTAAGTGAAGTTAGCCAATCCCAAAAAAACAAATGCCAAGTGTTTTCTTTGATGTAAAGAGGCTGATTCATCGGGGATAGGGAGTGGGAGCATGGGAGGAATAGACAGACTCTAGATAGGGCAGAGGGTTGAAGGGGAAGAGACGAGACATGGGGTAATTAATGATGGTGGAATATGATGATCATTATTATCCAAAGTACATATATGAAGACATGAATTGGTATAAATATACTATGTATACAACCAGAGATATGAAAAAATGTGTAATAAGAATTGTAATGCATTCTGCTGTCATATACAAATAAAATAAATAAAACTGAGATCCATTAATATTTTTGTCTCATGAATATATGATAGTTTTATTTTCCATCTTAACTTCCAGAGTCTCTTTGATTTGTTAATTCAAATGCTTTCTTTAATTTTTTTTTCCAGCAAAACACAAAACATTGTGTTTTGTATGTTTTCAAGACATACAACATGTTGAAAAGACATTTCCCAGGTTTATAAATTATTAAAATGAACTTCTCCTTTATTTTCATAATTGTACAATACAAAATACATATTCCTGAATCTATTGATTTTTAATTAATTTAAATTGGGACAATAAATATCCAGTAGCTCTGACCTTAAAATAAAATGTACCTCCACCTCAGCATCATAGACAAAATTGTCTTCCTTATTTTTGCAAACTGTCAACTTCAAAGACCATTTGTTGGAATAGAGGAAGTATTCCAGATGAAGTATATCACTTGTCTGGGTTATTAGACAAAAACTGAAATCCTACTAAGTCTAAGAAATAAAAAACACAAACTCATTACAGTGACTCATCTTTTATCAACTTATCAATGTAGGAGTTAAGAGTCAAGGAATGCTTCATAATAAAAATCTGGCTTCATACACTGCTCTTCCTAAAATTTGACAAGTTCCCTTTTCTCTGTTTGCTCCATTTTCCTTTTTCATGAAATAATGAAGATAATAGTTATTAGATATGAGTATCTACTTATGATGTTCTAAGCACCAACAATTGTGATATAGCAATCAATGAGCAAGAGATGGTAAGTTGTATTCTGTTTACTGCAATATATTCTTCCAGCACTGTTGAAGTCAGGCATGGCCAATTGACATTCATTGTTCAATGAAATGTGAGTGGAAGTGACATGTGTCACTTCTCCATAGAAGGCTTAAGTTCAAGAGAGCAATTCATCACATTTGCCTCCTTCAAGCATCTGTGACCATGGAGGCCTGTCTTGAGATGAAATCTCTAATCCTGGAATCCTGTGTGATATAGAAATGCCACAAGATTCGTGATGTACATATTATACTACAAAAAAAATAAACTTTATTGTTTCAAGCCTTTGAGAGTTGAAGTTGTTTGTTACTGTAGCAAAATGTAGTCTGTTTTATTAAAACAAAGATACATGTCCTTGAGAAGTACATATTCTGGTAGAAAAGGCAGAAAACCAGAAAATAAAACATAATACCTAAAGAGAATATCTGGTATGATACCCGATAATGAACACTGTGGAAAAAGAACAAGTACTAAAAGATGAAAAGAAGCAGGAAGGAAGCAGCTTGCAGAACTGAATAGAGAAACCAAGTAGTTAATAAACTTTGAACACTAGAAAAGGGTCAAGTACATGTTAATCACTCAATAAGTCATAGATTTTTATTTTATGTTATCTGAATTCAATCTGATGCGTCTGTTGACTACATAGTTCTGATGTTTACCTTTCTTTCTTCCCATTGCTTCTTCTAAAACTAAGGCAAAACCTCCCATGCTATTTGAGAAGTTAGAATTAAAAAGAAAATCACTTTGGTTTATAAAGCTAAGATCCAAAGAGCCCTATCAGATATAGGGCACTAATTGCCTAGATTAGAGAATCAGGGAAGAATTGACATCATTTTGCAAAAGTAGATTTATGTAGTAGATCAGCATGGTATATAAATGCCTGGAGACCCTCATAGAAGATCTGAGAAGTCAAAATGATATTTTCTAAAAAGATGTGCTTTTTGTCTTTTCCTGTGTTAACACTTTTTGGGTTTTTTCATTTATTTTTTTATTGGTACACAAAAACCAGATATTGATTGAGGTTAAAATGCTAACTTGAACTGTAAATGTCTTAAAAAGAGAGGAGAAAAGTCAATGGGATAAAATGTAACAGAATGAGTTCTGAAATTTCAATTTAAACAAATTCCATAAGTATATGTCAGAGGCTGGCAACAGTACTTTGCTGTCAAATTTAGTTGACCCCTGGTCAGTGAGAGATTGTAGTGGGGTGTGGCTTCATAAAAGCTATCAAAAGCTTATCCTACATTCAATAGTAGTAGTAATAATTTAAAGCATGTTTTGGTTAAAGAATGCATTCTGATCAGAAAAATGACTTACTCAAGCCTAAATGTCATAGAGCAAGATGCATGGAAGTAGCTGCCTGTGGCTGAGAGTTTTGCTTCAGTGGTTTGCTACTATCTCTGGTAATTCTCTTAGCCTTTCCCTCATGGTGACCATCTCTCAATCACCGATGGCTGATGCAACTTAGGCTAATGTTCAAATTGAAGGCAGGAAGAAGGCAAAAGAATGGCCAAAACCATGTTTGTCCTTTTCCAAGCAACCCCGAAGATTTCTCATTGTCTAGAACTAAAAACATGTGCTTTTTTTGCCTTTCTCTGTGTTAACAGTTTTGGTTTTTTTTCATTTATTTATTTTTTATTGGTGCACAAAGCTAGATATTGATTGAAGTTAAAATGCTAACTTGAACTGTAAATGCCTTTAAAAGAGAGGAGAAAAGTTAATGGGATAATGGCCATTCTAAGTTTCATGGCTGGCCAGAGAGTCAGTATTTGGGCTTCCCAATACCTGCATTAGACATGGGCAGGAAAGGAATTCAATTTGGGAAACCAATAGTGTCAGGCACTTTACTTGTATTATCTCTAATACCCATAACAATTCTGAAGGGTAGGTAAATATTTATTATCCTTATATAACTATCAAACTAAATAACAAAGAAAGATTCTCCAAAAATTAAGTTTACTGGAGAATAGCATTGCAATGGGAGCATATCACCAGAGTGAACTATGTGTGTATTCACAGAGGCTGAGGCAAGAGGGAGTTTTTAAATGCAAAATGAGGGTTATTACATAAGTTGTTTTGAACTAGTTATCCTCAGATACATAGATCAATAACAAGGGGTGTGTCAGTTCAAGGTTGAACAGGCAGTAGTTGGACAGACACCCTTGTGGAGGTATTTTCTGCATAAGGTTTCACTGGCCATTGTGCCAGGTTGTAGATCTGTCGAGTTTTTTGTGATAGCTCTTGTTATCAGGCATATGTGCATAGATCCCTTTCTTCATGACTTCCTTCCTTCCTTTATTTATTTTTAAAATTTTTTTAGTTGTTGATAGGCATTTATTTTATTTATTAATTTTTATGTGGTGCTGAGGATCAAAACCAGTGCCTGATACATGCTAGGCAAGTGCTCTACCACTGAGCCACAACCCCAGCCCTACGTTTATTTTTTGGTTAGGGCATGACACTCCTTTTTTATTCATTTTTTAAAAACTTTTAGTTGTAAATGGACACATTTTAGTGGTGCTGAGGATCCAACCCAGTGCCTCACACATGCTAGGCAAGTGTACCACTACTAAGCCACAACTCTATTTTTTTATTCTTGCAATTTTCACATTGGTTTAGGAAGCCAATAATCCTAGACAATTTATTTTTATGATCTTTAATTCCTACAACAACCCTGGATGGTAGGTATTTATTTTCCTTATTTAGCAAATGAAGTAAATTAGAATCAGCAACATAAAGAAAACCTGAGGAAAGCCTGCAGTTAGTAAATAATAAAGCCAGGGTTCCAATTCAAATCAGGTTGAACCCCAAACCTTTGTTCCCTCCCATGATATCATATCGTAGTGTTCTGGTCATGGTGACCCAGAAAGGAAGTATTATGTCCAACACATGAGTCACCATAAATGTTCACCACATTTCTTTTACCAATTAAAGCAGAACATGCATAGAGGAAAGTGTGTATGTCTTTGTGTATAGCTTGCTAAATTTTCCCGTGCAGATTATGTAGCATCCCAGAAGAACCCTTTCTCACTCACACTCCACAAATTCTAAGAGCATAGTTAAGTTTTACCTGTTTTTATAAAACTTCATATTAATGGAATTATGTATAATTCATAATATATTATCATACCATATATATTACATTGGCTCCAACTTTCCTGAGATCCAGATGGGAAGCCTGATTCTAGAACAGTGCAAAAGTTCAGTTATAAGAACTGAGTTAAAGTTCAAAGGCAGATTAGAGTAGGATCAAGGGTGAATATCTGTTAAGACTTGAAATATTAGTTTAAGACTTGAATATTAACCTTCTTGCTGGCTAAGATCATTTTGGACCTTGAACAATGATATGGATCTTCTTTCTAGAAAAAGCGAATAGGCACAAGATAATAAAATCTTGTCTGCAATGTCATGGAGCTCACAAACTCTTTAAAGTTCATCTATGAATTCCTTGGAGATTTGTATCCACCTAGATAAGAACCTTTGTCCTACAGGAGCAGGGCTGACCATGTATGTGGAGGTCACATGATTCCAACCATGGATAGAGAGGTGTAAAACCTAGGAAATGCCCCTGACATGAAAACTCTGCCAATAGTTTCTTTTTCTTCTTCAAATTCATTTGAAAAAAAAGCCACTCAAGCAAGAAAAAGATAACTAATAAATTGAATTTTATTTCCTTGTTAGTCCCTGTATTCTCAACGATACAACCAGATCCATAGTCTCTCACTCCATAGACCACCAGTTACTATTTTCTTATGTATCCTCCCAGAAATGTTCTGACCTATAATCTGACCTAGTTATTCTTTTCAAAATTTCTATCTCTAACAATTCATGATGCAAGTATTGCCAGACTTGTTTTCCTAAAACATCAGATTATGTTATTTTCTTGCTCAGAAGCATTTTATAGCTCCTTGATACCAACATAATGAAATTCAAACTCCCTAACTTGACATCAATGCTCTCCTTACCAAAACTCTGAAATCCCTCTCTAGTGACTAAAACAAAACAAAAGAACGTGAAACCTCTTCTGTACCCAGGGAAGACTTCCGCCAGACCCCAAGATCCCAAAATACCCAGCTGCCATTTTCTGTTAATTCTTCCATTGAGATATTCTTTATATCTTTTCCTTTCTTTCTTTGACATCATGTTTACCCAGCCTCTGAGCCAGGCCTGCTCACTTCAGCCTAGTGCAGGGCACCACCTGGCCAGTGTCACCTTCTGGAAGCTGCTCCTAGAGCATTTCATTTTCCTTGCAAACACCTTCAGTGTGTCCAATCCAAACTCCTTTCTCTAAATAGCTGCGGCAGCAAATCAAGTGATTGAAATAGAAACCAAATGGCTGTGAACAAGTCATCTATTAAGGCCAGATCCAGATTTTTGTGAGGATGAAGTTTATAATCAAGGGGACTTTCTCTAAGAAGCAGAACATAAAATATAAATAAAAATCAGGTAAAAAAGCAATAATTTATTTAAAAACTGATTAAATGCTGACTGATATCACAAACATAATCCAGAAAAAGCAACATAATATTTTTAAATGAACTACCATCTATAGCTTAATAATATTATTTTGCCTCTTCACCCAACAATGATTTTGTAGTGTCATTTTAAGTGAGACTAAAGAAAGGTGACTTAATCTTTCTTCTAGCATGATTGATTAGAATTTGTTCTTTATTATTGACATCAAATGTTATTGATGCATTTTAGGAGTTTGTGAAATTCAAGAAAACTTCTATTAAGTTCCCATAAGATTTCAGGGTCCTTTAAGTTTGCTTTTGTAGTGGTTAATCTTAAATACTCTGAGCTGATTTCACTCATGAACCAGTTTGTTATCAATGTCTTCATTGGAGATATTAGTTTTCTGTTACACTTGTTGAAATCAGTGTCTTATGACAAATCATTAAGAACCTGAAATCTTTTCCTAATATCTTCATAGGAGTCTCCTCTTCGTTGGCTAGGTCATCAAATAATCCAAAGACTTATTCATTATTTCTATTCCAAATGTATCTTTTTCTCCTTAATGAACTTCTGGTTTCTGTATGATTTGAAAATCCTTTGATAATCATTTCTTGTAATATACATTCACTCTGCAATATCTACCACCACTTCTTAATTACTTATGGAAATAGATGAAAATATTTGTATTTTATATGGAAATAGATGAAAATATTTGTATTTTATATGGAAATAGATTAAAATATTTGTATTTTATAATTTATTTTATGATTATTTATAATTGCAAATGGTGCATGATTAAATATATTCTGGTAGAAGAGAATTCCGTTTTGGCTAGGCATTATCTTCTGCTCACAAGTTTAAAAACTGTCATTTTTAAATTCTTTCAAACATATAGAAAAATTTCAAGAATGTCAAAACACACTCCCATGTGCCTTTGCCCAAATGGACAATTATTCAAATTTTATTACATTTGTTTTGTCATGATATTTGTGTGTGGTGTACATGTTTCTTTTCCTGTATCATTCAAAAACATTGCATATAGTATGCCACTTTACCCATTAATATGTATTTTCTAAAAAGTTATATGTTCATATACATGTCCATATACATTATATATGTATAAAATATATATATATATATATATGTGTGTGTGTGTGTGTATATATATATATATATATATATATATATAGAGAGAGAGAGAGAGAGAGAGAGAGAGAGAGAGAGAGAGAATGTGTCTATGACATCCACAGCATAGTCATCAAATCCAGGAAATTCATATTTATTCAATATTGTTATATAACCTAGAGTCTATATACCAATTTAACCAATTGTGCAATTATGTCTTTTGTAGAATTTTTTCCATCCAGTGTCTAATTGGAAGTTCTTCAGGTTTTTATTTCCTGCTGCAGCTATTTTTGTAGAGCACAGGCCAGTTGTTTTACAGGATGTTCCTCAGTATAGGTTTATCTGACATTTCCTCATGACTAATCAGGTCATGAATTTGGGTCATGGATGCTATATAAGCAATGCTGTGTTCTTGAGCTTGGAACAATGATTCCAGGCTGTTTGGGAGTCCTTACCTATTTGAGAATGTGTTGGAATCTATATGGATACTCTTTTTATAAAAAACACTTAGGCACAAAGTAACAAAATCTTGCTTGCAATGTTAGGAAACTCACGAACTCTTTAAATTTGTTTATGCATTCCCTGGGGATTTGGGGACACTCAAAGTAAGAACTTTTGTCTTATGAAAGCTCTTTTTCTAAAGAGCTTTCACCATTTTACATTTTTACCATCAGTGTCAGAAGCTCCAATTTCTCCACAATGTTGGCTTGTGACACTATTTGTGTTAATGTCTCCTGGAGAAAGTGACATTGTAGTTTCTCTATGTAAAGGTACTGTGTTTTTTTTTTAAATAAATAATTTGTGGAGAGATGCTTTGTGACTTTGTAAATATCCTGTTCTTCATCTTCATCAAGCTCTCATTCTTGAGGTTTAGCATCCATTTATGGTTGTTGCCTGAATCAATTATTGCTGTGATCTTGTAAAGTGAAGATATTTTAACTATCATTGTTTCTACATTTTAGTTACATTCTAATAGGAGATAGAACCCTTCCTTCCTTCCTTTCTTCCTCCTTCCTTCCTTCCTTCCTTCCTTCTCCATTTCTTTGATATGTATATCTGCATGCTTCTGTGACTGTGTATTTTCATATGAAAACCTAGGTTTCTATCGCTTGGGTTACAATCTATTACTGTCACTATGGTTCAGTTGTCTCAGAGTTCATTGGTGGAAGCCCATTTAAAGCTGGTACCTCTGACCTTTTGACATGCCTCTGTCATTTCTTTTTTCTTTTGAGCTTTCATTACTTTCTGGCTCGATGAGATGAACAAGATGTTCAGGGATCTTCTTGTACTTTCCCTGTTCCTGTCTTAGAATCCGCCTTATCTCCAAGATGCCCTGGTTCTTAAAATCTAAGTGTTAGGTGTGTTCCTTGCTACTGGAGTAGCAGAGCTGGATTATCTGAGTTTATTCTGATAACTCAATACCCACCTAACCTCATGGGTTCCTACTTAGCTTCTCACATTCCAGATTTGTACCTCCCTCTTCCACAGGGAGCATACGGACTCGCAATATCATTATATTTACTCATTTGCTCAGCCCCAAAATATACATAATATAGTTTCAGAACTTTTATACCTATATAACCCTGGAAAGCACACCTGTTAGAGTTACAGGTTTATTGCAGTGCCTTTTTCTTCTTTGCACTAGGAATTTATAGTCAAAAAACTTTTTTAAAAAAATTAGAGATAAAATTGTACCCCATCATTTTAAATAGAGTTGGGGTTATTCTGTTTCTATCTATAATAAATTTTAGGGGTTTTCTTTTCTTTTTTTTTTGAGCAGACTTATTGAGATACAATTCATATATCTAGAATTCACCCATTTAAAATATATAATTCAATAATTATTAGTATATTCACAGAATTTGCAGCCATCACCACAATCAATTTTCAAACATTTCAATTACTCTAAAAACAAACCCCATACTCCTTAGCATCACTCTTCAATTCTCCTATCCTCCTAATTCTAGACAACCTTAATCTACTTTCTATTTCTATGGATTTGCTTCTTCCAGCATTTCATACAAATGTAATCATACCATATTCTCCTTTCTTTACTTAGTGTAACATTTTTAAGGTTTATTCACACTGTAGTATGAATCAGTACATTATTATTTTTATTCCTGAATAATATTCCATTGGTTGTACACATAAGCCACATTTTACTTATCCATTCACATGTCAATGGACATTTGGGTTGTTTCTACATTTTGGCTACAATGGATATGCTGCTGTGAACAGGTGTGAATTGCTGGACTGTATGGCACTTAGAGATGTTTAACCATTTGAAAGAACAGTTACCCTTTTCTAAAAATCTTTCACCATTTTACATTTTTACCAGCAGTGTCTGGAAGCTCCAATTTCTCCACATTCTCACAGACTCTATTATTATTTGTTCTTTTAATATATAGCTAGTAATATCTCATTGTGACTTTGATTTACATTTCCCTCGTGGCTAATGGTTAGAGCACCTTTTTGTGTGCTAGTTGGCCATTTATACATCTTCTTTGAAGAATTATCTATTCAGATCCTTTGTCCATTTTTATTGTGGGGTTGTAACAATTCCTTATTTATTCTAGATACAAATCCCTTATCAGATATATGCTTTACAAAAATGTTTTACTGTTTCATTTGTTGTCTTGATTTTCTTAAAGGTGCTCTTTGAAGCAGAAAAAAATTAACTGTGGTCATGTCCAATTTATCTATTTTTCCATTTGTCGCTGTGCCTTTCGTGTCCCATCTAAGAAACCAAGGTCGTGATTATTCAAACCCATCTTTTCTTCTAAGAGTTTTATATATTTAGCTCTTACGTAAGTCTTTAGTTCATTTTTAGTTAATTTTTGAATAAAGAGTGAAGTAGGGGTCAAAATTAATTTCTACATACAGATATTCAGCTGTTACAGCACCATTCCTTTACCTACTGAATGGTTTGGGTATTCTTGTAAAAATAAAATTTACTGTTTATGTGAGTGTTTATTTCTAGATTTTTGATTCTCTTCCATTGATCTTTTGGCTATCTTTAGACCACATTGTCTTGACATCTGTAACTACATACTTAGATTTTGAATCTAGGAAATGGGAGTACCACAACTTTTTTCTGCTTTATCGAGATAATTTTGGTCATCTTAGGTTCCTTGAATTTCCATATAAATTTTAGGATCAGGCGTTAATCTTAGCTGGGATTTTTACAAAATTGAGCTGACTCTGTAGAATCATCTGGGGAAATATTGACATTTTAACAGCATTAATTTTCTCCAATCCATGAACTTAAGATACCTTTCTATTTATTTGGTTCTTTTATTTCTTTCAACAATGTTTTTAGGGTATAAATTTTGCACTTCTTTTAAATTTATTTATAAGTATTTTACTTGTTTGCTATAAGTGAAAAAAAATTTAATTTCATTTTTGGTTTAATCATTACTACATGAAATTGATTTTTTTGTATATTGGTCTTATATTCTACAATTTTGCTGAACCTCATTCATTTTAAGTTTGTTCTTTGAATATGTGAAACATTAAAAAAACTTTTAAAACCAAAATTATGCAGAATAGTATCATTCTTATAATTTTACATGTCTACTGATTGAAAGAATTCTTCATAAACTAATTTCTGACTATGTACATTTTAAACCTTATTTTTTCCTTCAGTATTCATATATCTTCATTCTAGTTCTGTATACTATAGGACACAGAGTATAACAGTATGACTCCAGATCCTCAACTTTAGTAACATAATGCCAATGAGTCAGCCCATAAGCATAGGTGTATTCCTGGAAATTATTACTGGAATCCCCAATAATCACTGCATGTTGAAGTTACTGAAAAATCACATCAGTTTTTTTCCATACCACCAAAACTAAGTGTATCCATAACTTAATTTTTCCTTAACTGGATCTCCAAAATGACCATAACAACTCCTATGACATCTGATAAAAGATAAATGCAATAGAAGGGAGGGTGAAGTAAAAAGATACCAATTATAGTTAATGTATCTTACCTATGAAAATTTACAAAACATGTGACTATGACCACAACTCTAAATTCCTTCTAGTGTCCTGGAATAAGGTATCAGTGCTATTGAGAGACTCTGAAACTAAAGGTTTATTAAATTCATTGCAAATCCATTCTTCTTCATGCCTCTTGAGTTTGGTTTCCTTATTTTCAAAATCAAGTTATTTGTTTTGTCAATTTTAAAGGTGTTGTGCTATATCATGACATCCTGCATATTTTCAATGTATTTTTTTTAGTTGTTGATAGACTTTTATTTTATTTATTTATTTTTATGTGATGCTGAGAATCGAACCTAGTGCCTCACACATGCTAGGCAAGTGCTCTACCACTGGGCCACAATCCCAGCCCCATCCTGCATATTTAAAAAAAACATTTAATATTATTATTTATTGCATTTCACAAGTATTTCTGTCATTACAATTATACAATTGTATACAATATACAATTATAATTATTATTTTGACATGCTTAACATAGTGTTTCTGCTCCCTCTTATTTAAATTTCGGTAGGTTTGTAACCAGAGCAAAAGTGATATAACTTCCAAAGCTAGGTTATAAATAGCAAAAAGTCTTTTACCTGGCTCTATTGGGACACTTTATCTTGAAACCCACTGCTGTGAGAAAGTCTGAGCTATAAAGAAGCTCACATAAGGAAGAACAAAGAACCACCTCCAACTTCCAGCCACATGAGGAAGCCATCTTGAATGTGGTTCTCTAGTCCCATTTAAGCTGGTATTTAAGCTGGTACAGAAGGCAACAATGACAAGCTGTAGATTCATAAGCAAAATAAATGATTGTTGTTCTAAGCTTTAGAATTTGGAGTAGTTTGTTACACAGCAATGGCTAACTGATACACCATCCATCATTCCATTAAACCTCTCTCTTCTCACTCCAAACTGATCTTCTCCCCATTCTGTCATTGCATGGACACTTTGCAATCCTTCCTACTAGGAGGAACAGGGGCTATGATACAGTTGCACATAGTTGCAGTGATCCTTGAAGGTTTTTTTTTTTTTTTTTTTTTTTACTTTGTATCAGGAATTGAACTCCAAAGCCCTTAACCACTGAGCCACATCTCCAGCCATTTTTAATATTTTATTTAGAGGCTGGGTCTCTCTGAGTTGCTTAGGGCCTCACTAAGTTGCTGAGGCTGACTTTGAGCTCCTGATCTTCCTGCCTCAGCCACTGGGCTTACAGATGTGTGCCACTGAACCTGGCTGAATGGGTGCTTTTTAAACTGGGGGTTTTGTTCTCAAAGGCCCAGAAGATTTTTCTCAGGTCTGAAAATGTATTATCTCAAAAACAAATGTCATTATAATTGTATCTTTAATTCTTCCCTATTCTTCATCTTCCACATCCAGATAAGTCATTAGGTGATGTGATTCCACCTGCCCCAGGGGTCTTGTCTGTAGTGCCCCTGGCTTTCCTTAGCTCAGTAGCATGGAAGGGCTCCTGCTCAGCATCTGGCTGACCTGATCTAGCAGATACTTGATGCCTGTTTGGGGAGCTTGTGAGCAAGTGATGTAATCTGTTTCCCTCATAAACTCGGATAAACTCGGGATAATAATGGTACTTACCCTCTCAGTCCATTAAAAAGATTAAAATAAGTAACGGTGCCCAGTGCTCTGCACTTGGAGGTCATCAAGTTTGAGCGGTCTATATTTTTATCAGCCCTCACTCTGCATTTCAGGTTGAATTTGCATAGTGTGAATTTCTGTTCTAAAATTTCTGATGCGTCCTGTGGGTTCCCCAACTCTCCTGCCTGGCGTCCTTGCCCTTCCTTGTATTTCAGATTCAGAACAAACCCACCATTCACCAACCCATATATTTCCATTTGCTTTTACAAATTTACCGAAGATACTGCTTCTCACATCTTAACCTGGAGAAATCGTGCACATTCTCTAGGCTTCATTGCAAAATACTGCAGTATTTCCCCTGACCTTTCTTCCCATGCCTGGCTGGTCCCTTCTTGCCTTGCCCCTTATTTCTAAGTTTGCCCCTTACTTCTAAGTTTACCTGTCTGTACTCCCATGGGACTCTATGCTCCTCGGGAGCAGGATGACTGTTTAGTTCCTGTCTTTATTTTTTTGGTGCCTTGAACTAGTACCAGGACAAATCAAAGCTCGAGGAATGAAGGGGTTAGCTATTTCCTCCTTGATACCAGTCTCTTTCCCAGCTCTTTGTGATGCACATTGAATTACCTGTTGATCTATCTTCTCCATCATGCCATGAATGCCCCGAGAGATGAGATGTTCATTTTATTTCCCCCCCCCAGAGATAACGATCCTAACACACAGCAGTGTCTATAAATGTTTATGCATAAAATAGAATGAATGGACCCTCCTCCCGGGCCACAATCTCCCTCACCCCGCCACCACCCCAAATGCAGGTGGGCGTCCCTGCAGATATAGCGGTGGCCTCCAGGAGGCGCCGCCTCTCGGAGGTGCTGGGAACAGCAGGCGCCCCTTCCTGGCAGGCGAGTGGGTTAGTTACACCTGCACCAGCCCTGAGCAAAGAGATGGGGACCGCAAGATTGACGCGCCGCTTCCCCCACGGACGCGCAACTTGCCTCAGGGATGCATCTCCTCTCTGTTCTTCTGGGCCACGGTGCCAACATTTAAGGAACATTAATTGAGGGTGGGTTGTGGGAGGCTGCCATCTTCCCATGCTCCTTGGGAGATGCTAAGCCTCTGCTGCTGGCTGTGACAGCTACAATATGCGCACATACAAAATGTTCTTTATCTGTCATCAGATGATAGCAACAAGTGCGTGGCATGTCTAGCACAATCCTATGTTCTTTATACATCAACTGAAAGGTGCATAATAAGATAAAAAAAGTATAAATTCCCATCTTGTTAGAAAAATTAGATGCAGTGGGATTGAATTCCTCACAAGATGGCCCGATTAGCAATAGCTGAGGCAAGGTTAGAACCCCAGCAATTTGTACCTGAGTGTGCAGCAGGCTCCCAGCTATCCACAGCCACCTGCTGTCTAGCCGAGGGACCACTGAGCTGTCTTGCCAGCTAGGACCCAGATAGCTAGACAACAATTTTAAAGGCCTACTATGTTCCAACTGGCTTGCTTTGCATTGAGTATCAACAGATAAACAAGTGACCCTTCCTGGAACATTCAGACTGATAGGGGAGACCAAAATTTGGGAGAGTGATGTGGCCAGTAGGAATGATGGGCACAGCAGTAAGTGTCTGGGAAGGAGCCAGAAAAGGAGGTATCAGCCTTTTCACTGCCTTCCCAGGCAGTCCACCTGGGTTCCTCCCACCACTAGTGCATTATAGTTATACATAATATTGGGCATCATTTGACATGATTATACAAGCATGAAATATAGTTGGCACTAATTCCATCTCTAGGCTTTTCCTCTGCCTGTTCCTTTCCTGTTTCCTTTCCTCTGTTTTACTGGTCTTCAACTTATTTATAGTATTTTGATTAGCACTTTAGCGCTTTATGGATATATATAAAGGTGAAATTCACTGTGGTATATTTATATATGTACATAGGATAGTTTGGTCAGTTTCATTCTGGTGTTCCTCCCTTTTCCCATTCATTCTCCCCCCACCCAATCCTTTTCTTCTACTTCACTGATCTCACTTCTCTTTTTATGGGGGTCCCCTCACTATTTCCTTTATTTCTCTCTTTTTGGGGAGCTTGTGAGCAAGTGATATAATCTGCCCCCCCCCTTTGGTAAAATCAGGATGATAATAATAGCTTCCATATTTGAGAGAGAACATTTGACCCTTGATTTTCTGAGTCTGGCTTATTTCACTGAGTATGATGACCTAGTTTTATCCATTAACCAGAAAAATGCTATAATTTCATTCTTTTTTTAATGGCTGAGTAAAACTCTGTTGTGCACATATAATATATTTTCTCTATCCAGCCATCTGTTGAGA
Organism: Urocitellus parryii; assembly: GCF_045843805.1. NCBI lineage: Eukaryota > Metazoa > Chordata > Mammalia > Rodentia > Sciuridae > Urocitellus > Urocitellus parryii. Next base: position 3,574,754 of record NW_027554054.1, read on the forward strand.
GGCATCTGGGCTGGTTTCATAAGTTGGCTATTGTGATCTGTGTTTATTTAAACATTGATGAGGCTATACCACTATCATATGCTGATTTTAATTCTTTTGATTAGATACTAAGGAATGGGACAACTGGGCCATATGGTGGTTCCACTCCCAGTTTTCTGAGGAATCTCCATACTGTTTTCCAAAGTGAGTGTACTAATTTGCAGTCCCAACAAAAATGTATGAATGTAACTTTCCCCCTATACCCTTACCAGAATTTATTATTATTTGTATTCTTGATAATGGCCATTGTGACTTAAGTAAGAAGAAATCTCAGTGTAATATTGATTTGTATTTTCATGATTGATAGAGTTGTTGAACATTTTTTTCCATGTGTTTTTTGGTAATTTGTCCTTCTTCTTTGAGAAGTGTCTGTTTAGTTCTTTTCCCCATTTATGATTTTTTTTGTGTTATTAAGTTTTGAGTTCTTTATGCATTCTGGATATTAATCTTCTGATTGAGACATTAGTGGCAAAGGTCTTCTCCCATTCTGTAGTCTTTCTCATTGTGCTGGCTTTTTAGCTGGGCAGTACCTTTTTAATTTGATGCCATCCCACTTATTGAGGTGGTTTTATTTCTTGTGCATTAGGAGCCTTGTTAAGAAAGTTGGTGTGTTGAGGCTACATTTTCTTCTAGGAGTTGAAGAGTTTGAACCTACATTTTCTTCTAGGAGTTGCAGAGTCTCTGGTCTAATTCCTAAGTGTTTGATTTACTTCAAGTGGAATTTTGTGCAGGGTGGGAGATACAATTTTTACCCCAGTCTTGTTATTGACCTTCTTTTTGGCAGCTGGTGCTCTGGTCTTTGTGCTGGAAACCTGTCTGTGCCCTAGTCCCTCTAGGGCTTGGGTACACCCGCAGCCTCTACCAGTCCAGTCTTTTTTGTTAATATTTATTTTTTAGTTATTGGCGGACACAACATCTTTTTTTGTATGTGGTGCTGAGGATCGAACCCAGGCTGCACGCCTGCCAGGCTAGTGCGCTACCACTGGAGACATATCCCCAGCCCTACCAGTCCAGTCTTGTCCCCACGTCCTTGCATGGTGGCTAGGATTCTTGTCCTTGGTGATCAACTTATTTTGTGCTTCCTTCCTGCTTAGATTTCTGAATAACAGGGACTGTGCTTCGCTTGCTTATTGGACTGTTACCAATTAGACCCCTCACCCCCGTCTTCCAATGCTTTCCCATCCCGATGTTGGCCCCATCATCAACAGTATGAGCTTGCCTGATCCTCCACTAGGCTCTGTATTTCTAGGCCTTGGCCCAGCTTTCCCATCTTTTCCACCTCTGAAGCCCTCCTTACTTGCTGGCTTAATCACACCTCTGCCTCCCCTCCAACAACTGCTGGTGTCTACAAGACCACAGACTCTAGACTCTCCTTTTCCTCTGACAGTTTCTCAGGAACAAGAAGTCAAGTGTTCCCAGGGTCACTCAGGACTAAAAATAAGAGTCCACAGCTGCCCAGGGTCCCTGGGGACATCTCAGCCCCAGGGCAGGCTAGCAGCTTTTCTTTACCTCTCACAGACTGGGCAGTTGAGGCTTGTTATTGGCTGTTCTAGAGGTGAGCTTTTCAGCCACAGAACTGCTGTTATGATGGACTGGGTGATGCTTGCCTCTGGGCTCTACCCTCTAGATGCCAGAGGTACCCTACCCTCAGTTGTGGTGGTGAAACCATCTAAACATTGCCAGTCACCCCATTACCACTTACACAGAACATAGGGTTGGGGGGTCAAGTGGCACTAGAGAAAGGATCATACCACAGTGACATCCCAGCAGAACTCCATGAAAGGGACATCCTCCCTGTAGCAGGGGTTGAAATGGTCCAAGGAACAGGAAATGCTGACTGAGAGGGTCTCCTTGCAAGTGGAGCTCCATCTTTGGGGAACTGAAGCCCTCTATGTCACAGTCATTTCCCTATTTCTAATTCCGTTCATCTCCTCCCATGTGGGTTTCACCTCCTCGCCTTCTGAGAAATCACAGCGTTCATGTCAAGGAGTCTCAAGGTTTTTCTAGTCACTGAGTCACAAAAATTGTTGTGGGTAAAGATTTCAAGAGAAGGTGGCTGAGAATCAAACAGGAAGTTCTGAACCCCCTTGAGTTCTCCTTTCCTTTCTACCCACGATTAGGAGTAGATGAGCACATACAGATGCTTCCAGACCTGTGCAGATCAACCCATCTTAAATTTATTTACTTATTTTTAATTTTTTTATTAGTTGTTGATGGATCTTTATTTTATTTACTTATCTATTTATATATGGTGCTGAAAATCAAAATCAGTGCCTCACACATGCTAGGTAAGAGTGCTACCACTGAGACCTAGCCCCAGCACCCCCATCTTAAATTTAAAGTACTCTAAGATTAAAATGCATGCCATTCAGAATGATGCTAGCCTGAGGCTTAGCATAGATAGCTTTTACAATGTCAAGGTAAGTTCCTGTTATCCCTAGTTTTTCTAATGTTTTGAACATAAAGGGATGCTGTACTTTGTCGAATGCTTTCTCTGCATCTATCGAGATGATCATATGGTTCTTTAAGTCTATTGATGTGGTGAATAACATTTATTGATTTCCGTATATTGAACCATCCTTGCATCCCAGGGATGAATCCTACTTGATCATGGTGCACAATTTTTTTGATGTGTTTTTGTATTCGATTCGCCAGAATTTTATTGAGGATATTTGCATCTAGGTTCATCAGAGATATTGGTCTGTAGTTTTAGTTAAAGGCATTCCCTCTAAAATCTGGAACAAGACAGGGATGCCCTCTATCACCACTTCTATTCAATATAGTTCTCGAAACACTGGCCAGAGCAATTAGACAGACGAAAGAAATTAAAGGCATAAAAATAGGAAAAGAAGAGCTTAAATTATCACTATTTGCAGATGACATGATTCTATACCTAGAAGACCCAAAAGGGTCTACAAAGAAACTACTAGAACTAATAAATGAATTCAGCAAAGTGGCAGGATATAAAATCAACACGCATAAATCAAAGGCATTTCTGTATATCAGCGACAAAACTTCTGAAACGGAAATGAGGAAAAACACTCCATTCACAATATCCTCAAAAAAAAATAAAATACTTGGGAATCAACCTAACAAAAGAGGTGAAAGATTTATACAATGAAAACTACAGAACCCTAAAGAGAGAAGTAGAAGAAGATCTTAGAAGATGGAAAGATATACCCTGTTCATGGATAGGCAGAACTAACATTATCAAAATGGCGATATTACCAAAAGTTCTCTATAGGTTTAATGCAATGCCAATCAAAATCCCAATGGCATTTCTTGTAGAAATAGATAAAGCAATCATGAAATTCATATGGAAAAATAAAAGACCCAGAATAGCAAAAGCAATTCTAAGCAGGAAGTGTGAATCAGGGGTATAGCGATACCAGATTTCAAACTATATTACAGAGCAATAGTGACAAAAACAGCATGGTACTGGTACCAAAACAGGCGGGTGGACCAATGGTATAGAATAGAGGACACAGAGACTAATCCACAAAGTTACAACTATCTTATATTTGATAAAGGGGCTAAAAGCATGCAATGGAGGAAGGATAGCATCTTCAACAAATGGTGTTGGGAAAACTAGAAATCCATATGTAACAAAATGAAACTGAATCCCTTTCTCTCGCCATGCACAAAAGTTAACTCAAAATGGATCAAGGAGCTTGATATCAAATCAGAGACTCTGCGTCTGATAGAAGAAAAAGTTGGCTCCGATCTACATATTGTGGGGTCGGGCTCCAAATTCCTCAATAGGACACCCATAGCACAAGAGTTAACAACAAGGATCAACAAATGGGACTTACTTAAACTAAAAAGTTTTTTCTCAGCAAGAGAAACAATAAGAGAGGTAAATAGGGAGCCTACATCCTGGGAACAAATGTTTACTCCTCACACTTCAGATAGAGCCCTAATATCCAGAGTATACAAAGAACTCAAAAAATTAGACAATAAGATAACAAATAACCCAATCAACAAATGGGCCAAGGACCTGAACAGACACTTCTCAGAGGAGGACCTACAATCAATCAACAAGTACATGAAAAAATGCTCACTATCTCTAGCAGTCAGAGAAATGCAAATCAAAACCACCCTAAGATACCATCTCACTCCAGTAAGATTGGCAGCCATTATGAAGTCAAACAACAACAAGTGCTGGCGAGGATGTGGAGAAAAGGGTACTCTTGTACATTGCTGGTGGGACTGCAAATTGGTGCAGCCAATTTGGAAAGCAGTATGGAGATTTCTTGGAAAGCTGGGAATGGAACCACCATTTGACGCTGCTATTGCCCTTCTGGGACTATTCCCTGAAGACCTTAAAAGAGCATGCTACAGGGATGCTGCCACATCGCTGTTCATAGCAGCACAATTCACAATAGCTAGACTGTGGAACCAACCCAGATGCCCTTCAATAGATGAATGGATAAAAAAAAATGTGGCATCTATACACAATGGAGTACTATGCAGCAATAAAAAATGACAAAATCATAGAATTTGCAGGGAAATGGATGGCACTAGAGCAGATTATGCTTAGTGAAGCTAGCCAATCCCTAAAAAACAAATACCAAATGTCTTCTTTGATATAATGAGAGCAACTATGAACAGAGCATGGAGGAAGAGCAAGAAGAAAAGATTAACATTAAACAGAGACATGAGATGGGAGGGAAAGGGAGAGAAAAGGGAAATTGCATGGAAATGAAGGGAGACCCTCATTGCTATACAAAATTACATATAAGAGGTTGTGAGGAGAATGGGAAAATAAACAAGGAGAGAAATGAATTACAGTAGATGGGGTAGAGAGAGAAGATGGGAGGAGAGGGGAGGGGGGATAGTAGGGGATAGGAAAGGTAGAAGAATACAACAATTACTATTTGGGCATTATGTAAAATTGTGGATGTGTAACCGATATGATTCTGCAATCTGCATTTGGGGTAAAATTGGGAGTTCATAACCCACTTCAATCTAATGTATGAAATATGATATGTCAAGAGCTTTGTAATGTTGTGAACAACCAATAAAAAAAAAGAACAAAAAAAATAAAAAATAAAAAATAAAATGCATGCCATGCACCTGTCTTACTGACCGTCACAGTTTGGCAACACAGTCCACTGCAGGATGGGGGCTGTTCCCCCATGATGACTTGGCTACTAGGAGCTGGGGCTCACTGCCGAGGCCCAAATTGCAAGTCTGTTGTAGTGGCATATCGCTGGACCAAGAAAAGATCAAATAAAAAAAAAATTGCAGTACCTTTTCTGCTGAATACACATTACTTTTATATCATTGTAAAGTTATATATATATATATATATATATATATATATATATATATATATATATATATATATAGGGTCCTATGGACTGGGAGGTCACAGTCCTCTCTCTGCCTTTCAAGGGGCCTTGGGCAAGTCACTCATCTCCATACTAAAATCACACAGTCCCCTTGAGCTCTTGTCCCCTTGGACCCCCTTTGGTTGTTGGAAGAACATACAGATGTTGAGGTGACACATCATGAGATGCTATCTTAGCACCAGGCTAGTGATTGACAGAACTGGGTTGCAAAACTAATGTGCCACCCAGGGGAGCTGGGAGGGGAAGTGTCACCAGGTGCCATTCCCTGTGAGTACACATGCCCTTTGCTGGCCTTTGACAGGAAGGAGCCTCAAGATTTCTGTAGTGGCCTCTGCCTTTCCAGGTATTGTATAACATCGTTTTCCTCTATGCCAAGAAGGAGGAATGGAAGAAGGCTGAAGAACAACTCGCACTGGCCACCAACATGAAGTCTGAGTCCAGACACTCCAAAACTGACAAGGCGATGGAAAGCATCTGGGTAGGTGTGTTGGGGAGGGGAAGTTTCCACAGTTCTCACTGTGTCAGCGCTGTCTGTGTCTGAGCAGCCCTGCTCCACACTCAGCATGAGGCCATTTAAGCTCTTGAATCTGGGTGGAGAAGCAAAGGACAAGAGCACAGGGTGGCAGAGCCGTTGAATCCCTTGTAGTGGGGATCCTTGGCAGCCTGGCACCCCTGGGTGGTAGGATATTAGAGGTTGAGCAGTGCTGTGAGAGCATAGGCTGCTTGCTTTTGAGTCTTAGCAGCCTGGTATAGAGCCAGGTACAAAATGGCCCTCCACAAAACATCTTGATTACAGGAATAAATGGGAAAAGTAAATGATAGTCTGAGCACATTGGGAATGAAGTTTTAAATACGATTTTTTGGTGGGACAGGTACTGGGGATTTAATCCAGGAGCACTTTACCACTGAGCTACATCCCCCAGCCCTTTCTTTCTATTCTTTTCTTTTTTCTTTTCTCTTTTTTTTTAAATTTTGTGACAGTTCCTCCCAAAGTTGTTTAGGGACTCTCCTTTTCCTCTGATACACCAGTATGCTGCTGGCTTTGCTTCCTTTCCCATCCCAGATACAATCTAGCTTGATCTCTTGAACCCTTTACTTGCTGGTTCCTCAACTTTTCTGTCTCCTTGTAAACAGCTGTGCTGGATGACATCCCTGGCTGGATCAGCTTTCTTTCCTTCACCTGGGATGCTCAGGGGTGCTGCAGTTCACACAGTTGATGGGTTATTGCCAGGCTGGACTGGCTACCTGACTTGTGGGGTCCGGTATGAAATGAACATCTAGGTCTCTTGTTTAAAAACTTCAAGAATTTCAAAATGGTGACAGCAGGTTATTAAACCAAGTGAGGAACACTTTTAAGCATGGGTTCTTGTGCTTGGTCATAAGTGTGGCCCCCACCTTCACACAGCATCCAGGACTATACATGTGATCATCCTGGAGTCTCAGAACTGCCAACTCCTCTATCCTCCCCATGGGCCTGCCACCACTTCTGTCCTTAGTTATCCCTCCCCATCCCCACCTCACATGCATGCTGGCAGGCCCTCTCATGTGGAAGGGAAAGATTGGGGTTCCCACCATGTGAAAGCCACCAGGAGCAATGTGGCATTGAAACCAGATTTAAAGATAGGTAGTAAGTGTAATTATCAGGTCTAATATCAAGTAAAATAAAAAATGAAGGCCAGAATGAAGGCCATATTGAGAATGGAGCCCAGGAAAGCAGAGCAGCACTTGGGGAAATTGAAATGTTAATGTTCCCAAGCCCAGAGCCCATTCTAAGGAAATGTTAATGAATCAGCTCCCAGCAAACAGGGAGGTGCTAATAGAAAGCCTCCAGGCCCTTCTTGCCCAGATTACTCCTCTGACCCATCTGTCCCTCACCTTTGGGTTTTCCTGCCTACATTCTAACACTGCAAGATAACAGAACAAAGGACAGCAATGCTGACAGGAATGCGGGAAAGCTGAATGAAGACCTTAGCTATGAAAAGAGGGAAGACGTCCCCCTTCCACGGATTTTACCTCTTAGGTCCCCTTCTTCCTCTGGGGAGAAGTCTTTTCTGCTGTCCTTTAATAAAGCTTCTACTTTCTACTCTAAACTTGCCTCTGTGTGCTTCTCTGGTGTTATATTTCTGCATCTGGGAATTAAGGACTCGTCATCGGTAAACAGCAGTAACAGCATGATAGACAAGGACCCAGAATCTCTGTTATCAGTGGTCCCTTCTGTGGCTGGGTCTTCAGCTGCACGTAGTATGATAAAACTACCCAGCTTTTTGAGAAGCAAAAGTCGCTTGGCTAATCTCTAAAAATCCCTTTTTACTTGAACTTCATCATCCTCTTTCTGTGGGCAGGAGTGGGAGAGGATTTTGTTCCCCTTGCTCAGTGCTAGCCCCATGCTCCCTGGGCATGCCCCACTATTTCTTTGCCCAGTGGAACCTTTAACACCCTTTGGGTCCTGGTCTCAAAGGTAAGGTTATCGAGACACTGAGTTGATACACACAGTTAAAAAGCTAGTCAGATCCTTGCATTTGAATCCAAGGATCTGACCCTTCAACACCTGAAGTAGGACAGTCCCCAAACTTCTCCTATTGACAGGATCCCCTACCTAGACTCCAAACTGGCCAAAGTGGTGATAGTGGTACATTAAGAGGTGAAAACATCACTCAGAACCCCTTAAAAAAGGCCTCCTCCAACAAAGAGTGACTTCCAAGCATCTCTCCCTGAAAAAAGAAGGCCAGAAGCCCCTGGACCCAAGGTGGGACTCCCTACGTGGCTTAAAGGGTTGTGCATTGATATCAATATCCACAGGTTCAGGAAGGGAGCTGGAAATAATGAGGACAACCACTTCTCCAAAACTGCCCCCCACAAGGCCCTTTCCAGTACCAGGTCTGTAGCATCCAACTTTCAAAATATCTCCCATCCCTTACGCAGATCCCCATGGTGGTGGTGGTATGACATACGTTTTAAAAATAATAATTGTTAGAGTTATACTCTGAAATATTAATGGGGGAATCAAAATGGCACTTGGGGATTTTCCTTCAACTAATATGGTGGGTGGTGTTGGTGTTAGATAAAACAAGACTGAGTGTGAATGATTGCTCTGTCTTGCTGATAGGTGTATGTGAGCTTGCTGTATTATTTTACCTATGTTTGCATTTATCTGAGTTTCTCTGTAGTAAAAGATTTTTAGCAGACTGTGGTGGCATGTGCCTCTAATCTCAGTGATTTGGGAGGCTGAGGCGGGAATGTGAGTTCAAAGCCAGGTTCAGCGAGATCCTGTCTCAAAGTAAAATACAAAAATGGCTTGGGATGTGGCTCAGTGGTTAAGCACACCTGGGTTCAATCCCCAGTACCAAAAAAAAAAAAAGATTTTTAGAATATGCATGAAAATGGAGGACAGTAAACTCAAGAGCTCTGTGTATATTAGAGTGGGGGTGAGTAACATCTCTGCTTTTCTAAACCTTGCAGTGACAGTTTATTCCAATAACAATGGGTTTCTGTTTCTAGTTTTTCTGCTCTGAGCTCCAGCTACAGAAGTATTAGGCAGTCACCACTCATGAAGGTGTGGGTCCCAGCTTTGCTGGGCCCTTCATCCAAGCTTCTAAGTAATTAAAACTTCAATGGCATCCTTTGTTCTCCAGCTCCAGAAGCAGGGCTGCTTCCTACAGTGTGTTGATTTTCTTGATATTCCCCTTTTGCCTTTTCAATTTCCAGTACCTGCCTAACCAATTGCCTAGATTAAATTCATTGTTGAAATAACTGGTGTGGTTTCTGTATTCCTAGCTTGATCTGCCTGATGCATGCCCTCAGAAGCACCGCCTAAGAAACACATTAGGGTGTAGCCATAGGCCTGCTCCAAAGATCCCAATCTCAGAAACCTGCCAGAATCTCTACCAAGTCAATTTCTATGGTAGAGAACTTTCTGGTCACAGGAGAATCCCATAATCTAAATCAATGTTTATAAGCAGAAGAGGAGGGTTTATTTTGCAAAAACCAGTAGGGACTCTAAATCTTTCCATCCCAATCAAAGCTGTCAGAACCAGTTAGCATCAGAACCAGTCAGATGTCCCCCAAATTGCTGTCTCTCCAGCAGCTTTCCTGTCACCAAGGAAACCACCTGTTGGTGCACAGTGTCCCCAGGAACCAGACCATAACTGAGTTGCCTGGTGTGTCTGTCATTATTAACTCTGCCAAAGCTCAGTATCTTTTGCAAGAATGATTCTCCTGCCCCAAACCCCTGTTGTCTTCTGTTTCCCAAAATGAGAATACTTCCACCTTCAAGAAAGACATATGCTGGCAGGCATGTCAGGCAATGGCAGGAGTCACTTGTTTACTCAACAACAAATAAGGCAGATTATTTTCTGCATTGGCCTTGGGATTGGCCCACACAAATTGGATGGCTTGAATAATATGAATGGGTTGTCTCATAGTTCTAAAGGCTAGACATCTGAAATTGCCATGTTGGTAGGGTTGATTTCTTTTGAGGGTTCTGAGGGAAGGATTTTCCTGAGTTTGTAGATGGCTGTCTTCTTAGTCCTGTGGGATTCTTCCTGTCTGTGTGTCTGTCTCCATATTTCCCCTTGTTGTAGGGACACCAGTCATATTGGATTAAGGTTCATATCAGTTTTGTTTGTCTGTTTACATTTACTCTTCATTTTTACTTAATCATCTCTCTAAAGACCTTCCATGCAAATAAGGTCACATTCTGAGAAACTGGGGTTAGGACCTCAATGTGAAATTTTGGTGAACATAATCCAGTGAGGGATTAATATTCCTGAGAATTAAGGGTAGAGGATTCTCCAACCTCTCAGATAGGAAATGTCTTCTGGATAGACAAGAAAATCCTTCTCAGTAGAAAAGTGTTGGATTTCTTTGAGTCAAGTCCTGAGTAAATTTATTCTAAGGTCTCCAAAACAGGAAGATAAAATAAAAACAAAATGGAGTTATCATTGAAGGAGATGTGCTTTGCTAGCTTCTAGTGGCAGCAAGAACAGTGTAGTTCCAGTGGCCAAGGTCACCCTGCCTTCTTCAGGGGGCATCAGGGCTAGCGGCAGAGGCAGAGTGGGTTCTGAAACCAGAAATACACAAGCATCTTCGAATGATGTTCATGCTGCAGATTTTTTTTCAATCCTGGCAACTATGAAAATTTTTTTAGCGAGTTTTGCTTGCAAATTCCACTGACAATGAATATCTGTAGGAAATACAGTTTAATGGAATTTATTAGGTAAGTTAGTGGGGGTCTGTTTTGTACATCTCCTTGTCTTGGACAATGGACTACCCAAAAAACGGAGTGGGCAAAGAACCAGGTTGGTGATATCATTTAACTATTCCCAAAGGGTTTTTCTTAGCTTCTTCTTTTCAATCCTGACCACCTTAATAATTGGCCAGCAGTGATGTTTGTGTACCCTCTCCCTCAAACTCGTTTGTTGAAGCCTTAATCTCTAATGTGGCTGTATTTGGTGAAAATTTCTTGACAGATTTAATTAAGGTTAAATGGGTCATGAAGGTAAAGCCCTGATCCTAGGAGACTGGTACCCTTATAAAAAGAGATAACAGAGAGTTCTTTTTGCCTTTCTCTCTTTTTCTCTGAACATGCACAAGGAAAAGGACATGTGAAGGCATGGCAAGAAGGCAGCCCTCTACAAACCAGGAAAAGTTCTCCCCAGAAACCAAATTTGTTAACACTTCAAGTTTGGACTTCCCAGCCCCCAAAATTGTGAGCAATAAATTTCTGTTGTTTAAGCCACCCAGTGTGTAGTATTTTGGGTTTTGTACTAATGCAATTAATGGACTAATGCAATTACTTTAAGTTATGTCTTCCCCATTAGAAGGCAGAAACCATGCATCTCTATTTCCTCAAACACCACCATGCCTGGCATAGTAGCTCTCATATGGCAGGCACTCAATATTTGTTGAATGAACCAATGATTACAAAATCAATGGGGGCATGGTAAGTATTATTATGCTTATTTTCATGTGGAGAAAATTGACAGCTATGAAAAGACAGTTAATACTCATAATCTTGGGACACAGATGTGTTTCCTAAACTAAAATTAATTGAAAGTGGACCAGGGCCATATAACATCCTCATACACAAAACACATTAAGACTTGTTTTAGTTGCTGAGGGTGGAGGGTTGTATTATCCTCTGCTGTCTAGTGTTCTTTCTCTAATCAGGATCAGGGATTTGCCAACCCACATCTGGTTCCTCATAATCAATGCTCTCAGAGTCAGCAGATATATATAAAGCTAGAGGATTTTTTTTCTAAAGGCAAGGTGAGGTGCTTCAGAGGATGAGTATTTGGTATCTCTGAGAGACCTCACAGGGTGACACCACTTCTGTCCGGGGCCCTGCAGGTTTAAGAACTGGATTTTCAGCAGACTGAGTGCAGATTCATCTCTCAGCTTTAATTAATTAAGCATGAAGAGCTGATGCATGAAACCAGCATGTCAAATTATTGATTCACAAGAGGACTGGAATTGCCTCTGTGTCTGGAATGCTTGTCTCTTCTCACATCATCTTCCACTGAAGACAGACCTCTAAGGAAGGTAAATATCAGAAAGTTGCTCAATGAGCATGAAATCCAGATGAAGGGAACTGGATGGCTCAAATGTTTAATGGCAGTGAACTGCCATTGTTACTTTAAAAATATTCTTTCTAATGGCAAAAATAATTCAAAACCATTGTCTGGGGCTCTGTCTGCAGAGGGCATTTCCTCAATAGGTATTTTCCTCACAGTGACAGAAGCTGACTAAAATACCATCTTTTACAAATAGGTACCTGAAAATCATCTCATACAATTCACATATGGCTCTGGTTCTGCACTCAAAGTATTTGTGGGTTTGTACTAGCCAGCTTTATGCAGCCCATAAGGGCTTCAACTATTTTAAGAATGGAATGGTCATCAAAACTCTCCAGGGCTGTGGCTGTGGCTCAGCGGTAGAGTGGTTGCCTTGCACATGTGAGGCATTGGGTTCTATCCTCAGCACCACATAAAAATAAACAAAATAAAGGTAAAATAGGTAGAAGAAAATTTATATTAAAAAAACTCTCCAGATTCTCCATAGTTTCTTGCATGAAGCAGATGGGACTGTTTATACACAAATTTTTACAAAAGCAAAAGACAAAGACATTGGTTTAGAGTAAGAATCTCTGAGTTTTTAATTTTGTTTTTATTGTTATTTATGTATTTATTTATTTGTTCTAATTAGTTATACTTGACAGCAGAATGCATTTTGATTTACAATACACAAATGAAGCACAACTTTTTATTTCTCTGATTGTACACAAAGTAGAGTCACACCATTTGTGTGTTCATACACGTACCTAGGGTAATGATGTTCATCTCATTCCACCATATTTCCTACCCCTGTTCCCCCTCCCTTTTTCTCCATCCTCTTTGCCCTATCCAAAGTTTCTCCATTCCTCCCATGCTTCCCCCCACCCCCATTATGGATCATCATTCACTTATCAGAGAAAACATTTGGTCTTTGGTTTTTTGAGATTGGCTTACTTCACTTATTCTCCAACTCCATCCACTTACCTGCAAATGCCATGATTTTATTCTCTTTTAATGCAGAGTGATATTCCATTGTGTATATAATTTCTGTATCCATTCATCTATTGAAGGGCATTTAGGTTGGTTTCACAATTTAGCTGTTGTGAATTGCGCTGCTATAAACATTGATGTGGCTGTGTCCCTATATAGTGTGTTGTTTTTAAGTCCTTTGGGTATAAACCAAGGAGTGGGATAGCTGGGTCAAGTGGTGATTCCATTGAAAGTTTTCTGAGGAATCTGCATACTGCTTTCCAGATTGGTTGCACCAATTTGCAGTCCCACCAGTAATGTAAGAGCCCCCCACATCCTCACCAAAATTTATTGTTGCTTGTATTTTTGATAAATGACATTGGACTGGAGTGGGATGAAATCTTAGAGTAGTTTTGATTTGCATTTCTCTAATTGCTAGGGATGTTGAACATTTTTTCATAGATTTGTTGATAAATTGTATATCTTCTTCTAAGAAGGGTCTGTTTAGTTCCTTAGCCCATTTGTTGTTTGGGTTATTTATTTTTTCAGTGTTAAGTTTTTTGAGTTCTTTATATTCCTGGGGATTAGTGCTCTATCTGATGTGCATGTGGTAAAAATTTGCTCCCATTCTGTATGCTCTCTCTTCACCTCACTGATTGTTTCTTGTTAGTTTGAATCCATCCCATTTATCAGCTTTCATTTTATTTCGTATGCTTTAGGAGTCTTCTTAAGAAAACTGAGGCCTAATCCAACATGATGAAGATTTGGTCCTACTTTTTCTTCTATTAGGCACAGGGTCTCTGCTCTAATTCTTAGGTCCTTGATCCACTTTGAGTTGAATTTTGTGCATGGTGAGAGATAGGGGCTTAATTTAATTTCAATGCATATTGATTTCCAGTTTTCCCAGCACCATTTTATGAAGAGGCTGTCTTTTCTCCAATACATGTTTTTGGAGCCTTTGTCTAGTATGAGATAACTGTATTTATGTAGGTTTTTCTCTGTGCCCTCTATTCTGTACCATTGGTCTACCAGTCTATTTTGGTGCCAATACCATGCCATTTTTGTTACTATTGCTCTGTAGTATAGTTTAAGGTCTGGTGTTGTGATGTCACCTGCTTCACTCTTCTTGCTAAGGATTGCTTTGTCTATTTTGGGTATTTTATTTTTCCAGATGAATTTCATGATTACCTTTTCTATTTCTATGAGGAATGTCATTGGGATTTTTATTGGAATTGCATTAAATCTGTATAGTGCTGTTGGTAGTATTGTCATTTTGACAATATCAATTCTACCTATCCAAGAACAAGAAAGAGCTTTTCATCTTCTAAGTTCTTCTTTAATTTCTTTCTTTAGCCTTCTGTAGTTTTCATTGTAGAGGTCTTTTACATCTTTAATTAAGTTGAGAATCTCTGAGTTTTAAAATTGGCCCAGTCACTGAAAAAATGTGTGAGGTTTCATTTGTTCAGTTATTTAATGACAATACTGAGTAGCTGCCAGAGGCCAGGGGCTGGTCTAGGCACCTGGCAGATAAACAACAAAGTCAGACCTGGATCCTCTGTGAGAAGCCAGTGTGGAGGGAAATAGAAAACAGGAACTGCAAATGATTATAACACAATGTAAACTCAACAGAACACACACTGTATCATTCTGTTCATATAAAGTAAATTCTTAGTGGTAGAGTCAGGGTAAGGGTTTATGTGGAAGAAGAGGGATTGTGAGGTAGGCTTTCTGAGGCTTCCTAAGATTTCTTGATGTGTGTGTGGTGGTTACACAGGTGTGATCCATTTGTGATAATTTATTGAGGTCTCAAAAATAAGTGTACAAAAATATAATTTATGTTCTTTGTTATATGCATGGTATTCTTCAATTAAACCTTTCTAAAATAAGAACAGTCACAAAGAGTATTATTTGTACAGGCAGGAAATTAAACTGATTATGTATGATAAAGTAGTATTTATTTAAAATATATATAATATAATCTAGTATGCTGGACATTCTATAAGACAACTCAGCTATGTCCAGAAAACCTCATTAATTTGATAAATAATTCATTCATATCACAATTTTTCTGCATATCTTCTCATTGATATTAAAATGTTACACTTACTTTTTTATGCATGATGAATGACTAAAGAATATTTGAGTTCTGAATCAATCATGGCCAACCAATCAGTAAGCATTTATTGAACAACTACTTTGAAATCATCTGTTGGGTGCTGTGGGAGCACACACAAAAAAATAGAGTAGCATCTCTGACTCAGGGAACTTTATGTTTTGGGGAATTCTTGAGTGGGAATACACACAGCAACCAAGGTACAGTCTAAGACTGCTAGGATTTCTGGAAAAAGAGAATTGTGCTGGGCACAATTCACAAGCCACTTATCAAGCAGAAATGAACTTTAGTTTTAGAACACACGCCATACCACCCGAGCTCTTCAGGAATTCCCTCAGAGCCCAACTGCCACCACCGGCTTCCCACAAGCCTCTCAACCCTCCCCCACACTCCTCCTGCTCTTTAGGCTGATTGTCTGGGTTGCATGGGTGGAGCCAAAAAAAGTCCCCCAATGAACAGCTTCATGGTCTGAAAGGGCAGGGAAACAGCCCAATGAGCATCACCGCAGAGGAGCCAGTCAGCTGGCAGCTGGAAGTTTGCTGGGGCCGCTGTAAGCCAATCATCAGCTGGCAGCTGGAAGTTTGCTGGGGCCCCTTCAGCTGTGGCTCTCAACAGAATTGAAAGTAACTTGCCCAGAAAAAGGCTGTGGAGGAGCTCCAGGGAAGAGCAAAAAGTAACTTCTATTCCTGCCCCCGAATACGTGATTTATGTGTATACTTCTTTGATTGCCCTTATCAAAGTCTGAATATCTTTAAAATGCAAGACAGTGGGGCAGATCAGCAGGGGATGTTTCTTGTCATGTAGGGTAAGAATTTAAGCAGGTGCCACAGGTGAAGTGATGGGTGGGTAGGTGAAGGTCAGGTCGATTGTTGTAACCAGCAGTGAGAAGCCATTCAGGAGCCAGGGCTGAAATGTTAGAAGTAGCTACTAAGCAGTTCTACCAGAACCTAAAGCAAAGTCAAAACAAGAAGTGAATTTAGCTAGTGAGGTTCACTCAAGTCCAAGATCAGAGTCAACCATCAAGGTTAACTCCCAGGGAAGCCAATGCCTCCTAAAAGGAAAATTTTCCTAATGCTAACTTTAGGGTTTGCTAGGTAAAGTCTAGTACTTCTGTGCCAGGAGTTCTTCCCTCTTCTCCAGCTTCATTAACTGCCCAGGTCTCTGTTTGGTGCTGTGGTCTTCACACGTGTACAGCTTTGTTGACTCCATTGACCCTCTTTCCCCCATAAGATACCAGGACCCACAGAATCTTCCCTCTCATCTGAAATTTGGGTTTTGGGCTGAGAATTGGGACAGGACTATGACACTCAAAGTGTTTTTATAGACTATTTTGATAGAGGTGGTGTTTATGATGTTGGAAAAATTTGGGCCAATTGTTCTTAAACATTAGTTATTTTGAATAATTAATTTTCCCACTTCCATGGGGTCATCTTTAAAGGAATTTTAAAAAGAAATACCATCTTTTTAGAGTTATATCTTAAGAAGTTAGAACTGGAGTAAGATTAATGCTGAGAGAATTCCTATTTCAATATATTCATTAACTATAGAATTTCTACTATACTTCCAAACACTGCTCTCTCTCTCTCTCTCACACACCCTGGCACAGAGAGTTCATAGTGACTAATTCATTCAGTATTGCCAGCTCTGTCTTAGAAAAGTGTGAGGAAACAATGGACTATTACTCAGAACTAAAAAATGACAAAATCATGGCATTTTCAGGGAAATGGATGGCATTAGAGCAGATTATGCTAAGTGAAGCTAGCCAATTCCTAAAAAACAAATGCCAAATGTCTTCTTTGATATAAGGAGGAAAACTAAGAACAGATCAGGGAGGAAGAGTATGAGAATAAGATTACCATTAAACAGAGATGAGAGGTGGGAGGGAAAGGGAGAGAGAAAGGAATTTGCATGGAAATGGAAGGAGACCCTCATTGTTATAGAAAATTACATATAAGAGGAAGTGAGGAGAAAGGGAAAAAAAACAAGAGAGAGAAGTGAGTTATGATAGATGGAGTAGAGAGAGGGGAGGGGAGGGGAGGGGAGGGGGGATAGTAGAGGATAGGAAAGGCAGCAGAATACATCAGACACTAGTATGATAGTATGTAAAAATGTGGATGTGTAACCGATGTGATTCTGCAATCTGTATACGGGTAAAAATGGGAGTTCATAATCCACTTGAATCAAATGTATGAAATATGATATTTCAAGAGCCTTGTAATGTTTTGAACAACTAACAATAAAAAAAGAAAGAAAGAAAACAAAAAAGAAAAGTGTGAGACAGTGTCTTTAAGTCTTCAGGGGTAGTAGAAATAATTTGCTTCCAAGACACTCTGTTAACTCAGGGTCCCACATCAAAGAAATTTGTACAGATCTCTGCCTGCTGAAGTAGCTATCTGGCAGACTCAGACAATGTTTGCCCTTAGAATGATAACTTGATATATCAGCACTCTGCAGAACCTGGTCAGTTCTGGAAAGAAAGGATATGTGTTTATGCATATTGACTCAATTGGTATGTCTTTCAGTATGTAAATGAATATTCACACTCCCAGTTCCTCTTTGTAAACCATTTCTTCTTCCTCAGCAGTCTTATAATGACAAAAAATCCTTTCTTTTTCAGATAATTTTATTATTATTTTTCAAATTATGAGAGCAATATGTTTGTATTGTAATGGGAGAAATAATACTAAGATCAGCAAAGAAAAAGTTAATTATTCCTGTTCCCCCCCCCACCCTGTTTCTTTCCTCGGACCCCTGAAATAATCACAATTGTTAATAGCCTTGTGTAACCCTTCCTCAAGGATCTTTCTCTCCCTCCCTCTCTCAGTCTACCTCCCACCCCCATCCTCAGCTGCAGGCCTGAGCATTGCCCTTGCACTGGAGTCCAGGGGTCAGAAGTGACTGCAGGGATGGAGTCTTTATTTGGGTGATGAAATGGGAAGATGGAACAAACAACCCTTAGGTTCTGCCTCCATGAATTTCAAAGTCTTCCATTTAACTCCTTCCTAGTCTTTTCAGTTCTGAGAACATATGTAAAATGTGAAAACAGTGTGGAAGTGAAATCTTGTCCTGCTGCCCCTGGGAGACTGCCTACTCACTAGTCTGTTTTCACCAGGCTGAAGCAGGCAGGCAGTGACTCACCAGGATTTGAGTGTTTATTAAATGCCAAGTAAAAGAAATCTCTGTTTCCATTGATAGAGCTGTTGGGTGCAGAGCAGGCTGAACAGATGTTGGCTGCAAGATAGCCCATGCACTCAAACCCCCCTCCATCTTGTCCTTTATCACTTGTTTGCCTTAAGTCCGAACATTCAACCCTGCTCAAGGCTGAACACTTAACCCCTCCTTGGGCCAACAAGGCAGCTTGCAGATCCCGAGGCCCCATTAGATTTCGGCTATAAAAACTCCCTCCTGCCAGGCCACCCTCTCTCTTGCTCTCTCTCTCTTACTCTCTCTCTCTCTCTCTCTCTCTCTCTCTCTCTCTCTTGCTCTCTTTGTCTCTCTTGCATGTGCTCTCTCTCTCTCTCTCTTGCATGTGTTGTCTCTCTCTTGCTCTTGCTCTCTCCCTCTTCATCTCTCCTCTTCCCTTTTCTCTCTTGTCTCTCTCTCTCTCTGTCTCTCTGTCTCTCTCTCTCTCTCTCTCTCTCTGTCTCTCTCTCTCTCTTTCTTTCTTTTCTCTTTGTTGCACTGCTGCAATAAAGATCTTTTGGTTGCTCCGAGTGTTGTAGTCACTTTCTTTTCAAGAGCGATAGGGAAATAGAGAACCTGAATTTGACCGGAAGCCTGGATCTTACTGTAAGGTTCTTCCTTAGCATCTGGACAGCCATCTTAAGGGACAGTCACCATTTTAAGAAAATTTCATTTTTATGCCTAAGGTTCTTTCTGAGAAAAGCTCACCACTTCCTCATACCAACCCAACCCTTCAACCACCTGCGTTAGGACCCGCCGGGACCCCTGAGCCTGACCCATAAAAGTCCCGATCCTCAAGCCTGTTTTGCCTCTCTTCAGCTATGAAGAGATGTGCCTTTGTCAGCTCTAACCAATAAACTCTCGTGTGTATCTCCGCCTGGTCTCCATCTTTTATTTCTCGCCTGTCTCCTGGTTCCTCGCTTTCCTTTCACTTACCACTTTGTGAATTAACTGAGCAGCCCAGAGCAGCAGGAGGGGTAGAGGCAGTACACAAGGCCATTCCACAGCGTGGTGGCCCAGGCTAAAAAGCACAGTTAATGGGCCATGGCAGGCATGTGCTCTGTTTATGGAGAAACCATCCAGTTTGACAATGGGTTTGTATACCTGTAGGGGCTAGGTTGCAAACCCAACTGGAGCAACTTAGTGTTTGATAGCAAAGTTTCTTAATTATGGACTAAGAGCTGTTTAGAAGTATGAGGCAGCTTAAGCTGAATGGTGAGATTCTTGTTGCCCTGATATTTTTTGTACTGCACTGTGCTAACTTGGGGAGACTTCGCAAGAGAACAGTCCTCAGGAGCTGTCTTTACTAGCACTGGAAGAAGTGGGGAAACTTCAGTATAAGTAGATCAAGGGACCCACCCAGTTTGCCCTATTAGAAGATGCTGGCCTTTGTGTTCTCCACTTTTTGGTTTTTTAATTGTAGTGTTGGGGATTGAAGCCAGGGCTTCACATACATTGGGCAACTGTTCTACCACTCAGCTATACCTCCAGTCCTGCCTTCTTTAATTTTGACTATATTAACTTTTCTTTCTTTTAATACATTATTCATTTATGTCTTTCTAGTGTATTCAATTTATTTATTTATTATTTTATTTACCTAGTCTGACTTTTAAACCTAAGATTTTTAATCTTTCATTTTTATATTATTTATTCTTAATATCTATTCTACTTATTAGTCTCCTTTCTGCTATTTTATCTTATTGTCGTTGATCATGATATAATTTTGTTTTTGGCACTTTCTCTTTACTAACTTTATTTCTGAATAGAATTTTATCTAGCTTTGACCATACCAATATAAGAGAACAGAGAAAGGGCACCATAGATAGAAGATTGTGAAGAAGGCCTTTGACCAAATCCATAAAGAAGAAACTGTGGTTGAAGAAGAACCCAGCTCATTCACCTGCTTTTTCAAAACTGGACTTCCTTTCACTAAAATCCTTTGAATTTGTTACTTGTAGAACTTTAGGCCTAGGGAAATAAAATGTATATCTTCCAATGACCTAGCTGAACTACTAGAACTTTCTGCAGCATCTTGCCTCATAGTTGGGTGGGGTGGGGTGGGAGGAAAAGAGGGAGTTTGGTGGGACTGGTACAGTCATATCCGGCAATTAGGGGAGGAAATCATGTTTGTAGTCCTTGAACTAATGTTATAGCAAAGCTGTGAATTTGTTCATGATTAAAGCTGGCAAGAGAGTTCTTGCTCAAGGCAATGAAACACTGAAGGCCAGAGGAAAGAGCCAGCACAGAGAGTTGTGGAGTCCTGCACTGCTGCACATGGTATGATGAACAAGATTCTGCTGAGGCTGCTGGGTAATCCTTGTTGTCTCTGCCCTGGACAAGGGTTTCCTCTGAAGGGTAAGATCAACCCTTGCATCAGCCTTTGGGAGCTCGTACCTGGTGCTGGATGAGAGGTTTGACTTGGGGTCAGGCAGGAAAACAGCCAGGAAGTGGCTTTAAGCTGCAGATGGATGAAAAGGATTCTGTAAATCAGATTAACAGACTCTATCACAGGACTGTTGTTGGTTTCCCCCAGATGCTCCCAAGGCCTTGGTAATATACTACTTAAAAAAATGTCTTGGTGGTGACCCAGTTGTGTTCTTGAAGTGTGTTTCTCAAACTAGGTCTGTAGATATGTTTTTGAGGGAGTGAATATTCCATGAGAATTTTTAAGTTTTAGGGTTTTGCTTTGAAGATAATCTGATATATATATAAAGTGTTCCACCACATTATTTCAGTGCTTACGGCTGAGTTTGGTGCCAACTGAAAAACAAATAACATCATGGCCTGTGGGCCGTGGGAATGCAGATTTTGCAGGAAGTTCAAACAGAGAAAGGTGGTGGAAAAATTGATCTGTTTCCTGACCTGAAGGTAGTACAGGCATCCTCAATTCAAATTCTCTGTTACAGCAGTGGAATTTCATGTCAGGAGCAGAGTTATTAGGAAGTATACCAACTTGATTATTGCTCATTAGCGAGAAAGGAACAAGAAAGTAATTTCTGTTCAATAGTATTTATAATCTTAATCTTTACTTTTGTTTTTCATCATTATGCACTTGCTACATGGATGTGGTTTGTGTGTGTATCCCAAAAGGTCCTGTGTTGGAGGCTTGATCTCCAGGGTGCTGGTCACAGGAAATTGTATGAACTTTTAAGAGATGGAGCCTGGAGGAAAGTCAGTGGAGGTATGCTCTTAGAAGGGATTGAGGTATTTCTTATGGGGCTCTGGTTAGTTCCCTCTAGAGGGTTGTGATGAAAGCCTGAGCCTGGCCCAATTAGCCTCTTTGGCTTCCTGTTTGACACTGTGATTTCTCCATCTTGCACATAGTTCCACCATTGCCATCTGCCATGAGGTGATAGGACCAAGGGGGTTCCCTCACCAGAGCCTGCTCTATCCTGTTTGGATTTTCAATATACTAAAACTATGAGATGCAATAAACCTCTTTTTATTTAAAAAATAAAGTTTACTCATCTTGGTATTTTGTTATAGTAATGAATAATATAGTACTTATTGGAAATTTTTTATTTTATTTTATTAAGGAAGCCGATTATTTCCTTAGGTCTTATAGAATATCTGGATTCTAAGAAATTCAGTGGAGAGTTTTAAGTGTCAAAGAACTGAATAAAAAGAATAGTCATATAAGTGCAGAATACTAGCAATTTGGGTTCATGGAGATGAAATGAAACTTATATGTGTCTGGAACAAATCTTTGTGTGTGGGGGGTGGTGAGGGGATTAAAAAATTTTGTTACTCTTGTTTGTGAGCTGGTGATGGGATGTCTCCTGAATAGCATCACCTATTCCCCAGACATCTTTCTCCAGAGAGCTTGGCTTGGGTTTTTCCCGGTTGTCTCAGGTATAAATCTAGGTATATTTTGAGTTTTTATATTGGAGGTTGGGGAAAAGTTCCCATGAATGCACTTTAGAACAGTTACTTTCCATTATAATCAAGTGTTGGAGTGACCACAGTGCTAGTGGGAGGCCACTCTTCTTCCATCACATTTCACCATTTATTTCACTTCTATGTCTTGGTTGTTAAGGCATGTACACATGGCATGGAGAACTGGGCCTTGGTCAGAGCTAGGGAAGTAGTAAAGACAAGGTGAATACATATAGAGAGATATTATAGGAGAAAGAACATCAGGATTAATGGTACTTGTGACTTTATGGGGCCTTGGATAGCCACTTTCTAATTTTCTGAATGGGTAGAATGCTACATTCAAGTATAAAAGAACACCTGCTCTCTCCAGTGCTTGACACTGATAAATATTAGTCTTGGTGTGCCAGAGCATGACTGGCTGATACTATGAATTGCCTAAAATCCTTCCTTGTACTGGTCAGCTGTTGGTGGGTACCTCCCTCATAAAGACACAAACTACAAGTTCTATGGTGTGAACTCTTCTGAATGTAGTCTCAGAGTGGTATGGCAGGTCTGTTATCTGCTCAATGGGCAGCATCAATAGACCTGGTCTAGGACCTATTCAAAGCATTCTCTCTGACCCTGATGGGTAGATGACAGGCGAATTTGAAAATGAGTAGTCTTTGAATAATACCTTCCAGAATAATAATATAAATTTGGATCTGGGGTTTGTCCATTCTATCTTATGACAACCTGGGGTTTTCTTTTGTCATATATAGAAGTTTGTAATGACACACTTCTGTACTTATTTGATTAATATCTACCATATTTGTTATATTTTAAGCTATAGGCAGGAATTGAATCTACTTTTACTTACTGATGGATCCTCAATGGCTATCATAGTGCCTGAAAGAGTGGGTTTCTTGGTTATGTGTTAATTATCTATTGCTGCATGACAATTGTCCCCAGGCTTAGTAGTTTAAAACAATCAACATGTATGTATCATCTTACAGTTTCTATGAGTTCACAATTTGGGAGTGGCTTAACTGGGTAGTTCTGGCTCAGGGTCTCTCATGATATTGCAGTAAAGATCTTAGTCCTTCCTAATACAGTCGTCTTAGTCAGCGAGGGTTTGAGGATACATTTCTAAGACAGCTCGTTCTCATGGTTGTTATCTAAAAGGTTCAGTTCTCTTGCTGCTTACCTATGGGAGGCTTCAATTTTTCACACATATGTCAAATAGTGCCATTTGAGTGTCCTTAATATGACAGCTAATTTCTCCTACAGTGATTGATAGAAGAGGAAGGGAGGAAAGGAGGGAGGAAGGACAGGGGGGAGGAGAGGAGAGAAAGGAATCAGTAGTGCCTTTTTAAAAAATAGTTTTTAAAATTTTGAAATAGAATTTACATATCACAACATTCATGCTTTTAAAGTGTAAACTCAGTGGCCTTTAGTATATTTACAAGGTTGTGCAATAATTACCACTAATGTTTGCATATTTTCATTATTCCTCAAAGAATCTCCATATCCACTGACAGTCACTTCTCATTTTTTCCCTCCCCACAGCACCTGGCAACCATCAATCTACTTTTTATTTTAATGAGTTTGCCTATGATGTGTGGTCTTCTGTGTCTGTTTTCTTTCACTTAGCATGTTCTCAAGATTCATCCATTTCACAACTCATATCAGTGCTTCAATCCTTTTTATGGCATAACAATATTATGTTGTATGAATATATCGCACTTGGTTTATCTGTTCATAAGTTCATGGACATTTGGGTTGTTTCTACTTTTGTACATTATAAAGAATGTTGCTAAGAATATCTGTGTACAAGTTTTTACTCAGACATATGTTTTTAGTTTTCTTGGGCATATACCTAGGGATGGAATTGATGGGTAATATGGTAACTCTGTTAAACTTTTAAAGAAACTGCCCATCTATTTTCCAAAGTAGCTACACTGTTTACATTTTGACCAGAAATATGTGAGGGTTCCAATTTTTCAATATACTCACCAATACTTTCTCTCTCTCTCTCTCTCTCTCTCTCTCTCTCTCTCTCTCTTAATAATAGATTTAAAAATCTATTATTGAATTAGCTGTTTATTTTTCACCAATATCCTATTCTAGGTACAAGTCCTTTATTTTTTTATTTATTTTAAAAATTTTTTTTTTGTTTTTCTTTATTTTTTATTTTATTTTATTTTATTTTTTTTATTATTGGTATTTCAAAATATTACATACTTCTTAATACATCATATTACACGGTTTGATTCAAGTGGGTTACGAACTCCCACTTTTACCCCGTATACAGATTGCTGAATCACATCAGTTACCCTTCCATTGATTGACATATTGCCTTTCTAGTGTCTGATGTATTCTGCTGTCTGTCCTATTCTCTACTATCCCCCCTCCCCTCCCCTCCCCTCCCCTTTTCTCTCTCTACCCCCTCTACTGTAAATCCTTTCTTCCATTTGTATTATCTTGTCTTACCCCTCCTTTCCTCTTATATGTCATTTTGTATAACCCTTAGGATCGCCTTCCATTTCCATGCGATTCCCCTTCTCACTCCCTTTCCCTCCCACCTCTCATCCCTGTTTAATGTAAATCTTCTTCTCAAGCTCTTCGTCCCTACCCTGTCCTTGTTTACTCCCCTTATATCAAAGGAGTCATTTGGTATTTGTTTTTAAAAGATTGACTAGCTTCACTTAGCATAATCTGCTCTAATGCCATCCATTTCCCTCCAAATTCTATGATTTTGTCATTTTTTAATGCAGAGTAATACTCCATAGTGTATAAATGCCACATTTTTTTATCCATTCATCTATTGAAGGGCATCTAGGCTGATTCCACAGTCTTGCTATCGTGAATTGAGCTGCTATGAACATCGATGTAGCAGTGTCCCTGTAGCATGCTCTTATTAGGTCTTTAGGGAATAGACCGAGAAGGGGAATAGCTGGGTCAAATGGTGGTTCCATTCCCAGCTTTCCAAGAAAACTCCATACTGCTTTCCAGATTGGCTGCACCAGTTTGCAGTCCCACCAGCAATGAACAAGAGTACCCTTTTCCTCGCATCCTCTCCAGCACTTATTGTTGTTTGACTTCCTAATGGCTGCCAATCTTACTGGAGTGAGATGGTATCTTAGGGTGGTTTTGATTTGCATTTCTCTGACTGCTAGCGATGGT